>NC_037352.1:9375000-10000000 GCF_002263795.3 Bos taurus | reverse complement strand
AGGGTTGCAAAGAGTCAGACATTACTAAAATGACAACCTGCACGCACGTAAATGGGATGAGACCTTCGGGAGCCTTGGAACCAGGTGTGTGTATTTTGCATTTGGGACAGACCTGCATCTTTAGGGGGCAGAGAGCACTGGATAGGCTGAAGGCCTTGTGGCAAAGGTGTCTACATCCTAGTCCCTGGAACCTGTAAATAAATATGTTACCTTGCACAGCAAAGGAGACTTTGTAGATGTGATTAGAAACGGGGAGATCGTCACCTAGTGAGCCGAATCTAGTCACGGGAGTCCTTAAGAGCCCAGAAACTTCTTGGGCGGTAAGAAGGAGCAATGATGGGGAGGGAGAGACAACCACGAGACTTTTCATGTCTTCGGAGCCTGGACCTTCTCAGGAAGCGCTTAGTGACAGACCAGTGAAGCGAACATTTTTTTGAGCACCTGGATTCTCTAACGGCCGTGCAGACAAGTGGCTTCACCTCTCTGACCCTAAACACTCCTTTTCTGCAGATGACAGAAACAAGGCTCAGAGAGGTGAAGCAACTCACCTAAGGCCACCCAGTAAATAAAGAGCAGGGCTGAAATTCAGAAGCGGGACCGCGGGAACCCATCTGGTTGCCAAACCCTACGCCGCCCCCATATCCCGCCGCTGTTAGGGCTTGGCCCTAGTGGGCGAAACTCCCCGGGGTGGAAAGCCAGGAAGCTTATGGCCCGGTTTATTCCTTTGCTTCCTTCCCTGGCTTTCCATCCTGGTCTCTGGCTGGCAGACCGTTTCTGATGGAACAGGGCAGTTCTGCAGGGGACCGACCAGCAGGGGGCGCCAGCACCCGTGTAAAGACCCAGTGGTCCCAGAGGGTCTGATTTTCTCAGAATGGAGGTCCTGGTCCCCTCCCCCACAGAGAGCCACGGCCACCCAACCGGCCCGTCTCGGCCACAGCCTGCTGGCCACATGTCCTTGGGCAGAGAGCTCCATCTCCTTGGCAGCAGTTTTCCCGGGGGGCAGGGGGCGGAAAGCCCCTTCCCCGGGGCCGTTGACACAGTGAAATAAAATAACAGCAGGGGTAAGGTTCCCAGGCTCCTAACCCTTGCTTGAATTTGCATTCTTTATCAGGAGATGTTTAATGGTTCTTGCAGGACTATCATTTCAGATTCTGCCCAAACCACATGAATCTTTTATTTTGACTCAGCTGTCTCTCTCCTTTTCCTCCAGTCTTTAATGTTTTCACCAAGTCTTCCCTGTTTGTACTTCAGTAGGCTCTCCGACGACATTCTGGCGGGCGCCCTCGGGCTGATTATAAACTACCCGAGCCGGTTTGATTCAAGAGGCAGCGGCAAGGGGGCTCCTTGCGTGTGGGGAGCTCTTGAGGGCTGAGTGTCAATTCAGGAACACGGTGTCTTTGCACGTCTATCTCCTCCGTCTTCCTACCTGAAAAACCAGCCTTTCATGGAACACGCACTGACTGCCCATGTGTGTTGTGCATGGACAGACGGATACCTAAGACCCAGTCACATCACCGGAGGCCCCTTCCATGGGGACAGAGATACTAACAGACCTTTTAGAGCAATTTCTGTGCCTGTCTGTAGATCTGTGCGGGGAAAGGGCTTCTCTTCGGGTTCCCATGATCTTCTTGGGTCTCATCCACTCTACAGACTGGTCTCCAAGCCCAAAGTCAGACAAGCAAGGGCAGGACCGGGACTGCCCAGGTGTGGCTAAGCCCCTCTCTGCCTCAGCAGGCAGGGACCCCCAAAAGTGGTCCTTTGCACTGGCTCCAAGATGTCTGCTAAATGCAGGTCACTACGGCCGAAGGTGTGTGTCTCCCTCTTGATGTGACACACAGGGGCAGCTGCTGAGTGAACCTGGCCTGTGGCCCGAGGCTTGGTGACCCCGGGTCCTAGTCCATTTGGTGACCAACATTTCTCAGGGCCTCGCAGTCACGGCTGGATCCCCGAGGTTGGGAGGCGATTCTGTCCACGGCGTGTCCTCCTGATTCTTTTCCTCCTCACCATTAAATCACATACAACAGGCTATGAGACAAAATGCTTGACTTTTTTCATGTGGTCTTTCCTTCTTCCTGCTTCACCTGATGCATAAGAATTTTGTGGTAAAACTACAGCTTTACAAGAATATGCAACAGAAAGATTTAGGGAACTCAGTGATCCAAAACCAGCTAAATGAGCTGGGTTTTTTTTTCTTCTTCTCTCTCTCTCTCTTCTTTTTTTCTTCTAATGTAAAGCAGTTCCAAGAAAAGTGAAGTCACGGCCCAGGGTGCTTATTTTCAGTTCTTAGAAAAGAGCCAATTTCAAAAGGGAAGCTTTGCAGCCGGAGCACACAGCCTGCCCTTGTCTGGTGAGGGGAGCTTGCTGATAAACCAACTTTGATTTGGCATCAGAAAACTAAAACCCCCGCCTGAGATGCATCTTCATCTGGTGATGTCAAGGAGGAAACGCGAGGCGAAACAGTGAGAGTTCTTAATATTCCGGCAGACCGCAAGAGCTCAGCTAACAGCTAAGACGCCGGGAGGGCCCAGAGCCAGCTCCGAGCTCCCTGGGAGCCATCGGCGTCTGCGGGGACTTGTCGGAGAGACACAGGCACCCTCGTCTCCCCACCTCCCACGCTCCTGAGGTAGTTCACTGCCAGGCGGCCCTATCGGCCCAATCAGAGATTTTTCATTCAGGCGTTTGTTACCAGGAATTAGGTGAGGATGGAGCGGGCAGGATATGGTTCTCGGCAGCCTGGGTTGGTCTTGGAGCAGAAGAGCCGGCTTCAGATAGAAGAGCCTGACCTCAGCAGGGCGGACTTCAATTTAAGGGCTTAGGGAGGCTACCGTACAATCAGCTCCAGGGTTACTATCGGGAAATCCAGGCTAATTGTGGAATAAACGGTTGGCCCAAGAATCCTATGACAGAGATGGCGTGGACAACATCAGAATGCAATGTCAGTGTAATCAAAAGTAAATGGTCAACTCTCTCTCCCAGCCAGGGGGAGCCTAAGGAGACATGCTGACTCTGTCATAGGGTGTCCTGGATGGGCTCCAAGAACAGGAAGAGGACACTGGAAAAAAACACTAAGGAAATCTGAATAAAGGGTAGAATGTGGTTAATAACATCTCAGTGTTGGTTCACTAATTGTAACTAATGTGTCATATTCGTGTTAAGATGTTAATAATAGGGGAAACTGGGTACAGGTAAATGGGAACTCTTTGTACATTCTTTGCAATTTTTCTGTGGACCTAAAACTATTCTAAAATACACATATATATATATATATATACATACATATATATATATTTTTAAGAGGCAACTGAAGGATGTAAGTATGAACTTATTACCAGCAATAATCATTTGAGGCCTACCAAGTGCCAGGCACATGTAAAAGTGATTTACACACTTCCTCACTTATTCCTCACACCAGTGCTGTGAGCTCAGTATAATCTGCATTTTATAGATGAGGAATCCAAAGCACAGAGTAGGTGGGACAGATGAAGGGCTCATATTCAGGTCTACAGGGCTGCAGAGGTCCCAATGAGGCTCAGCAACAGTGACCAAACTCTGAACATACACTGACTCGAAACAAACTTCAGACAGGCAGCGAAACCCAGACCGGCAAGAAAAACAATATGCGTTTTCCGATTTCCCCACCTTTAAAAGAAGATGCTAGAGTTAAAAAATATAGCATACCCAGGGACTTCCCTTGGGGTCCAGTGGTTAAGAATCTGCCTTCCAATGCAGGGGACGTGGGTTCGACCCGTGTTGGGGAACTAAGATTCCACACGCTGTGGGGCAGCTAAGCCCACGCGCAACAACTAAAGAGCCTGCACACTGCGACCAGAGAAAGTCCTCAGCCCGCAACGAAGAGCCCGCACAGCCAAATACATATGTGTGTGTGTGAGTACATATATATTTATGCATATGCATATATATATGTATATTTATGTAAATATGTGTGTGTATGGGGCTTCCCAGGTGGCTCAGTGATAAAGAATCTGCTTGCCAATGCAGGAGCCCTGGGTTTGATCCCTGGCTCGGGAAGATCTCCTGGAGAAGGAAATGGCAACCCACTCTAGTATTCTTGCCTGGAAAATCCCATGGACAGAGGAACCTGGCAGGCTGCAGTTCATGGGGTCGCAAAAGAGTTGGACACGACTGAGCGCCACACACACACACACACACACACACACACACACACATATGTATGTGTGTGAGTGTGGATATATAGCACATCCAAAACACAGACACCACCACACGCTGGTGAGGCTGTAGAGCAGGAGCTCCGCACACGGCTGAGGGGAAAGCAAAATGCTGTAGCTGCTTGGGAAAACAGTGCTACAGACTGAATATGTTGTCCCCTCCAAAGGACCATAGGCTGAATGTGCGCCCTCACCCTGCCCCAAATTCATAAGTTGAAACCCAGCCCCAGTGTGATGGTTTATGGGGCCTTTGGGAAGTGAACGGGATGGGATCAGTGCCCTTATAGGAGGCCCCTGGAAGAACCTCAACCTCTGCCATCACATGAGGGCACGGGGAGAAGGCCTTGAATCTGCGAGCACCTTGACCTTGGCCTCCAGAACTGGAAAAAGTAAATTTCTGATGTTTTTAAGCGCCCCCCACCACCCCCACCCCGCAGCCTATGGGGCTTTGTTATAGCAGACTGACACAGTCTGGCAGTTTCTTACAAGGCTAAGACATAGGCTGACCATATAGACACTAACTGGCTCCCAGGCATTTACCCTGGTGTGTTGAAAACGTATGTCCATACAAAACCTGTGCATGAATGTTTACAACAGCCCTATTAATAACTGCCCAAAACTGGAGTCAAACAGATGTCCAACAATAAGTGAATGGATAAGCAAACCATGGTACATCCATCCAATGGGGAATTAGTCAGAGTAGAAAGAAATGAACTATCGAGTTACAAAAGTACACGGAGGAACCTTAAATGCATATTGCTAACTTGAAAGAAGCCAGTCGGAAAAGGCTACAGACTGTGCAATTCCAACTATCCGACGTTCTGGGAAAGGCCAACTATGAACTATGGAGACAACAGGAAAATCAGTGGTTGCCAGGGGTTACAGGGCAGGGAAGGATGAACAGTCGGAGCACAGAGGTCTTTCAGGGTCCTCTGTGCTGTAACGGTAGATATGTTATGCATACTGTATGTCACAAAGACTGACTCTTGATGTCATTGATGTACTTGAGTTAATAATACTGTATCAATGCTGCCTCATCGATTTTAACAAAAGTATCACCAATGTAAGATGTTACTAACAGGGGAAAACTGAGGGCATGTAAAGTAACTCACTGTAAGTTCTGCTCTTTTTTTTCCCTAGAAATCTAAGATGCCTAAAAAATAAAATCTATTAAAAAGAATACAGCATAGGAAACAATTTATTGGTGGTAGAAATCAACTCCAGCAAAAGTTTACAGCAATGGGGAACAAGACCTGACCCCCTCCCTCCCTTGGCATTTACAATCTAAGGAAAAGTGAAGGCTGGGTAAGAAGCAGAGAGCAGCCACCCAACATTCAATACAATCACAACCAAACTCCATTCCCTACAGAAAACACCGTGAAGACTCTTATCTAACCAGCAGGCTGCCCCTCTCAGGGTCTCATCAAAAGTTATGAAGCAGGAGTTTAGTTCATGCCTGCAAGTCATTCTTCATCTTGATTTTCGTTTCAACAAGAAGTTCTGAGGGTGTTTCAACATCCCCAAGGGAAGGAAGAAGGGCAGGCATCCACGTCCAGCTCTGCGGAGAAGGGACCTCACGTTTAGGGCTGAGTGGCATCTGAGGCAGAAAGAGGGCTGTGTCTGTGAGAGGCCCCAGAGCCTGCAGTCAGAAAATGCCGTTTGACTTGCAAGCTGGATATGGAAGCTGTGGATTGAGGAGACACGGGGCCGTGAGGTCATTCCTTTTTTTACGCAGCCTCTTTTCCTGCCCATAACCATGCTTTTCATCTCCACGGGCCGTGACTGAGGTTCAAATTCGGCCTCGTAAAACAGGGCCGCGGTGGTAATGGAAAAAGCATCATCACTTGTAAAACTTGGAAAATGCAGCATGAGGTTTCTGTGTGCTTCAGGGAGAGAGAATTAACACAGAGAGAGCAAAAAAAAAAAAGAGAGAGAGAGAGAGAACAAAACATCTGCTTTTCATCAGCAAACAGTCAAAGCGAAGGGCAGCAAGGGCTGAGTTCACTGGAGTGTCCCAGCAGTTAGTGGTCCTGCATCTGGACCGCTCAGAGCAAAGCTTTCTGATAAACCTTTGAGAAATATATACTGAGTGATGTCTATGAAATCCACATGGTAAGAATGCAAGTTGCTCCAGAACTTCAGTTGTTTTTTTAATCGCCGGTTCCAACATCATCTAAGGAATATATATGCCTGTGTAAATCTTCCACTTCCAGCTCCCACAAGCTTTCGTGGAGGGGATTATCTGAAAGATCTGTCATCTTCACAGCCTGCAGGCAGGGCTCGGGGCTGCAGGCCTGAATCACTCCCATCACCATTACATACTTTCCTGGAAGAAGAAAAGCTGGGTGGTAAAAGTCCACACTGATAGAGAAAATACAAACAAAACAGAGACAGGAGTCCTTGAGAGGGTTTAACTTTATCAGGGAGGCAAACTGGAGACCCCCTACCCCACAAAAAAATGCAGACAGTAAATACCAAAATGCCAAGGTGATTAAAATACTTATATATCGATAGTAAATTCCACATTTAACCTGGAGAATGACATCCGTATCTTCTTTGGCTTCTGGTTTTCAAATGTTAATCAGAGCACACTGCATAAAGCTATCCTGCCTAAGAAATGGAAGGGATACTCATACCAGAGGATGAGTTGTAATTCGATAATCTGCTCTAAGGCAGGGCCAGAAACCCCTGAGCTTTTCCCTTCTCCCTGTTTTTGCTCAATTGACGAGCCTGCGACTGGTCTCCATGCACAAGACTGGTCCTCTTTCTGCACAGACAACTCCTGACAGAGGATGGCTGGATGGCATCACCGACTCAATGGACACGAGTTTGAGCAAACTCTGGGAGATGGTGAAGGACAGGGAAGCCTGGCGTGCTGCCGTCCATGGGGTCGGGAGGAAACTGAACAACTCTGACAGCCCCAAAGCAAAAATCTAATTCCCCTTCATGTTGCCTCAAGAACTGGGCAGTGAAACCACGTACCTCGAATTGGGACTACAAACCCATGGCCTTCCAACTGAGATCACAGACCTGGTTTAGGGACCCAATGAAGTTCAGGTTCTTGACGTCTTATTGCAGAAAGAATTCAGTGAGAGACCAAGTGATAGGTAAGAAGTGGATTGATACAGAGAGAAACACACTCCACAGACAAGAGTGTGGGCCACTGCAGAGGGCAAGTGCCTCAACATGTGGCATGGTTAGCTTTTATGGGCTGGGTAACTTCAGAGGCTAATGAGTGGGAGGGTTATTCCAACTATTTTGGGGAAGGGGCGGGGATTTCCAGGGGTTGGGCCACGGCCTACTTTTTGTTCTTTGATGGTCAACCTTGGAACTGTCATGGCGCCTCTGGGTGTGTCATTTCACTTGCTGATTGAGGATCAAGGTCTAGTTGAAGTTGACTCGTCTGCCATCTTGGGCCCATCTGATTCTAATTGGTTTATGTTGTGTCCTCGGGCTGTGTCATTTTTTCAGAAGTTGTGCCTTGCCCCTTCCCTCCTGTTTCAGCAGGAGCGGCACCCCCCAAAACACCCTATCGGTCCAGCTGCCTGGGACCAATCTCCACCGCCTCCTGCTGTCAGCTGGGCACATGTAAGCAAGTCATGGAGAGGGCAGGCTGCCATTCAATGATCTCATGACATATTAACCGCAACGCTCTTCCCATTCCCTTGGGGAAGTGGCTCTCCTTGAAAGCAAAACTTGGCCAGTCTTAACCACACAAAACTCAATTGTGTAAAAAAAAAAAAAACCCAAACACAGCAGGAAAAGCAGACATGCGGCCAGCCTCCACCGCATGCCCCTACAAGGCCGCTTTAATCATACTGCTTCCAACATCAGGGCTGGGTTTGCATCCAGGCCCCGGGGCTCTGACGGAAAGAAGCCAGGAGAGCTGATACCTTACCCTCTGGGCATCAGCCCCTGGTACTACATACTGAGGTTTCCCTGAACCCATCTCTACTTTCAACCTGAGCAAGTGACTCTGGGCTCCTCAGTGATGGAGGCTCCTTAAAAAAATACACTTGACATACCCCTCTAAATAGGCCTGAAATACTGGGGGAGATGGAACTCTAGGAAAATGACTTAAGACCCAGGAAAAGAAGAACAAACCCACAGAGATCCCAATAGGAGAGGTAATCCACACAGGTGAAATCTGCACACAACGAGGCATACAACACAAATAGAAGGTTGTGTTATAACACAACCCAAAGGACTGAGTTGTTCTTGCCTTTCATGATCAGCCAACCCGGTTACTTAGTCTGGTTCCTTCTACCCACAGCCTCTCCCCGGATGAGTCTCTCTCCACTGTCTCTCCTTCCCCACTGTGCCCCGTCTCTTCCCCACTCACTCCCTTCCATCTGGCCTTCATCTCATGACCTCACAGGCCTGGATCAGTTGTCCCTCTTCAGTGCCCACGGCACCTTGCACTCAAGCTCAAGCCTATGACACATCACTTTGTGTTTTAATGGCTTGGTTACTCTTCAGGCTCCCTGTCTGAAAGTAGTTACCAACTTGTCAATCAAACCTTGGTATTGATTAGCAAGAGGAAATGGCAAGGCCCAGGCATGCAGGCATTCAGGCCAGTGGGTAAGTCAGATGGGTTTGTCAATGTGCAATGACCACTGAGGTACCTGTGCTGTGCTCAGTCACTCAATCTTGTCCAACTCTTTGCAACTCCATGGACCACAGCCCTCCAGGCTCCTCTGTCCTTGGGATGTCCCAGGCCAGAATGCTGGAGTGGGTTGCCATGCCCTCCTCCAGGGGATCTTCCCAACCCAGGGATCAAACTCTGGACTCCTGCATTGCAGACAGATTTCTTCTTTACTGTCTGAGCCACCAGGGAAGCCCATGCAGGTACCGACTGGTACCAACCTTATGCCAATGCTGGAGCCACCCATGGGAGACAGCCCTAGCTGGCCTTCAAAGAGCATTGTTTAGGGACCAAGACACCAAACAGCTCAGGCTACATGCTACACCAAGGGCCGGAAAACATTTTCTGTAAAGGGTTGGATACTAAATATTTTAGGCTTTGAAGGTCACAAAGTCTCTGTTGCAACTATTCAAGTCTGTAGCTATAATGAGAAAACATCCCCAGACAATACCTAAATGATTGTGTTCCGTGAAGACTTTATTTATGGACCCGGATATTTGAATTTCATATACTTTTCACGTGTCATCTTTCACACGAAATCTTTCGTTTTTTCTCAACCATTTGAAAACGGAAAAATCACTTAGCTCATAAGCCAAGCAAAAAGAGGTGGCACCCTGAGGTTTGTAGACCATGTCTAGATAAACACTGCAATGGAGGGCAGAGAGAGAGGAAGGCTGAAGGATGGGGCTGGGTGGGGAGAGAAGCGTGCAGGAGTATCACATCGTAAAAGCAATGGTCACAACCCTCACTATGACCCAGGAGCTGTGCTAAGGCCATTTTTAAAATGTACTGAATCCATACACCAGGCAGCAACTATTAGTCCCTTTGAAAGGCGATCCAGAAAGGTTAAGAACAATTCTCCAGGCAGAACATCCGAAAAGGGCCCGAGCCAGTTCAACCTAATGCTAAGAATAGTCGTCAGAAAGACATAGACCCCACCCTGTGGTAGTCTTGCCCAGTGGTTCTCAAAGTGTGGCCCCCAGGCCAGCAGCACCTGGGAGCTGCTTAGAAAGTTCTCAGCCCCATCCAGGCTAACTCTGAGGGTGGCGCCTGCCAGTAGTTTTAACAAGCCCTCAGTGTAAGTCTGATGTGCGCTCAAACGTGCACACCACTAGTTTAAAAGGAAAGAGTAGTGACTACAGCCTGACAGTCCCATGAGGGAGGGGTACAGCAGGGCCCCCCCACTCCTGGGAAGTGGGGAGAGCTTCCCTAAGGAAGGTACCCTTGAGTCCAGTCATTAGCGATGAACAGAAGTTCCCCACTACGGTATTTTCCAAAACTTGAGGTGGCGGGGTGGGAATCACCCCTGCGGAGGAGGCTTTGTTCCTGATGCTGGGGGGTCCCTCTCCCGGAGATTCCAGCTGGAAAGGCTGGTGCAATCCTAGGAACTCGTATTTTTTAAATGGGCTGCGGGTGATGCTTATCATCAGAACGGCTTAGGCGGCGCCTGGCTGGGAAGGAGCAGGAAGGAAGGGTATGGAGCCTGGTGACCATCATGCTGCTCCTGCGGCACTGCAAAAAGACCTGGAGGTGGGACGGCCCGGCCCCGCCTTTGGGCGGTACAAACCAAGGGCCAGCCAAGGGTTCGAATCCCGCCGTTACCTGGGACGAGGCAGGGCCGCCCGCGCGGCACCCGCTCCAGGCCGCGAACCGAGAAGGACCCGCTTGGGTCCCGCAGCCGCGCCTCACCGCCGCCGGCCTCCACCACAGTGCCCTGCATCCACACGGCCCTCAGCTCCAGCGGCTCGCGGCCCACCGCCGCCCGCGACAACCGCCACGAGCCCGGGCCGCCCTCCGCGTCGCGCCGCAGCTGCTCCGCCAGCACCTTGATAGGCGGCGACCGAGGCAGCCTCACGGCCGTGGGGCCACTGACGGACAACGAGTCCGTGGGCGCCGCCATTCTGCCCCGCCTTCGCGTTCCCGCCAACTTTGATGAGCGGGAGGCCAGGTCCGCGGCTACCAATCAGAGGCGCGCTGGCGGGGCCGGCCAATGGTCGGGGCCGGGAGGCGGGGCCGCCACGCCGAGCGGCCCCACCGCGCCCCCCATCACAGGAGTGCGCATGCGTATGTGAAGTAAATAAACGCCCCGCCCCACAAGTTAGGAATGAACGGATGAAATGAATTAAAAAAGAAAAAAATAAATGAAGGAGGGAGGTAAAGAACTCCTTGTCTCCACGTACCTCAAAATTTGGTGTGCACGCAAATCATTTGAGGAATGTGATAATTCATCTTTACATCGCCTGGCCTAGTACGATTCTCTGAGGCTAATCAGTTCAGTTCAGTCGCTCAGTCGTGTTCGACTGAGGCTAATAAATACTAGAAAATACTGAAATGAACAGTAGCAATGATGAAGCTATGTTTATTGTCAGTTATCAAGAATCGAGTGGAGAGATAAGGCTGGAGAGAGGGACACGTACAGCTAGTAAAATTGCCCATTTTTTATTACTATGTTTATTTATTATACTTTATTTTGGGGGCTCCAAAATCACTGCAGATGGTGACTGCAGCCATGAAATTAAAAGACGCTTACTCTTTGGAAGGAAAGTGATGACCAACCTAGATAGCATATTCAAAAGCAGAGACGTTACTTTGCCAACAAAGGTCTGTCTAGTCAAGGCTATGGTTTTTCCAGTGGTCATGTATGGATGTGAGAGTTGGACTGTGAAGAAGGCTGAGCACCAAAGAATTGATGCTTTTGAAATGTGGTGTTGGAGAAGATTCTTGAAAGTCCCTTGGACTGCAAGGAGATCCAACCAGTCCATTCTGAAGGAGATCAGCCCTGGGATTTCTTTGGAAGGACTGATGCTAAAGCTGAAACTCCAGTACTTTGGCCACCTCATGTGAAGAGTTGACTCATTGGAAAAGGCTCTGATGCTGGGAGGGATTGGGGGCAAGAGGAGAAGGGGACGACAGAGGATGAGATGGCTGGATGGCATCACCGACTCGATGGATGTGAGTCTGGGTGAACTCCAGGAGTTGGTGATGGACAGGGAGGCCTGGCGTGCTGTGATTCATGGGGTTACAAAGAGTCGGACACGACTGAGCGACTGAACTGAACTGAACTGAACTGAATAACATTATAAAATAATTTAAGTTAATAAGATATGTTACTATATTTTTCACAAAAGGAATTCATGTTCATTATAGAAAATTTAGGCAAGGAAATCTAGAATCAGAAAAGAATTGTAGAAATCATTCAGAGATATCCACCCACTGTTGGTGTATTAGTATCCAGGTTTCAAAATATATACACACAAATATTGTTTTGTATATTGCTTTCAGTTAATAATAAATATCTTTCCAAATCAACAAATATCCCTCTGCTTCCTCTTGAGTGACTGTATAAGATTCTATTTGTCTCATCACCTACATGACCAATATCCTAGAGGAGGACATAGGCTATTTCCAGCTTTTCACTTTATAAATTGTTACAGCGAACCTTACAGTGAACCTACTTTTTTGGTTCATGTTTCAGATAAATTTCTAGAAGTGGAGTGAAAGTCGCTCAGTTGTGTCTGACTCTTTGCAACCCCATGAACTATACAGTCCATGGAATTCTTCAGACCAGAATTCTGGAGTGGGTAGCCTTCCCTTCTCCAGGGGATCTTCCCAACTCAGGGATTGAACCCAGGTCTCCTGCATTGCAGGCAGATTCTTTACTGGCTGAGCCACAGGAGAAGCCCAAATGCTTCCTAAAACTTGCATGTCCTCAGTCAGTCAAATCCTAAACCAACCAATCCTGTAAGTCAAGACCAGTGGTCAGGAGACTTTGTCCTCCTGGGACCTACTGCAATACCAGGCTTAGAGTCTTCATCAAGAGCTCCATTTTTATAAAGCAGCTAAGACGTATTGGAAAAGACCCTGATGCTGGGAAAGACTGAGGGCAAGAGGAGAAGAGGGCGAGAGAGGATGAGATGGTTGGATGGCATCACTGACTCAATGGATATAAATTTGCCCAAACTCTGGGAGATAGTGAAGGACAGGGAAGCCTGGCGTGCTGCTTGGGATCCATGGGGTCATAAAGAGTCAGACACAACTTAGCAAATGAACAAAAACAAGACGTACTGAACAAGGCTCTGTCCTTAGAGCTTTGTAGGGAGACTGTACTACAAAGGTGGGGAAACAGGTTCACAGAAGCTAAGTGGCTTGCCTGCAGCCTCCCTGGAAGTAGCCTCTGTAGGGTCCTGGGCTCTATACCTCAACCCTAAGCTGTAGAGTAACCAGATTCCTAACTTGGAAGGAAGTGGGGATTTTAGCCAAGAGAGAGTCTCACCCCTTCTAGCCTGATGGGTCCCTACTGGCCTTACCCAGGGAAGGCCAGGAAAGTGAGGGGGAAGGGAGTAAAGACAGGAATTTCCCATTGTTCTCTTGGCCTTCAAAACACAGGTCCGGGGGGCTCCTGCCCAAGCGGAGTGGGTGCACCATGGGTCCCACCTGGGGGCTGCTCTGAGGTAGGTGTGAAGGTGGTCCTGGGTGTGGTGGCAGCAAGTCCTCCCAGAAGAGGAAAGCATCTTAGGTGAGAGGGATGAAGAGGACAGGGAAGGGGGAACTCAGACAGAGGGAAGGGGCGACCCAGAACTGAGTTGGAATGGGTCGCCTGAGAATGGGCGAGTGACATGGAAGGAAAAGAAGGAGAAACTGGAACGAAGATGCAGCCTGAACCACACCTGAGAGTCTTTTCCTTCCTTACTCTTTGGACATGACTGGTACCTGAGACTTTGATTTGGGGCCCATTTGGTTTTTAAACTTCAGGAGAGATCATAGTATCTTGATCGTCTTGCTTTCACCACACCCACTATGTCCTGCTGCGGTAGGGTTTCTTCTGCTTGGGAACCTACCCCTTCAGATCACCTTTCTTTGAGATTTTCTCAGATCAGATCAACTTCCAGGCTTAAAAACAGTGTGGGCTTCTTTGCTTTGGCCATAAGAAGGCTTTAGCCTACAATGTTGAGCACGACCTAACATCAGCGTTCCCTCACCCATATAGAGGCTGCTGTAACCTTAGATAGAGTTGACCTACTCTGCTTTATGACTTTTCCTCTTCCTTCAGTTTAAATTATTCAGTTTCCTTTACCATGTGACTGCTTATCTTGACAACCAGTAACTAGGTAGTGTGACTGAGAGGTCTGTGTTTTTTTTTCTTAGAACTGACCTGGATCATGATTTTGAGATTAAATACCTATGCTGAAGCTGAAAAACAAAACAACCCCACAAGTCTGGGGACCTTCCTAGTGGTCCAGTGGCTAAGACTCCGAGCTCCCAATGCAGAAGGTCCAGGTTTGATCCCTGGTCAGGAAAATAGATCCTGAATGTTGCAACTCAGAGTTCACACACCACAATGAAAGATCCCACGTGCTGCAACAAAGATTGCAGATTCTGGGTGCTGCCACTAAGACCTGGAGCAACCAAATAAATAAATAATATTCAACACACACACACACAAATCTGAACATATCAGTGCTCAGTTTATAACCTCCTGATGGTGTCATTCCTACACCTGGAATATGAGCATTCCAGCCAGAGTGAAATGCACCAGGAGGGCCCAGAAAGGAGAGAGAGAAGGAAGCACTGAACAAACGGCTAGGATTTTAGAACAGCTGGGAGACAGAGTACAAACAGAGGAGTGGGAATAAAGGAGGTTGTACTTACATAATAACCTCACTCCTTATCCCCGTTTTAACAGATGATGAAACTGAGGTTCAGGCCAATGACAAGTTTAAGGCCACACAGATGGCGAGGGGTAGAGTCAGAATTCAATCCAAGTCCATCTGACCCCACACTTCATGCTCCTTTGACCACATCTGCATCCCACCTCCCCATCAAAGATGCCTCTGGACATTTCTGCTCATGCTTCTCTCTGCCCGACGCGCCTCCCCCAGCCTCTCCCAGCTGGCTCAGTCACCACGTGCCTGCCACCACCAGGACTGCTTCTCTTTAGGGAGCCCTTCTTGAGCCCAAAACTGGAGTCAACGCGTACCTTTCAGACCAGGCAGCTGACACCCCAATGCAGGGTTTTGCAGCCTCAGTCCTAGTGACAGTTGGGGCTGGGTAACCGAGTGTTGAGGGAGTTGTCCGATGTGCCTTCTGGGATATTGAGCAGCATCTTTGGCCTTCACCTCTAGCTGCTGGTAGCAGTGAGCAACAAAAAGTGAGGTAGCAAGGTGGCGACAAAAAGTGGCTTCGGGTGTCACCAGTGTCCCCTGGAGGGTGAAATCACCCCCTGCTGAGAGCCACTGCCCTCATCTGCAGACTCGCCATGTTCTATCTTGAACTATAAATACTTGAGTCTGAGTCTGTCTCACCAGCAGAACAAAGGTTCAAACTCTGGGGCCAACAGCGGCCAAGCAGGTAACCCCCGTGGAGCAGTGACACGCTGGGCTTCGCAGGCCCCAGCCGAGGGGCCGATCACACTCAGCCAGTGGTTGCCACATGAGAACGTGGGTCCAAGCACTACATTTTAATGTATAATCTCCACATTTAAAAAAGTGTTGGCAACGTATTCAACTCTAAAACAGTGTGCATGCATACTCAGTTGTGTCCAACTCTTTGCAATCCCATGGACTGTAGCCCGCCATGCTCCTCTGTCCATGGGATTTCCCAGGCAAGAAGACTGGAGTGGGTTGCCATTTCTTACCCCAGGGGATCTTCCCAACTCAGGGATCGAAACTGTGTCTCTTGCATTTCCTGCATTGGCAGGCGGATTTTTTTTTTTTTTTTCTTTTTTTTAACCACTGCACCACCTGGGAAGCCCCTAAAACAGACAGACAAACATACAAAGACTCTGTGGTCCTGAATGCAGCCTGTGGTCATCCTGGCCCAAGGGCAGACAGTCTGCAAGTGAGGCCCCTAGAAGGTGAACTCTGGTCCTGGCACTGAGCAGCTTGCATGTTCATTTATGGAAAGCTCCTTGGAACCTCCTGCAAAATATCCACAGGGCTGGGCTGAGTGTTTTACCAGTTCTAGGAGTTGCAAAATTAGGTGTCTCAAATTATTGTCCTGAGTAGACAGCTGGGGTCTGCCAATACATGCTGGGTGAGCCCTTCCTTGGTGGAGGGCTATCTCCCTCCCCTCCTGCCACCCTTACCTGGGGCCTGGAGCCACCCTTGTGCAGGGCCTTCCCAGGCCCCAGCTTCCCAGTGAGATCACAGATTCCTGGAAGGGAGTTTCCTGCCATGAGGACAAAGGTAAGGCAAGGGAAACGTCTGTGCCTTGGCCTCACACTCAACCCACTCATTCACCAGATCAAATAAAAAATGCTTCTGATTGCCAGGAACAAAACCAAACCCCAATGCCCAAGGAAAAGAGTTTGCTCTGGAAGATCATCAATGCAGTAACAAGGAGATCAAACTGGTCAACCTGAAAGGAAATCAACCCTAAATATTCACTGAAAGGACTGATGCTGAAGCTGAAGCTCCAGTACTTTAGCCAGCTGATGTGAAGAACTGACTCATTGGAAAAGACCCTGATGCTGGGAAAGAATGAAGGCAGGAGGAGAAGGAAACCACAGAGGATGAGATGGTTGGATGGGACACTGATTTGTGACTGTTGTCAAGGAACAAAGGCAAAAACAGGATTTACAAGAGAGAAAAGACCCTGATGCTGGGAAGGATTGAGGGCGTGAGGAGAAGGGGATGACAGAGGATGAGATGGTTGGATGGCATCATCGACTCAGTGGACATGAGTCTGAGCAAACTCCAGGAGATAGTAAAGCATAGGGAAGCCTGGTATGCTGTAGTCCATGGGGTCACAAAGAGTTGGACACGACTGAGCAACTGCACTGAACTGAATGGAACATCTACAAAATGGCAAAAGCTGTCATTAGCCGAGCGCTTACTATATACTAAGCACCATGCCTCGTGCTTTATGTGCAGAGTCTGTAATTCCTCAGAACAACCCTAAGCTGTAACTGCTCTTTTTAAAAATTTTTTTTATTTATTTTTGGTTGCACTGGGTCTTCATTGCTGCGCACGGGCTTTCTCTGGTTGCGGCAAGCAGGGGTCATTTTCTAGTTCTGGTGCGCAGTTTCTCCTTGTGTGGCTTCTCTTGTTGCGGAGCCTGCGCTCTAGGCACTCAGGCTTCAGTAGCTGCAGCTCGCAGGCTCTAGAGCTCGGGCTCAGTAGCTGTGGCTCGAGGCATGTGGGATCTTCCTGGAGCAGGGATTGAACCCATGTCCCCAGCATTGGTAGGTGGATTCTTATCCACTGTACCACCAAAGAAGTCTGTAAGTGCTTTTCTTAAGTCCATTTTATAGATGGGGAAACTGAGGTATGGACAGGTGATGTGACCTGCCCAAAACCACACAGCTGGTAAGAGGTAGGACTAGGGATTCCAAGGCTTGGGACCTGGACAAAGAGTCCCTCTCCCATATTTTTCCATAATCAGGACCTCAGAGAAGTGGGCTCTTACCCGCTATCCTGGGTCATCACCAAGGTCAATTCCTCAGGGAAATTTTTTTTAAGTACAGGTTCTGTCAAAAAGGGGCTTCCCTGGTGGCTCAGACAGTAAAGAATTCACCTGCAATGCAGGAGACCCAGGTTTGATCCCTAGGTTGGGAAGATCCCGTGGAGAAGGGAATGGCTACCCACTCCAGTATTTTTGGCTGGAGAATTCCGTGGACAGAGGAGCCTGCTGGGCTGTGGTTCATATGGTCGCAAAGAGTCAGACAAAACTTAGCGACTAAATGACAACATCTAGTCAAGGCTATGGTTTTTCCTGTGGTCAGGTATGGATGTAAGAGTTGGACTGTGAAGAAGCCTGAGCACCGAAGAATTGATGCTTTTGAACTGTGGTGTTGGAGAAGACTCTTGAGAGTCCCTTGGACTGCAAGGAGATCCAACCAGTCCATTCTGAAGGAGATCAGCCCTGGGATTTCTTTGGAAGGAATGATGCTAAAGCTGAAACTCCAGTACTTTGGCCGCCTCACGCGAAGAGTTGACTCATTGGAAAAGACTCTGATGCTGGGAGGGATTGGGGGCCGGAGAAGAAGGGGACGACAGAGGATGAGATGGCTGGATGGCATTACTGACTCGATGGATGTGAGTCTGGGTGAACTCCAGGAGTTGGTGATGGACAGGGAGGCCTGGCGTGCTGCGATTCATGGGGTCGCAAAGAGTCAGACACAACTGAGTGACTGAACTGAACTGAACTGAAATGATAACAATGGCATTTCTAGCCTGTATGTGAGAACAAAAAGTTGTAAGGACTTGAAGGTTGGGGCTGAAACAAAAATCCTATTGTTTGCAGCTGTGATCGTCTATTTAGAAAAACCAAAATAAACTACAGGTAAATATTTAAACTAAAAAAGTTAGGTAGAGGGCTTCCCTGGTGGTCCAGTGGTTAAGAATCTGCCTGCCAGTGCAGGGGACAAGCGTTCGATCCCTGGTCCAGGAAGATCCCACTTGCCATGGAGCAACTAAGCCCGTGTGCCGCAACTACTGCAGCCCACGCTCCTAGAGCCTGTGCTCCGTGACAAGAGAAGCCACTGCAACGAGAAGCCCGTGCACCGAAACGAAAAGCAGCCCCTGCTCATTGCAACTACAGGAAAGCAGCAAGGAAGACCCAGAGCAACCAAAATATACACTAATTAATTTTTTTTAAAACTTATTAAAGAAAAGGTAAGGTAGATTGATGGGTGGAGAGAGGGAAGGACAGGAGACCAGATCTGTGGTAAGATAAATTTCATTGTAGAATCTCAGAGGCAGATGCATGGGACCCACTGGACAATTCTTTCAAAAGTACAGAGATGGGGGATAATTCTAGATTCCAGGGCCACCCCACAGCCTTCCTAAGTCAGATTCTTGGGGAATGGGACCCTAGAATGACTCTGAAGCCCAGCCAATATCCAGCCCCACCCAGTGACTAGCATGCTTCCTATGCCTTCATCACAGAATATCACCAGAAGGTCACTGGACAGACTGTCGCTTCTTAGTCTCTGGAGCCCCTTTTCCATGACTCCACGCCAGAGCATGGGGTCCTCCTTGCCACAGGCCCCAGCCATGGAAGTCACAGTGCAGCCAGCTCTGGGGTGGGCTCAGAGATCAGGAGGAAGAAGCAGAGTGTCATGCCTTTATGCATGATGGCTGGCACTCCCGGGCCTCTTGCACCAGTGGTGATGTCTGTTCTCCACTGCACACTCACGGTGGCCGGCCTTTTTGCAGCTTCTTGGAGGAGAGCTGAAGCACTGCCCACATTTTTTTTTTTTTTTTTTTGCTTCATGTTTTTATTTTTTGGCCTCACTGCGCAGCAAGTGGAGTCTTAGTTTCCTGACCAGGGATTGAACCTGTATCCCCTGCAGTGGAAGTGAAAGTCGCTTAGTCATGTTTGACTCTTTGTGACCCCATGGACTGTGCATGGAATTCTCTAGGCCAGAATACTGGAGTGGGTAGCCTTTCCCTTCTCCAGGGGATCGTCCCAACCCAGGGATTGAACCCAGGTCTCCTGCATTGTAGGTGGATTCTTTACCAACTGAGCTACCAGGGAACCTATCCTGCAGTGGAAGGGGAATCTTAACCACTGGATCATTAGGGAAGTCTGTCATAACCCACATTTTAGAAGTAAGATCCATACTTCCAGGCTAATGATAAGAGCAACTGCTTCTGCCATGACCACTAGAAGCTAGGCATGGTGCCAGCTGCTATATCTATGTCAGCTCATTTCATCCACAAACCTCTGCCAGGGACCTAACTCCACCTCCACTTTACAGAGAAGGAAACAAGAAACGAAAGCAATCAAACCCATGTGGCGCTGACACGGGAGAGGCAAATACATCAATGGAATGGAACTGAGGGTCCAGACATAAACTCATATGTCTAGGGCTAGTTGTTTTTTGATAAGGGAGACAAGATCATTCAGTGAGGAAAAAACAGTCTGTTCGATGAATGGTTCTGAAACAACATGCAAAAGATGAAAGTTGGACCCCTGTGTACATACTAAGTCCCTTCAGTTTTGTCTGACTCTTTACGACCCTGTGGACTGTAGCCCGCCAGGCTCCTCTGTCCATGGGATTCTCCAGGCAAGAATACTGGAGTGGGTGCCATGCCCTTTTTCAGAGAATCTTCCCAACCCAGGGATTGAACCTGCATCTTTTATGTCTCCTGCATTGACAGGCAGGTTCTTTAATACTACAGCCACCTGGGGAGCCCACTGGACTCCCCTCTACCTCATACCACATACAACATGGATCAAAGACATATACATGATTTTGTATATGGCAATGAACTCTTGGAAATGACATCAAAAACACAAGCAACAAAAGAAAAAAAACAAATTGGACTTCATCAAAATGAAAAATGTTGGCACAACAAAGGACATTATAAAGAAAGAAAAAACAATCTACAGAATGGGAGAAAATATATATAACTCATAAATCTGATGAAAGTCCAGTATCCAGAATGTATTAAAGAATATTTGCAAGTCAGTAACAAAAAGGCAACTCTATTTAAAAATGGCCAAAGGACTTGAAAAGAATTTTCTCCAAAGAAGGTATACAAATGTCTGGTAAGACATGAATAGATAGATGCTCAATGTCATGAGTCATTAGGGAAATGAAAAAAAGCACTGTCAGTATTCTTGCCTGGAGAATCCCACAGACAAAGGAGCCTGGCGGACTACGGTCCGTAGGGTCGTAAAGAGTCGGACATGACTGACATGACTGAGCAGCACGGATGCTGTCTGACTCCAAAGAGCTGACCGTCCCGGGTCTGCCTCTTACTCCCCCGACGTGAGCCCACACCCTCTAAGGGCCTCTATGGCCAGTCCAGGTTGCTGAAGCAGAATCAGATCTCCCGGCTGAGGGGTGAGAGGTGGGGCTGGCCAAAGGTGGGGCTGGGAGACGAGTTGGTCTCCATGAAATCCGGGCACCTGGTGGCCGACATCCATTAAACAGTTTCTGAGCTTCAGCTTCCCCTTCTGGGGAGTTAAGGAGCTAGACCACCCTAACTCACAACTCCCCTGCGGACAGGACCTCTATCAGCAGCCCGACTTGATAATGAGCTCCCCAGGACGTCAACGTCTGGCCTCAGAAAGAAAATCCTCTGGTCCAAGGCAAGGAGATCCTCACACCTTGCCTCTCATGACAACCCTGGCTGGTAACACCCCCACTGCAGGTGAAAACATGGCCAAAAACATGGACAACCCTTCCCCCATAAGAGCTAGAGGTAACAGTTTTTGAACATTTGCTTTATGCCTTACATATGTCATCTCGCTTCATCCTCATGAGGCAGCAGTGTTATTATACCCATTTTACAGATATAGGATACTGAGGCCCAGTGCAGTTTAACTTATTCAAGGTCAAATGGAAAAGAGTCATGCACACTCACCTTACAACCCAGTGTTCCTATTCTTGAGTGTCTAGCCCAGAGAAATGAAAACTTGGGTGCACACAAAAATACAGATGTTGATAACAGTCTATTCATTATCACCCAAAGCTAAAGACAACCCAGATGTCATTCAACAGGTGAATAGGGATGCAAACTGCAGTACACACACACCATGAAATACTACTCAGCCATAACCAGGAATGGACAACCGAGACACACAGCAACCTGGACAAATCTGAAATCCATTCGCTGGGCAAAGAAAGTCAGACTCAAAAGTTGACATACGGGGGCTTCCCTGGCCGTCCAGCAGTTAAGAATCCACCTTCTAATGCAGGGATCACAGGTTTGATCCCTAATCTGGGAATACTCCACATGCCACGGGGCAACCTGACCCGTGAACCACAACTACTGAGTCCACCCTCCCTAGAGCCTAGGCTCTGCAACGAGAGGCCACCACAATGGGAAGCCCTCACACACAGTGTAGAGTAGCCCCCGCTCACCACAACTAGAGAAAGCCTGAACACAGCAACAAAGGCCCAGTGCAGCCAAAAATAAACACATTAATCAATCAATTAATTATTTAAAAAATGAGCTCACTTTCAAAAGAATGTTGACACACTGGAGCTTCCCTGGTAGTCCAGCGGTTAAGAATCTGCCAACCACTACAGGGGCTCGGGTTCGATCCCAGGTCCGGAAAGATTCCACATGCCATGGGGCAACTAGGTCCCTGCGCTGCAACTGCTGAGCCCACGTGCCTAGAGCCTGTGCTCTGCAACAAGAGAAGCCCAAGCACCGCAATGAAGAGTAGCCTCCACTCAACGCAACTGTAGGCAGCAAGCCTGTGGGCAGCAGCCGAGACCCAGCATAGCCAAAAATAAACAATATTAATTAATTAATTAAAAAGCATGAGCTCGCTTTTAAAACATTGAAATATTGTATAAGACTCCATTTATATGACATTCTCCAATGGCTAAAACTATAGGACAGAAAACTGATGATGAGTGGTGGCCAGGGCTGGCGGAGATGGAGGGGCTGACTGCAAAGGGGCGTCCGGAGAGGACTTTCGGGGTACTGGGATTATTTTGTGTGCTGGTTGTGGTGGTAGTTATACCACACAGTCTCTACCTGTGCTAAAACTCCCAGCACCGGACATCCCTGGTGGTCCAGTGGTTGAGAGTTTGCCTGCCAATGCAGGGGACTGAGGTTCAATCCCTGGTCTGGGAAGATTCCACCTGCTGCGGGGCAGCTAAGCCCGGGTGCCATGACTAGGGAGCCTAATCGTTCTAGAGCCCAGGCTGTGCAACAGGAGAAGCGGCCGCAAGAGAAGCCTGTGCACAGCGATGAAGACCCCGCTAAGTCAAAATATAAATCAATTCCATTTTGAAGAATTTACAGAACTGTACATGCGCGTGCGCGCGCGCACACACACACACAGAGCAGCCCTGGGAGAGATAACTACATGATACTGACAACAGGTTGCCTGCTGTCACTGGCTGTGGCCCAAGTGGGAAACGCCACTTCTTCTTCAAGGGACGAAGCCTAGGAAACCCAGGGAAGTTCAGAAGTATGCAAATGAATGCTTAAGGAGATGGGGGCGGGGTGGCTGCTAATGGGTAGAGTGTCTCCTTCAGAGCTGCTGAAAATGATTTGGAACAAGATGAATGTGGTGGTTGTACAATATTGTGAATGTACTAAATACATGGAATCGTTCACTTTAAAATGGTGAATTTCATCTTTTTTTTTTAAAGTTCCAAGCTGTGGGTGGGAGGGGAAAATGTCCAGGGTTAACTGTGCCCTAAATCTGTCCCGAAGAAACCAGGCCTCAGAGAGGTTAAGTAACTTGCCCAAGGCCGCACAGGCAGTAGGAGGCTGACCCTGAGTTAGTCTGCCTTCAAAGCTTGAGTCCTTTCCATGGGCAGATGTGATTAAATGAGTTAAATATTACCCCAGAAAGTGACTGGTTATTACCTAGAAGCTCTAGCTGACCTTGTCTCCTTTGCCGAGGACGACCGCTGATCAGTATACGCGTGACTTCAGAGAACATATTTTTCAAACCGCAACTAGGGACACAGAGTCCAGGCCAGGATCCCTTCCTCTCTGAATGGTGTGACCTGATTTACATGAAAAGTCTTCCAGGGTTGTAAACAAGAAACCTGAGCCAATATATTGTACTGTAATGAACTCCTTTCCCCAAAGGATCACAATTCTGTGAAAGTGGAACTATTCTAGAAAATAGAGGCTGAGTGTCACCATGCACATTTGCACAGAAAGAAAAACACACACACACACTTCAAAACTTCTGAGTAAGGCAGGGAAAAGGGAATGCCTTATTTCATGGAATAGAAAGGAAAACTGGGGTATGTGAGATCTTGAAATGCCCCTCCTCACAAGGGTAGCAGGTGTCTTTTTCTGGTGGGTTTCAGGAGGGCTTAGGCTGAGAGGCAGAGAGGCGGGAGGCCCGCCTAAGCCTCAAAAGCGGTTTCTCCAAAGTGGAATGCCCCGAGTGCCTGAAAGAGTGGTTTCTCAACTGTCCTGAGACTGAGGTTTGGGGGGAGGGGCATGACCCGCCTGACAGGGTCACTGAGGCAGACCCAAACCTCAGCCTTGCAAAACAGCCCCACTGTTGAGTGAACCCAGCTGGAGACAAAGGAAGTGTGAGTCAACCCCCAAAGTTTCTTTTAAAAAGGCTGTATTAGGTTGCCAGAGCCACTGGGGTGTGTGCGAGCCTGAGGCTGGGCCCTGGGGGCCAAGACAAGACCGCCACCATCCTCAGGGACCTGTGGGCAGAGGGCTGGCTGCACAGGGGCTGGGCAGTGCCAGTCCCGGAGCTTGTAGGACAGCCCTTCCTTCCAGGGAGCCGTTGGATGAGGGAGAAGAACTCCAGCTGTGTATAAGCATTACCTCTGAGCCACATGTCCCTGCCAGGGGGTCTGAATTGCCCCCATTTTACGGATCGACAGACTGAGTCTGATCTCTTTACTCATTTCTCTAGTCAACAAGCATTCACCAAATGCCCTGCAATATGCCAGGCAGTGGGATGCAGGAGTAAACAAAAACTGATTTCATGAAATTTAGAGCTTCGTGAAGGGTGAGGAGACAGAGGCTGTTTTGGGTGATATGTATGCAGGGGCCATGGAGAGGGTCTTTATTTGGAAGGGATATGAGAGTTGGACTACAAAAAAGGCTGAGAGCAGAAGAATTGATGCTTCCAAATTGTGGTGCTAGAGAAGACTCTTGAGAGTCCCTTGGACTGCAAGGAGATCGAACCAGTCAACCCTAAAGGAAATCAACACTGAATATTCATTGGAAGGACTAATGCTGAAGCTGAAGCTCTAATACTTTGGTGTGAAGACCTGACTCATTAGAAAATCCCCTCATGCTGGGAAAGATTGATGGCAAGAGGAGAAGGGAGCAACAGAGGATGAGATGGTTGGATGGCATCACTGACTCAATGGATGTGAGTTTGAGCAAGCTCAGGGAGATAGTGAAGGACAGGGAAGCCTGGCGTGCTGCAGTCCACGGGGTGACTAAGAATCGGACACAACTGAGCAACTAAACAGCAATTGCAGTTGGCAATGATTAGTCTGAGACCAGAAGGATGAGAAAGAACCAGGGATTCAGGGAAGGGCACTCCTGGCAGGGGGAATGGCAGGTGCAAGGGCTCTGAGGTGGGAATGACCTGAAGTGAGAGGAACAGCGAGGCCAGCACGGGTGGGTGGCCTGAATGAGGGGTAGCCGGTGATGAGGTCAAGAGCGGGCAGAGGCTCTGGGAGACCAGCCAGGAGGCTGTAGTTGCAGTGACTGGAGATGCTGAGGTTTGAGCAGCAGCTACAAGGAGACAGGGGAAGTGGCTGGTTTCAGCTCAATCCCCTGGTGGCCCAATAAGCGGTGACAGAGAGAGGAGTCGAGGATGATGCCCTGGTTTGGAGACTGAGCAACTGGGTGACTGAGACAAGGGGGAAGTGAACAAGTTACCCAGCCAAGAACTGACTATCCACCCTTCCCTGGTGACTCTTCACCCACTCCATGCCACCCCTCCTCCCACACCCCATCCCACCCCCTGCCCTGGAAAAGCCCATCATGCTCAGGGCCGGATTCGAGGACCACTGCGCTCCGACTTCCTCTGGCCTCTCCATACTCCTCCTGACCTCACGCTGCTCCCCAAGGCACTCTTCCCTTGACCCCCATGCTCGCGCTCGGTCCCACTGCCTCATCTTTGCTTTCTCCCTTCCTCCAGCCCTTCCTCCTGCCTGAGGGCCCTCCCTTCTCCTGGGGGCCAGTGTTAGCCCCGCCCTTGCCTTGGAGGCCTCTGAAGGGCTCTTCTGAGTAGCCAGCCCTTACTTGACTGGAATTCCCATGGGGCCACATCCTAGCGCCCAATCCTGAGTGAGTTCCTTAAGGGATCCAATTTCTTCATCTGCAAAATGGGTTGAAAATAAAAGTACTCACCATATGGGGGTAGGGGCAGGATTAACAAAGAACTGCTCACTCATCTGGCCCCTGGAACATAACTAGGGGTAGCCAGTGTTATTTCTGGGTGGAGGAGAAGTGTCGTAGGGAAGTCAGTTCAGTCGCTCAGTCGTGTCTGACATTTTGCGACCTCATGGACTGCAGTATGCCAGGCTCCCCTGTCCATCACCAACTCCCAGAGCTTGCTCAAACTCATGTCCATTGAGTCAGTGATCCCATCCAACCATCTCATCCTCTGTTGTTCCCTTCTCCTCCTGCCCTCAATCTTTCCCAGCATCAGGGTCTTTTCAAATGAGTCAGTATCAGGTGGCCAAAGTATTGGAGCTTCAGCTTCAGCATCAGTCCTTCCAATGAATATTCAGGACTGATTTCCTTTAGGGTTGACTGGTTGGATCTCCTTGCAGTCCAAGGGACTCTCAAGCGTCTTCTCCAACACCACACTTCAAAAGCATCAATTCTTCAGCACTCAGCTTTCTTATAGTCCAACTCTCACATCCATACATGACTATTGGAAAAACAATAGCTTTGACTAGATGGACCTTTGTCGGCAAAGTAATGTCTCTGCTTTTTAATATGCTGTGTAGGTTGGTCATAGCTTTTCTTCCAAGGAGCAAGTGTCTTAATTTCATGG
Organism: Bos taurus; assembly: GCF_002263795.3. Taxonomy (NCBI): domain Eukaryota; kingdom Metazoa; phylum Chordata; class Mammalia; order Artiodactyla; family Bovidae; genus Bos; species Bos taurus. The sequence goes on along the minus strand of NC_037352.1, from coordinate 9,973,750 downwards.
CTGCAGTCACCATCGCAGTGATTTTGGGGCGCCCCCCCAATAAAGTTTGTCACTGTTTCCTTTGTTTCCCCATCTACTTGCCATGAAGTGATGGGACTGGATGCCATGAACTTAGTTTTCTGAATGTTGAGTTTTAGGGAAGTAGCCGCTCTTTAGTAGGGAAGTAGCTGCTCTTTAATCCCCTTTATGCTCACTTGGGGAAGCATGTGTGGGTGCAGAAGAGCCAAGCGGCCATGAAGACTGTCCCACTCATGGCTCAGTTTCCAAGGTCTCACTGATGGATGCATGAGTGATTGCATGCTCCCCTGCATGGAAGACTTACTGCCGCTCTTTTGCAGGAGGGGAAACTGAGACCAAGGCCCATGCCTGGGTCTTCCTTTCTTCCTTCCTTTTTCCTCCCTCCCTCCCTCCACCTCCCTCCTTCTCTCTTTCTTCCTTTTGATGCATAAGGTCTTAGTTGCAGCATGCAGGATCTTTAGTTATGACATGAGGAATCTAGTTCGCCAACCAGGGATTGAACTTGGCCCCCTGCATTGGGAACGTGGAGTCTTAGCCACTGGATCACCATGGAAGTCCTGATGGGTGGATTTCTTCACTAGTCTTTCTCTCTGGCCAATTGAGCCTGAGTGACCCCCATGATGGGTCCCTAAGATGCACCCTCATTTCCTGAGGCAGCTGTGCCCTCGCCACCCCAGGGTGAGCGTGAATTCCCTTGGGCTCTTACAGTTGGCTTCATGACCACAGATGCCACAGCCGGCGAGGCCTGCAGCTGGCAGTGGGGACAGACGTCCTGCCCTCATTTACATCCCCTCCGCCCGCTGCAGCCAGAGGAACAAGAATAGGAAGCCACAGATCAGACCAAGCTGAGGCCTCGGTGTCCCCCGCCACTGAGGCACAGCGTCTGCTGGAAACCAGACCAGAAGGTTTACAGGAATCAGAGCCTCTGAGCAGCACTGAATGTGAAAGCAAAACTCAGAGACACACACACACACACACACACACACACACACACACGGAAGGACATACATGTATGTGCACATATATGTGTGTGTGTGCACCTCTCCCATACGGGCACATGCACAGTTGGTCACAGGCTCCTCTCCCTACAAACTACTGCCAGTCCAAGTGGTGGGTGCTCACCAGCCCCACCCACCAGGATGCACCCCCTCCTCTAGCCGCCATCACTGCTCAGAAGGGGGAGACCTGGGCTGCCCTCCTGGCTGTGCCTCTGCTAGCTTGGTGCCTTCCACAAAGGGTTTACACTTTTTGGACCTCAGTCTCCCTCAGTCTCCTAAAGCTGAGATAATTGTAATCATAACAAGAACCCTCGTTCTCGAGAGGGGCCGCGTGGCCAGCCAAGCAGGCAGTGGGTGCTCAGTAAAAGCTCGTTAAAGGAATGAGAACACCACTGGTGGTAGAGGGGTGCCAGCTGTGTTTACAGGAGGAGCCCTGTGATCGCTCCCCAGCAGCCCCAGGAGGCCAGAGGGTGCTCATTTCACAGAAGAGGACACTGAGGCCCTGGGGGTGATGGTGTCTTGTCCGAGTCGCCAAGGTAGGCAGCGGAGTCCACATCTCCTGACCCCAGCCCCGTGTGTCTGCAGGCAGGCAAGTCTTAGGAACAAACCCACGGGGGCCTGCCCATTGCAGTCCCAGGGAGGCTCCCCGGCCCACCACACTCCCCACAGGTCCCGAAGGGGTCCCTGGGCAGCTGGGGTCAGAGGCCAGTGAGTCGGGGGCCTGGCAGGTGCACGGTGGAGGCTGAAAAGAGGACAGAGGGGCCCAGAGAGGGGAGGGGACTTGCCCAGGGTCACCCAGCATATCCGTTTCCTAGGGCTGCTTCAACAAATGGACTTAATGCCTTAAAACCATAGAAATGGATTCTCTTTCTGGAGACCGGAAGTCTCTGAAATCAAGGTGGCCGGATGATTCCAGTCTGCCCCTATCTTCACGTGGCCCCTGCCCCGCTCAGTCCTTACCCGCCATCCCCATGTCTCTGCGACTCAAATCTCCCTCTGCCTTTCTCTTATAAGGACACCATTCACTGGGTTTAGGTGAAAACCCCGTCTCCCTCTTCTCACCCTACATCCAGAAACTGAAACTGAAGTTGCTCAGTTGTGTCCAGCACTTTGCAACCCCATGGACTGTAGCCCGCCAGGCTCTTCTCTGTCCCTGAGGTTTCCCAGGCAAGAATGCTGGAGTGGGTTGCCATTTGCTTCTCCACCCTACATCCAGGGATGGTCTCATTTCCAGATCCTTAACTATCTGCAAAGACATTTATTTATTTATTTATTTTCTCTTTTTTATTTAGCGTGGAGTCTTAGTTTCGAGGCACTGACTTAGCTGCTCCTCGACATGTGGCATCTTAGTTCTCCTAACAGGGATCAAACCTGTGTCCCCGGCATTGCAAGGCAGATTCTTAAGCACTGGACCACCAGGGAAGTCCCCTGCTTTTTTTCCCCTCAAATAAGGGCACATTCATAGATTCTGGGTTTAGGACACAGACCTATCTTTTGAGGGACCACTATTCAAACCCGTACACCAGGGTCAGTACTAGGCAGAGCCCTCCCCATGTTCCAGCCCCGATGTTCACATTCTCCATCTGGGAGTCTCGGAATTCTAGCAAGCTGCAAAAAAAGCAATACCCATTCCATTGTCATCTGGTCTCTGCCTGTGGTCCCCAGAGAGCCAGGGACAGGCAGGGAAGCTCCAAACACAGCCAGGCACGTTCCAGGAACAGCGAATCCTTTGTTGACCAACTGCTGGCCTCTGCAGACAGGAAGAGAGTGGGGACCAGGAGGAGCGGGTGCTGGGGTGAGTTTGGCTCCCCAGCCCAGAGGAGGGATGGGGTGTGGCCAAACTTCAGGTGAGCAGATTACCTGACCATTCTGACCCCAGGTGGGTGGCTGTTGAGCACATACTGTGTGTTGAGAATTTTAAGGGCTCACATTTAAAAAAAAATATGTTCAGCTTAATTATTTTTAAAAATAATCTATCGTTTTACTTATTTACTTGGCTGTGCTGGGTCTCTTGTCCGCGCGGGATCTGCTCTTTGTTGCAGTATTCGAACTTTTGGTTGATGCATGTGGGATCCAGCTCTCGGCCCAGGGATCGAACCCCGGCTCCTTTCATTAGGAGCACAGAGTCTGAGCCACTGAACCACCAGGGAAGTCCCCTAAGGGCTCCTTCATTCGCGCATTTCATTCTCACAAAAGACCCCATGAAGTCAGTTTTTATAGGCGAGAAAACCAAGGCACAGAGAAGTCAGGCAGTGTCCCACGGTCACACAGCAGGTCAGTGTGGCATTCTGACCTCCCATACTGGTTGGTTCCAGAGCCCACACTTGGTACCACGCAACTCTGTGGCCCTGGGAGACCAGAAACTCAGTGAAGACATAAAGGAATAGAGTGAGGCAGAGGGGCAGAACACAGCTAGGGCAGCCAAGAGCTGGTGGGAAGAAGGCCCTAGGGAGGGGGACCGTGGCAGAGGGACCCCACCCCCACCCTGCAGACTACCCCCTGCCTGGGCCTCAGCAAGCTAAGGAGGGCGTGTCTGGGCCCTCCCGGAAGGCGGCACTGCAGTTATCAGAGGATTTAACTGTGCATTGCCTTCGCAGCAGTACGTAATCCCACTTCTTGGAAACTCTCCTAAGGAAATTCTCCCCTTCCTCCTCCTGGGGGCTAAGCTACTAAGAGGGTGGCTTTGTCTCCCAGCCCAGGGACCACACACATTTCCTGAGAAAGGCAAGGCTGCTGGTGTGAGGTGCTCCCCTCCCCCCAGCACCTGGGGGGGGAGGGTGGATAGGAGGCGGGTGATGAGTGAGGTAACTGGGGGGTTGGAAGGCAGAGGGCTGAGGGGCACTGTGGGTGGCCAGGCCCAGGCGGGGCTTCATTAACTATTCTGAGTTCCTCTTGAGACCATTCTTGGGCTGGATTATTTTTTTTCTAAATGTTATTTAATACCGTTTAATTTCTTGTCCTGGCGGCACCCAAAATCACGTGTATGTGTGTGAGTGAGTTTATGTGTTAAGAGAGAGATCTTTTTCATCGAGGTATATGGTGGCTCAGGGTTCAAGAATATGCCTGTGGTGCAGGAGACACGGGTTCGATCCCTGGGTCAGGAGCATCCCCTGGAGAAGGACATGGCAACCCACTCCAGTATTCTTACCTGGGAAAGCCCACGGAGAGAGGAGCCTGATGGGCTGTAACAGAGTTGGACACAACTTAGCAACTAACAACAAAACGAAAAAACCTACAACCCACATAAAGTGTACGGCTTGAAGTTTTACACCTATGTACACCCGCATAAGCCATGACCCAGATCAAGATTTGAGCCCCGGATCCTCTAAGCGTGGTCCTTAGGCCAGCAGCACCCACCTCTCCAGGGAGCTCTTGGAATGCAGAGCTGCAGCACCCAGCAGCATCTCCTGGGTCAGAATCTGCTTCCACTGAACAAAACCCCAGGGGATCATGTCCCGCCCCTGGAAGCAAGCTCAGCGGGGCCTGAACCCATGCTCTCACTAGGCGCAGCATCTCACAACAGCGCAGGGAGCCTTTCTAACTGCTGCCACCCCAAATCACTAAGGAGGGAAAGGGGTCACAGAGCAGATGACTGATGGGTGCAGGGTGCCAGTTGCCCAAATCAGTGTCTTTTGCCCTAGACACAGCTACTTTGTGCCTCAACTTACCCATCTGCAAATAGGCATAAAGATCTCTGCCCAACCGTCTCCCACAGCAGTGGGAACCCTTGCAACACTGGGGACTTGTGCCCCCCGGCACCTTCTCAGGCATGTCTGTGCACAGCCTCACTTAGGTGAACAAGCTTTGTCGTTGCTATTCACTTTGCCGTTGCTGCTCAGTCACTCCTCGACCCCATGGACGGCAGCATGCCAGGCTCCTCTGTCCTTCACTATCTCCCAGAGTTTGCTCAAACTCCTGTCCATTGAGTCAGTGACGCTATCCAACCATCTCATTCTCTTTTGCCCCCTTTCCACCTCAATCTTTCCCAGCATCAGGGTCTTTTCCAAAGAGTCGGCTCTTCACATCAGGTGGCTAAAGTATTGGAACTTCAGCTTCAGCATCAGTCCTTCCACTGAATATTCAGGGTTGATTTCCTTTAGGATTAATTGGTTAGAAGGGGAAAAAAAGAACTTTTGAGGGGTGGGGCACACCGTGGGGCATTCAAAATCTTAGTTCCCTGACCAGGGGTTGAACCCACACCACCGGAACTGGGAGAGGGGAGTCTTAACTACTGGACTGCCAGAGAAATCCCAAAGGAACTATTTTTAATATCCACATATCAATATGAGTATATCATATCAATAATGAGCCATTTTACAGGGGAGAAAACCAAGGCTTGGAGAGGTTAGACAACTTTACCGATAGCGATCAAGTGGTGCAGCCAATATCTGAATCCATTCTGTCTGAATCCAGAACCCTACCTGATTTTAACCTGAGTCTCTCACACAGTGAACAATAGCAGATGTCCCTCCAGCAAGCTAAAGAAAGAAAGCATCTTTCTTCCTTTGGGAAAAAGCAAAAACAAACCGAAAGAGTCAATCACAATAATAATGCATGCACATGATGTAAAGAAAAATTCCAAACAGTCAAAGGCTGTTGAGGACAAAGTCAGCTTCCCTTTCACACCATCCCTAGCCTCTCCCTGTCCTCCCGGAGGCAGTCCCCGTGATCAATTTCTTGTGCCCCTTTTCAAGGATGCTCTATATGGACCAGTACATGGAAATCCGTACTGTATTTCCTCATGTATACAAATGGGAGCATATACTCAAACATATGTGTGTGTCTGTGCTTAGTTGCTCAGTTGTGTCCAACTGAGCAAGCCTTTGGACTGTAGCCTGCCAGGATCCTCTGTCCATGGGATTTTTCGGGCAAGAATACTGGAGTGGGTTGCCATTTCCTTCTCCAGGAGATCTTCCCAACCCAGAGATCAAACCTGTGCCTCCTCCATGTGTGTATGTGTGTGTGTGTGTGTGTGTGTGTATGTGTATTCAGAGCTATGATTTTTCCAGTGGTCATGTATGGATCTCATGTACATGACTACAGGATTGATATGTATGGGAGAAACATCAATAACTTCAGATACGCAGATGACACCACCCTTATGGCAGAAAGAAGAAGAACTAAAGAGCCTCTTGATGAAAGAGAAAGAGGAAAGTGAAAAACTTGGCTTAAAACTCAACATTCAAAATAAAAACCCCTCAACATTCAGAAAACTAAGATCATGGCATCCAGTCCCATCACTTCATGGCAAATAGACGGGGAAACAATGGAAACTGTGACAGACTTTATTTTGGGGGGCTCCAAAATCACTGCAGATGGTGACTGCAACCATGAAATTAAAACATTCTTGCTCCTTGGAAGAAAAGCTATGACCAACCTACACAGCATATTAAAAAGCAGAGACTTACTTTGCCGACAAAGGTCCATCTAGTCAAAGCTATTGTTTTTCCAACAGTCATGTATGGATGTGAGACATGGACTATAAGAAGGCTGAGCGCTGAAGAATTGATGCTTTTGAACTGTGGTGTTGGAGAAGACTCTTGAGAGTCCCTTGGACTGCAAGGAGATCCAACCAGTCAACCCTAAAGGAAATCAGTCCTGAATATTCACTGGAAGGACTGATGCTGAAGCTAAAACTCCAATACTTTGACCACTTGATGTGAAGAACTGACTCCTTGGCAAAGACCCTGATGCTGGGAAAGATTGAAGGCAGGAGGAAAAGGGGATGACAGAGGATGAGATGGTTGGGTGGCATCACCGACTCAATGGACGTGAGTTTGAGCAAGCTCCGGGTGTTGGTGATAGACAGGGAGGCCTGGGGTGCTGCAGTCCATGGGGTAACTAGAGTCGGACAGAACTGAGCGACTGAACTGAACTAGTGTATGGATCTGAGAGTTGGACCATAAAGAAGGCTGAGCACTGAAGAACTGATGCTTTTGAATTGTGGTGCTGGAGAAGACTCTTGAGAGTCTCTTGGACAGCAAGGAGGTCAAACCAGTCAATTCTAAAGGAAATCAATCCTGATATTCATTGGAAGGACTGATGCTGAAGCTGAAGCGCCAATATTTTGGCCACCTGATTCGAAGAGCTGATTCATGGGAAAAGACCCTGATGCTGGGAAAGACTGAAGGCAGGAGGAGAAGGGGGTGACAGAGGATGAGATGGTTGGATGGCATCACCGACTCAAAGGACCTGAGTTTGAGCAAACTCTGGGAGATAGTGGAGGACAGAGGAGTCTGGCGTGCTGCAGTCCATGGATTGGCAGAGTCGGACAGGACTCAGCGCCCGATATATTCAGACCTGCCTCTTGCTTTTATCGCCCTGCACTTGGTCTCCCTGCTGCTGCTGCTGCTAAGTCGCTTCAGTCGTGTCGGATCTGTGCGACCCCATAGACGGCAGCCCACCAGGCTCCACCGTCCCTGGGATTCTCCAGGCAAGAACACTGCCATTTCCTTCTCTAATGCGTGAAAGTGAAAACTGAAAGTGAAGTTGCTCAGTCATGTTCGACTAGTAGCGACCCCATGGACTGCAGCCTACCAGGCTCCTCCGTCCCTGGGATTTCCTAGCCAAGAGTACTGCAGTGGGGGTGCCATTGCTTTCACTGCTTGGTCTTCCTATCAGAACATAAAACCCAGGTTATGGTGTGGCTGTGTGGTAATCCACTTCGCCAGCTCCAGACTGCCGGGCACTTGCTTGCTTTTAGTCTTTTATGACCACAGCATGGCTGTGCCAAGGCTGCCTGCACTTCTTTCGAGTGCCTATGAGCATTTCTGTATGATGCCACCCAGAGGCGGAACCACCCAGCCCTGGGTGTGTGTGATTTCAGCCCTGGCAGATACAAGGGGCATTTCTTATCTGCCAGCCTTGGATAGGGCCCAAGATGCCTGGCGCCTCTGGTGCCCAGATCCTGGGTGGGGGCTGGAGGAGGGGCCCAGGGGAGGGAAGGTGTTTTCTAGGAAACTGAAAACGGAACCAGAGAAAGGTGGGAGCAGCTTATTAGGCGAGAGAGACCCGGCTATTGCCTTCTCCAGAGATAAGGGTCTGGAGCCTCTCTTTCCCTGAACATCTCAGGGGACAGCCCTGTCACACGCCCACCCCACTCATAGCTCTCGAAGACTCTCAGACTTGAGCTTTGCCTAGGACCAGGGCCTGGAAGGCTGCAGAAGATTTCCTGTGTGTTCACTTCATTGACAGTCATAGGTACGGATGTGCAAGGCCTCGCTGGCACCAACCTCCCCTGGGCCAGGCAGAGCCCCATCTTTTACTTTTACAGCTATTTGTTGAGTGCTAGCTAGGCATCAACATTCATTTCAAGTTCCAGTGACAGTATAGATATTAGTTCATTTGATCCTTGAAAACATACTGTGAGGTAGGCCTGCTTATTATGCCCATTTTACAGATGAAGAAACTGAGGCCCAACAGGCTAAGAACCAAATCAAAGTGACACAGCTATTGAGGGGGAGTCCACGTCCTCACCATTAAGCTGTGGGCAGTGGCTCTCATAGGTGGGTGAGCCCCAGCAGCCCCCTCAGGGTGGAGTGGCTTATTAAAACACCCTGTGCCGGGCCCCACCCTGAGTTCCTGACTCTGTAAGTATGAGTGGGTCATCAGGGACATCAGACCAGGGATCCTTCACAAAAGGTCTCACGTGTACCCATTTCCACCCCGTAGCCTGTGGCCTGGGCTTCACTAGTGACCCCGATCCCAAATAAGGAGCCGCTGAGGACATACCCAGCAGAAGGTGCAAAAGGAGAAAGAGGGCAGGTGAAGAGGGGGAGCCGCTGCTGCTGCGGAAATGAAGTTGCTCCAGCCCCGCAGACGCAGTGTTAACTCAGGCTGCACACGAGCACGGCCTATGACCTTGCAAGCCCACTTCTGAGTCTCTGCAAGACTCACAGAGACCCAGCTGCGTGTTCACAGACAGACAGACAAGGGTGCTCAGATAGGACTGGGAACGCAGAACTCATGGATCATAGGGCAGATAGAAAAACTGTGGTCTGTTCATATGCCGGAATACCATACAGCGATGAGAATAAGCGAAGGTAAGCACACACGTCCACAGAGGGAGGAGCCTGGACTCGGCGTTCAGACACAGAAGAGGACACATTGAAGGACTGCATTTACGTGGGACGGGGGACAGGGGACAGGGGAGGGACTCTGGCGACATAGTCTGATGACCCGGGGGGAGGGGCGGTATTGGCTGTGCAAGGCTCCTGGGAGCAGATGGTTCTCTGTCTCAGTCTGGCGGCCACCACACGAAAGTCAACACGAGTACAAGATGCTCGCGAGTGTGTCCTGTGTCCCCAAGGCCCAGGGGTCCTTGAGCCCCTGAGATCTCGGCAGCAAGCAGTTTCTGGGCAGAGGGTCCTAGCGCTTGGGCAGCTGGGCCTCTCATGTACACAGTTATCTTAAACCAGGGGGTTTAGTCCTCTCCCATGGAAGCGAGCTAAAATCCACATTCCAGCCCCATTTCTCTACAGCATAGGATGTGGAGGGCGGGGGCTGCATTTTAACGAAATTGCAGGAGAGGCCACAGTCCTCACGTGGAACTACGCAGCGCCCACCTTGGCCCCGGCCTCCTCTGCCGCTGGCGGCCCGTGGTGCGGGGTCCTCCTCTGTGCTCACCTGCCCCAGCTGTGGTTCTCAGGCAGGGTGAGAAAGATGTTTTCCTCTTCTAGAAAATTTTAAAATAACACTTCTATTGAGATACAACCCACAAACCCTATGCTTCACCCATTTCAAGTGGTTTCTAGGGTGTTCAAAGAGTTGTACAACCATCACCACAGTCAACTTCAGAACGTTCTCATTGCCCTGAAAAGACACCCTGTTCCCATCCACGACCCCTCCCCGCTGCCCCTCCTGTCAGCCCTAGGCAGCCACTAATCTACTTTCTGCCTCTACGGATTCGTATTTAAACATTTCCTATAAATGGAATCATACAGAATGCGGTCTTGTGTGTCTGGATCTCTTTTTGTGGCGTGTTTTCAAGGTTGCTCCGTGGTGTCGCATGGGTCAGGACTTCACTTTTATCGCCAAATGAGATTCTGTCTCACTCAGCACCTTTTCAAACATATCAATGCGGCTACGGCTACCCCACCCCAGACTGATCCAATTAGAGTTTGAGGGTTGGGGACAGAACAAGAAGTTTCCCTTGTAGCTCAGCTGGTAAAGAATCCGCCCGCAATGCGGGAGACCTGGGTTCGATCCCTGGGTTGGGAAGATCCCTTGGAGAAGGGAAAGGCTACCCACTCCAGTATTCTGGCCTGGAGAGTTCCATGGACTGTATAGTCCGTGGGGTCACAAAGAGTCAGCCACGACTGAGTGACTTTCACAGGACAGACTACCTTCGGCCTGGGGTGAGAATCCCTGCTGCCACTCCTTCAAAATTCCAAACTGTAGAAAAGATAAAGTCTTGCTGTCTGTGACAAGATGGATCACAAATGAGACCCCTTTATACTAAGAGAAATGTCAGACAGTGAAAGACAAATAACTGTATGATTTCATTCATATGTGGAATACAAAAAAACAAGCAACAGGGAGTTTCCTGGTGGTTCGGTGGCTTAGACTTCACACTCCAAAAGCAGGGGGCCTGGGTTCAATCCCTGGTTGGGGAACTAGATCCCACATGCTGTAACTAAGACCCAGCAGAGCCAAGTGAAAAAATACAAGTAAATATTAAAATAAACAATAGTAAAAAACACACAAAATAAATGAACAGATTCAACAAGAACAGACAATTACATACAAAGAACAGACTGATGGCTACCAGAGAGGAAGGGAGGGGGCGAGGTGGATGAAAAGTCAATTGTGAGGAAGAGAAACTAAATTCTTCATGGGAAGCATGCTATAGCGTATACAGAAGTAGAAATATAATGTTGTAAACATGAAATATGCTGTAAACCAATGTTAATAAAAAAATAAGTTAAAAAAAAAAAGGGTTCCAGGATAGGTTGAACGAGCCGCATTACACAGACTAGGAAGTCAGGGCTCAGAGAGGGGAGTGAGTCACTAGGCCAGGGTCCCGAAGACAGAACTGCTGAAGTGCATCTGTTGGTCAACGTTAACAATGCACCAACTGTATGCCTGATTCGGTGACCAAGGCATTCCTTCATGTTATTTAGTGTTTTTCACGTGCACAGAAAGCCTAGTCTCTGTTTAACCATGACTAGAATGGAATAATCGCCAAAGAATTGATGCTTTTGAACTGTGGTGTTGGAGAAGACTCTTGAGAGTCCTTTGGACTGCAAGGAGATCCAACTAGTCCATCAATGTTCATTGGAAGGACTGATGTTGAAGCTGAAACTCTAATACTTTGGCCACCTGATATGAAGAGCTGACTCATTTGAAAAGACCCTGATGCTGGGAAAGATTGAAGGAGGGAGGAGAAGGGGACAACAGAGGATAAGACGGTTGGATGTCATCACCGACTCAATGGACATGAGCTTGGGTAAACTCCAGAAATTGGTAATGGACAGGGAGGCCTGGCGTGCTGCAGTCCATGGGGTCGCAAAGAATCAGACACGACTGAGCGACTGAACTGAACTGAACTGAGAATGGAACTGAGCTTCCCAGGTGGCACAGTGGTAAAGAATCTGCTTGCCAGTGCAAGAGATGCAAGTTCAATCCTTGGAGGACAGCATGGCAATCCACTCTAGTATTCCTGCCTGGAGAATCCCATGGACAGAGGAGCCTGGCCGGCTACAGTCCACAGGGTCGCAGAGAGTCAGACACAACTGAAGTGACCTAGCACACATGCTTGCCTATGCATGAGGCTTGAGTTCCATCCCTGGGTTGGGAAGATCCCCTGGAGAAGGAAAAGAGCAACCCACTCCAGTATTCTTGCCTGGGACATCCCAAGGACAGAGGAGCCTGGCGGGCTACTGTCCATGGTGTCACCAACTAAACAGCAGCAGAATGGAACGAGCAAAGGAAGGCAGAGCAGAGCAAACACGAGGGCAGGGAACGTGTTCTTTGGTGTTATAAGCCGGGTGATGCTTCTCAGTCTTTGGGGAGTGCTCACGCCACAGAGAACCTGAGGGACTCAATAGGGAATGCTTTCATAGTGACCACATTTTGCCTACAATTATGGGGCATTATTCTCCATCCTCTGAAGCCCTCGGGTTCACAGTTACAATGCAACCATGCACCGAACACATTCTACTCTGAGCATCTCTGATTTGCCTGTCGTCTCTGGGGCTGCAGTCGTGAGCTGGGGCACGTCCTTGCTCTCAAGGGGACTGCGATCTGGGGCTGGGTGGCAGGTGGAGAATAAATAAGGAGGCAGGACCATCCAGGTGTGTGGAGGGCAGAGAAAGTGAGCAGGTTGGGAAAGGCTCCCTGAGCCTGGGAAGGCAGGGCAGGCCTGGGACATTTTGCTGAGATCTGATGATAAGAAGGGCATTCCAGGGCAAGGGAACAGCCCAGCAAAAGCCCTGAGGCAGGAACAGGACTGCAATTCCAGGAATTGAGAGGGGCCATACATCACGGGTGAGGAGGTGGGTGGGGGCCAGGGTCAGAGAGGTGCTCAGGGGTGGGGGCTGGGCAGGGGGAGAGGTGGACCAATGTCTGTGTCTGGCTATTTTCTAGGCAAGAGGACATGTCAGTGGACAAAGCCAGCACTTTTACAAAATGCATCTCAAGAGCCGGGAGGTTGAGGCTGAGGGCCCGGGCCTTGTGTGCAGGCAGGCAGGGGCAGAGGCCTGAGGCTGCATGAACAAAGGCCCATTTGCAGGCAGCGTGTCGCAGGACGGGCTTGCACAGACCTGAAGCTGGAACAGTGGCTGTTTCCCAAGCAGAAAATGAGAGTAAAATTGCTTTCAACACAGTCACGAGAGAAGGGGTCCTAGCTCTGGTCAAACCTGCTGGTGTTTGCTAAAACTTCTCAACGGGCAAAACCAGAGCACCCGCATGCTTTCTCTGAGCCAGAACATTTTAAATATGTAAATAAATGGGAACTATTTTTTTTTTTTTTTTTGAGCACCCACGATGTGCCTGGCACTGGGCTGTAGATGGATACTGTGGGTTGAATAGCAGAATCTTTGTGTGGTCAGTCGTTATCTGACTTTTGTGACCCCATGGACTGTAGCCTGCCAGGCTCCTCTGCCCATGGGATTTCCCAGGCAAGAATACTGGAGTGGGTTGCCATTTCCTTCTCCAGGGGATCTTCCCAACCTAGGGATCGAGTCTCCTGTGTCTCCTGCATTGCAGGCGGATTCACTACTATCCTTGTTGTTATTTTCAGACAGCTTCCTTGGAGTCCTTTCAAGGGCCCAGGTTTGACCCTTGGTCAGGGGACTAGATCCCACATGTCGAAACTAGAGACCCCTCATACTGCAACCAAGATCAAAGATCCTGCGTTTTGTAACTAAGACCAAGCGCGGCCAAATAAATAAATATTAAATAATAATAATAAGGCTCTCAAGATAAGTTCATCCTGGATGAGGGTGGGCCCTAACTCCAGAGACAAGAAGCCCATGCAACAATGCAGGCAGAGCTTGGAGTGACACATCTGCAACCCAAGGGACACCAAAGCTCTTTGGTGGCCTCCAGAAGTGGGGAGAGGGCCTGGGGATTCTCTCCCAGAGCCTCCAGAAGAAACCAACCCTGTGGAGACCTTGGTTTCAGATTTCTGGTCTCCAGAACTGTGTTGTTGTTGTTCAGTCGCTCAGTTGTGTCCAGCTCGGCAACCCCATGGACTGCAGCACACCAGGCTTCCCTGTTCTTCACCATCTTTGGAGCTTGCTCAACCTCATGTCCATTGAGTCCGTGATGCCATCCAACCATCTCATCCTCTGTCCCCCCCTTCTCCTCAAGCCCTCAATCTTTCCAGGCATCAGGGTCTTTGCATCAGGTGGACAAAGTATTGGTGTTTCAGCTTCAGCATCAGTCCTTCCAACGAATATTCAGCATTGATTTCCTTTAGGATTGACTGGTTTGGTTTCCTTGCTGTCCAAGGGACTCTCAAGAGTCTTATCCAGCACCACAATGAAAGCATCATGGCAACCCACTCCAGTACTCTTGCCTGGAAAATCCCATGGACGGAGGAGCCTGGTAGGCTGCAGTCCATGGGGTCCCTAGGAGTCGGTCACAACTGAGCGACTTCACTTTGGCTTTTCACTTTCATGCACTGGAGAAGGAAATGGCAACCCACTCCAGTGTTCTTGCCTGGAGAATCCCAGGGACGGAGGAGCCCAGTGGGCTGCCGTCTCTGGGGTCGCACAGAGTCGGACACGACTGAAGCGACTTAGCAGCAGCAGCGGCAGCAGCCTTCTTGATGGTCCAACTCTCACATCCATACATGACTACTGGAAAAACCATACCTTTGACTAGACAGACTTTTGTCGGCAAAGTAATGTCTCTGCTTTTTAATATGCTTTCTAGGTTTGTCATAGCTTTTGTTCCAAGGAGCAAGCATCTTGTAATTTCATGGTTGCTGTCACCATCTGCAGTGATTTTGGAGCCCAAGAAAATAAAATCTGTCACTGTTTCTGTCATTTCTCCAACTATTTGCCATGAGGTGATGGGACTGGATGCCATGGTTTTAGTTTTTTGAATGTTAAGTCTTAAGCCAGCTTTTCAGTCTCCCCTTTCACCTTCATCAAGACACTCTTTAGTTCCTTTCCACTTTCTGCCATTAGAGTTGCATCATCTGCACATCTGACGTTGTTGATATTGCTCCGTCTTGTCCGGCATTTCACACAATGTACTCTGTGTATAAGTTAAATAAGCAGGGTGACAATGTTCAACCTTGACATACTCCTTTCCCAATTTGGAACCAGTCCGTTGTCCCATGTCCAGTTCTAACTGTTGCTTCTTGACCTGCATACAGGTTTCTCAGGAGACAAGTAAGGTGGTGTGGTATTCTCATCTCTCTAAGAATCTTTCACAGTTTATTGTGATCCTCACAATCAAAGGCTTTAGTGTAGTCAATGAAGCAGAATTAGATTTTTTTTGAAACTCTCTTGCTTTTTCTATGATCCAATGGATATTGGCATATTTTTTTTTAAAACCAGTCATCTTTTATTGGGTATTAATTCTCCATTAGGATATGAAAGGATTCAGCGGGGCCCGGCGAAGGTCATGGTTAGGAATGCAGTGTGTCCTCTTCAATGGTACTTCTTGACTGCTCTTGTTTAAGCTCCTTGTAAGAACGGCAACAGCTGAAAAGCACATAAGCTGTCAGCACCATAGAAGACTCAGGGACGCTCCCTTTCTTCATGTTGAAATACCGGTTGTAATACTGGCAGTAACCTCTTCGAAATGCTCCAGCAATGCCTTTAGTGGTTGAATTCTCACATTAGTATTCAGCCTGGGAGCTCCCTTCATTTGACATCCAGGAGTTTCTCCTCCTTCAGTGGTATAGCTGATGCCATCGTGGAGGCCTGGCTGTCTGCTCCTGTATTCCAGCTTCCTGTTTCTTCCCTCACAGCCACTCAGGGATCTTTTCCTTGCTTCAATAACGCAATCATGTCTGGCTTAGAAATGGAATGTCCTAGTGAGCCCAAGTTACTATAGTTCTCCACCATCAATCACATCACAGCACAATTTCATCTGAAGAGGGTCAAGAAATTCCCACTTGTGTGGAAAGAACTCGATGACCACATCCTTGAATGTTATTGGTCCTCCGGCCATGGTTTTAGACCTGCAAGAGCTGATCTAAAGGTTCCTTTATCAGAAAAACAGAGTCCAGCAAACCCCTCCATCCCTCGCCAGCTCAGGCCACCTTTGCACAGTTGTTGCCATGGCGACTTAACTGGCTTCTCACTTGGATGGATGTCATTCACAAGCCGTTGGCTTCAAGGAGCCAGGAAAAAAACCCGAGGTGGAAGTAACCTGCTTCATTGCCGGAGGTGCCATCTGGGGGTGTAAAGTTATCTGGATGTTGGCAATTTGATCTCTGGTTCCTCTGCCTTTTCTAAACCCAGCTTGTCCATCTGGAGAGCTGGGATTTGAACCCAAGTAATCCCGCTCCCAGATTGGCACAGTGGTAAAGAACCCACCTGCCAATGCAGGAGACTTGGGTTCGATTTCTAGGTCGGCAAGATCCCCTGGAGGAGGAAATGGCAACCCACTCCCATATTCTTGCCCGGGAAATCCCACAGACAAGAAGCCTGGCGGGCTACAATCTGTAGAGTCAGAAAGAGTCAGACACGAGTGAGTAAGCACACAACGAGTCCTGCTCCAGAACCCTGGCTCTAGCCACCACCTTCTACTGCCTTCCACACACGTGCCAGGCCCTGCTCTGGTGGGGCTGCTAACCCTGTAAGGTTGATATATTTTTTTTTTTTTTGGCTGCATTGAGTCTTCACTGCTGCACGAGGGCTTTCTCTAGTTGCGGCGAGCAGGGGCTACTCTCTAGCTGTGGTGTGTGGGCTTCTCAGTGTGGTGGCTTCTCTCGTTGAGCAGCAGGGGTTCTAGGGTGCGTGGGCTTCAGTAGTTGTGGCTCTCGGGACAAGCAGTTTCCCCACAGCGTGTAGGATCTTAGTTCCTGGACCAGGGCTCGAACCCGTGTCCCCTACACTGGCAGGCAGACTCTCAACCACTGGACAACTGGGTAAGGTTGGTCTTACCAGCCGTTTCCAGGTGAGGAAACCAAGGTTCAGAGGGCTATACATGCCTGAGTCCATAAGTGGCTTCCCTTCTCTGTCCCTCTGCCGTGTCCTTTGGACCCGAAGCCTGGGAGCGGAGAGTGGCAGGACCTGTCCAGGCAGCAAAGCGCTGGCATTTACCTGGCATGCTGCCCACCCAGAGCAGGCGGACCCTTGGCCCCTATCCCGGCAGGAAGACGAGGGAGGGCCTCCCGCCAGCCCCAGGTGCCAGGGCAGGGCTGGCTGCTGTGCCCCACTATCATCCTGACAGCCGAAGGGCCACCATCTGCATTTCAGGCCAGGTCTCCCCAGGCTGCGGGACGAGGGAAGGGTCTGGGGAGAGAAGATGGCCACGCCTTCCCTTGCACCAGGCTCACCCAGCGGGGAGGAAAAGAACCTCAGACCCCAGTTCTCCCATTGGCTTTCACCTTGGATAAGTCAGTTCATCCCCTTCAGCCTCAGTCAATCCATCTGTAAAATGGAGGCTTCCAAGAGGGGCTTCGGGGATGAGAGCGCCAGTGTGGGCCAGAATCGGCTTCCGCGTCTTTAAACGGGGGGGCTGAGGACACGGACCCTGAGGGTTCCTCCTGGAGTCACCCTCATTGGATGACGCCTGCAGGCTCCTGCATTTTAACAGACCCAGAGGGCCTGGGGACAGCTGTAAACAGCTCTCAAAGCACTCTCAAAGCTGTCCTCTCACATTATTGGCTTTTTTTGTTTTTGTTTTTTTAAACCACAAAACTACCACCCCAAGTGTGGGATCATGTCACCCAGAACAAGGCAGCTCTGTTGAAGGGTCCACTGTCTCTTCTTTCTTTACTCCAACCTTCAGGGGAAAACAAGGGTAATAGTTCAGTAGAGCACAAATTCCATGCTTCCCAGACGAACACATTTGGACATAATTCGTTTGGGTTCCCTTCTTCTACGCTTTCTTTTTAGGGGGTGGGGCATGCTTGTGGGATTTTAGTTCCCCAACCAGGGATCAAACCTGGACCCTCGACAGTGAAAGCACAGACTCCTAACTGCTGGACTGCCAGGGAATTCCCTAGTTTTCTAAGTTGAAGTATAGCTGATGTATAATATTACATAAATTACAGATGTACAACCTAGTGATTCATAATTTTTAAAGGCTACGCTCCATTCATAGTTATTACAGATCACAGGCTGTATACTCCGTGTTGTACAATATCTGCTTGTAACTTATTTTATAGACTTCCCAGGTGGCTCAGATGGTAAAAGCGCGTCTACAATGCAGGAGACCCAGGTTTGATCCCTGGGTCGGAAAGATCCCCTGGAGAAGGCAATGGCAACCCAGTCCAGTACTCTTGCCTGGAAAATCCCATGGACGGAGGAGCCTGGTGGGCTACAGTCCACGGGGTCACAAAGAGTCAGACACGACTGAGCGACTTCACTTACTTCACCTCATATTTTGCGCCTCTTACTCTCCTACTCCTACTACCCCTCCCCTTCGCCTCTCGCCACGGTAACCACGAGCGAGCATGTTCTCTACATATGTGAGTCTGCTTTTTCTTGGTTCTATTCACTAGTCTGTTGTGTTTCTTAGATTTCACATATAAAATGGTATTATATAGTATTTGTCTTTGCCTGGCTCATTTCACCTGGCATAATGCCCTCCAAGTTCATCCGTGTTGCTGCCAACGCCAAAATTTTGTTTCTTTTTTATGGCTGAGTTTTTGTAATCTTCCGAGGATTACTTTATTTTTTTACTAACTTTTTATTTTTCATTGGAGGATAATTGCTTTACAATGTTGAGCTGGTTTCTGCTGGACACCAACGTGAATCAGCCTAAGTAAACACATACCGCTCCCCACTCTCCGCCCCCACCCCGCCCCGCCCCTTGAGCCTCCCTCCCCCCACCCACCCGACCTCTCTAGGTCATCACAGGGCAACAGGCTGAGCTCCCAGTGTTATACAGCAACCTCCCCCTAGCTATCTATTGCACACGTTGTAATGTGTATATTTTAATGCTACTCTCAACCCGGCCCACTCTCTTCTTCCCCTGCGGTGTCCAGTCTGTTCTCTCTGTCTGTGTCTCTGTTCGTATGGCCGATATTTTTAAATTTTTAATTGAAAAAACAAACAACACGGGGGCTCATAACCATTCATGTTTTCTGCATTCTTGTCTTGATACACCAAGCATGGAGGATGGGGGCTTGGGGAAAAAGGAGGCCCCGCCTGGAGGGAGTTCCACGGGAGGCGCTGCAGCCAGGCAGCTGACCTGGGAAGCTGGGGACCCGGGCTCCTGGCAGCCTTCCCTGGGGAGCCGCTCACGTGCCCGTCTCTGCACAGCCCCGCCAACCGCAGACCAGGCGGGAAAGTGAAAATAAACCCTGACTGGCGGCTGGCTGAGTTTCTGTTTCCCGTCACACAGCCACATAAGTGCCTTATCATCCCGGGAGCTGTGTTCAGTGGGCCCCCAAGGGCTGCTTTTGATTTTCTTAAGGGATAACATTTACATAACAAATGTATGAACTACATTAATCATCAGGGCCCAGCTTGACAATTTTTTTTAATACCTGTACCACTCAAATCAAGATCAAGGGCATTCCTAGCCACCCAGAAGGTTTCTTTATACCCTTCCTGACCCCTGTGCCCCAGCCAAGCCCCACACAAGTTGCTTAGTGTGTCCCTTTGCGGCCCCACGGATGGCAGCCCCCCAGGCTCCTCTGTCCATGGAACTCTCCAGGCAAGAATACTGGAGTGGGTTGCCATTCCCTTCTAAAGGGGCTCTTCCTGACCCAGGGATTGAACTTAGTCTCCCCCATTGCAGGCAGATTCTTTACCAACTGAGCTTCCAGTGAAGCACCCCCTCCCCTTTAAAAAATAAATAAATATATATATATACACACATATATACTGTCACCACTCAAATTAAGATCAAGGGCATTCCCAGCCTCCCAGAAAGTTTCTTTATGCCCATTCCCAACCCTACCCCCCACCCCACCCCCCAATCTGCCTTCTAGAAACATCAGCTAGTCACACCTGTTCTTGAACTGTGTACAAAGCAAGCAGTCACACAGCACATGCCTTTCTTGGTTTCTTTCACCCAGCGTGACGAGGGTGAGGGTCATGTGTGATGCCATGTGAAGGGCTTTCTGCTCCGTTTTATTGCTGAGACGTGTCCTATTGCACAGATGCTCCTCAATTTGTTTGCTCAGTCTCCTGTTGATGGATATTTGGGATGTTTCCAGTTGGGGGCTGTTAGAGTTGCGTGGACATCTGTGAACAGGTCTTTGTGTGGACACAGGTTTTCTTTCCTCTTGGGTAAGTACCTATAAGTGGAGCTGTCAGGTCATAAGGTAGGTGTATGTTTAACTTTATAAGAGACTGGTAAATGGTTTTCCTCTCTGGCTGTCCAGACCTGTTTTCAGACTTCAGAGGCCCCACTCCACATCATAGCAAACTTACAAAGGGACCTGTGAGCCACATTAAACATCTTTTTTTTTGAGTAAAAATAGTTTAGTTTTTTTTTTCCCAGAGGCTTTTCGAATTTTCTTTTTGAAATTATTTGACCCCAAGTAACTCATTTGCGGACTTCCCAGGTGGTACAGTGGTAAAGAATCCGACTGCCAAGGCGGAGACGCAAGAGACCCACGTTTGATCCCTGTGTCGGGAACATCCCCTGGAGGAGGAAATGGCAACCCGCTCCAGTATTCTTGCCTGGGGAATCCCATGGACACAGGAGCCTGGTGGGCTACAGTCCATGGGGTCACAAAGAGTCCATGCGCGCACACACAAACACACACACGACTCATTTGCTCAATGGGGTCTGCTGGAATTTCTCAGCAATCATGGTTGGGCAGTCTGACAAGGGAGATCACTGACCCCCAAACTGTTTTTCATTTAGAATGAGATTTTTAATGAATAATACATTTAGCACCCTTTCTCATTGGATTTGTGAGCTCCTGTTCACCCCTCAAAACCCCACTCAAAGGCCCACACCTCCATAAAGGCTGCTGGTCATAGATAACAACAGCCTCACCTCCCTCACCTCAGCCCAAGTGCAGAGCCTGGCATGTGGCCCTGCTGTCACACCCCCTTTGGAGGAGCACTGGGCAGCATCCCAGTCAGCACCCAAGGAGCCCGTGTCTGGGGGACAGGGCCTGCCTCACACCTTCCTGGATGCATGGCACATGTTTGTTGACCTGATTTTTCCAGAATTTTCTGTAGGTCAGGTGCCCTTACCCAGAACTGCAGGGCCAGGTGGCAGAGGAGCTGGTACCACATTGAACATGACATAAAATACTGAGTGCTGGGAGGTAGGCAGAGGCCATGGTTCTCTTCCAGTTCTCTGAGAAGCTCTCTATGACCCCAGAAGGATTGAGGGGAGAATCTCTGATGGCTCTGGAAGCAGTGTTCCCGGGGAGAGGGCTTCAGCAACTTGTGACTACGGAGAACAAAGGAGGGGACAGAATGGGGTCCATTTGGTGAGTGTGTAGAACGCACCTTTGCTCTCTGCGCTGGGCCCTGGGGATGTGCAGGAACAAGACAGATAAGGTTGAGGAGTAAAGAGTAAACACAGAAAGATGACTTCAGATCCTATCAGTGCTATGACAAACAAAACAGGGAGCTGTGATAATGATGATGAGGAGGAGAAACATTAGACAGGGAGGCCAGGGGGAACTTCTCTGAAGAGTCAAGGGTCTCATGACGAGCAGCAGCCAGCCACAAGGCTCTGGGCCAGAGTGTTCCAGGCAGAGGGAATGGCCCGTGCAAAGGTCCTGAGGCTAGAACACCTCATGTTGGAAGGCTAGCCAGGGGGTCCCTGGGATCCCAGGTGTCTGTGGCATGCAGAATGGAGGAGGTGAGGATGGGTGTGTGCAGGGGAGGGGAGGGGGGTTGTCTCAGGCCAGCTCTGGGGGCCCACGGGACTTGGAAGTGAGGGGATTCCAGGCCTTCAGTTCTGGGTAGTGACAGCCTGGCACCTCCAAGTACAACCAAGAGGCCAAGGGGGTAGCCCACACCGCTGGGCTCCAGTATTGAGCAGATTGGTGAGTGGCAGATTGGAGGAGGGACAGGCGACTTGTCGGAGGCCCCTTGGCACCTGTGCCAGGCTCTCTCACTGCACCCCAGCCTCTGGTCCTCTCCAGGTCCTCTGACTCCCCAAACTCTCTCCCTCCTCAGGGTTGGTCCACTGCCTAGGACACCCCTCCCTGGGCTCCAACCAACTCCAACCTGTGCTGTGGGGTCTCACTTAAAGCTCATTTACCAGAGATGCCGCCCAGACTGTGTCCCCAACTAACACTAGGTCTTCCCTTCCATCTCCCTCTTACAACCTTGACTTTTTCCTTTGTGTGGCATTTAACGCAAGTGGCGGTTCGTTTCATGTGTGTATTTGTGTGAGTCTTTGTTCACTGAGGGTCTCCCCACCCGGGAGGCCCTGGGAGGCTCGGGGTCTCTCCGCTGTCTTCCCACAGCAGCACAGGGCTGGCCCACACCTGCTTCAGGAGTGAAAGACCCAGATTTTAAGTCCAACCCCTCCAAGCCTCTTCCTCTGCCTCAGCTACCTCCACACAGGAGACTGGGGTCCCCTCCCTAGTCTCTCCCATGTCCCCAAGAGGTAAAAGCCCAGGATCTCCCCGATCCCTCTAATTACAGTGGCCCCAGGGCCTGCAGGGAGGACAAAGCCCCCACCCCATCTGGCCGGCCAGAGACAGAGGAGGGAGCCAAGCCCCCGGGCCTCCAGCACCGCCCCTTCTCCCACGCCTCATGAAATGCATCTGTACTTGTGGGCCAGCGGCGGGCGGAGGGGCTGGTTTCCCCAGGTCTGCTTATCACTAAGTTAGTTTTGAAAGGTATATACCAGATGAAAGGCGGAATTCTAATTTATATCCTGGAACAGAAAAAGGACATTAGTGGAAACACCTGAAATCTGAATACAGTCTGCATGGCATGGTGAATGGTGATGTACCAATGGGTGTTTCTAGTTTTCATAGGAGACGACAGAAGATGAGAACAATGGGGGGAGCTGGGCAAGGCGGTTTATGGGAACTCTGTGCTCACCTTGCAGCTTTCCTGTAATCTAGAATTATTCAAATAGAAGAGGTTTGGTCACAAAAAATAAAGGAAAAAAGAGAGAGAGAGAATAGCAAGCCACCCATCAGACTGGTAAAAAAAAAAAAAAGGTAAAGCTAGACAGTGAGGAACGTTCATGAGGACAAGGACAATGTGCAGGGCTGTGTGTGTGTGACCTGGGACATCTGCAAGCCAGGTAGCACTTGGGGTCAAGTTCAAAGCACGCCTGTCCTACAGCCCCACAGTCTTCTCCTGCAGGGGCTCTCAGAGCGTGGCCCTCAGACCCGCAGGCTCGGCACTACCTGGAAACTTAGAAATGCAGGCCCCCTCGAGATGATCAAAGAGTCGGACACAAAGAGATCAAAGAGGCACGCTGGAGATGTCGCAAAGGGTCGGACGCGACTGAGCGGCTGAACAACAGCAACAGAGATGATCGTAGTAAATGAAGTAAGTCAGGCAGAGAAAGATGAATACCAGATGATATCACTTGTGTGTGGAATCTAAAATATGACACTATCTACAAAACAGAAACAGACTCCACGGAGAACAGACTTGTGGTTGCTGGGGGCGGGGTGGGGGGTGCCGGGGGGCGGGCTGGGGGGATGGACTGGGAGGCTGGGATCAGCAGATGCAAACCATTATACCCAGTATGCACAAACAAGGTCCTGCTGTATGGCACAGGGGACTATATTCAATATCCGCTAACAAGCCATGATGGGAAAAGAATATGAAAAAGGATATAACGGAATCACTTTCCTGTTCAGCAGAAATTAACACATTATAAATACATCAACTAGACTTCAATAAAATAAGTTAAAAAAAAAAAAAACGAAATGCTAGTGCACAGGCTCTACCCCAGACATACTGAACAAAAGGAAAACAAAACCCCAAACAACCCAAACCCTTGGGTTGCGTGGCAGCTACAGGTGTTTTCACAAGCCCTCCAGGTGACTCTGGTGCTGCTGAAATCTGAGAACTATGAGTGTACAGATGAACTCCACAATAAGCCTGGAGCACGGTCACAGAGAGAACTTGAATTAGCCTAAGTATGCATCACAAGGAAATGAAGACATGAGCGGAAAGGCGGTGTGCAACAGTGCAAATGCGCTCATCTCACCCTTGTGTGTCCACAGGGGTGAGCCGCACGCACAACACCCAGCAAACAAAGCGAGTCACAAGATACAGGCAGTATGATGCCAGCCAAAGGTTTCAGCACCCCAAAATGTTCGCATTGGGAACCTACACATATGAATATAAAGACGGGCCCTGGAAGGATGAGCACTAACATTCGGGAGGAATAAGGGAGGAGTCGGGGGCAGGTTCATGTCTGCCTAAAACGTTTGATTTTTAAGCCAGAGATCTGAGGATAAGATACTCCGCATTCCTGGGAAGCTCTGTTAACATGACTTTAACTAGTATGTGCTCTTTAAAAATGATTCATCGAGAACCACACAAAGTTTAACGTGAGGGCCTCTCATTTCAATTCCACATTTACTGTGAGTATTTGGTGACTATACTTACAAAATTGGGTCTATGAATTCTCTAAAGAATAATTTATGTAATATTCTGGAAAAGACAAAACTATGGAGATAGTGAAGAGATCAGTGGTTGCTGGGAAAGGAAGAAGAGATGAACAGCTGGAGCACAGAGGAGTTTTAGGGCCATGAAACTATTCTGTAGGACACTGTCATGGGGTGACACATGTCATTATACATCTGTCAAACCCTAATACAAGCTACGTGCTGTGCTGAGCTGAGTCCCTCAGTCGTGCCCAACTTTTTGAGACCCCATGGACTCTGCCAGGCTCCTCTGTCCAGGGGATTCACCAGGCAAGAACAGAGTGGGTTGCCATGCCCTCCTCCAAGGGATCTTCCCAACCCAGGGATTGAATCCAGGTCTCCCGCATTGCAGGCAGATTCTTTACTGTCTGAACCACTAGGGAAGCCCAAGAATTCCCACCAGGGAAGCCCCAAGAATACTGGAGTTGGTAGCCTATCCCTTCTCCAGGGGAACTTTCTGACCCTGGGATCAAACCAGGGTCTCCTGCATTGCAGGCAGATTCTTTACCAGCTGAGCTACCCATGAAGAACAATATAAGCCAAAGACTTTAGCTGATGTGTCAATACTGGTTCATCAATTATAACAAAGGTACCGCAGCAATGCAAGATGTTTTTGGTTTTTTGGTCACACCTCTCGGCATAGAGGAGCTTAGTTCCTGGACCAGGTTTGGGATCTGTGTCCCCTACAGTGGAAATGCAGATTCTTAACCACTGGACCACCAGGGAAGTCCCAAGATGTTAATAATAACAGGGGGAAAGTGGGGAGGGGACTGGGGGGAGGGGCTGGAGAGGAGGTATATGAGAACTCCCAGTACTTGCTGCACAATTATCTGTAAACCTAAAATCACTTAAAATTTTTTTAAAAAGCAATTCATTAAGAGAAATGAATTAACCTCCCAAATGAAATGTTTTGACAGATGTTTTAATGTTTGTAATATCCAGACATGGAAGAAACCTAGATGTCCATCAGCAGATGAATGGATAAGAAAGCTGTGGTACATATACACAATGGAGTATTACTCAGCCATTAAAAAGAATATATTTGAATCAGTTCTAATGAGGTGGATGAAACTGGAGCCTATTATACTGAGTGAAGAAAGCCAGAAAGAAAAATACCAATACAGTATCAGATCAGATCAGATCAGTCGCTCAGTCATGTCCAACTCTTTGCAACCCCATGAATCGCAGCACGCCAGGCCTCCCTGTCCATCACCAACTCCCGGAGTTCACTCAGACTCACATCCATCGAGTCAGTGATGCCATCCAGCCATCTCATCCTCTGTCGTCCCCTTCTCCTCCTGCCCCCAGTCCCTCCCAGCATCAGAGTCTTTTCCAATGAGTCAACTCTTCGCATGAGGTGGCCAAAGTACTGGAGTTTCAGCTTTAGCATCATTCCTTCCAAAGAAATCCCAGGGCTGATCTCCTTCAGAATGGACTGGTTGGATCTCCTTGCAGTCCAAGGGACTCTCAAGAGTCTTCTCCAACACCACAGTTCAAAAGCATAATTATGGAATTTAGAAAGATGGTAATGATAACCCTGTATGCGAGACAGCAAAAGAGACACAGATGTATAGAACAGTCTTTTGGACTCTGTGGGAGAGGGAGAGGGTGGGATGATTTGGGAGGATGGCATTGAAACATGTATATTATTATATGTGAAACGAATCACAAGTCCAAGTTCGATGCAGGATACAGGATGCTCGGGCTGGTGCACTGGGATGACCCAGAGGGATGGGATGGGGAGGGAGGTGGGAGGGGGGTTCAAGATGGGGAACACATGTACACACGTGGCCGATTCATGTCAATGTATGGCAGAACAAATACAATATTGTAATTAGCCTCCAATTAAAATAAATAAATTTATATTAAAAAAAAAAAAGGCAAAGCAGCTCTCAGTAACATGTGAAGCCCACACTGCAGGTGAGTATTCTGGGAGCAGGCAGACTTCGAAGGTAACAATGCTGTAAGCTCGCAGTCAGCGCCCCCCACCCCTTGACCTCCCCGCCTAGAGTGCTGAGATTGGCTCCGATGCTGGCCAGCGGGGCTGCGATGAATTGTCACCTAGTCTGTGTCCCTCTGTGAGAGCTCACGGCTCATCACCGTGCGCTGAACTTTTCAAACACAGGAGCCACAAGCCCAGGTGGCAGGTGGGCACCTAACACATGGCTTGTCTGAACAGAGGTGTGTCTTGAGAGGGCAATCTACCCAGATTTGGTACAAAGAGAGGAAGGAAAAGGCATCGTTTCTGTACGGACAGCAGCCGTCGCCCCTCCCTCCGCCCGGTGCCCCTCCTCCACGTGGCTTCCAGGACACTCCCCCGGCTCCCTCGGCCCCAGCTGCTCCTCAGCCCCCCGAAACTGGGAGGCCCCGGGCCCAGTGCTGGGGACTGTCTTCGTTTCCATCTCCGCTCACCCCCGTGATGCTCACAGTGGGCGCCCTGAGATGTCCGAATCCCCAAACCCATGAACATGTTACCTTACACGGCAAAAGGATTTTGCAAATTTGCTGAGATTAAGGATCTTGAGATGGGGCAATTATCCGGGAGTGTCCAGGTGGGCCTAGTGCAATCATGAGCAACTGGAAAAGGCTGGGGGCAGGAGGGCCAGGGTCGGGGGCGGTTGAGGAAGGAGGGCAGGGGGCGCAGTGGCCAGAAGCTGCGAGAGGCGAGGGGACGGGCTCTCCCCCGGGGGCCTCCAGAGAGGACTGCGGCCCTGGGGACACCTTGATTCTACCCCCAGAAGACCAGTTCTGGAATGCTGACTTGCAGAACTGTGGAGACAATAAATTTGTGCTGTTTTGCGCTATAGTTTTTGATACGATGTCACAGCAGCAATAGGAAACTGAGACAGTGAAATGACCCAGTCTTGTAAGTTAAATATGCAAGATGCCCAAATAAATCACCTTCAGCCCAGACGTCAGGCTCAGATACTGAACTGCCCGCTCAATACCTCCTTGGAGACTTCTGAATTCTGGACCTTTCCCCCAAGCCTTCTCATCGCCTGCTCCATCTCAGTTGATGGCAACTTGGTCCCTTCCGGGTGCTCATGCCAAAAGCCTCAGCACCATCCTTGACTCGTCTTTTACTTTTTTTTTTCAATTAATTAAATAATTTATCATTTATTTTTGGCTGTGCTG
Organism: Bos taurus; assembly: GCF_002263795.3. Taxonomy (NCBI): domain Eukaryota; kingdom Metazoa; phylum Chordata; class Mammalia; order Artiodactyla; family Bovidae; genus Bos; species Bos taurus. The sequence continues at coordinate 9,946,417 of NC_037352.1, read as the reverse complement.
GGTCTTTGTGGTGTGCATGGGCTTTTTATAGCTGTGGCAAGCGGAGGCCACTCTCTAGCTGTGGTGCCCGGGCTTCTCACTGCGGTGGCTTCTCTTGTACGGATCACATGCTCTAGAAAGCATGGGCTCAGGAGTTGCAGCACACGGGCTTAGCTGCCCTGTGGCACGTGGAATCTTCCCAGACCAGGGATTGCATCTGGGTCCCCTGTATTGGCTGTCGGATTCTTAACCACTGGACCACCAGGGAAGTCCCTCTTCTTTCTCTCTTGCTCCCCTCATTCAGGCTGCTAGTAAGTCCTGTTGGCTCCATCTTCAAAACTGAGCCAGAATCGAACCCCTCCTCATCAAGCCCACTGCGACCACCCTGGTCTGAGCCTCCGTCGCTGCTTCTCTGTGTGATGGATACAGCCTCCTCACTGGGCCCTCTGCTTCCACCCTGTCCCCACCCCTGCCCTTCCCAACACAGCAGCAGCACAAGGGGTCCCTCGAGTCAGAGAATGTCATACCTGTGGTCTCCATCTCATTCAGAGTAAAAGCCAAATCCTTAGCATGGCCAAGAAAGCCATCTATAATGTGGTAACCCTCCCCTACCTGTATGATTTTGCCTCCCCTAACCCCTGACCTCTCTCTGCTGCAGCCACCCCAACCTTCTGACTGTTCCTTGAACACAGCGAGTACAGCCTCCTACCGGGGCCTTTGCACAGGCTGGTCCCTCTGCCTGAGACACGTCTCCCTGATAGCCACATCATTGACTCCCTCCTTGCCTTCAGGATTTGCTCAAATGTCACCTCATCAACAAGGCCTGCCCTGATTACCCTAAACCGCTGCTCGTTCCAACCAGCCCCAGCTGGTCCAGCCATCCTCATCCTGCTCTACAACATACTCAACAACTTACTTATCATACTACTTGCTCCATCGCCTGTATTAGAATATTAACTCCATGAGGGCAGGGATCTTTGCTTTGTTTACTGTGGGTAGAACAGTGCTCACCATAAAGGGCATTCAATAAATATCAACTGAATAAACTTATAAAAGGAAAGGTGTCAGGATAAAGGTTAAAAATTCTAAAACCACTGTACATGCATGGTGGAGTTCAATGTGAGAAAATGGATGGTAGATTTCTAGAAGACAGGTTTCCCACTGTTGGGTGAGAAGTTATGTAACTAAGCAAGGGGAGGAGCCTGGAATGATCCATGTGGCGGTGGATCAGAGTTAGAGACATCAGGGTGAACTTACCTTTAACAGTGATACAGAAGGCTACATATAGAAATATGTATGGATTTGTATTCACACACAAGGGCTTCCCTGCTGGTGCAATGGTAAGGAATCCGCCTGCCAGTGCAGGAGACACAGGAGTGCAGGTTCAATCCTGGGTTGGGAAGATCCTCTGGAGAAGGGAATGGCAACCCACTCCAGTATTCTTGCCTGGGAAATCCCATGGGAAGAGGAGCCTGGTGGACTATAGTCCAGGGGGTCACAAAGAGTCGGACACAACTGAGTGACTGAGCACACACACACATACACATACACAGGTTATTACACACAAGTATGTTTCCCAGAGGGCCTAAAAGAAACAACAGCCCACAGCAACAAGCACATCCAGCATCCAGTCTTTGATCTCTAAAGCCATCCTCCAATAAAAGGAACTAGGGTTCCTTGGAGAAATGGTTGATTTCTAGGTAAAGACCCTGATGCTGGGAAAGATTGAAGGCAGGAGGAGAAGGGGACAACAGAGGATGAGATAGTTGGATGGCATCACCGACTCAATGGTCATGAGTTTGAGTAAGCTCCGGGAGCTGGTGATGGACAGGGAAGCCTGGCATGCTGCGGTCTATGGGGCCGCAAAGAGTTGGACACCACTGAGCGACTGAACTGAACTGAGGTCTAAAACAGGAAATATACAAGATGGGCCTGGGGTATCGAATAGAGCCAGAATGTAAGGAGGTGCTCAGAAACTCACAATGGTAGGGCACGTCAAAGGGACACAGGGGCCAGCTGAAGAGCTAATGGCCAAAATGGGAATAACTTGAGCAATACCATAAAGCACAGTATGAATTATAACCCACAGTATGAAATGCCCATAAGTCTATACTGATGTAAAGGTAGGATTGAAATAAAGACATGAGGGAGCACGGACAAATCTCCAGGGCAGAAGCATTTCAAAGACTTTATGCACATACTCTGCCCTCATGGAGGTGGGGCATAACTTCCCAGCCCTTGCAATGTGGGCTGCACAGTGACTTCCCTCCGCATAATATTGTACACAGTAGTAAAGAAACCCCACACGCGGTGCCTCAGCAGTGATCAAGGGACACTTCAACCACGGTAGGTCGGCTTGAGAGCACGTGCCCTCATTCAGAGGTGAGAAGAACGACCCTTTCCCTCTGTGATCTTCCTCCTCCAAACACATATTCTCCAGTCTAGTCATGAGAAGAACATCAGACAAACCCTAACTGAGGGGCCTTCTGCAAAATACCTGACCAGTGCTCCGCAGAACTGTCATAGTCATCAAAGACAAGTCTGAGAAATCAGCGCAGCCCAGAGGAGCCCAAGGAGACATGATGATTAAATGGGATCCTGGAACAGAAAAAGGATGTGAAGGAAAAACTAAGGGACTATGAATAAGGTCTAGACTTTAATTAATAATAATGCATCAAAATTGGTTTATTAATTGTGACAGACGCATCGTCCCAAACACGACGTTAATAACAAGGAAAACTGGATGTGATACCCTGAACTGGATCCTGGAACAAAAATGGGCATTTGTGGAAAAATTGGTGAAATCCAAATAGAGTCTGGAGTTGGTTAATAGTAACGTTACAACTCTGGTTTTTATAAGATGACATAAGATGTTAACAATGGGGGAAACTGTGTGAGTAGTAGATGGGAACTCTTTGCAACGAACTTTTCAACTTTTTCCAAAAGAAAAGTGTACTAAAAAAAGAAAAATAACCTGACAATTAAATAGGTTCCTGGTACATGGCAGTTGCTCAGGGAACAAGGTAACGGGTATTATGATTTTTATTTTTTTTCCCATGATGGAAATAACTCACTAAGTATCCAGCAATGTCAATGGCCCTTAGACTGGTAAAAGATTCCAAACAATACAAAAACGAATAAAACAGAGAGTGAAACCTTTCATGATTTCACTCCCCACTGCTAAGTCAATATATTATATTCTGGACTTTTCACTATGCATATGTGAACATATAAAAATTTTTGCAGACAAAGGGTGATGCCCTGCATTTTGATACACTGTGGACTTCCTTTCGTATCAGGGCACATAGCTCTGGTTACAGTTCTTTATTTTTTAATTTTATTTTAGAGTACAGTTGAATAACAGTGCCATGTTAGTTTCAAGTGTACAGTAAAGTGATTAAGTGATACATATACATGTATCTGGGCTTCCCAGGTGGTTCAATGGTAAAGAATCTGTGTGCCGATGCAGGAGACACAGGAGATGTGGGGCCACTCCCTGGGTCTGGAAGATCCCCAGGAGTAGGAAATGGCACCCCACTCCAGAATTCTTGCTTGGAAAATTCCACAGACAGAGGAGCCTGGTGGGCTACAGTCCATGGGGTCGCAAAGTATCAGACATGACTGAACAGTTAAGCATGCAAGCATACATGTATCTATCCTTTTCCAAATTCTTTTCCCATTTAGGTTATTACCGAGTCCTGAGCCGAGTTCCCTGTGTTGTACAGTAGGTCCTTATTGCCTATCTATTTTAAATAGAGGACTGTGCATATGTCAACCCCAAGCTCCCAATCCCTCCCTCCCCCTTATCTCCCCTAGTAACCGTAAATTCATTCTCTAGGTCTGTGAATCTGTTTCTATTTTGTAAATAAATTCATTTGTATCCTTTTTTTTAATATTCCACATATAAGCAATATCACATGATATTTGCCTTTCTCTGTCTGACTTCATTTACTATGATAATCTCCAGGTCCACTGCAGGTTGCTGCAAATGGCAATATTTTATATACACAAGGGACTATTATTCAGCCATTAAAAGGAATGAAATGCAGTGTTCTTCTGAATGGCTGCGATATGGACGCGACAATGGACTGTTTCCTTAAGATGGACAGTCAGGGACTGTCAATTTTCTTCCCACAGAGTGCTCTAGCAAGCACCTTCCCACACACACCTTCATGACCATGTGTGGGAACTCCCGCACCCAGGACCGACCCCTGGCTGCAAAGTGGTGAGTGTGGTGGCACCTTTACAACACTGTCTGCCTCCTGTTGACCTTTTCTCGTTACCCCGAGAATTAACGGCCTGGCTCCACACTTCTCAAAGGCAGAAGGCCGCATGAAGCCCCTACCTCTCTCTCCATCTCTTTGATGACATCTCCCCTTGATCAAGGCGGCCGTGGGTGGCCATTGTGACATCACGGATGTGTGTGTTGGAGGGAGGGGGGAGGATAGGACACACTGTGTGACTGACCAACCAGGGCCTCAGGGGACAGAACTGGGTGTCCTTCTGAGACTCGGCGTGTGTTTGAGATGGCAGGAGTCTTGGAGGTTTCTCAGCCTGGGGCCAGCCCAGCAGAACTGGGGCAGTGGGCAGAGAGAGGGTGCTGACATTTCAAAAGTCATACTATCAATCCATGATCTTATATTTAGAAAATGACAATAAAAGAGCCTGATCATACAAAGCGTCCCTTTATTGTTCAGTTCTTCCGCAAATATTTGGATTTTGGATGTCTTTTATGTACTGATTACTCTCAGTGCTGGGATGACCTCAGTGAACAAAATTGAGTTCCTGAATCCACAGAACTTGTATTCTCCTTGGAGACAAATAATAAAGCAATCACTATGAGTTAGTGGCAAGTGTTGCATTATTGAGGGTAAATAGCCGGCTGCGAGAACCCACAAATCCCAGCATTTCTGGTGGCCTCCACAAGTCCTCTGGCTCCGGAGCTGGCCAAATGCCCCGTCCTGGAGCTCCGAGGGCCGCCTTTTACCGGGACCTCACCCCTACCTTTCTGATGATTTGATTCACGCTCATCTCCTCCACTAAACTGTAAGATTGAGACCTGCATCCTCCTCTATAGCCACAGGGGCCTCCTTTTAGTTCCATGCTTCTTCCTGTCGCCCTACAGAGACCTGAACACAATGGGCCACTCCTGTGCGGTGGCCTCAGCCTCAGCCAAACCTCAGTCCACCTGCCCATTCCACGGAGCAGCTGTCTCAGACCTCCCTGGGGTACGAGTTCCCCACCAGCTACCCTGGGTCCCTCCCGGCTGTGGCAATGATCCACAGCCCCTTTCACAGCATGACGTTGCTGGGAAGTGGCAGCCCGTGGACTTGGCCTCCAGACCTTCCTTGTGGCCCATGGGTCATGTGACAGACTCACCGATGAGGTGGGAACAGAAGCACAGAGTATTGCTCCGGGCCCAGGCAGTTAGGTGGCAGAGGAGCCTTCCCTGCCCACCCCTCCTCTGAATGTGGACACCCGGGATGTGCTTGGAGCCCGTGTCCGAGGAAGCCTGCCTCCCTGAGTGACCACGTGGCGCAGAGCCACTTGCTCCCTCCCAGCTGGGACACCCACACGGGACAGACGCCGAGAGAGCTGGCTCCTTTGTCTCACTGGGATCTCAGCTCTGATGTCACCTCCTCAACAAGTCCTGTCCTCAGGACCCTAAAGTAGTATCAGCCTAGTCTATGCACACCTGTAATAAACTTCAAAGTCTTCTGTTCATTTGTTTGTTCACTTGAATAATATTGTCTGTCCCAACTAGAAGGTGAGCTTCTTGGGGGCAAGAACCTCTCTTGCTCATGTGGTATTCCCACTGCCTACAAGAGTGCTGGCACACAGTAGGTGCTCAATAAAAACCCCGGTGACAGAGGGACCTGTTCTGTATGACTCGGATGTCTCATCTGGTTGTTTTACAGCAGACATTAACATGACATTGGAAAGCAATTATCCTCTAATTAAAAATAAATACCCTATGATCAACCATTATGGAAAAGAATATTTAAAAAAAAGAATGTATATATGTATAACTGAATCACTTTGCTGTACAAAATCACTTTGCTGTATAAAAAAATAAATTAAGAAAAATATAAAACTAAAAAAAAAAAATTCCTCATCTGCAAAACTGGGTAAATACCCCTCTCTGTCATCTCATGGGGCTCCTTTGAGACCACACGGCTTATCTTCAAAAAGTACTCAGTGTTACAGGACAGGGTGTGTATCTTAAGTCCGTCTGGACATGAACCAATTAGTGAGAATTTGGTGCTTCCTGCCTACCTGCCAGGTGCAGCTCACTTATAACTTATTGGATTAGAGCTTCAGATTCATGGTTTTCCCACCTTGTGGGTTGGGAGGTGGGGTCCTAGAAGTTTCTGGCTATACGCCCTCTGGGGTACTAACTACCCACTGGCCCCTTTCTCCTTCCTAAGAACCCCAGCTTTATCCTGAGGGGCAGAGTGCTCTTGCCATCAGGCAAATGATCAGAAGTTGCTGGTGGAGGTGTCTGGGAAAGTTCTTTATAGCATGCGTTAGGACTCCTTTGGCCCACCCCCCCTTTTTCTTCATTCCTTCTTGGACAGTAGGTACAGCTGAATTTTCAGCAGGGCTGAGGCTGGCCCTTAATGTGCCTTTGTGAGCTATCTAATTAGAAAAAAGACAGCTCCCATGGGCAGAAGCTTACCTCTGGGTGCTTGCCCTGGCCTGCACCATCCAATCCCTTTGGCTGAGAGCTGTGAGCAGTATACAAACTGCATAACCGTCCTTGGCACCCATGATTTTCGACTATGAGGCAACCTTGAGGGTGGAAAGGACTTCCTTGGGGCAGAGGTGAAAGATAAAAGAAGTCTGGGCCCTTGATAAGGGTGGAGCCCTTATACCAGCCCTGGAAGGCCTTCTTTTCCTTTTGTGTTTCGGAAGAATTGTCTTAATAATTTATTTTGAAATAACTTCAAAGTTAGAGAAAAGTCACAAGAACCATACAAAAAACTGTCTTTCACCCAGACTGGTTGATTGTTAGTATTCTATTCCATCTACTCCCCTCTTTTTCCCTCCGTCCCTGCCTCCCTCCCTTCATCTCCCGCTTACTTAATGTAGACATGCAGCCCTTGTTACTGTTCTCTTTCTGAATCACTCAAGAGTAACTGGCAAACATGATACCCACTATCCCCAAATACTTGTCGTGTAGATCCCCAAAGAGGAGACTCTAACCACCATCCAAATCACCTCTGATTTCTTCCTTTTTATTAATTTTTATGGGAGTATAAGTGAAACTGAAAGTGAAGTCACTCAGTCATGTCCAGCTCTTTGCGGCCCCGTGGACTGTAGCCTACCAGGCTCCTCCCTCCATGGGATTCTCCAGGCAAGAATACTGGAGTGGGTTGCCATTTCCTTCTCCAGGGGATCTTCCCAACCCAGGGATGGAACCCTCTCCCGCATTGCGGGCAGATGCTTTAATCTCTGAGCCACCAGGGAGGCCCTATGGGAGTATAATTGACTTAAATGTTGTGTTAGTTTCAGGTGTACAGCAAGGTGAATCCATTGTATATATACATATATCCACTCTTTTTAAGATTCTTTTCCCGTTTAGGCCACCACAGAGCACTGAGTAGAGTCTCCTGTGCTACACAGTAGATTCTCCTTAGGTATCTATTTTGTACATAGCAGTGTATCCATGTTAACTCTGACTTCTTAAATGAAACAAAACTTCTATGCCAAAGTCTTCCCTTGTAGCTCAGTTGGTTAAGAATCTGCCTACAATGCAGGAGACTCAGATTCAGTTCCCAGGTTGGGAAGATCCCCAGGAGAAGGAAATAGCAACCCATTCCAGTATTCTTGCCTGGAGAATCCCATGGACAGAGGAGCCTGGCGGGCTACAGTCCATGGGGTTGCAAGAGTTGGACACAACTTGGTGACTAAACCACCACCACATGCCAAAGACACTTATTTTGGTTTCCTGCTATGAGTAACGATTTCAAATTCTAATTGCTACCTTCCTTATCTGTTGTGCCCACCCTTCCCCCGCACTCTCTGCTCCGTCCCCCTCGGCCTCCCTTTGATTTCTTACACCTTCCAAGCAACTTTCAGCCTCAGAACTTTTTTTTTAACCAATTGAGGTAAAATTCACATCATGTAAAATCCAGCATACTAAAAAAGTGAAAATTCAGTGTCAATGAAAACATTCACCATGTTGGGTAACTGTCATCACTATCTGGGTCCAAAACATATTTATTCACACCAAAAGGAGCCCCTGAACCGCTTATGGAGCAGCCGCTCCCATTTCACCCGCTTCTGGGCAACCACCAACCCATTCCTGCGCCGGTGGCCTTCCCTCAGTGGCTGTTTCACTACTGGAATCACACACGTGCTGCCTCAGGACTTGGCAGCAGCTCATCCCTCTTCCCAGATGCTCTTCCCTCCTCCGACTCCAATCATCTTCCTTAGGAGGCCTTCCTGGGGCCTCTCCTGAGGTCAAGTCCCTCCAGCATAACTTTCTCATAAAAGCCCAGAGTTTCTCTCTGAGGCATTTTTTTCACAAGTGCTCTGCATGGTAATTTCATTGGGTTTCCCTGGTGGCTCAGACGGTAAAGAATCTGCCTGTGATGCAAGAGACCCGGGTTCGATCTCTGGGCTGGGAAGATCCCCTGGAGGAGGGCACGGGCAACCCACTCCAATATTCTCGGCTGGAGCACTCCATGGACGGAGGAGTCTGGTGGGCTACATATAGTCTGTGGGGTTACAGTTCATGTTCTCTACATTAAGAATGTAAAGTTTATTAGGCAGGAACATGTCTGACTTGTTTACCAGTATTTGCCAGGGCCTCGCCAGAACCTGGCATACACTGTAAACTGACTGAGTGGATGAGCTAGTGAGTGTCCTTACAAAGAAAAAGTCACCTCATTCCCCTTTACAGAATTCCTCCTTTACAGAGGAGGCGGCATGGAGACCTGGACGTCATAGCTGGGTTCGGGCTGCTCATGGGGTCTTGGACCAGCTTGGCAGGAACTGTCATGACTCCTCTACCTCCCCCCCCTCCCCACTGCATGATGTGATGTGGTCAAATTTATATGCATTAATGACCTGGGGGGTCATTAATTAATGTGGAGGGGCCCCACCCCCACACACATCACAGCCCCACCCCTGCACATCACAGCCCCGCCCTCCCTCACCAAGCACCTCCCACATGCCCATATATGGGCATGATTTGGGCAGCTCTGACCCTGGTCTGTGAGGTCTGGGTCTCTGTGACCTCACAATGACCAGGACCCTGCCCGGGTCTATATAAGAGGCCGGGAAGTCGGCCCCTGTCACAGCCCACAAATTCCACCTGCTCACAGGTTGGCTGGCTCAACCAAGGCGGTATCCCCTGCTCTGAGCATCCAGGCCGAATCCACCCAGCACCATGGCCAGATACCGATGCTGCCTCACCCATAGCGGGAGCAGATGCCGCCGCCGCCGCCGAAGAAGATGTCGCAGACGAAGGAGGCGCTTTGGTCGGAGGCGCAGGAGGAGAGGTGAAGAGGGTCCATCCTTGGGGGCAGGGGCCAGGGAGCTGGGGCGGGGCTGGGGGTTTGGGCTGTGCTGAAGTGTCCTCGTGTCCTCTGGTTCTCTGCAGTGTGCTGCCGTCGCTACACCGTCATAAGGTGTACAAGACAGTAACCACACAGTAGCAAGACCACCGCACTCCTGCCTGAAAGGTCACCAGCCTTCAAGACCCTCTTGCCACATCTTGAACATGCCACCATTTCAATGACATGAACAGGAGCCTGCTAACGAACAATGCCACCTGTCAATAAATGTTGAAAGACATCATTCCACCCTTTGACTCTTTGCTTTGAGGGACTCGAGGCGGGGGGGGGGGGGAAGGAGGGGGTTGGGGATGCCAGGAAGAGGGGACACAAAGGATGGTTCATGCTGGATCTTGTTCCAAACTCAACTACTCCCGAGTCACAAACCAAACCTGCCTCCCAGCCCCTAGTCCTTTACAGACCCCTTTCCAGCGGGGACGGGAGCTGTGCTGGTTGATGAACACATCCCTCCCCAGTTCTGTGCTCAGTGGCTTTCTACTGACAGCTCGAGATGGGCCACAGAAATTGGCAAATGCTTCCACTAGGGCTTGCTTGCTGCCACCTCCCCTAGAGCCAAGAACCATTTCCCAGCTCAAGCTCAATTCACCAGCAACAATCCCTAAGGTGCCTGATGTTGACGTTTCCCATTGTTTAAAAAGATGATGTCTCTGGGTACAGTGAGTAACTTGTCCAGTGGTTGAGCCAAGCTATCATTTAATCAGGTACAATATCCTCATCCCGGGTGGACGAAACAAAAGTAACTTGCTCCACTCAACCATATGATTCTCTGAGATGTGAAGGTGATTCACGAAACACTGCTGTCTCCTGGGCGCAAAACTGTCAGATCATTAACACGAGAGCTTGGGTCACGAGCTCATGGCACAGCAATTTGGCACAGGGCGTTTTATCAGTGACCAGAACTCTGACCCAGCTGCCTAATGACAGGGCCATAGAAACATTGTGGCCCAACTTCCATCTCTGAGCACCATGGAGCATGGGTACTGGGCATTTGCCACTCCCAAGCCTCACACCCAACCTGCAAGGCAGTGTTGATGGCCCCGTCTTGGCAGGTGAGACCACTGAGCTGGGAGATGAACTCGCTTCCATGACTCAACCACTTGATTGGTTTCATAAGCCAGTCAGAAAGATGCTGGTGGGAGGGCTGAACATGGACCCTCCTGGGTAGGCTTTTACAAGTAGATCAAGGGCCAGTGGTGGAGATGCTGACTTAGCAGGGTCTCGGCGTAAGACCTGGGCATGCAGATTTTGAGCAAGTGCCCTATCCTATCCTACTAAGAAGGATGCTAACTGCTAAGTCACTTCAGTCGTGTCCAACTCTGTGCGACCCCATAGATGGAAGCCCACCAGGCTCCCCTGTCCCTGGGATTCTCCAGGCAAGAACACTGGAGTGGGTTGCCATTTCCTTCTCCAATGCGTGAAAGTGAAAAGTGAAAGGGAAGTCGCTCAGTCATGTCTGACTCTTAGCGACCCCATGGACTGCAGCCTACCAGGCTCCTCTATCCATGGGATTTTCCAGGCAAGAGTACTGGAGTGGGGTGCCATTGCCTTCTCCAACTAAGAAGGATAGGAGGCCTCAAAAGTTCCCTATCACCATTGTCAATAAATCACCACAAATTTCATAGCTTACAACACAAATGTATTGTCTTACATACATGGACCTTATGGGGCTAAAACTCAAGGTCTGAGCAGGTTCTGAAGGTTTTCAGAAGCATCATAACCTTGTCTTTCCCAGCTCCTTGCCAGCAACTGCATTCCTTGACTCAGGGCCCCTGCCTCCATTTTCAAAGCCAGTGGCTTAGCACCGTCAGATCTCTTCCTGTGACCCTCCTGCCTCCCTCTTCCACCTTATAAGGATACATGTGGTTTTGCGGAACCCACACTGAGCCCATCCAGATGATCTAGGATGAGCTTTCCATCTCTTTAAGTCACTCTTAAGTCCCTGCGTGTCTGCTCACTCTCAGGGGCGAGGGCGTGAGGGCATTCGTCTGCCTACCACGCTCTCCCCGCGGCTGCTATGGTTCTGATTCTGGATTTTCATGCCAGGAGAGGCTCAGCAGGAGGCCAGGGGTGGAGGGAAGATGGGCACATTTTTGGGGGAGGGAAGCGTGTGCCCGGGCTGGGGAAGTGGGTGGAGGGCTGAGGGCATATGAACTCTGAAGTCTGGGCTTGGCTCCTTATCTGCAGGCACCACGAGCAAGCAAGTCACTTAACCTCTTCCTGCCTCATTTAAGGAGTGAATGTATGGAATTTGTGGAATTCCTGGCACAGAGTGAGCATAAGATAACCCTGTGGACAGATAAGCCCCCATCCCAGCCCCCCGAGAGGCCACAGCAGTGGCTGCAAAGGCAGCAGGGAAGCTTCAGGAACCCCGAGGAGCTGGGGGAGGGGCAGGGTGTGAGGGCTTGGATCCAGACAAGGAGGCTGGCCCTCATCTTCAGAGGTTTTGTCCCCTGGTTTCGAGGCATGGGGGACACGTTTTACGGGGTGAGGAGTTGGCTGCCCGCGCCCTGTGCTGCCTTCACAGAAGGGGCCCAGGTGGGGACAATGGTGGGGTGGGGCCGCCAAGTCACAGTGGGGGGCCCCCTTTATATACAAGTCCCCCCCACAGGCTGCGGACAGACCCGACCAACACTGTTAACAGCAAGAGCAGGGGGCAGGCCTCAGCCTCCTCCCCGTCCCCCCAAGGCCAGCTGCCGTCTCAGCCCGAGTCGCCCACCCGTGACCCCTCCATCACGATGGTCCGATGCCACGTGAAGAGTCCAACTGAAAGTCCACCCGGGCAGCAGGGCTCCGGGCAGCAGGGCGAGACGGAGCACCCGGATCAGGCACGGGAGCTGAGGCCGGAAGACATCCCGGTCTACGGGAGGACTCACAGAGGCCGCTACCACTACAGACACAGGAGCCACACGCGGCGGCGCCCCTACCGGAGGCGCCGGAGAAGGGCCTGCAGGCACAGGAGGCGCCGCAGAGGTGCGGCGGGCCCCCCCTGCGCTCCCATCCCAGGCACCCCCCAGGCCTCCAGGCCAGGGCTCAGGTGGGCAGCGGGCGGCTCCTGCAGCTCTGGGGCCCCACCCTGTCAGACAGCCCCCTCATCCTGTGCCCCCACCCCACCCCGGCAGCCCCCCCTCCCCACCCAGGTTCCCTGGATGGCCCCGTAACTGGAACTTTTTCCAAAAGGCTGCCGAAGGATGAGGAGGAGGAGGAGGAGATGCAGAAGGCAGCTCTAAGCTTCCCTGGGCCCACCAGAAAGAGTCACCTGCCAGGAAGCCCCTCGCAAGACCATACCACATCCCCCTTGGAGCCCACGAGATCTTGAGTAAAATGAGCAAAAGTCATCTGCCAAATAAAGCTTGAGATAAGAAACCTGCTAGCCTGTCAGGATCTCTTTTGTACGAAGGCACAAACACATAGCTTCTGTTCCCCACGGGATCAGGGGAGCGGGGAGCGGCCGGGGCAGGGGGCTCATCCCCCAGTGCTGTGTGCTGGTGTGTTCCCCTCTGAGCCTGGGGGCGTCCGGTCACCGGGAGCCATCAGGACGCCCAAAGCCATGAACTCCACCTGGATCTTCCCATTTCCGGTCAACTCCCCAGCCACTGAAGAACCTGAAAGGGCGCTGGGCGGCGGGGGCAAGTGGGAACTGAGACAAGATGGGAAGCAGGTCTGGCGTGCTCCAGCAAGAACAAGGCTGGCGCTGGGAGGGGGAACGAAAGGCAAAAGGCAGAACCGGGTGAGGCGGCGTGGGCCACTAGGGTTTGGAGATGGGACCCTTATCCAGGACAGAGTCCGTTCCTTCCTGCTCCGAGCTTCTGATGGCTTCTTATAATCTTTGGAGTCCCTCTGCTGTGGCCACATCTCCAATCTCTGCTCCCCGTGTGAAATCTCTCCGCCTCCCTCTAACAGGGACACTTATGGTTGCATTCAGGGCCCACTCAGATAACCCAGGATAATCTCACAATCCTGGGAGGGTCCTATTCAGCTGACCACAGCCACTGAGGGTTTGGGACAAGATCTCAGTTATGGCTCATGTTGGAGAACGAATTCCCAGTGCTCAGAAATGACCAAGCAGACTTAATCCCCTTCCTGGCTGAAACTGGGCTGGACGGACATGTGTAGCTAGAGAGACTAGTGACCCCAAGGGCTTATGAACCGTGCCTTTAAAGGGTGACTTTGGAGAACAGGAAGAGTAGGGTTTTCTTTAGTTTCTTTTGTTTTAATCGTTAAAAAAACATGTGATTTAGGTATGTCTGTGAAGGCACCACCCAGGTCAAGAAACCAGACACTTCCAGGCCCGCGGGAAGGCTCCCTTCAGGCTGCCTTTCATCCCATCCTGTCACCAGCTCTCTGAGGCTGGGCACTTCTGGGGTGTGGGGAGGAGTCTGTGTGCTCTCCTGCTTGAGGAAATTCTATCCCCAACTCTCACCCCAGCTCAAATGGGGGGACCCCAGCCAGGGCAAACAAGGCCGGATGGAGGCGGCAACACAGCAGGGTGAGGCTGCCTGGCTGGGCCTGCCATCTCGTCTCTGTCTTGCCCTGTGGCTGGCGGGGCCTCGGCGGGGTAGCTGGTGGCCCGGGTTGAGTGGGGTTGTCGGCTCAGACTCAGGTCACCGAGGGCTGGAGGCTCCAGGGCGGGGGGCCCTTTGTGATGTCAGCGCCCTGCCTACCAGCCTCAGCGGCCCCTCCGTACCCTGCCAGTGGCCTTTCCTCCCAGTCCAGTGAGGCAGCCGAGGCAGGTGATGGGTTCCCGCTGCGCCAAGCTTGGGACGGGCCACGGCCGGGGCCACGAATCCTCCATGAAGAAGCTCGTGGCCTGCGTGAGCCAGGATAACTTCTCCTTGTCGTCGGAGGGCGAGGAGGAGGAAGAAGGCGAGGAGGAGGAGGAGGAGGAGGGAGAAGAGGAGGAGCTCCCGGTGCAGGGCAAGCTGCTGCTGATGGAGGCCGGGCAGCAGGAGGAAGGGGCCGAAGACGCCGACTCAGAGGTCCAGCAGAGCCCCGAGCCCAAGCAGACGCGCTCCTGACCTGCGATGTGGCTGGGGAAGAGGAGCTGTCGCCGTTCCTGAGAGGAGGAGAGCTTTCAGAAAAGAGTCAATAAAGAGTCTCCTAGGAATCCTCCTCCTCCTGTCTCTCCTTGCCCCGCCACCACCCCTGACCCCGGTGTCTGGTACCGTGTGTCGGGGGTGTGTGTTGGGGGGAGTGTGTGTGTGTATAGGGAGGCGGAAGAGCAGTGACCCCTGTCCCTGAACCCCAGCCAGAAGTCCTCGAAAGGTCCTCTCCCTGAGGCCTCTCGGCCGCTGTCCCCTGCTGTGGCGGGTGGAGCATATGGTGTCCTGGGCGCGTCCCACCTCCAGGGAGGACGCCTCTCCGAGTCTGAGCACCCGGTGGGACAGCATCATCTCCCTCAGCACACCCCCACTGCTTTTCTAACCGTGGACAGTATTTTTTGGGGGGGAAGGGGAGTGGTGGTTGTGTCACGAAGCATGAGGCATCTTAGTTCCCTGACCAGGGATCGAACCCCTCCTCCCTGCCTGCTGCAGTGGAAGCACAGAGTCTTAACTGCGGGGCTGCTGGGGAAGACCCTGGAGAGTCCCAGAGCACAGGCGTGGGAGCTCAGCAGACCTCCTGCCAGTTTCCTTGCGCCCGCTGCGTGACACTGAGCACATCCCTGTCTGCCTGTTGACACTAGCGACCCCGCAGGCCAGTGGGTCAGGAGAAGTGACTGAGATGCTGGGGAGGGACTGGGCCTGGCACACAGCGAGTGTTTCACCCAAGACGGGCACTGCAGCTGGAGCCACGGGGGTCCCACCTGACTCACAGACCCTGGTATGGGGGGACAGAGCAGGGGGAGGGGTCTGAGTCCTTCTCAGCCACTGGTTCTGCTACCATCCTCAGGCTCAAGGGGACTGTTGGAACCCCTGCGAAAGGCTCGCCTCTGCCTTGCTCGGGGAGGTCCCGCTGTGGGACAGAGCCGATGCCCTCACAAGGGCAGTGGGCAAAGGAAGCCCAGAGGAAGCCAGAAAGGACAGAGGCCCAGACCTGGGTCCCTCAAGCTGGCCTTCCTTAGAAGCATCGGAATGCGCCTGTTGCCCCTCCTGGCCATGGCTCCCTTAACCCTTTTCTTTCCAATAGAAAAACAAACATGATCTCCACCCTCCGCCCTCCATAGCAACCAAAACACCAGTCTGGTGGGCCATTGAGAAGGATTCTGATTGGGGTTGCTGGGAGGGCTGGGGAGGTGGTATCTCCAGGGATGGTGTGAGAGGTAAGGAGAGGTCCTGGGCTCCTCAGAGAGTGGAGGCCACCATCACTAAGGCCTGGAGGCAGAGCAGGGCAGGGGAGGCCCGAGGGGGCGGCCCTGCTCTCTGACTATCCATCCCTGTCCCAACCAAGCAACACGGTCAGAAGCTCCGTCCTTCTGTCCACGGCCCACAGGTCCACCCGCCCATTCACCTGCCCAGCAAACATTTGTGAAGTCCTTGCTGTATGCCTGGCACTGTGCCAGTCACTGTGGGCCCCGAGATTAATAAACCACAGTCTCTGTCCCACCCTGATAGCTCAATTGATAAAGAATCCACCAGCAATGCGGAAGACCTGGATTTGATCCCTGGGTTGGGAAGATCCCCTGGAGAAGGGATAGGCTACCCACTCCAGTATTCTGGCCTGGAGAATCCCATGGACTGTATAGACCACGGGGGTCGCAAAGAGTTGGACATGACTGAGTGACTTTCACTTCACTCTGTCCCACCAGGCACTCTAGGGTGGGGAAGTGGGCAGAGTGGAAGAGTAGGGGGAGGGGGGCGGAGAGGTACGGGACACCTACACAGAGTCTTCACAGCGTGGTCCCCAGCCAGCCCTGAGCCCACACAAGGCAGCGGCTTAGAACAGGGCCACTCGAGCCCCCTTCATCCCCGCGGAGGCCTCAGTGACCACGAGGGTGGACTGGAGGCGGCCAAGCCTGAGTCCGAATCCTGGCTCTGCCACTGACTAGCTGTGGGGCTCCGGGCTGGTCATTCAACCTCTCTGAGCCCGCTTCTGCTTTGCAAACTGTAATATTAGTTCCCCAGGGCTGCTGTAACAAGTGATCAAAAACCTGGCAGCTTATAATATATCCTTTCACCTTCCAGAGGCCAGAAGTCTGAAATCAAGTTCTCTGGGCCACAGGCCCTGGCGGCCCCAGGGCAGCCTCCCTCTCCTTGTCCAGCCTACGGGGTCCCCATGGCTCATGGCTGCATGGCTCTAGTCTGGGCCTCTGCCTTCCTGGGGCCCCTTCTCCCTGATCCTTCTCTTTGCTTTCTTATAAAGACATTGGCCTTTGGATTTAGGGTGCACTTGGATAATTCAGGATGCTCTGAATATCCTTAATTACATCTGCAAAGAGGCTTTTCCAAATACAGTGACATTGACAGCTTCCAGGGATTGGGACGTGGACACATCCTTTGGGGGACTCTGTTCAGCCCAGTCCAAAGGTCACTAAGACTCAGAGACAAAGCCACCTAGAAGAGGTGGGGGCAGAGCCCAGCCATATCGGAAGTGTTCCCTAAAAGAGGGTGATTTTCACCATGTGATCTGACACATTTATGAAGAAATAAACTACAATAAAAGCAGATGATAGCAAAGCTGTGCGTGAGCAACAGACGTAGGCTGGGGGTTCTGCTAGAGGGAGGGGAGGTGGAGATGGAGGGAGTCTCCCGAGGTTGAGCTATAGGGAGGGTTGAGGGCCAAGAGCTGAGACCAAGCGTTGACCGAGGCGGGGGAGGCATGGATGGCTGTGGAGAGAAAGGGATGAAGGAGCTCTGACCAGGCCGTGTGCACACGCACGCACGGGGTGGGCTTTCTTCCCCAGGGGCTAGGAGGTCAGAGCAGGGGTGCACACTGGGGCCGTGCTAGCAGTGGGGGAGGGGAGCGGAGGCGGCAGGCGGGAGGCAGGAGACCGGTTTTCAAGCGCCTCCTGAGGTTTGACGGGCGTCTCAGGCTCACAAGAATGCCAGGAAGGAAGGGGTGACAGCCCTTTGTCCAACAGGGAAACCAGGCCTCAAAACAACTGACCCAAGACAGGATATCAGAACAGAGTGGGCTTTGAACCCGACTCTGGATTTCCCAGCTATAAATCCTGCTAGGGAGGCAGGCTTGTCAGGCAGGCCCCAGGACCACCGTGGGTCCCTTTGGTTACTTTTTTTGTTTGTTCGTTTTATTCATTTATTAATTAGTTTATTTTTAACTGAAGGATAACCCCTTTACAGTATTGTGCTGGTTTCTGCCATACATTCACATCTTTGGTCACTCTTACCCTCCACCTGATAAGTCATCCCATGGCTCAACGCGCACCCACCCCGGTGGCGGTCATCTGCCTTACTGACCACCCACCCATCCCCACTCTACTGGGGTCAGGGCTGTGCTCCTGGATTCCAGCCTGCCTGCGTGGAGCCAGAACAAGACTGGGCATGCTCGGACACGTTTATTGAGTTCTTACTGCAGGCTGGCCCCAAGGAAGGGGTAGGTGTGCTACGCCCCGTTCTACAAAAGCAGGGAAACTGGGACTAGAGAGGCGGATGCCCGGGGGGAAGAGATCAGAAGGAAAAGCAGCAGCAGGCCCAGGTGTGGGCCCAGCTCCACCCGACCTGAGGGGCTGCTCTCAACCCACAGACACGCCCTTTGAAAGCTGCCCCACCCTGCGTGTTAGGATGAGGGCAGAGGGCTTTGTTCCCCGTTGCGCCACATCTGTTACATACCCCCCTGTGGCCGGTGCCATCACAATCGGGCCCAACTATATAACCAGGGGCTGCCAGGGCCTCTGTGAAGCTGGGTCTGCCAGAAGAGGAGGAGGAGGCGGCGGCCCCTGCCCCTCTAAGCGAGGCCGCCCCCCACCCATGGACACCAAGACACAGAGCCTTCCCAACACCCACGCCCAGCCCCACAGCAACTCTCGGCCCCAAAGCCACGCCTGCCACCACTGCAGCTGCAGCCAGCACTGCCAGAGCCGCAGCCGCAGCCGCAGCTGCCGCAGCCGCAGCTCCAGCCGGCGCCCGAGGAGCCACCGCAGCCCCACTGGCCGCCAGGGCCAGAGCCCAGGCCCCAGCCCTCCTCTGAGGCGCCACAGACACACCATGCACTCCCACCAGTGTCCCTCGCGGCCCGTCACCCACTCTTGCAGCCACTCCAAGAACAGAAAGAACTTGGAGGGAAAGGTGATCAAGAGGAAGCAGGTCAAGAGGAGCAAGCAGGTGTACAAAAGAAAGAGGCAGAGCTCAGGTACCTGTCAAGCCGGTGGCCTTTCACAGGACTCCCCCAGAGAAGGGCGGCGCAGCCCAGCAGGGCTGTAGAGGCGGTGAGGTGAAGGCTGCCTCCGCCAAGTCAGAGCACAGAGGACCCACAGGCAAGGGTTAAGAGGGAGAGGGAACTATGACAGTTGTATATACATGATGCATTGATGGAATAGCTCTTTAATTGGATGGGTTGATTGGAAGGATGGACGAACGGCAGATTAGCTAGGTGGAAGCATGGAGAGGTGAATAAGGCTGGGTAGATGAATAATTAGGAGGCCTGTTAGATAGCGAATGGGGAGAAGAGTTAGATGGTTGCTTGAGTGGATGGGTAAGAAGGATGAGGGGAAGGAATGAATCCATTAAGTGACTGAGAATCAGAAGGGATGTGATTAGATTTCTAGATTGGGCTGATGCATTGGGAGGGTGAATGAATTGGTTGGCTGGGCAGATGGCTGAGTAGATAAGGGTTTGAACACAATTGGATATCTGGAGGCATGACTATTGAGAGGATATGAATTGGTTAAATAATGGTGGTCTAGGTGGGTGGAGGATCAGGTTGGTGGATGGATAAATGAACTGATAGATGAACTGACTGGATGGCAAGCTGGCTGAATGGACTAACTGGACCAATGAACGAAAGAAAGACAGTGGGATTGGTGGACTGGATGTGTAGCCTGGACGTGGTTTAAAGAATGAAATGAATGTTGGACTGGGTTGAATTCACGGGTGCATGATAAATGGATGGATTCCCAAGTCAAAAGGACCCTGATGATTGTGTCAGTTCTAGCCATGCCCCATATCTGATTACACACGAGCATCCAAAAACCCAAAGGAGAGGGTTAAGTGACCTTAGGAAGCACTCAGTTATTAAAGGCTCCCTTTCCCATTTCTATCCCTTAGGACGGAAGTACAACTGAGATGACACCCCACGGTTTGTTCCTGTGTCTGTTTCATCCAGATAAGAAACGCCATCACACGTTGAATGCTAGAAGGAAGAAGTAAACTTTGCAGGAACATGTTACTACAGTGATTTCTATGCAACATTGATTAAAGCTCGTACACTGGATGACTTATCCTGGAGTTGTTTCATTAACTGTGTCATGTTTTGGGGGGCCTGGTTGGAAGTACAAAGCAGGGAAGAGGTTGGGTAGGGAGGAGGGACATGCCTTGGGATGGGATCTCATAAAAGTGTAAGGTATCAGTCCTCATGTGGAGCAGAAATGAATGGAAGGTAAACACACCAAGAAGCCTTTGGCATAGATGGGCAATGCTCTCTCGGGAGCGCGTATAGCTCCCATGTGCTCATGCACGGGAGAAGGCAGTGGCACCCCACTCCAGTACTCTTGCCTGGAAAATCCCATGGATGGAGGAGCCTGGTAGGCTGCAGTCCATGGGGTCGCCAAGAGTCGGACACAACTGAGCGACTTCCCTTTCACTTCACTTTCATGCACTGGAGACAGAAATGGCAACCCACTCCAGTGTTCTTGCCTGGAGAATCCCAGGGACTGGGAAAGCCTGGTGGGTTGCCGTCTATGGGGTCGCACAGAGTCGGACACGACTGAAGTGACTCAGCAGCAGCAGTGCACACGCACACTCACACACGGGATATGCTCGAGCCCACACACTGTTCATGTCATCCACACGCAGAGTGAGCAGGCCAGGACCATGGCAGGAGACAAGCAGGAAGGGGGTTAGGAACATGTGCTTTGCAGTCCAGAGCATCCTGAGTTTGAGTCCTGGCTCATTTTGTTTGCCTGCTGTGTTCCCTTGGGTTGGTGATCAACCTCTCTGAGCCTCATTTGTTTCAATACATAAAGGGCAAAGTGCTTTCAGGGGCTGGGCTGAAACACAAGACGCATCCACAGAAAGAACACAAACGTACAAGCACAAGATTTGCTAGTCACGGGACCTCCCTGATGCTCCGGTGGTTAAGAATCCACCTTTTAATAATGCAGGGGACGTGGGTTCAATCCCTGGTCAGGGAACTGATCCCCACAGGCCACAACTAGAGAGCCCATGTGCCGCAAGTACAGAGCCCGCACACTCTGGAGCCCACGTGCTGCAAGGAAAGATCCCACCTGCCGCAACTAAGGCCGGACATAGCCAAATATGAAACATTTGCTGGTCACAATAAGCAGAATCAAGGAAGCCGGTCTGGGTGTAACACAGAGCAACTCTGGTGGGGCTGGGGGTGGGGACAGAGTTCAAGGAAATGGGGACCCGAGGAAAGCACATTGCAGGCGAGAGAACAGCATGTGCAAGCCTGGAGGGAGCAAGGAAGGAGTCTGAGGTATTCCAAAGGCTACAGCGGCTGGCACAGGTGTGTGGGGGGCTGCCAGGGGGTGGGAGCGCCAGGCGGGGGCCAGGCCATGCAGGGTTTGCAGGCCGTGGGGAACCTGGACATTTTATTTGGTGTGCTAAGTCACGGGAGGTCTTAATCAGGCAAGCAACAGGGTCGAGCATCTATGCTGTGTGGAGAGTGACTGGCAGGGGACTGAAGGGACAAGAGGAAGCGCTGTGGGCAGCGTGTGGCCAGGAGGGAGGGCGCAGAGCCTGGACCAAGCGTGGCAACAGAGACGTTCCTCTTGGAGGGAAATTCTGAGATCAGAGATTCCTGCTAAGCCCCAAAACTCCTGGTTCCCTGTTCAAAAACCTAAGTCTGGAACTTCCGTGGTGGCCCAGTGGTTGAGGATCTGTCTGCCAAGGCAGGGGACATGGGTTTGATCCTTGGTCTGGGAAGATTCCACATGTCATGGAGCAACTAAGCCCGTGAGCCACAACTACCAAAGTCCGCGGGCCCTACAGCCCGTGCTCTGCAGCAAGAAAAGCCACCGCAGTGGGAGCCTCGCGCACCACGACTACAGAGGAGCCCCCACTCGCCATAGCTCGAGAAAGCCCTTGTGTATCAACAAAGACCCAGCACAAACAAACAAAAAGTAAGGCCAAATAAAGCCATGATAGTCACTGAAACACCTCTGTGCAGAAACGGTTGGGAAGTGCTTCTAGAGAGCAAGTTTTAAGGGAGGAGGTGGAGACAGAGGGTCAGAGGATAAGGTCAGGGACTTTAAGACCCACTCACCAGAGGACTTCCCTATTCCCTGGACAATGTCCTTGTCTGATACGATCACAGAAGGCAGGAGCTCTACTGCAGAGAACATCAACTCTGTAATAGAAGTGAACTGGGAAGCAGACAGACTGGGTCACAACTGTGCTTTACGGACCCATTCTGACCCCACATTCCCTGAAACCAACACTCAGAAAGAAGTGCCTCAGTAACACAGACACCCAGTCACATATATAAAGAAACTGCCATTCAAACCCACTCAGACGCAGAGCCCGAGGTTCACGTGCGGACTCCCAAACGCACGTCCCCGCCTCCACACACACACACAGGTTCTCACACGCCTCCCCTCCCACACAATGAAACACAAGCAAGCACTTGCAGGCGCACAGCTACCCTCCCGCAGTCAGACACACAGTGACAACAGGAGCAAAATCAAACCACAGATTCATTCTTTGGCTTACTTGGTTTGGGGTGGCGGCGGCAGTAGTCTGGCGGCAGGCCTGCTGGAAACCCAAATTCAGGAAACAGAGAGAAGTAGATGCTAACTCCAGCCACTGAGGGGCCTGGCACGTTCTGCCCGTGTTGGGATGTTGGGGTGAAGTTAGGTCTGGGGAACAGAAACAGCCCTGCCTGTGGTGGGGCTGCTCGCTCAGCTGCCTGGGGAGCACCCTTCTAAGAGGACCCAACAGTCCTAGGGGTGGAGGGGGGACAGCCAGGGAAGAGGGTACAGGCCCTCTGTAGTGCTGAGATGCCTATTAGAGGTACAATTCAGGAGGAAAGAGTACCTCAAGCTCTGGAGATTCGGCCCCTCTCTTCCCTCACTGGGTGACCCCAGGACTGCCTCTTCGCCTCTCTGAGCCTTGGTTCAAGCAGTAAAGACTCTGCCTGCAATGCGGGAGGCCCGGGTTTGGTCCCTGAGTCAGGAAGATCCCCTGGAAGAGAGAACGGCAACCCAGCCCGGTATTCTTGCCTGGAAAATCCCATGGACAGAGGAGCCTGGTGGGCTACAGTCCACGGGGTCACAGAGAGTCAGACACGACTGAGGGCCCAACAGCGTGCTTTCTTTCACCCTGTAAAGCGGGCCAAGGCGCCGTGCTGTTCTTGATTGCTGAACCCCTGTACCAGCATGGGGCCTGGGCACGCGTTAGGTGCCCAGCAAATACTGGACGGACACAGGAAAGACAGTGAGATGCTACTTGTATACCTGCTGAATAGGCAAAACCAGAAAAGGCTGGATGATACTAGCCAGGTACTGAGAGGGCCCAGCCAAGTAGATATGATTGAATGCAGTCGCCTGGAGGGCAGACGTGCACACGCAGGCTGGCAGGCGACTGGGCGGTGTCTATGAGAAGTGTGCAAAGCGTTTCTCACACACATGTGCCAGAGTTCAGGGCCTCGTGGCTTGCAAGAGCAAAAAACTGCTACAGGACCCACAGGAGGGCTAAGTGAACACGGAGGTTCACTGAGGACTATCGTGCAGTTTTTAAAAGTACGGGGTTGACCTCTGTGCAATCCCTCCAGACTGCCACGACATGCTGCTGGGTGAAAGGGCAAGATGGAGAAGGAAACACCACTGGGGGAGGGCAAAATTCCACACAAAGCAGCCCTGTACTTTTATGTGGGAAAAAGCAGGTATGTAAGTGCTTAGACAAGATGTGGAAGGACACAGACTAAGTGGGTGCCTGGGGATGCGTTGGGGGGAAGGGAGATGCTTTGTTTTCTACAAAAACACGAAAAAGTAAATTAGGGAGAAAAGGAAGGAGCATCAGGGGAGCATGTAACAAGCACTCAGCAAAGCTCTGTCGACTCTGGAAAGAGATAACGCAGGAATGCTGAATGTAAACTCTGTGTCTGCAAAGTGCTGTTAACTTTTCTTGACAGCGCTCGTCCATTCTGGGCCTGCTGGTCCAGGCGAGAGGATCCAGGAGCCCCTTCCCAGAGGGATTCACCGCCCCGGGGCACAGAGAGGCCAACGCTGGCCGCCCACCGCTGTCCCCAGTCGAGCCTCTGCCTGTAAACCGTGCAGGTGGCACCGGTGCCCCTCTGCTTCCCGGAGCCTCGTCTGCCACCACTTGCCACGCGGGTCCTCAAGCTGCAGCCTCCAGGCCTCTGCTGACCGCCATGCTCTGCCAGAAGTGCTCTGCCTACTTCTCCTTGGGCTGAGTTTCGCTTGCTCTTTAAAATTTGGGTCAAGGGACTTCCCTGGTGGTCCAGTGGCTAAGAATCTGCCTACCAATGCAGGGGACACGGGTTTGATCCCTGGTCTG
Organism: Bos taurus; assembly: GCF_002263795.3. Classification (NCBI taxonomy): domain Eukaryota; kingdom Metazoa; phylum Chordata; class Mammalia; order Artiodactyla; family Bovidae; genus Bos; species Bos taurus. The sequence continues at coordinate 9,922,266 of NC_037352.1, read as the reverse complement.
GGAGGATCCCATAGCTGAGGAGCAGTTAAGCCTGTGAGCCACAGCTACTGAGCCTGTGCTCCAGAGCCCGTGAACCGGAACTCCTGAGCCCGTGCACTGCAACTACTGAAGCCTGCTCGCCTAGAGCCCGGGCTCCGCAACAAAAGAAGTCACCGCAACGAGAAGCCTGCTCACAGCAACCAGGGAGTACCCTATGAACCATAAGCAAGTAAATGTGCTCAGCCACTCAGTCGTGTCTGACTCTTTGTGACCCCAAGGACAGTAGCCCTCCAGGCTCCTCTGTCCATGGGATTCTCCAGGCAAGAACACTGGAGTGGGTTGTTATGCCTTTCCCCAAAGGATCTTCCCGACCCAGTGATCGAAGGCCTGTCTCCCACGTCTCTTGCATTGCAGGTGGATTCTTTACCGCTGAGCCACCTGGGAAGCCCAAATAAATAAATAAATAAATTTGGGGCAAGTTCGCCTCCTCCCAGAGCCTGCTCAGCCCTGCTGGCTTGGCCAGGGACCTTTTCTGGAGCCAGCAGACACTGGGCTTCTCACACCACAAATCTGCTGCTGGCCTGTGTCCTGAAGCAACAGGCCTTAAGCGAGGGAACTGGGACGCGGTGAGCCCCTGGTCACGGCGCCTGCCCCACCCCACGGCTTTCTCACGGTGCGTGGCTTAGAGCTGAGGAGGCGCTTGCCCCCACCCCCAAGGTCCCCAACCTGTGACAGTCAGCCCTTGTGTCTAGTGGCACAGCTTCTGAAAATTCTTATTTCCCCTCTATGCCAGCTGCCAGAGGTGACTGCCGTTGTTCTTGTCGTCAGCTCGTGGTACCTACTTTGCCACTTATGAGATGGGGTAGGATGGGAACCAGATGGGCCTGTTAGAATGGTGGGAAAAACAGAATAAATCAGCTTGGAGTGAGGTCCTGGGAGATTTACTGATGAAAAGGCACTGGGCCTGTCAGGCTTGGGCTTTGCGACAGGCAACTTGCCTGAAGTCACAGGGAGAGTGGGAGCGCGGGGTGGGGGGAGGGGAGCTGGGACTGCGACCTGCTGTGTCACAGCCAGGGCTCTCAGAAGTCCTCTTCCCAGGCCCTCCTTTTTTCCAGCTATGAACACGGTACCAGCATTCTGAAAGCTGGCTAATACTGGATATTCCGCATAATCTCTGACCTCATCTCTCCTGTTTCACCCGTCACATGGAGATCAAGGGCCTGCTGGAATGTTCCTACCAGGTCTCCCCAGGACCTGGAGTCCAGCCACCAGCTCAGGCCATGACCCCTCTCCTGCTCGACGAGCGCCCTCTCCTTGGGCTCGAGCGTCCCCTCCCCTCCACGGAAAGTGTGTTCCTGTGTGATCTCCTGCCGTCGGGATCAGCCAGGACTGGGTTCTACCTCACGTCACGCGGCAGTCTCTGTGGACGGAGGCCAAGCCCCAGGTTCTCCAAGACACTCTCGCCACGTTTCACCAGCTCTTTGAGGAGCAATTTTCTCATCTGGGAAATGGCGACATAATTTCCACCTCACAGAACCACGTGCGTGCGTGTGTGCTCAGTCATGTCCAACTCTTTGTGACCCCGTGGACTGTAGCCCCGCCAGGCTCCTCTGTCCGTGGGATTTCCCAGGCAAGAATACTGGCATGGGTTGCTATTTCCTTCTCCAGGGGATCTTCCCAACCCAGGGATTAAACCCGTGTCTACCCGGATCTGCGTTGCAGGCAGATTCTTCACTGCTGAACCACTAGGGAAGCCAAGGGGTATGTGTGTGGGGGGGTGTGAATAAGACAATATGCCCAGACTGTCACCTGGACCACAGCTGGCTGAGCAAATGATGCCTCCTCTTCCTGGGTCCCTGGGGAGTGAGGGCTGACCCCAGGACTCAGGTCTCGGGCTCCTCAAGCAGGGCTCTCTACTACAACGCACACGTGTCCTGGCTTCCCTTTAGGATTGTCTTTGTACCCATTTTGGGGGCTAGTGTGGTTACATCCTTGGGGGGGGGTGGTCAGGGACAGTTGTGAGGTGTGTCCCAAGCCCCCACACTATACATCACTGTGGCTACTATCTCAGCAGTCCAGAAAGTCAGTAGCCAGAGGATTCTTTCCATGCCCAATCCTGTAGCATCTCCTGGGCTGGAAGAAATGTCTCCTGCAGTCTGGGTGAAATCTAAACACTTCCCATGTCCCCACAAAGCCTGCACCATGAACTGGACCTGTCAACCTCTATACCTCACCACCTTGCACGACACGTGTCTCCTTTTTGATCCTCAACCCCGCCGATCACTCCCACCACAGGCCCTTTGCACTGGCTGTTGTACCTGGAATCCTTATCACCCCTTATTTAGAAAGGCCTCAACTTCAACCTCCAACCAAGAGGCTTTCCCTGACTGCTTTATCTCACTCTTGCCCATACTCCACAAAAACCCTGTTGCTCTTTCTTCTCTGTTTGTTATCCCATAGCACTTACCATGATCTAAATTGATCTAATGAATTTACTTCCTATTTCTCCTATGACTGCTTGAAGACCCCTGAGTTCCCAGTGCCTGGCAGATAATAGACACTCAATAAATGTGTATGTACCGCACAATTGCACTCATTTCACACGATAGTAAAGTAATGCTCAAAATTTTGCAAGCCAGGCTTCAGCAGTACGTGAACCGTGAACTTCCAGGTGTTCAAGCTGGTTTTAGAAAAGGCAGAGGAACCAGAGATCAAATTGCCAACATCTGCTGGATCATCGAAAAAGCAAGAGAGTTCCAGAAAAAACATCTATTTCTGCTTTATTAACTATGCCAAAACCTTTGACTGTGTGGACCACAATAAACTGTGGAAAATTCTGAAAGAGATGGGAATACCAGACCACCTGACCTGCGTCTTGAGAAACCTATATGCAGGTCAGGAAGCAACAGTTAGAACTGGACATGGAACAGACTGGTTCCAAATAGGAAAAGGAGTACAGCAAGGCTGCATATTGTCACCGTGCTTATTTAACTTCTATGCAGAGTACATCATGAGAAACGCTGGGCTGGAAGAAGCACAAGCTGGAATCATGATTGCCGGGAGAAATATCAATAACCTCAGATATGCAGATGATACCACCCTTATGGCAGAAAGTGAAGAGGAACTAAAGAGCGTCTTGATGAAAGTGAAAGAGGAAAGTGAAAAAGTTGGCTTAAAGCTCAACATTCAGAAAACTAAGATCATGGCATCTGGTCCCATCACTTCATGGCAAATAGATGGGGAAATAGTGTCAGACTTTATTTTGGGGGGCTCCAAAATCACTGCAGATGGTGATTGCAGCCATGAAATTAAAAGACGCTTGCTCCTTGGAAGGAAAGTTATGACCAACCTAGATAGCATATTCAAAAGCAGAGACATTACTTTGCCAACAAAGGTCCTTCTAGTCAAGGCTATGGTTTTTCCAGTGGTCATGTATGGATGTGAGAGTTGGACTGTGAAGAAAGCTGAGCGCCGAAGAATTGATGCTTTTGAAGTGTGGTGTTGGAGAAGACTCTTGAGAGTCCCTTGGGACTGCAAGGAGATCCAACCAGCCCATCCTAAAGGAGATCAGTCCTAGGTGTTTATTGGAGGGGTTGTTGCTGAAGCTGAAACTTCAATACTTTGGCCACCTCATGTGAAGAGTTGACTCATTGGAAAAGACCCTGATGCTGGGAGGGATTGGGGGCAAGAGGAGAAGGGGACGATAAAGGATGAATGGCTGGTTGGCATCACCAACTCAATGGACATGAGTTTGAGTGAACTCTGGGAGTTGGTGATGGACAGGGAGGCCTGGCATGCTGCAATTCATGGGGTCAGAAAAGGTCGGACACGACTGAGTGACTGAACTGAACTGAACTGTATGTATGCTCAATGCTCAGTCATGTCCTACCTGTTGAGTAAACACTGAATGGGTAAAATAAATGTCATTACCCCTATCAAGCAGATGAGGAAACCCAGCCACAGAGAAGTGAAGCTGGTCCCAGACTACGTGCTCATTAAGTGACAGATTGAAACCAGAATCCACTGCTTGGAGGCCCCCAGAGGTACAGACTCCCATGGGAATCTTGGTTGTAAAGAAAGGCTGAGGAGCACTGGGCAGAGGGCAGTTTCAAGATTACACAACCTGAAGGGGTTACTTTTCCCAGCAGGACTTTGCCAAAACTAGAAACAGAAACTGAAAAACTGGGCTCCGGGGGCCAAGATCTTGACTCCTCCCAGCTGCTGGCTAAGCCCCTCACTTCTGCGCCTGCCAGGGCTGCCAAGGGTGGGGGAGGAGAACCAGCCCCCATGTCTGCTGTGGCCCAGCAAGCTGTGGACACAGGGCTGCCCCGACTGCCCCGTGACAAGAAGTTGGTTGTGCTAAGAAGCACCTTCTCTGTGCCTGGCCCCTTGCTCTGGGCTGTGCTTTCATGCTGCTCTGTGAAGCATAAAATTTCCAAAGCCCGCTTTGCAGCTGGGGCCAACGATGCCCAGCGTGGGCAAGTTACTGGTCTGTGGTCTCCACGGCACATGGCCCAGCTTCCTGCGAGTCTAGGGCCAGCCCTCCATGGAGAACAGCCCAGGAGATGGATGCTTGTCAATCAGCGTATTTCTTTTTCCCTTTGGTACCTGGATTTGGTTTCATTTTGAACTCAGGGCTTTAGAAAATGAAACCAAAGTAGTAGTAACTGTCACCATTGGTGGTGAGGAGAACCCACGTGTGCTTGGCAACTTGTGCCTGCCTCACCACTCTTGCACAACCAGAATCTGCTTGGGGCGGGGCGGGGGGAGGAGGAGGCCAGACCTACCGTACAGGCAAGAAAACTGAGACTCAGAAGGGCCCAGAGCCAAAAACGGGGAGACGGAGGCTTGGCTGCCAAAACCTGGAGCATCCCCAATCTTCCAAACAAGAGGGAAGTTAGCAGAATGGTCCTCACTCTTCCCCAGGCAGGCTTAGGATGCAAATGCATCCCTCTGATTTCCTTGGTATCTACTGTTTTACCAGAAGACAGACCAGGATTGGAGACCACCAGGAATCCGGTTGGGATAGAGGGTGGGGAGAGGAGGTAGGAAGGAAATCTATAGCACAGCAAACACGGGTGAAAGCTTTAGGGTCTGAACTCCTGCATGTGAACCTCCGCCCTGCCCCTTCTGAGTTGTGTGCCCCTGGGCGAGTGACTCCCCGGTGTTTCTCTATCTGTAAAATGGGCAGATTGGATCGTGGTGTCAATCCAATGGTCTAAGGACTGTGAAGTATTTATTACCCAGCCAGTTTAGGCCAGTTCATCACGTGTGTGTATGCTAAGTAGCCTCTGTCACATCTGACTCTTTGCGACCCCATGGACTGTAGCCCACCAGTCTCCTCTGTCCATGGAATTCTCCAGGAAAGAATACTGGAGTGGGTTGCCATTTCCTTCTCCAGGGGACCTTCCTGACCCAGAGATCGAACCCACATCTCTTATGTCTCCTGCACTGGCGGGTGGGTTCTTTACCACTAGTGCCAGTTGGGAAGAACCTAACACGTCACAGGTAACAGTAACTGAAATGAAGAAGGGAGCTCCGTGGGGATGGGTGGGCATGTGGGAACAAGTAAGGGGCCGAGAGGAGGCGGTCCTAGTGCTCAGGAATAAGAGGGAACTCTTCAAAGTAGCCATCTGGGCTGTCAATGAGTGGTAGGGGGCATATGGGCCATCAGATATAGATCTGCTCTGGGCAAGGAGACATGCTGGCAGGAAGACAAGTCACGCAGGAGCCAGCCCAGCCTGGCTGCCTTCTCTGGGCCTGGACCACCCGCCTCCAGCTAGAGTGAGAAGGAAGTGCTGTGTCTCCCCACTGCCAGCAGCCAGGGGCCTGGTTAACTCCCCGTGTAACGCTCTCCTTTCACTCCACTCATACTGTCTATGGCCTGCTTTCCTCGCACCAGGACTTCTAACATGAAGCCATGAGCTCCAACATGCTCTCATTGCTGCTGACGGCCGCCGATGAACAACAGCAGCGAAAGCAAACACCTCCTGAATGCCTCTGACGCACCAGGGACTGGTGTAAGCACATGACCCCTAATCACTCTTTTAATCCCCACACTATGAGGGAGATGTTATTACCCCCTTCAGAGATGAGGAAACCAGGCAAGGGAGTTAATTACTCGTCCAAGGTCAGAGGGACAGAAAGTTGCAAAATTAGAATTGGAAACTAGGCAGACTGCGTCCAAAGCCCAGCTTTTAACCACTGCTTTGTGCTGTCACCCACCACAAGGCAGCCCCCCGCAGGTGCTCCGGAATGACCACAGCACCTGAACCCTGGCACAGGCATGGCTATGCATCTTCTCATGTCCTTGCACACACACACACACACACACACACACACACATACACACACACACACACACACACACACACACGACCCAGGACGACCACATCAACAACCAACATCAGCTGCTGCCAACACGGATTCCGGGAGACAGTGGGATCCTACACAAGGCGGGTTCTGGGCCATCCTCTTGTCTTCACGAGGAAACACGGGAGTCCTGGGCTCTGCCTGGGGCCAGGGCAGGAAAGCACCAGGGAGGCTGGCAGGAGGACCCGGCGCCGGGCCTTGGAGCCAAGCAGCAAAGCTGGGCTGCGGCCTGAGAGTTGCCTGTAGAGGGCAGTGTGTGCCAGTGTTGAGCAGGACCCTGCGAAGCCTAGCTACTCCTCCTGACCCCTCCAGGCTGTGAGACTCACCACCCACCAGCCGGCCCCCAAGCTCATTTGTTCTTTCTTTCATTCAAAAGTACATGTACTAGCCAGGCACCTACTCCATGCCCTTCTATGACAGACAGCATCATACACAAATGTACAAACTGTAGCGGGTACCCCATCATTCCAAGACCCGAGGTATGAGTGTGGGGAGGGAGCAGTTGGGGACGGGGGGTGGGGGGGTGGGGTGGGATCTGTAAAAGAGAGGAGGGAGGAAGAGGAGGGGCTGGCCAGGAAAGCTCAGAGTAGGCTTCTGGAATGATCACATCTGAAAATGAACTCTCTTTTCCCTGGTCTCCAAAGTGCATTTAGAGGTGCCCAGCTGCTCCCTCCTCTCCCCAAAATAAAAGCGAGCAGGGTGTCCTCGTTTGGACCTCCCTCTCTGCCGGTCACCGGGCCTCAGTTTCTCCAGCTGTCTGGTAGGAGAAAAGGCAGGCCAGGGCCGCCGGGGACCTTGCCAGGCCCCACCCGGTTTCCAAGGAACTGGGCTCGCAGTCGAGGTACCCCTCCCGCGCCGCCAAAGGGTTCCTCCGAAGCCTGTGGTCAACCCGCCGCTTCCTGGGAACCCCAAGCCAACATCAGGGACAGAGATAGGCAGCGAGGGAGGCGGAGGTGGCTATCTAGAGGCGCCGGGACTAGGGGGGCAGGGCGATGGAGGCAGCAGTCCCCAGGGGTCCCAGGTGAGGCCCGGGATAGGGTGGAGGTGTTCGGCTCCAGAGTAGAGGACACAGATCTACCAGAGATAGGTGCTGAGACACCTGGCGGAGGTGACTGGTGTGTCAGGGCCAGTCCGGAGTATCCTAATGGGCTTGCCTGAAGAAACGTGCGACCGAAGGCAGTGGGGGTACCGGAGGGCCGCCAGGTCCGAAAATGGGGGTGCTGAGAGTGCCCCGGAGGTTCAAGGGCAGTGCTAGAGACCTTGACAGACGGGTCCTAGGACAGGTGCGAGGCTAGGTCAGGGCTGGGGGACCTCCCCGGGGAGGGGTCCCGGATTTGTGGGACAAGTCGAGCGGCGCCGGCCTCCGCGGTGCGCAGAAAAAGAAACCGAAAGTGGCGCGGAAGGGCGGGCCTGGAGGGGGCGGAGCCTTCAGGGGCGGGGCCTCGCAAACCCTACGCCTCCAAGCCGGTTTAAAAGACTGGTGCAGGGGCGGGCGCGCAGCAGAGAGAGCTGCGGCCGTGGCAGCTGCACGGCTCCCGGCCCCGGAGCATGCGCGAGAGCCGCCCCGGAGACCCCCGCCGCCCCTCCCGCGGCGCCCCGCGCCCCGCCGCCAGGTGAGACGGACGCTGGGCGACGAAGCTAGAGGGAGAGGGGGGGAACGCACGGGACCGCCTGGGGCCGGGGCGGCCTCGGGGGCTGCGTGGTGGGGTCGCGTCCGCCACGCCCCTGGCCCCTGCGGGCCCCAGCCTGGCGGACCCCGGGCTTGGGTTACCCGCAGCGCCGCTTTTCTTCTGCTTTTCTGCCTGAATCGCCCGGACGAGGCGCCCATTCCCGCCCTGACCGGCAGGCGGCAGCCGCGGGGCGGTGAGCCGAGGACCCGGTGGCCCGAGTTCGGGGCAGGCTTCTGCTCGGCGCCTCTCTCCACGCCCCCTTCTCGGACTCGGACTCGGACTCGGAGGCGGCACAGCGCGCCGCCGAGCTCCTACCCGCCAGCAAGGGCGCCGCGGGCGGCAAGCCCATTTTCTAGATGAGTCCACTGAGGCCCAAAGGGCCGCGCTGACGCGGGCTTGAGCCCTCGGCCCTTTAGGAGCGGCTCAGCCCAGGGCCCCGCCCCTCCCGAGCTGCCTCGCGGGCCCTCACCTGCCCAGTCGCACCCGGACTCTGCTCACTGCCTGTCTCCCCCATCAGCGCACCCCCGGACGCTATGGCCCACCCCTCCGGCCGGCCCCGCGTGTAGGATGGTAGCACACAACCAGGTGGCAGCCGACAATGCAATCTCCACGGCAGCAGAGCCCAGACGGCGGCCAGAGTCTTCTTCCTCCTCCTCCTCCTCCTCCTCTTCCACCTCCTCGCCCTCGTCCGCGGCCCCGGCGCGCCTGCGGCCCTGCCCGGCGGCCGCAGCCCCGGCTCCAGCCCCGGCCCCGGGCGATACGCACTTCCGCACGTTCCGCTCGCACGCCGAGTACCGGCGCATCACCCGAGCCAGCGCGCTCCTCGACGCCTGCGGCTTCTACTGGGGGCCCCTGAGCGTGCACGGAGCGCACGAGCGGCTGCGCGCCGAGCCCGTGGGCACCTTCCTGGTGCGCGACAGCCGACAGAGGAACTGCTTCTTCGCCCTCAGCGTGAAGATGGCCTCGGGCCCCACGAGCATCCGCGTGCACTTCCAGGCCGGCCGCTTCCACCTGGACGGCAGCCGCGAGAGCTTCGACTGCCTCTTCGAGCTGCTGGAGCACTACGTGGCGGCGCCGCGCCGCATGCTGGGGGCCCCGCTGCGCCAGCGCCGCGTGCGGCCGCTGCAGGAGCTGTGCCGCCAGCGCATCGTGGCCACCGTGGGCCGCGAGAACCTGGCGCGCATCCCCCTCAACCCCGTCCTCCGCGACTACCTGAGCTCCTTCCCCTTCCAGATCTGACCGGCCGCACACCGCAGCATTAACTGGGGCGCCCTCTTACTATTTTCTATTATTAATTATTATTTTCCTGGACCATGTGGGTGCCCTCCCCACCTGGGTTGGAGGGAGCGGGCGTAGGGGGCGAGGCGCCTCCTGCCCTGGGCTGGAGACCAGGCCGCAGACCCCTCCCCACCTCTTGAGGGGTGCCCCCTCCTGGTGCTCCCTCTGGGTCCCCCTGGTTGTCGTAGCAGCTTAACTTAAAACTGTACCTGGGACCAGGGCCTGAACTCGTACCTCCTACCTCTTCATGTTTACATATACTCAGTATCTTTGCACAAACCAGGGGTTGGGGAGGGTCTCTGGCTTTATTTTTCTGCTGTGCAGAATCCTATTTTATATTTTTTACCACCAGTTTAGGTAATAAACTTTATTATGAAAGTTTTTTTTTTTTAAGAAAAAAAAAAAAAGAAAAGGTTTCTAGAGCGTGTGCTTTGGTCAAAGGTTTTCCACGGTTATGAGTGGGTCCGGGTTCCTAATACTGACGTGGGTGTGGCTGAAGGTGTTCTTTGGCTGGGAACCCCACATGGCTTCACCCTCAGCTCCCAGGGGGAGAGGAACCCTTGGTCTAGTTTTGGTATTGTGTGTCTGGTAAAAGGGCACTTCGTGTCTGAGCACTTAATGTGTGCCAGGTCCTAGTCTGTACTTTATTTACATATGCTTAAATTTACTTAATCTATAAAGACTACCCTATGAAGCAAGGCTCTTATCCCCATTTTATGGAAGAGAAAACCAAGGCAGGGTAAATTTGCCTGTGGTCATTCTGGTGTCAGAGAAGACACTTGGGCCTTTTTTTGGCCGTCCTCCCAGAAATCTGTTTGAAATGGATGACAGAGGGGAAACTTCTTTCATTCTGTGACCACAGCTTCTTCCAGGAAGAGCGTGGGGGTGGGGGGGTTGATGAGTTTTTGGAAGGAGGAGTGGTACATTCTGAAACTTGTATCTAGGGAGACAGAGATACTGAGATGGGATGGGGATAACAGGGTCAGGTCTGAACTTCCTTCTTCCCGCCCTGTCTTGTCTCGTGTACTTTTTGGTGAACACGCAACTTGGAACCAGAAGACACTCTGTGGTCTGTGGTGGCAGGAGGGCCCTGTTGGCAGCTCTGGGCAATTCCCTTTGCCTCTAGGGGCCTCAGTGACTGCCTCTAAAATGGCTTGCTGGAAGAGGTTGCTTTGCTGTAACCCTCAGCAGCAGGTACTGATGCATAGTGGAGGAGGTGATGTTTTCCAAAACTGGGGCTGGCCAGCATCACTAGAGAATGCCCAGGACATGGGTTTTACGGCTACTCCTGTATCTGTGGCTGGTCTTTTGGCCGCTCAGGGCTGTGGTGCTGCACCCGGTGAATCGAGTCATTTTCAGGTGCAGAGTTAAGCGGCCTCACGGACACATCCCACTTCAATTTTAGAACTCCGAATGGCCCTCTGCAGCCCTGGACATGTTTATAATGGAGTGTCCTAATATTTAATAATACCTTTCAGACTTTAAACTGCAGCATAAAATTAACTTGATAGCCGGAGAGCTGGAGTGGCCCAGGCTTGTCTTGGGGATTAAATAGGTTCCAGGCCCCAAGGTTAAGGATGGCCAGGAGAGATTTAGGATCTCAGAGAGCTTTGGCAATTTCATCCTTTAATGAGGCGGGGTGGGAGGGAGGGAGGGAGGTGACGTCTGTGTGCCTCCAAGGAATCATTGCTCTTTTTCTTCTTTGAACCGTCTCCCTTCCCTTTGTTCTGTGCTTTGTGGCTCAAGTCTCGTGTTCAGACTTTCCTGTCTCCTACCCAGCTTGGGCAGGGCAAGGAGAAACCCAAGAAGGCAGTGCTTGGGCATACGGCAGACACTTAGTGAGTGCCTACTGTATGCTGGGCCCTGTGCTAGCTACTTTAAGCCTCTCAACTGGCCTGTGGGTTAGAAACTTCTCCCCCTTTATATAGATGAGAAAACTGAGGCTCAGAGAGGCAAAGCAGGGCATACAGCAAGTGCTGGAGCCAGATGGCAAACTCAGTACTGCTTCAGAGGCTGGGTAGCACTAGCCTCCCATGAGGCCTAACAGTCGAAATAATAACAGTAGCAGCTGCTAACATATATATTAGCATCACTGGGAATGCACCATTCTGAGCGCCTAGTCACCTATATTAAAACATTCAACCTTCACCTGAGCCTTAGGATTTAGGTGCTATTAACTAACATTGCCATCTTATAGATAAGGAAACAGGTCCTCATCTAAGGAGGGACAAATAGCAGTCAAGTTTATAATATTTCCAGGGTTTTTTCCCGTCTCAAAAAAAAAAACCTTAAAAGTCACATCTTTATTACCCAAACTCATACACAAACCCATTTCCCTGAGCAAAACAGCTGAAAGTAAAGCTCCTTTACTCACACTCCCCAGAGCTGGCCCCTTCTCTTTGTGAGTCATTTTTTTTTTTTTTTAAAGCTATACTGCCATACATAACGTGACCTGAAATGACCTAGAAGCCCCCGGGAGCTGCACTCCAGACCCCGAGTAACAGATGGGCACAGCAGTGCAGACGCTGCAGGGCAGGGGGCGGCGTGCGCCGCGTGGCTTCCCCGTCGTGCAGGTCGTCTCAAACCTCAGCTTCGTGATTCAGCAGCACTGACGTCAATTTACAAGAATGAAAAGTGAGAGGAGGACTGGTGTATGTGTGGGCCTGGGCTGGGGGCCCAGGTGCGACTGAGGTATTCTTCCCACTGACAGCGGGTGAGCGGGGCAGCAGAGGGCGGGCAGGATGGCAAAGGGGCCGCTCTCCAGGACGACGGGGACTGCGGGCCTGGGTGAGAACAGCCTCTGACCCGCATCAAAGCCTTTCCTCAGCGGGGGACTCTGCCCCCCATTTCAGAGATAGGAAACAGAGGCCCAAAGTAGTACTGTCACTTACTTAGGGTCACACAACTCAAAAGTGACAGCCAAGACTTGCACCGGCTCTGCCACACTCTCAAGGTAGTTGGTTTCTTCAAGAGTGGAGGAGGGAAGAGTGAGGAACCCTGTGAAGAGGCATTTCCCCAGGTCTCGCTTCAGCCTGCTTGATCTTCCCAGCTTGAGTGGGATTGTTAACTGTCCCCGAGCCAGGAAGTGCAGAGCTGAGCCTCTTCCTGAAGCGATGCACAGAGGCATTTAGCCCAGAGTCTGGCCACATGTCTCCAAATGATGTGGTGCTCAGTAAACGATAATGAGGTTCAACAAACATGCACTGAGCACCGACTTACGTTCCAGGCATTGCTCTTAAGCCCAGTGGATACAGGAATGGACACAGTCAAGGGAGTCTGGCCCCTGCTCTCATGGAGTTCACGTTCAGGGCCTCAGACTGTTAACTAACTAACTATGAAACTAAAGGCACCAGAACATTCCAAGTAGTGACAGTGCTCAAGATGACAACTCAACTAGGTGGTGGCATAGCAGACTGGGACTATTTCAGAAAGAAAGATCAGGAAGGCCCCTTCAAGGTGACACTGAAATTGTGCCTGGAATGACAGGTCAGAGCCAGCCGGGGAGGCAGGCATTTCAGGTAGAGGGAACAGCAACTGGGAACGAGCTCAACCCAGTCCAGTGGCTGGTGGAGCTGGAGGGGAAGGGGTTGAGTGAAGGCGAGTGGCAGGAGGTGAGGCGGGATGGGAGGGCAGTGGGCACAGCCACTGGTGAGGAGCGTGGATTTGAACTGTGATGGGGAGCCAGGGGATGGGTATGCAGGTGTGTGGTGGTGGGGAGCCAGGGGTGTGTGTGTGTGTGTGTGTGTGTGTGTGTGTATTTCAACTGTGATGGGGAGCCAGGGGATGGGTATGCAGGTGTGTGGTGGGGGGGAGCCAGGGGTGTGTGTGTGTGTGTGTGTGTGTGTGGATTTGAACTGTGATGGGGAGCCAGGGGATGGGTATGCAGGTGTGTGGTGGTGGGGAGCCAGGGGTGTGTGTGTGTGTGTGTGTGTGTGTGTGGCGAGGGAGGGGTCATTCTTGGTCAGACCCCCTCAGCTCTTCAGAAACCTCAACTATGATCAGATCCCCAACCTAGGTCTGAGCAAATCCCCAGGGCACAGCCCCACAGACTCCAGTGAGGGGCTTCTTGGAGCAGCCAGCCTCAACCTGGGGAGAGGAAGCACAGGACCTAGGAGGAGGTGGATTGGGCCTGACATCGGGTGGAGTGTCCAGTGCCTTTGCATCCCCCTCCCCGGGGCAGCCCCTTCACCGGCGTCCACTACTGTCATCCAGAGACTCCCCAGGGCTCGAGGCTCCTAGGGAATAAAATAGCCCTGGGCCGATTCTAGGGGTCTCAAGTTGCCTCAGAGAGCAGAGTGTGGTCTTCAACGAAGCAAATTCACACAGGGACAACAGTGCCCAAGATGGGCGCTCAACTGCCCCTCCCACCTGGTCCTGGCCCTCAGACAGCCCACAGGGGAGAAGGATTCCCCTGCTCTAGACCACCTGTTTGGCCCCGATACACCACCGCCCTCAGAACAGACACCGCCGCGTGAGGCCTGGCATCTCCAAGCCCCAGTTCTCCAACGGCTCCCGGCCGCGCTCAGGAGAAGGCCCAGTTGCCCCCACCCCCGAGGACCCGCGCGGCTGGCCTCAGCACTCACTGCACGCCCTCCTGCCACCGGGCCTTTGCACATGCTGTTCCCGCGCCTGGTTAGGTCTCAAGATGAAGGGTTTGTCCACGTACGAGTGCCGTCGCCTCCAGGTCTCCCCGGGCCCCAGGGCGCCCAGGACGCCAGGTGCCGCGCACTGATGACGTCACTGGCCGCCCTCACCTGCTCCTCGGGTCTTGTCAGTGCTCGGCTCTGGCCCCCCGACCCCCGCCCCTGCACTGCGGCCCCTCTGGCCTCCGTGTGGTCCTAGCGCCTCCCTGTGCTTGCTGCCCGCTTGGAAGACCTCCCCGCCCCCACCGGCACTACCATCCCCACCCCACCACCCACTCAGAGAGGGCGGTCAGGTCAAGCCCATAAGAGCGGGATCTCCCAGCCCCCTCTGGTCTTAGGAGACCAAAAAGAGCTTCCACTCCATACCAGTGCACACCCGCCGCTGCTGTGCCAACTCACACGGCCCTTAGGTCCTGAACGCTAGGTTTCTCACCTGCAAATGAGATTAATCAATGTACCCATCCCATGGACAAGATTAAGTAAGAGGGTACCTGTAAAGAGTTTAACACGTGATAGGTCTCCAATAATTAGGGCTGGCCTCTCTGCTTTATGATCCTTGCCTTGCTGCTGTTTTAATATAATGCCAGTTACTGAGCACCTAAAGGATGCTAATACTTGGCCCAGGTTGCATCAAGGAGGTGGGCTCAGAAAAGAAGGAATTGCCCACCACCACCACCACCCCCCTACCTCAAATGTGTAAATGGCAAAGCCAGAGTTTGACTCCAGGTGCTTGATGCCCAAGGTCATGGTCTTACCAACTACAATGCCCAAGGGTTCATGGGTTAATAGGTTTCTGAGACTTAGGGCCACCCTGGAGGATGTTCAGAGCCATACAACCAGCCAGGGCTCAGAGCACCTCATTCATCCTTTTCCCTCTAGCACAGGCTGGGAAGCCAGGCAAGACAGTGGGCTGGTAACTTATCTGCAAGGTTGCATCAGAATTCAGCCTAGGAGAGGACTGCTTGATCAGAAGGGACCCTGCGGGAGTGGCTCTGGGGCAGTCCTGGCAGCTGGTGGGGGGGTGTGTGTGGAGGGGGTATGGATGCAAATGCTGATGGGCAAAGACAGGAATGGTGCGAGCCTGACATCTGGATCCTGAGTTAGGAGGGTGACATTCGGGGCTGGCCCCACCTGGGGACCTGCAGCGGCCTGTGGGATGAGACACTCCCTCCCATACCTCCCACACTTGGGTGCAGCTGGGAGGGGCATCCAGGAGCAGGGTGGAGAGGAGGGGGCTAGGCCTGGGTAAGTCAGCCTTGATGGCCCCTCCCCTCAACATTTCACTGTGGGAGGCAACACGGAGCAGCAGAAAGACCTGGGACCCAGGCCCTGGGTTCGAGTTCTGTTAGTGTGACTGTAGTGGCCTCATCTATAAAACAAGAATTAGAGTCAATGCTGGAAAAGACTCTTGAGAGCCCCTTGGACTTCAAGGAGATCAAGCCAGTCCATTCTACAGGAAATCAAGCCCGAATATTCATTGAAAGGACTGATGCTGAAGCTCCAATACTTTGGCCACCTGATGCAAAGAGCTGACTTATTGGAAAAGATCCTGAAGCTGGGAAAGATTGAGGGCAGGAGCAGAAGGGGACAACAGAGGACAAGATGGCTGGATGGCATCATCAACTCACTGGACATGAGTTTGAGCAAACTCCGGGAGACAGTGAAGGACAGGGAAGCCTGGTGTGCTGGAGTCACAAAGAGTTGGACACAACTGAGTGACTGAAGAATAACAACAAGACTAAACGACAAGCACTCTGCCTTGCTTCGGAAGGGCTATGAGGATCAAATGATTTACTCTAAGTGGAGATAACTTGGATCATGACACAAATATAGAGGTTATAATAATTATTACTATTTTGCTTCACATGGGCTGCCCTGTGTATTTGAGTGAGCACAGTCATGAAGTCAGACAGACTTGCTTGCTTTCTCAGCTTGTCATTTGCTGCAAATGGTTGAGGCTACCAGCCCATCATGTCAATTGCTCACTAGACACTAGGCATTGTTCTATGTAATTCATGCGTTGTGTTTCATTTAACCCTCACAAGAACCATATCAAACAGACATATTATTGTTATGATACTCATTTTGCAGATGAGAAAACAGGCACAGAGAGGTTAAATAAAGTGCCCACGGTCACACAGCGGCTACGTGGCAGAACCTAGGAGGTTCCAACACAGGCAGCCCGATTTTATAGCCATTCCCTCGCTTTAAGCTAAGGTTTCCAAACTATCAGACACCGGAGATCCACTTTTATGATTTTTGCCAGCTCTATCCAAGTTGCAGCTGTTCAAGTTACTCGGTTTCCTTAGGTAAGTTTTATTCAAAGGGAAATGTATCATAACTATACACAGAAAGCCAGAGTCACCTGCCACTAAAAGGTAACCCTTGAAAAAAATGCAATGAAATTCAAACAGTGTTAGCAAGTTTTAGCTAGAGATCGGTGTCTTGCTCTGCTTTCAGAGAAGGTCTCTTGTATGTGGGCTTCCCAGGTGATGTGGTGGTAAAGAATCCACCTGCCAATGAAAGAGCCACAGGAGATGAGGGTCCGATCCCTGGGTTGGGAAAGTCTCCTGGAGGAGGAAATGGCAACCCACTCCAGAATTCTTGCTTGGAAAATCCCATGGACAGAAAAGCCTGTCGGGCTACAGTCCATGATGTTGCAAAGAGTTGTACATGATTGAGCACACACACACACACAAAAAGCCTGTTTTGTGTGTGGCTGAGAGCGAGGGAGGGAGGGGAAGAGAGAGCGAGACGTGTCAAGTGGCAGAGAGGTGTTTAAGACACAGACACCCATATGAGACTGTCTCCTTTACTTGAGTGGAAAATAGGAAATCTTGCACATCAGCTCAATGTTTTATCAAAGTGTCCCTGGGTCTCACCTAAAACCATCATCCAGGGACCCTCCAGGACACCCATCCCGTGCCTGGGAAACTGCCCAGCTTGGCTGCCAGCTATGTGTCATGGGCACTGACTAAGCCTCAGTTTCCTCACCTGTGAAATGGGGTAAGGCCTCGGATCTCACAGGTACATAGTATTAATAGGAAGTGATATAAGCACAGAGTACATGCTCAATATGAGGCGTGACGCTGGCAGGGCAGGGTGGACCCTATGTAGGGGCCCAGCTTGGGACACTAAAAATGAAAGCCTAGCATGGCCAGCCTGGGGTTCCTCCGTGCTGCTAATCTTATCTTTTGCCAAGTTCCCTCTGTGGTAACCTGGTGACAGGAAGGGCCATAGTTTCTGGAAGGTGGGTCAAAGTGAAACTCCCTCAGGTCCTGGCGGGAGGGGGGCCTGGCGGGCGCCCCCGGCCAAGTGGGCAGGGCATGGGGGTGGGGTGAGGAGTGCAGGCTTGAGCTTAAAGTGGACCTTCCCCTCATTGGATTGCAGATGGGGAAACTGAGGAACAGAGATGTGGGCTTGGCCCCTTGGCAGGCAATGGAGGGAATTGGGTGTGACCATCTAAACTTCTGATTCATTCACCTGAAACCCCTGGTCACACACACATACCCTTGGCTCCCCCTGCCAGTGAGTATTGCTACCGGCTCCCCTTTATCTAGCTCTTTCTAGATGGGTACCCTTATTGTCTCATTTCACAGACTAGGCCAGGAGAGGTTGAGCTCCTTGTCTAGATCTCATGGCTGATAAAGTCATAGAAGCAGTACTGGGACCAAGCCAGATGACCCCACAGCATTCTAATGGCTCCCAGCTGCTAGACACTAAAATCTGACCCCTTCCCCACGGGCTCTGAGGTCCTTCACTGCCCAGCCCCACTGTACATTTTAGCCCCTCACTGTCCTCTTCACATTCCCCATCTGCTTCCATGATCCTTTGGCCTTTTGAGCAACCCAGGGGAAGTCTTTGATGTTTCTCTTGCATCCTCTTCACTTGACTGCCCAGGTCAAGACTCCTACTCAGTCTTCAAAGCCCAGCTCAGCTATCACCTCAGGGGCAAAAATAGGTGAGTGAGTCAGAAAAGGGGGCGGGGAAGCAAGGCGTGCAGATAGGCAGAGAGAGGGAGCAAGAGGCAGAGCTGGGGAGACAGGGAGTGGGAAGAGGAGGGGAAAGACAACCCGGGAAAATAGGAAGGAAAGAGAAGACAGAGAGGTCTTAGGAGTGAGAGAAAGGACTTGTGCATGGGTGAGTGGATGGATGGGTGAGTGAATGAATGAGTGCATGAATGAATGAATGGGTGAAGGAATAAATAATCCGAACCATGTACAAAATAAAGGTCAAGTGAATAAACAGGAAGCCCTGATGGCCGGGCCGGACCGGGCCGGGCGGCCATTACCCCCAGCGGTCCCTGCTCCTACCCTGACAGCTGTGGATGGGGCCGGGCAAGACCTCTCCGGGCTCTGGGCCTGGTCTCTGTCCTTGACATTTGACAACGCTGTGACTGTAACACCGTCCCCTCCCAGCCAAGAACCTTGGGTACCTACACTGCTCCAGACGCAGAAAACTGAAAGTAAAAGCCATCCTGAGCTTTGCCCCAGCCTTCCTGTCCCTCAGCTGGTTTCTTAGAAATCAGCTGCCTGGGCTACCAGCAGCAACCTGGACTTCCTCCCTCACCCAAGGTTCCCCTCCCCTGGTGGGCGCCATGCTGCCAGCAGAGATGGCACCACAGGCCCATCATAAAGAAAATTTGGGAGTCAAGCATTCATTCCACAAATGTTTATTCATGCTTCCAGTAGTCCCAGGTGCAAGGGAAGAGGCCAATCTGAGCTGTTCAGAGAGTTAGGAGAAAAAGGGCATCAATGGGGTTTTGGTATCCCCTGATCCAGGTGGCTGGAGGGTTGGTGGAGGGTGGGGGGGAACCAGGAAAACAGCTAATTAGTTTAAGAATAAGAGGACGTTGGAGGATGTAGAGTCAGGGGAGGCACCCTGGGGATGTCACCGGCAGAGTCCTAAAGCATAAGTTGAGAAGGAATCCACCTGGGCAGTCAAGGTGGGGAAGGGCATCTCAGAGGGAAGAGCATGTGCAAAGTGGCCTCTGTAATCTCCCATAATCTGTGTGTCATTGTTCAGTGGCTCAGTCGTGTCTGACTGAGTGACCCATGGACTGCAGCATACCAGGCTCCCCTGTCTTCCACCATCTCCCGGAGCTTGCTCAAACTCATGTCCATTGAGTCGGTGATGCCATTCAACCATCTCATCCTCTGTTACCCCTTTATCCTCTGCCCTCAATCTTTCCCAGCATCAGGGTCTTTTCCAATGAGTCAGCTCTTCACATCCGGTGGCCAAAGTACTGGAGCTTCCGTCCTTCCAGTGAATCTGTATAACTGTCCCTGTAGAGGCAAGTTTCTCTGTTTTTTTTGTGGGCAGAGAAACTAAGGCTCAGAGAAGTGTGGTGGATGTATTTGCCCAAGACGTCACAGCTGGAGGGGAGATCCAAAGGCAGCCTAGACTCTCCCCTAAGCGAGCTCCAGTCAGCATCCAGATCCTGACCGTGGCTGTCTCACCGGAGCTCGCCCTCCGCCCCAGGCCCTGGGCTTCTGCACACAAGCACCTCTCCGTGGACAGACAAGGTGAGGAGAAAAAAATGAGGTTCAGAGAGCTCAAGTGACTTGCCTACGTCACACAGCCTGTTGGAGCACAGCAAGGATTCACAGCCAGGTTTGTGGCAGCCCAAAGTGCCTGGGCCCTCACAGAACAGTCGTGACCTGACAGTCTCTTTGCCCACATTCCAAAGAGGGAGAGGGGCCGGCAGGCACAGAGACGCAGCGGCCGGAAAGGAGGGTCCACACAGGGCGCGCTGCTCTCAGGGAACTGCCCCACCCGCCTCTGTAAGATCCTGAGGGGGCCTTGCCTCAGCGCCCTGTGACCACAGGTGGATGTGGGCAAGACGGCCTGAGCTCCCCATGCCCCAGTTCAGGGTAGGCCCATGACCTAAGCTGGACCAGTCAGAGACCCTCCTGGGACTTTTTCTGCAGGAACTCTTTCCTCTAAACGCAGGCCCCCTGGCAGCCATTGTGCCCGCTGAGTCAAGAGAATAGAAGAGAAGAAGCACAGGACAGAGCCCTGACGCCTCGTGGGAGCCCCTACATCCAGCCATACCTGAAACCCACCCCTGGGCTTACCTGTGACACACGCCACAAGGTTCCTTTTCTGCTTATGCTTGTCTGACTTATGCTTCTGTCACTGGCAACCCCAGAGAGTCTTGGGTAATCAGAGTTTGATGAGCAGCAAGGGTCAGGGGTCAGGTTTGCTTGGAACAAAGGGTGAGTGAGTGAAATGGAACCACTCACTCATCCTAAGAAGAGGCCGAACAACTCTCCGACTGAAAGAAGCAAGACTCATTTTGCCGGGATCTGGGGCCCAGGGTACTCCCCTCTCCAGCTGACATCTGCCCTCAAGGAAAGCTGGAATGTAGACACTTTCACACCTCCTGATTCATGGTGGTTCGTAACTTCTTCGTGCTGGGAAAAAAAAAAAAATTCCACATTAAAAAATTTTCCTTCCCTTTTTTCTTTTTTAAAACAGACTTTATTTTTAGAGCAGTTTTGGTTCACATCAAAATTGAGCGGGAAGCACAGAGTTTCCATATCCCCACTGCCTTCCCGCCCCCATGGTCACATCCTGGGTCAGTCCACATTATTGTTTAATCTTCACATTTGTTGTTAAATTCGTAAAAGAATCTACCAATAATGATAGCATAGAATACATTTTATATATTTTCCTGATTTCCAGATACACGCTTTTTTTTTTTTTTAAAGACACCACTGTTTTTTACTTTTAAACTATGAAAGTATGATAACACATGTACAGGAAAGCTGGAAAATCCAGAACAAAGCTACATATATTACACTTATTTTTTAAAGTAGATAAATTAAGGTTTTTAATTGGAATTTCAATATCAAACTCTCAAAAGTTAATATATTGAATATACAGAAAAATAGGATAGAGTAGGCCTGAAAAGTACTGTGAACCAATTCAATGTAATTAAGATTTATACAGTTTTCACACAAAAGTAGGATACGAATTCTATTCAAGTTCCCGTAGACTATAAAGTAGGAGACATTGGAACATATCCAGGGATGTAAAATGAGGAAGATACCATTCTTCATAACCCATGTCATAACCTGCTTTTTCCACTGAGCATTTCATGAACAACCTTCCAAGTCATTGGCTGACAAGATGGTAACGATGGTACCTGTTTTACCAGTGAGGAAGCTGAGGTACAGTTGGAGCCAGCAAGGCGACCCATGTCCTTGTGAGGCACAGCTCACCAGATGCTCTCAAGGGCCCACTGAGGTTTGGCTCCTTCTTTACAAACGGGAAAGCTGCTGTGCAGAGACGGGAAGTCGCTCTTGTTCGGGGGAGGCCCAAACCCCTGGGCAGGCTGGAAAGGAGGGGCTGCTGGTCAGCAGGGCTACACTAGCAGAGGCTGCGGGCACTCTGTCCTGAGGCGAGGGAGGCTGGCCCTCAGAAGAACCATCTGGTGTGTCCCTGAGGGACAGCCTTGCCTCACCGCTGCCTCGGTCATGCTGCTACTGACCTTCCCAGGAGGTATCTGGTGCAGAAACGACTTGTGCCACTGGCTTATTCTCAAACTCAGGCTCACACTGAGCACCCACCGTATGCCAGACACCACTGGGGTGCCCCCCACCCCCCACCCACAGTCTCGGTTAGTCCTTCTTACTCCTCTGTAGGGGAGGACTATTAGTATCCATTTTTCAGATGAAGAAACTGAGGCCTAGAGAAGTGAAATGACTTGCCAAGCGCCACAGAGTTAACATGTGGCAAAACCAAAATTGGACCTCAGTGAGGTCTGAATCCAGACAGAAGCATAAACATCCTGATTGGGTCTCTAACTTGGTAAATTGTTAACCACACACACACACACACACACACACACCCCAACTGGCCAACGGGTCTTGAGAACTGTGCCACAGAGCTCTGGCCTTGGCTCCATCCTTTTCCCCCATCTTCCCAGATTTCTTCATGAGAATCTAAGGTGATCTGCCTGTTGCAAGGATGGTGAACCACTCACAGGGATCTCAAATAAGCCCTGGATTAAGACACAGAGTGGACACCAAGGTGACATTAAAGGCATTGATGTAAAGTCCTATATTATGGTTGCTGCTGCTGCTGCTGCTAAGTCGCTTCAGTCATGTCCGACTCTGTGTGAACCCAGAGACGGCAGCCCACCAGGCTCCCCCATCCCTGGGATTCTCCAGGCAAGAACACTGAAGTGGGTTGCCATTTTCTTCTCCAGTGCATGAAAGTGAAAAGTGAAAGGGAAGTCGCTCAGTCATGTCCGACTCTTGGCGACCCCATGGACTGCAGCCCACCAGGCTCCTCCGTCCATGGGACTTGCCAGGCAAGAGTACTGGAGTTAGGAACAGCAATATTCCCAAATCAGGTTGACTTCTGGCCCAAACAGCATGGTTGAACGTAAATTCAAGATGACCCATGAGCCAGCTGCAGCTTGCACAAGTTAGTAAAAGGAGGTCCTATTACTGGGAGGTCCCAGCAGCGGTGCTCAGACTGACAAGTGGCATGTAGTGCTGTGCTGGCTCAGGCACCTGTGGACACAAATGCGGAGCTTTCACCACCTGCCTGCAAAGGGTGCATGCTCAGGAATCAGGGGTGACATGAGTGTTGGTGACAGTGAAGAATGCTCACACCCATCCTGGGTGCACGCTGCATGATCAACCAATGTGGATTTGACAAGGAGGACAGAGGAGAGAATGGGTAACATTTAGTGTCACTACTATCACTGAAGTTGTGAAGTCGCTCAGTCGTGTCCGACTCTTTGTGACCCCATGGACTGTAGCCCAAAAGGCCCCTCCATCCATGCAATTTTCTAGGCAAGAGTACTGGAGTGGGTTGCCATTTCCTTCTCCAGGGGATCTTCCCAACCCAGGGATTGAACCCAGGTCTCCCGCATTGCGGGCAGACGCTTTACCGTCTGAACCACCAGGGAATACTAATATCATTGGTGATATATTAGATAAGAGATATATGTGTTATCAAATGACATAAGGGCTATTCTTGACGTAGCACTGATTACATAGAGGCATGCAGCTAAGCACGTCAGGCTATCTTTAATTCTCGAAACAGTCTGGCGGGTGGATTATCTTAGGCTGAATCACATGAAATTGCTGATTTTGTAGGTCAAAAACACAAACAGTATTGGCAATACTGTTCAATGTCAGAGCATTTTCATTTCGACAGAATAAGTAAACCCCACTGGCAGGACCCTGGGGCGCCTGCCTGCTCAGAGGATGGTTTTCTCCTTGCTTCCTCCTCTTCACCCACCCTCTCATTCTGGCTACCCAGGCCCCCACCACCCCACCCCATTGCGGCCAGGTCTATATTTACAGTCTAGATTTCTGTGAAGTGGGGACTCGAGGAAGTGACTTATTCCAGAGTCATCACAGTCACCCAGAGATAGTGACATCCCAGAAGCCTTCAGTTTCTGTCCCCTCTCTGCCCCTGCCAATATGGGACTTTTCTCTTCCCTCTCTGGGTTTCCAAGGCTCAAACCAGAAGACAGAAACAGGAATTGTGTGTCTGCCTACCGTCTGTCTGATGGGCAGATGAAATGGAATGGGAGATTTGTGTCCATTTTGCGGACAGTAACACTGAAGCAAATCTGTGCCCAACCTGGTTGCCAGTTGCCCCATCAGGGGCAGAGAGGACAGCAGGTGGGTTTCTGGACATCTGGGGTCTCAGCCCGGTTCAGCTCAGTCCAAGCATCCTAGAGGTCGCTGGAAGGACCTCCTGGATCAGCCCTGCCCCACCACTCCTGGGACAGGTGCTGAAATGACAGCCAAGCCATAGGGGCGCTGGGCCCGGAGGGGTGGAGTCTTTCCAGGTAGTCAGACTGAGAGAGGGTGGCAGCTTGCGGGGACAGCGGAGGAGGAAGGGAACAGCCTGGTCCCCGTGGTGCACAGTTCGGTCCCCGCCGCGCACAGCCCGCCCGCCAGGCACAGCCGGTCTTCGGGGAAGTCGCCGAGTCGGAGTTCCAGGAAGCGATAACGCTTGTTGAAACCTCTTTCTTGTGGCCTGGTCTTGTCACATGGCTTGGTGGGGACCAACGTCAAGCAGGGCCACGGGTCTAGGCCAGCTTGCACCCTGATAGCTGCTGCCACCCTACGCTCCTCCCCCGAGGCTGAAGGGGTGGGGGTGGGGAACCAGGCAGGAAAGAGGGCATGCGTGGTACCCACCCCGACGCCCCTTGCCCAGGCTGAAAGCGGAGGACCCCTGGGTGGAGGGGTTGCTGTGAAAACACACAGCAGGTGCTGAGGAGACAGAAAACCTTTGCTCCCTTCCCATGAAGCCAGGGAACGTGTCCCATCATTCTAGGGCAGGACTCTCCACCACAGCACTACTGACTTCTCTGCTGTGGGGACAGCCCTGTGCCCTGGAGAGTGTGAGGAGTGTGCCCGGCCTCTGCCCACTAGATAGTGGTACCCACATCCACCCCCTAGCTGTGACACCAAAAATGTCTCCAGATGTGGCCAAATGGTCCCTGAAGGACAAAACCCTGATCCAGATTCAGTGCCCAGCACAGAGTAGGTGCACAGACATCAGTAGGTCTTCAGCCCCGACAGCAGAACCTGTGTGGTTCATTTTTATACCCCATCACCTGGCATCATGGATCTGCAAAGGGACAATTCTGGGGATTTTTCTGGTGGTTCAGTGGCTAAGACTCTGTGCTCCCGATGCAGGGGACCTGGGTTCGATCCCTGGTCAGGGAAGTAGATCTCACATCCTGCAACAAAGACCCAGCTCAGTCAAATAAATGAAAATAAGTATTTTGGAAAAAGGGATAATTTGGGAGACTCTTAGTCCTCCAATCTCTCTTAGCTTCTCATTCCACAACACTAGGCTTCCCAGCTGGCTCAGTGGTAAAGAATCTGCCTGCCAATGCAGGAGACAGGGGTTTGATCCCTGGGTGGGGAAGATCCCCTGGATGAGGAAATGGCAACCTGCTCCAGTATTCTTGCCTGGGAAGTCCCTTGGATGGAGGAGCCTAGCAGACTACAGTCCACGGTGTCGCAAAAGTCGGACACGACTGAGTGACTAAACAACAGCTCTCTTAGCTTCTCACTCCACAAGACTAATAAACATACCATCTAAATAAAACCTGTGCTGGAGGCCTTGAACTTGAGGACAGAAGGCTGAATTGAGGGTGTGGTCAGGCTTGACACAAAGGGTAGAGAGAAAGGTCATGGGTCCCACCGCCCAGTGTGGTCCCTGGAAGCCGGCAGCCCTACTTCCCACCCCCCAGGCTGGAGGCTGGGGGATCCTCTGTGGAGAGACTGACCCACCCCAGAAAGGACACGTCGGATGCTGACTCTGGGACTCTACTGTGACTGCCAGAGCCTGCCCAGCTGCCTGGATGAGACTCACCTGTCCACACGCCCTGTCCATAGTCAGCAAGCTTCTGATGGTCTGTTTTCAGTCTCCTGATCTTCAGTGTGAACTCACAGACGAGGATCACTGGACACTGGAGGCAGGCTTGTACAAGGAAAATCAGAGGTCAGCTTCAGCAGAGGAAAAGAGCTCCTGGAAAACAGGGCCAACTCGGGGAGGAGGAAAACACAAGACAAGAAAAACCCTAAGAGAAATAAGAGACGTTGTATCTCTAAAGCGAGAACGAGACGCTGCATAGAGGAACGTTCAGTGACCAAGAGAGAACTAGAGAGGTGAGGGCAGAAAGAAAAACTTTCACTATTAGCCTTGCAAGCGACTGGAAAACCTCCCAGAAAGACACAGGGAAATCCGACATAAAAAGATCAAGAAACTAGAGGATTGTCCCTCAAGATGCAACGTTAGAGAACAGAGAAAATGGAGGGGAAAAAATGTTCTAAATCTCAAGGACGTGAGCTTCCATATGGGAAAAGCTTCTCAACGGCTGTGTTAGTTTTCTGTGTACAAATCTTGGTGCTACGGAGGGGAGAATTCTAAGAGAGCCCCTTTCCTTTCCCACCACCCCATCTCATCCCCAGGACATGCTTATAATGGATTCTGCTCCTGTGATTAGGTTACGATATAAGGTTGCTTTTACAAAAGGGAGGTTATCCAGTGGATCTAACTTAATCCCCTGAACCCTTCAAAAGCGGAATGTTTTCTCTGGCTGGTGCCAGAAGAGGAAGTCAGAGATTTGAAGCACAGGAAAGATGTGATGGGCTGTCGCTGGAGGGGAGGGGGAGGGGCTGAGTGTGGATGAAATGTGGGTCACCTCTAGAGTTGAGAGCAGCCCTCGGCTGAAACTTGGCGAGGAAACGGGGACCTCAGACCTACAACCACAGGAACCGAATTTTGCCAAAATCAAGAAGGAGCCTGGAAGCAGATTTTTCCCCCAGAGTCTCCAGATGGGAACTGGGACCCCGGCTGACCCCGATTTTGGCCCAACGAGACCCTTGAGCAGAAAACTTGTGCCAAACTTCTGACCTAGGAAAACTGTGAGATAATAAATTTATTAAGCCACTAGGTTTGTGATAATTTGCTACATAGCAGAAAACAGAAAATTCATAGATCTGCTTAAAAGAACAGATATTTATCTCACACTGTTTCTGTGGGTCAGAAATCAGGGAGTGACTCAGCTGGGTGGTTCTGTCTCAGGGTCTCTCAGGAGGCTGCAGTCAAGGAGTCAGCCGGGGTTTGGAGGACCTGCTCCAGGGGTCATTCACAAGGCTGGAGGCAGGCGGCCTCAGCTCCGCACCTCAAGGGCTGTGCCGTGGGGCTGCTTGAGTGCCCTCACAACATGGCGGCTGGCCTCCCCAACAGCAAGCGAGCCAAAAGGGGGTAACACGGCAGCCACGTGCCTTTTATGACCTGGTCTTGGAAGTCACATTATTATTATTATTTTAAAAGTAATTAATTTTTGGCTGTGCTCTGTGTCTTCATTGCTATGTGGGCTTTCTCTAGCTGCGGTGAGCGCAGTCCATTCTCTAGCTGTGACACTAGCTTAGTTGCTCCGTGGCATGTGGAATCTACCTGAAGCAGGGGTTGAACCTATGTCCCCTATATTGGCAGGCGGATTCTTAACCACTGGACCACAAGGGAAGTCCCCAAAGTCAGTTCAGTTCAGTTCAGTCACTCAGTCGTGTCCGACTCTTTGCGACCCCATGAACCACAGCACGCCAGGCTTCCCTGTCCATCACCAACTCCCAGAGTCCACCCAAACCCATGTCCATTGAGTCGGTGATGCCAACCAACCATTTCATCCTCTGTCATGCCCTTCTCCTCCTGCCCTCAATCTTCCTCAGCATCAGAGTCTTTTCCAATGAGTCAGCTCTTCACATCAGGTGGCCAAAGTATTGGAGTTTCAGCTTCAGCATCAGTCCTTCCAATGAACACCCAGGACTCATCTCCTTTAGGATGGACCAGTTGGATCTTCTTGCAGTTCAAGAGACTCTCAAGAGTCTTCTCCAACACCACACTTCAAAAGCATCAATTCTTCGGCGCTCAGCTTTCTTCACAGTCCAACTCTCACATCTGTACATGACTACTGCAAAAACCATAGGCTTGACTAGAAGGACCTTTGTTGGCAAAGTAATGTCTCTGCTTTTGAATATGCTATCTAGGTTGGTCATAACTTTCCTTCCAAGGAGTAAGTGTCTTTTAATTTCATGGCTGCAATCAATCACCATCTGCAGTGATTTTGGAGCCCAGAAAAATGAAGTCAGCCACTGTTTCCACTGTTTCCCATCTATTTGCCATGAAGTGATGGGACCAGATCCCATGATCTTAGTTTTCTGAATGTTGAGCTTTAAGCCAACTTTTTCACTCTCCTCTTTCACTTTCATCAAGAGGCTCTTTAGTTCTTCACTTTCTGCCATAAGGGTAGTGTCATCTGCATATCTGAGGTTATTGATATTTCTCCTGGCAATCTTGATTCCAGCTTGTGCTTCTTCCACCCCAGCATTTCTCATGATGTACTCTGCATAGAAGTTAAATAAGCAGGGTGACAATATACAGCCTTGACGTACTCCTTTTCCTATTTGTAACCAGTCTGTGGTTCCATGTCCAGTTCTAACTGTTGCTTCCTGACCTGCATATAGGTTGCTCAGGAGGCAGGTCAGGTGGTCTGGTATTCCCATCTCTTTCAGAATTTTCCATAGTTTATTGTGATCCACACAGTCAAAGGCTTTGGCATAGTCAATAAAGCAGAAGTTACATTATTATTATTATTATCATTGTCATCAATCCAGATTTATTCCTTCCTAGCTAAGTGACCCAGGGAAGCTTCCTCAACCACTTTGAGCCTCACTTTCTCTGTGAAGTGGGGAGATACTACTCCACTGGAAGGATTAGAATAGAGCTGAGAAGAAATAAAAATAATACCCCTTGAAGGACCCAGCACACATCTGTTGGGTCTAAGGAATCTTATTTTGTCTCCGTCTCCCACTCTACTATCCAAGTCCAGATCATTCCAGGTCCAAGCAGGAGGGGTCCAGGCCAGAGTTCAGGGAAGATTTGGGGCCTGAATTGATCATGGAACAGTCCCCACTCTGACCCCTGAGCTGTGAAGGACACTGACCTCTCTGGGGTTGATCCAGCTCCTCAAGGCTCCGTCCTGTCATCTGCTTGTCGCTCAGAAAGCCCTTCGTCCCCCTGGGTGGCCCCTGGTTCTGCTCCAAGCCTCCTTGGCTCTGCCTGTCACGTGCCACCATTAGAAGACACACAAAATTTTGCAGAGGTGCCTACAGGAAGTGCACTGATGGAGTCCAGCCCTGGATAAGGCTCCATCTGACAGGAGCAGAGACAGGAGAGAGGACAAGAGGGACCTGAGGCAGGTGCTGAGACTGAGTCCTGGCCCTGAAGTTCAAGGCCTGGGTTCTGCCAGTTTTGAGTTAAGAGTCCTGTCATGGCCCCTTCTGTTGCATGACGGGAGCACATTTCCTTCTCTGAGCTCACGTACCTCAGCTGGCAAATGGGAGTAACCCTGGCATTTACCTCGTAGGGGCATGTATCTGTTCACTCACTCAACAAATATGTATTGAGCACCTACTCTGTGCCAGGCATTCTTCTTGGCTCTGGCTTCTCAGCAGTGACAAAGACAGACTGAGTTCCTTGCCCTTTGGGACTTTACAGTCTCACAGGTGGAGAGACAGGATGATGTCAGATGCAGCTAAGTGCTATGGAGTAAAACACAGCAGGTTAAAACACCTGTGTAAACACAGGTGGGCTAGGAGGTGCCAGGGATAGGTTGCTATTTTATTTGGATGGTCACGGAAGCCTCTCTGAGAAGCAGAAAACTAAAGGTGAGTCAGCTACCCATTTGTATGTGGAAAAAGCATTTTAGGCAGAAGGAAGAGCAGGTGCAAAGGCCCTGAGGCAGAATATTCAAGGAAAGGGGTAAGTGTAGCTGGTACGGTGTGAATCGGGGGATGAACAGTAGCTGAGATCAGAGAGGTGGGGAGTGTGGGATTGGATCAGGTAGGGACTTGTGGATCCTTAAAAGGGTTTTAGCTTTTACTCAGAGTGAGATGCGAGCATGAGATAGTTCTGAGCCTAGGAGCTGCTAGGAGGATTCCATAATACATGCATATAAAGTACTCAGTAGTGTGCTTGGCACATAGTAGGGGCTCCATAATTGCTGGCTTCTACTATTACTGTTGTTATTATTGCTTAACTACTAGGAAGCAAATTGGAAGCTATAAAAAGTTAAAGGGATGCAAATTTTCATTGCCTGACAGAACTTCTAAGATGTTTTCAAATGCTATTATCAAGCATTAGCCATGCAAAAGGCAGGTTTCATTTCTTCATTTTCTGGAAGAGCAACCTAAGGCTCAAAGAGGTTGGCCACTGCAGAGCAAAAAAAAAAGGGAAAAGTCCAACTCACCAGAACGCAGGTCTTCTGAATCCAGCTGATGCCTGCTGGTTCAGTCATTGGGGCTGACAGGCCTAGGTGGAAAGGGAAGGTGGTGGTCCCTGTGCAAAATGCGAGGCAGAAGTGTGGGGGCAGAAGCATGGGGGTGGCACCTGGGGCCTTCAGCATCACTGAAGAGCAAAGCCTAGAGCCTCCAACTCTGATCTGGCTCATCAGGCAGAACAGGTTCACAGAGATGAAAAGAGGCCCCAGGGCATCACTGAGGATGCCTCTGGTCCAAGTAACAGGAAGTCTGATGTAAAGTGACTTAAAGAAGCTGGAAATGTAACACCTGGTTCAACAGGAAGTCTAGAGGTAGAGCCGGTTTCTGGCCTGGAGGATTCAGCAGTCCCACCAGGACTCCACGGACCCAGGTTCCTTCATTTCTCTGCTCTGACATCTCAGTGTTGGTTTCGCCCGAGGCTGCTCCTTGGATGGCAGATGCAAATACGGGGGACACATCCAGCAGAAAAATGGAAACCATTTCTCCCCAGGGCTCCCCCTTAGGAGCAAGGAAATCTTTCCAGGAAGCCCTCAGAAGGCTTTCCTCCTATCTCGTTGGCCAGAATTGGGTTACGTGCCCACTGTTGAGGCGACCACTGACCAAACTGGAATTTCCTTAACTGAGAGGGAATGAGTGCTGAAGTGTGTTAGTCACTCAGTCGTGTCCAACTCTGTGCCTCCATGGACTATAGCCTGCCAGGCTTCTCTGTCCATGGGATTTTCCAGGCAAGAATACTGCAGGGGGTTGCCAGAGAGCGGGTCAAACTGATTTTGTAAAATAAAGTCTTAATTTTCCCTCCCTCCCTGTATCCATGCCCTTGACAATATGATTTTGCTGTTCCTCTCATTAAGCAATCTATGTCTCCATCCTAGAACTTGGGCTGCTTTAGCCAATGGGAAGTGAGGACGGTGATGAAGGGACAGCCTGCTTCCTAGCCTGGACCTCAAGATGCTTTCTGGCTCTATGCATTCTCTTGGGATTCCGCATCTGTCCTGAGAACAAGCCTAAGCTGGCCTTCTGGATGACAAGAGGCCACACAAAACTGAGAAGCACCATCCTAGCCGAGGCCACCCAACACCAGCCAGCCCCCGCCAACCTACCACCTAGCTGCCTGTGGATGCGAGAGTGTACCAAACAAGATCAGCCCAGCCCAGAAGAACCACCCAGCCAACTCACAGACTGTGAGCAGCAGTAAATGCTGCTTGTGTTAAACCACTCATTCAGGGGAGGTCAGTCATGCAGCAACAGCTAATGGATCCAGGGGACTGACCACCTGTAGTGGTTACCTACTCACAGAAAGCCAGTCCTTTTAGAGGAGCAGGAAATATCATTTATTCATTGACTCCATCTTCCTGTCCACTCTGACACAGGCAACTCAAAGATCAGTAAGGCCTGTCCCCATCTCAGGAAGTCCCTGTCTGGGTGGGACATGGACTTGTCAGTGGAAGCCTGGAGCTCCCCCATGGTTCCCCACTGCCTGAGCAGGGTCTGACAGGATGTGTGACCTGTTCCTGCAGACCAGCTTCATTGCGCCTGCCTCTCCACCCCTCTACCCTTCCCCAGGCCCCACACCCTCTGTCCCTGGACCTTTGCACATGCTGGTTTCTCCTTCTGGACATGCCCATGATCTATGATCACTATGCTCCTTTGAGACCCAGCTTGGCTATTGGGGATTCCCTTGTAGCTCAGTTGGTAAAGAACCTGCCTGCTATGCAGGAGACCTGGTTCAATTCATGGATTGGGAAGATCCCCTGGAGAAGGAAAGGGCAACCTGTTGTAGCTACTCCGGGAAACAAACTCACTGAGAAGGACAATGCAGATAGTGGAGTGCAGTTTATTACACCCGCGGGCCCAAGGCAGAGTCTCCTCTCAGCCAAGGACCCCGACCAGCATTTGTGAAAATCTTTTATACCCCATGTGTACGTGTCTGAACCCACCACTCCAAATTCCTCGAGACTTACATAAACCAAGGAAAATACAATCCCAGTAACCCCATCATTCACGTGCTATGTGCTCATGTGCTCAAACAGTCAAACAATTAGCCAATAATCAATAAACCTGAGGTTACACTCCGGTAGATACAGAAAAGTTTATGGCCTGGCTGGAGGAAGGGGTGATTAGTGTATGTTTTCTCTTAGGCGATGAGTAACCTAGATACGATCTTCAAGGATCCCCTGTCTGGAGGGGGTCTTATCCCTCCTTCTGTTGTTGTTTTCATAGGCACTAAACACAGAGTTCAGAGTCCATTGGAAAGGTGGCCAAGCATGATCAGCATGAACAGGCCTATGATGGAGTCCAGGCCCTCTGAATTCCTTCTTCATTCCCCGCTCTTGATGCTCTTAACTCAAATTATGAGCATCATTCATAGGGATATATTGCACCCTGGCTCTCTGACCTCCAATTTGGGAGAATGACATCAACCTTCGGGTTACAGAGTTCATAATACATTGTAAAATTCAGGGTCCACAAAGCAAAACTATCAAGACAACTATAACAGTGGTAAATATAGTCTTCCACCAATGGCCCTTCACCCAAGATAGGACCAAAGTCCAGAAAGGAATGTTTTCATTTGACATTGCTTTTACCTGCTTTTTCATGTCATCTAAAGCAGTTGATACATTGCCAGATAAGTCAGGGATGTATACACAACATTCAACCTTAATTATAGCACAGGTCCCTCCTTGAGCAGCTGTGAGTAGGTCCAAAGCCATTCTATTATGAATTACCGCTTTTCTCATTTGGATTTGCTCTTCATTTAAGGCTTGGATGGCTTTTGTTCTATCTAGGAGGGCCTGTTTTGTGAAATTAGTCAAGGCCTCTACTTTAATCATGGTATCTGTTGTTCCTATAGAGGGTACGAATAAGGCAGCAATATACTCATACCAATGAAACACGGATCTTGTCCACCTAGCATGTAAATAAGGTAGATTTACCAGGGCTACCGGGGTGGATTTACAAGTAGGTTAGGCTTTTGTTACACTGGCATTTATATCAAATGTAGCCCCATGACCCGAGTCCATTGACTGCAGGTCTTACACCAGGAGATCAAGGAGAGGTTATGATTGACAAGAGAGAGGAAAGTCTCTTTTTGTCATCCCAGAAAAGAGCAGAGTGGTTTAAAATCTCCTTGGCAGAGGGGTGACACCCACCAAGGAAGTCCATCTATCACTGACAGAGGCATAGCCCTACATACCCAGCAGCTGGAAGTGTTGTGGAAGTCTGCGTAGGAATGTGCCCATGAGATGAAAACATTGTCCTGAGTTGAAACAGAAGTTAAATTCCAAATCACGTTGATGAGGCCAAGCAGCAGGAGTTGATTGTGCGGCTTCATCCTGAAGGGGCTCGTCCAAGATCTTCTTTTCCTTCTTCTAAAGGATGGTCTTATTCTCTCGAGGGTCAGCGAGGTCCCTCTGTGCAGTCCACTCAGCGTTTTTTGGGTCTGTGTGGTATGTTCTCTTCACCCTTGTATGATGGATCCAAGTGACAATACCTGCAACTTTAACTGCAGTAGGGGTAGTTAGGATAACATAAGGGCCCTTTCACCAAGGGGCTAGCAAATCATGTTTGCAATCTTTGACCCATACTTGGTCACCAAGCGTAAACTCATGAATCTGTTCCCCAAGGGGGAATGGCACCCTTTCTTGTACAAACTTCGTTACCCGATTTATTAACTTACCCAGTTCCATCTGATGTGAAGTCCTATTCCCCCTTACCTGAGGCAAACTTGTTGACACCTGTTTTACTATGGGAGGGGGCCTCCCGTACACAATTTCGTACAGAGAATAGCCTTGGGACCGTGGGGTCATCCTGAGTCTGAGCAGAGCCATCGGAAGCAAGTCCACCCAGGAGCAGTCAGCCTCTATGATCCACTTGGAGAGTCTCTTTAATGTCCGGTGGGTTCCTTCCACCATCTCAGAACTCTGGGCCTATATGCAGTGTGCAGTCTCCATTTGATGTTTAAAGTTTTGCTTACTTGTTGTACTAAATCAGCTATAAAAGCCGGGTCATTGTCTGAACCAATGCTGGTAGGAAGTCCAAATCTGGGAACTATTTCCCTAAGCAGGCACCGGGCTACTTCTGATGCCCTTTCAGTCCAGGTAGGAAAAGCTTCTACCCATCCTGAGAACGCACATACTATGACCAGCAGGTAACGGTAGTGTGGGTGAGGTTTCATTTCAGTGAAGTCCACTCCCAGGTGTTCAAAGGGCAGCGTGCCTTTCCGCTGAATCCCCAGAGGTTTTTGTCTGAATACCGAGAGGCAGCATTAACCTGTGAGCAGGCAGCATGGCCTCAGTGGGTCGCTTGGTGTGTTAGGCTTACCAGATTGTGTGCCAGCTCCTCCGGTACCGATAATTTACCACTTGGCAATTCCCACCATCCCTTTTCAGTCTTGATGGCCCCTTCCGCTTTGTCTAACCTGACAGCCATTGTCCTTGTTTTATCAGGCTAGTGCCATCAGTATATAGGACCCAACTAGGGTCTGGACCCTTGCGTCCTTCTTTAAAACAAACCCCACATACCTCACCTCCTCCTTGCAGATCTGTGCCTTCTTCTTCGACACCCGGTAACCTGCTTCCATCAGCAGCTGGAGCAGAGCTTTTGTCCCTTTCCAGCATTTTTCCTTGGTCTCTGCAGCCAGCAGCAGGTCATCCCCATATTGTAGGAGCCAACATCCATACTCTTCCGGATGGAATGAGTTCAGGTCAGAAGCCACAGCTTCCCCAAAGATGGCTGGGGAGTTCTTAAACCCTTGTGGGGGAGTCCAGATGAGCTGTTGCTTGGTGCCCACGACTGGATCTTCCAATTCAAAGGCAAAGATGGGCTGTGATACTGGGGCGAGGCATATGCAGAAGAAGGCATCCTTGAGATCTAGGCGAGTATAAACTTTAGTCCTCGGCGGGAGGAGGCTAAGTAAGGTATAGGGGGTTGGAACAGTGGGGTGTAAAGTCACAGTAGCCTGGTTGACTCGCCTGAGATCCTGTACAGGCCTATAGTCCTGTCCTCCTTCCTTTTTGACTGATAGGATCGGCG
Source organism: Bos taurus (assembly GCF_002263795.3). Lineage (NCBI taxonomy): Eukaryota > Metazoa > Chordata > Mammalia > Artiodactyla > Bovidae > Bos > Bos taurus. The sequence goes on along the minus strand of NC_037352.1, from coordinate 9,887,460 downwards.
TATTCCAAGCCGACTGGCACTCTACTAGAATGCCCGCTTGTTTCAATCTATTGGTGCAGGGCAGTATGCTGGCCCAGGCCTCTATCGGTAGCGGGTACTGGCGCTTTCTAACCAGGATGGTGCCTGGTTTGAGTTTTATTATCACTGGGGCTTGATGTTTAGCCAGCCTGGGGGGAGGGGGTTGTCTTCTGCCCAGACCTCAGGGAATAATTGAGTTAGCTCGCACTCATGCTCTTCCAGCCTACCGGGTTCTTCGGAGGCTCATGCAACCTCCACTCATCTTGGGGTGGTATTGAGAGAGAGAGCAAATAAGTCATAGTGCCCATCTGGAAGGTGGGCCTCTCCTCAGGGGACAAAGTCACTTGTGCTCCTAATTTGGAGAGCAAGTCTCTTCCCAACAGGGGTACTGGGTACTCAGGAATGTAGAGGAATTCATGAATCTCTTGGTGCCCCCCATCTGACATTTTCTGGGCTGGCAAAACGATTTAGTCATCTCTTCTCCCGATACCCCAGTTACAGCGGTAGTCTTTTTGGACAGTGGTGCCACAGGTTTTGTTACTACCGACAGTTCTGCTCCTGTATCCACCATGAAGTCAATGTTTTGGTCCCCGCTTTTAAGGTTACCATGGGCTCTCGGGGACCTGATATCTCTGAGCCCCGGCAGCCCTATTTAATTTCCAAGTCAGCAAGCCCCACAACTGCGGGAGCTTCCTCTTCCTTCCTTGCCTTAGGGCATTCATTCTTCCAGTGGCCAAAAGCTTGGCACCAGGCACACTGGTTTGACTGTAACCGGGCCGGGGCCTCCGTGGGGACCGGTTGAAGGACTGTCCTGTCCCTGGGGCAGAGGAGGTTTTCCGGAGGGCCTGAGATAGACTTTCCCAGAGCAGCAGCTAGCATTGCAAATCTCTTGTCTGTTCTCTTTCGTTCCCTCCAGCTCTCTGGCAGAGTGCAGTCTCTGCTTAATTCCAACGTCTCCCTCCCCTTCTTGTCAGTACTCACCGGGAGAGGCGGATATAGCTTGGGCGGTTCGGCTGGAGCCGGATCCTGGAAGTGCTGGCCAGAGGCTTCTGTCACCGGGATCGGAGCCTGCCGAGGTGGCAGCTCTACGACCTTGGGGAGAGCTGGCGGAGGAGCAGCGGCTGCTGGACTTCACCTGGCCCTGGATTAGGCATTAAGGCGGTCTCCGGTCCTGGTGGAGCACTGAGGCAGCAGCTTCATTATCCAGTATGGAGGAGGGGTCAGGTCGTCCCCGTCCAAATCCTGTAGAATTTCCTTTTTTATCATCAATTTTTGTGGCATTAATATTTTTCCCTTTCCCTTCTGGATACAGAACCTTGTCCAAGCAGGAGGGTCTTGAGCTAACCCTAGCCATGAGTCAATATATGGATATTGATCTGGGTGTCCTGGCTCTCCTGTGAGTACTGTATAGACTGCTTCCACTATTTTTGAGTTCATGGTGTTCCCTGGTGGCCATCCTACTCCCACAGGGGCCATTCGACCTCACAGAGTATGTGGAGGCGGTTAGGCTTCATCTTCACCCCATAGTCTCCTCCTAATCCCTTCTTGAAATTTTTAATCCTGCCCTCCAATACAGTTGCCTTAGATTCACTTCCTCCCATCTTCCTTACTTTCTTGGACCTTCTTCTACTTTTCCTTTTCGTTCTGTCTACAAAGTTCTCAGTACCCTATGTACTTGTGATATTTCCACTCAATGACACTTAAATTGCCATTCTGCCTCCTTCCTAATTGGGGTGAGAAGAGCCTTACCTGCCAGATCCCAGAGGGAGAAGGGGGATTGGCGTGTCTTCACCTGCCAGTCAGCACAGCCAAACCAGAACACCAGGTGGTCCAAGACTGTTTCTTCCTTAAAGTCCGTTCTGCCTTGGTGGGCTTGATCAGGTGCGGATGAAAACACAGATGGATTAAATATCCCACGTCCCAGGCCATCTCTGGGAAAGCCAATTCATACTCACTTAGGTATCCCCTTCCTTCTAGCCTAACAATTCCGAGGGGGTCAAGAATTTCACAGCAGACAGGACACCTCCTGGGGGAGGGCAGAATATGAGCATACAAGGACCAGTTTCCTATCCTAAAAATCCCCTGGTGATCGCTGGTAATAATTTTCCCTGAGACGTCATGGACACACCTCCTAAATGACCTTCACAAATTTCCTTCTTAAATCGTAGCATGCTCGTCGACCTGTGTACCAAGCAATCGCTGCTGCCTGCCTATTCCAGGCCCCTGTGGGTCTGTGCCCCTTCTAGTCCCTCCCAGGGGGGTGATCAGGCCCCCTCTTTCACCCTGCCGGGTGGGTTCCTCCTCACCTGAGCGCTCAGTTCCCTTGTTGCTGTTCACTACCTGCCAAAGCGAAGAAACTGGCCATTGAAAGGCTGAATTCTTCCAGAGGGGCGAGGCGCCTTCCCCTCTCTAAGAGATTCAAGCCACAAAGCCTCGGGATGGCCTCAAATGAGACCTGTCTCCTCAAAGTGAGGAGATTCCCCGGTCAATGCACCAAATGTTGTAGCCACGGGTTCCAGGAAACAAACTCACTCAGAAGGACAATGCAGATAGTGGAGTGCAGTTTATTATACCCGCGGGCCCAAGGCAGAGTCTCCTCTTAGCCAAGGACCCCGACCAGCATTTGTGAAAATCTTTTATACCCCATGTGTTCGTGTCTGAACCCACCACTCCAAATTCCTCGAGACTTACATAAACCAAGGGAAATACAATCCCAATAACCCCATCATTCATGTGCTATGTGCTCATGTGCTCAGTCAAACAATTAGCCAATAATCAATAAACCCGAGGTTACACTCCGACAGATACAGAAAAGTTTATGGCCTGGCTGGAGGAAGGGGTGATTAGTGTTATGTTTTCTCTTAGGCGATGAGTAACCTAGATACGATCTTCAAGGTTCCCCTGTCTGGAGGGGGTCTTATCCTTCCTTCTGTTGTTGTTTTCACAGGCACTAAACACAGAGTTCAGAGTCCATTGGAAAGGTGGCCAAGCATGATCAGCATGAACAGGCCTAAGATGGAGTCCAGGCCCTATGAATTCCTTCTTCAAACCCACTCCAGTATTCTTGCCTGGAGAATCCCATGGACAGAGGTGCCTGGCAGGCTTCAGTCCAGGGGCCACTAGAGTGGGACACAATTTAGCGACTAAACCACCACTATCAGCTGTCCCATCTCCCGGGAGCCTTCCCAGAACCACTTCCCACGCAAGTCAAAAGCCCCTGTTGGGCTCCCACAGTCCCCACGGCTGCCTCTAGCCCTACTTTTATCACTCTGGGTTGTGACCCTTTATCCTCAGTCCAACTGCCTCAATTCACAGGTATGAAACTCAGGTCCAGAAAGGAGAAGTGACTTGTCCAAGGCGAGCTGAGCCCCACCCAGGACTGTCCTGGCTGCCCACTTGCAGTCAGTCCTGCTGCTTTCCTTTCCTCAGTGCCCAGCCCATGGCTAGGGGGGGAGGTGACACATCCTCCCCACGGTCCTGATACACAGCCTGCATCCTCCCCTCGGTCCTGGTACACAGCAGAGTCTACATCCACCCCACGGTCCTGATACACAGCCTGCATCCTCCCCACGGTCCTGGTACACAGCAGAGTCTACATCCACCCCACGGTCCTGGTACACAGCCTGCATCCTCCCCACGGTCCTGGTACACAGCAGAGTCTACATCCACCCCACGGTCCTGGTACACAGCCTGCATCCTCCCCACGGTCCTGGTACACAGCAGAGTCTACATCCACCCCACGGTCCTGGTACACAGCCTGCATCCTCCCCACGGTCCTGGTACACAGCAGAGTCTACATCCACCCCACGGTCCTGGTACACAGCCTGCATCCACCCCACGGTCCTGGTACACAGCCTGCATCCTCCCCACGGTCCTGGTACACAGCCTGCTTCCTCCCCACGGTCCTGGTACACAGCCTGCATCCTCCCCATGGTCCTGATACATAGCAGAGTCTACATCCACCCCACGGTCCTGGTACACAGCCTGCATCCTCCCCACGGTCCTGGTACACAGCAGAGTCTACATCCACCCCACGGTCCTGGTACACAGCCTGCATTCTCCCCACGGTCCTGGTACACAACCCCCATCCTCCCCATGGTTTTGGTCACAGTCTGTATCCTCCCCAGGGTCAAGGTAGGCAGAACACAAGCAACATTCCCCTCTCCAGATGGGGACATGAGGTTCAGAGGGAAGAGGCTTGCCAAGGTCACCCAGACAAGAAGGGACAGAGTGGAGACCCAAACCCATGCCTAGACTTCACTGTACTCTGGTCTCTTCTAGGGCTTTTCACCTGAGCCGAGGCCACTGGTGGTGGGAGGGAGTATGGAGAGAAGGCTGGGGCGGGCAGGGGGGGAACCGGGGATGTTGGGGAACCACGGAGGCAGGAAGAGGCTGAGCAGAAAGTGAAAGGGGCCAGAGGCCAAGAATAGTTGTGGGTGACAGAAGCAGGGGACTACAGATGCTGCCAGAAAGAGAAACCAGGCTGGGCCTCAGGGAGGGGGCGGCATCCACTCCCCAGCCCCGCCCCCCCTCCCCCGGCTGGCGAGTCTGGTAGATGCCCCCACAAGGTGAGAATGGAATTGAGGGTGGAGGAACTGCCTCGGGGTGGGGGGAGAAGGCTCCACAGCTGGCTTTACACAGATCTTCCCATCATTTGTACCTATTACAAAGAGCTTGGAGAATCTGGGGACCAATAGAACCCATCAAGAAAAAAACAGCCTTTAGACCACCAGCCTTTGCTGCAAAGAGAAAACAGTTTATCAATATTGCCACCATCGGCTGTCGCTGTCTCCAGCAGCAGTTCGGTGTAGTGGTGAAGCTCCTGGGTTCAGTCCCAACTCTGCCACTGGCTGGCTGTGTGACCTTCGGCCAGTCACTTCACCTCTCTGGGCCTCGGCTTGCTGACATCACTTACTTCGTGGGAGTGTCCTGAGGATTAGCTGAGTGCGTATATGTAAAGCACACACAGCAGGTCAGAGAAAGTGCTCAACAAACAACTCAGCTTGTGTTCTCCACCATCGACATCTGTAGTTAACCACACACACACACACACACACACACACGGAAAGTCCCTCCAGAATGGACACGGTGCGATAGCAGGGATTTGGTTTTGTTCACTACTGTGTCTCCAGCAACTGGAGCAGAGCCTGGCATACAGCAAGTGCTCAATAAACGTGTGGCGAGAAGGAAGGAGAGTGGTATTTCCAGGTGTGGGGCATCCCTTCTGTTTCTCTGTACTTTATCTTTTATCACGTTATCAGGTACAACTTGAATTGGAAAAAAACCAAACACTGTTTCCAGGGAGAGCCCAGAGGGGAGGTGGCCTGTAGGCCGTGACTGCTGTCAGTTCAGGATGACCCCCTCCCTGCTCAGAGCCCCAGAGACCAACCTCTCCAGGGCCAGGCGGGGGTGGCAGCTGTGGGGCCAGCAAGTAGCGAGAGGTGACAGGAAACTCATCAGGACAGACTGTTCCCAGCCTACCGAGAACCGCAGGCGAGAGGACATGCTGTTCAGGCCTGAGATCTGCACATCCCCTCCCGCCCCCTACTCCCCTCCCACCCCAGGGGAAGTGTCACCAGCGTCCAGGGTGGGGACCTCTGCCCTGGCCTGGGGCTCTTGTGGCTCCTCTGATCTCTACGAGGAACTCAGGGCAGATTGCTTTCCAGGAACCCTTCCTGCACTGGTGGGTGATGGCTCACAGCCAAGGTCTAGGCGGCTGTGTGACCCCGGATGAGTCGCACACCTCTCTGGGACTTCGCTGCCTCACCTGCTGAATGGAAAAAACAGGGTACCACTTTCAGGGGCATGGTGAGATCAGGAGTGAAGCTCAACTGTTTTGTTTTTTACCATCAATAATTTTATAAAAAGTTGTAATACATACACATAAAAGTCACCATTAAAGTGTGCAGGTTAGTGGCATTTAAGACCTTCCCAAAGCTGCACAACCATCACTTCCATCTAGTTCCAGAATATTTTCATCAGCCCCAAATAAAACCTTGTACCCATTAGTATTCATTCAGCACTACCCCCTGCCCTCAGCCCCTGGCAAGCCTAACCCTCTTCCATTCTCTGTGGATTTCTGGATGTTTCATATGAATGGAATCACACAGTATGTGGCCTTTTGTGTCTGGCGTCTTTCACTTAGTATGATGAGTCCCGGGATCATCCGTGTGGTAGCAGGTGTCCGTACTTCTTTCCTACAATTCCTACAATGCCTTGAATCCATCACCTTTTTTCAAGGAAAAAAAAAATTTTTTTTTGCCACACTGCATGGCATGTGGGATCCTAGTTCCCCAACCAAGGACCAAACCCATGCCCCCTTCATTGGCAGCTCACAGTCTTAACCACTGGATCACCAGGGAAGTCCCTAGAATCCATTAATTTTTAAAAATGACTTTTGAAAGTGTTTATTGTAAAACATGATCATAGTGTGCACTCATACAAAGTGTCCAATGATGTATTTTGACACAGACTGACACCCATGGGACCTGGCTTAAGATACAGGATTTTTCTGATACCCAGGAAGGTTCCCTCAGATCACCCTTCCCCTCTTCCCCACAGAGGTAACCACTGGTTCTTGTTTCTGTCACTGTTGAATTTTGCCTTAGATAAGTGGCATCAATCATACAGCGTGTGGTTTTATATCTGACTTCTTTTGCTCAATACAACATCTGTGACCTTCCTCCACCTTGTTACAAGGTAGGATTTTGTTTTTTCCTTGCCAAATAGTATTCCATCCTATGGCTTCACCATGCTGTTTATCCATTATCCTGCTGGTGGATACGTGGGTTGTCTCCAGGGATGTTCCCTGAGCGCTGTGAACATCTGTGCACCTGCCTGTGGGGGCAGGGGCCCTGGGGTCTCGGGTCAGCCCCCAGGAATGGGGGTGCTGGAGCCTGGGGACCGCAGATGCTGCCAGTTTCCCAGGGACTGGTTTATGACTCCCATCCCCACAGTGGGCCTGAGGGTACCCAGGGATCTGCATCTCCAGCAGCACTTGGAGTGGTCAGCCCTGCTGATTTAGACCTTCGATCAGGGGTTGTTATCATTTCTTCAAATTAAATACAACGATGAGGAGAAAGTGGTAGGGTAAAATTCTGCACACAGACTGAAGCACATAGACCACTGTTTCCACAGTGAGATTTGAAACTAAGGCGCTGGTTTCAAACATTAACTGTTAATAGCAGCAGTTAACGCCGCCCATGGTTACCACGTCCCAGGCCCTGGGCCCAGTATTTTCTAAGCACCAACCCCTAGAATCCCCACAACCATCCTCTGAGGCCCAGTTATTATGCCCATTTCACTGATGTGCAAACTGAGGTCAGGAGGTGTTTATGTAGGTCACCCAGGTTATACAGCCAGTAACAGGCAACTTAGTCTCCAAGTTGAAGCACGTTAAGTCCCCTGACCCTCCGAGTCGGCCCTAAGAGGCCTGGCATGTGTGGTTTTGGGGTGTCTCAAAAGGCTCCTCTGGAACTTGATTTCAGAAGGATGGGGAGCCCGACCCTCACCCCTACAGCCCCACTCATACCCTCCCCATAGCCCCACACGTCACACACTCACACCCTGGCACATACATTCACACCCACTCAAATAGCACCTACATACACAGCTGACACCGCACGGGAGACTGGAGGATGGAGGAGGGGAGTAAAGGGGGGTGGGGTTCTCCCTCAGTGTCAGGCGGCATCTTCACCAGTACGCAGCAGGCACCAGCTCCAGTGGGAGGTCCTTCCCCTGAGCAGTTTCACAGTCATTCCTCTGCCCACAGGTGGCCTGTCTCCCGGGCTCGGGAGCATCGTGAGACATGAGTGCTCAGGAGGCCATCTGGCTGGTGCTTATCAGCCCGATTAGCCTCATCATTCAAGTAACCATTTTCCTTTGCTTGTCACACCTGGTGAGGTTTCTGTTTTCCTGGCCGACACATGTCAGGGCGGAGGTTTAAACCCAGATCATCTGACGCCTGGTGCTTCCCTGGAGGCTCAGTGGTAAGGACCCTGCCTGCCAATGCAGGAGACACGGGTTCAATCCCTGGGCTGGTAAGATCCCCTGGAGAAGGAAATGGCAACCCACTCCAGTACTCTTGCCTGGGACAGTTCCTCCAGTATAGACGAGCCTGGTGGGCTACAGTCCATGGGGTCACAAAGAGTCGGATACAACTGAGCGATTCAACAACAATAAGAGCAGCACCTGACTCCTGAGACCGCAGGGTTCACCATCAGGCAGCACTCACGGCCTCTCAGTGGAGAGTTTCTTGGAAGAGGGTCCCCCGTGCAAGCCTATCTCACCGCTCCTGTGGGCTGAGTTCAGTTGCAGTACCACCTACTGCCAGGAGGGGAGAAGTCACCCGGGGCTGGGAACTCCCACCTAGTCCCCAGCCAAGTGCTTACACAGAATCCCACCTTTAGAGGCTTTTCTCCAACGAAAGGAAGTAATTTCTTCATTTGTTTGTTAATCAAAGGGGTCGCTCACTGCTCGTAAGAACCTCCAGTCTGTCAAGATTCTCAACGCACATGATTTCTGGCACTCACACAGTCTTGCCTGACTAAACCACATTGGGAGAGTGAGTAAGCACACAATTTCCAAGGGGTTGCTGCCGAAAATAGCCAAAAATAGCTCCCAGAGGCCCCAGGCAGAGAACTTCTCGTCTAACCCAGTGTGTTCTTCACGTCTTGAAATTCCGTATGGTTGAGCCTGTAAGCTTGGTACAGTGACTTTCTTCTCTCCTACAATAGACAGCCTTGTGTCCACGTAAGAGAGTGGGTCCAGAGTCAGAACTTGGACTCAACCCAAGTTCACATTTCAGCTCTTTGAGTCATGTGCTGTGAGGTCTTAGGCAAGTTGCTGAACCTCTCTGAGCTTTAGTCTCCCAAACTTTAAAATGAAGATGATAATACCTGCCCTGAAGGACTGCTCAGTTCAGTTCAGTCGCTCTTTCGTGTCCGACTCTTTGTGACCCCATGGACTGCAGCACACCAGGCCTCCCTGTCCATCACCAACTCCTGGAGTTAACTCAAACTCATGTCCATTGAGTTGGTGATGCCATGCAACCATCTCATCCTCTGTCATCCCCTTCTGCCCTCAATCTTTCCCAGCATCAGGGTCTTTTCAAATGAGTCAGTTCTTCACATCAGGTGGCCAAAGGATTGGAGTTTCAGCTTCAGCATCAGTCCTTCCAAAGAACACCCAGGACAGATCTCCTTTAGGATGGGCTGGTTGGATCTCCTTGCAGTCCAAGGGACTCTCAAGTCTTTTCTCCAACACCACAGTTCAAAAGCATCAATTCTTCAGTGCTCAGCTTTCTTCTTCCAACTCTCACATCCATACATGACTACTAGAAAAACCATAGCCTTGACTAGACGGACCTTTGTTGGCAAAGTAATGTCTCTGTTTTTTAATATGCTATCTACGTTGGTCATCACTTTCCTTCCAAGGAGTAAGCGTCTTTTAATTTCACGGCTGCAGTCACCATCTGCAGTGATTTTGGAGGCCCCCAAAATAGTCTCTTACTGTTTCCATTGTTTCCCCATCTATTTGCCATGAAATGATGGGACCAGATCCCATGATATTAGTTTTCTGAATGCTGAGTTTTAGGCCACCTTTTTCACTCTCCTCTTTCACTTTCATCAAGAGGCTGTTTAGTTCCTCTTCACTTTCTGCCACAAGGGTGGTGTCACTTGCATATCTGAGGCTATTGATATTTTTCCTGGCAATCTTGATTCCAGCTTGTGCTTCTTCCAGCCCAGCGTTTCTCATGATGTACTCTGCATAGAAGTTAAATAAGCAGGGTGACAATATACAGCCTTGACGTACTCCTTTTCCTATTTGGAACCAGTCTGTTGTTCCACGTCCAGTTCTGTCGCTTCTTGACCTGCATACAAATTTCTCAAGAGGCAGGTCAGGTGGTCTGGTATTCCCATCTCTTTCAGAATTTTCCAGTTTGGCATGATGCACACATTCAAAGGCTTTGGAGTAGTCAATAAAGCAGAAGTAGATGTTTTTCTGGAACTCTCTTGCTTTTTTGATGATCCAACGGATGTTGGCAATTTGATCTTTGGTTCCTCTGCCTTTTCTAAATCCAGTTTGAACACCTGGAAGTTCATGGTTCATGTACTGTTGAAGCCTGGCGTGGAGACTTTTGAGCATTACTTTACTAGTGTGTGAGATGAGTGCAATTGTGCAGTAGTTTGAACATTCTTTGGCATTGCCTTTCTTTGGGATTTGTTAGGAGGATGAAATGAGCTAAGGTGTGTGTTAAGTGCCTGGTACAAATCAAACCTGCTCATACCCTTTATTCCACTTCTCTATTTCTATTTCTACTTCATTAAGTCTAAGGCTTTAGCTGGGTTGACTCAGACTGTCTGAGGCTTCTTCACTCACATGACTGGCCTCTTAGCTGGCATGACTCAAAGGCTGGGTATCACTGGGACTGTTCACTCATGTGCCAACATGTGGCCTCTCCATGCATCTTGGGCTTCCTCACAGCTTGGCAGCCTCACTTGGTGGTTCAGGGCCTCAAGACCAAGTATTCTAGCAGTCGAGGTGGGACTGGCATGGCCTTTTATCACCCAGCCTCAGGCGTCACATAGCATCGTGTCTGCAAAACCCTCTCGATCGAATTCATCAAAGGGCCACTCTGGAAGACTTCCCCAGTGGTCCAGTGGTTAAGAATCTGCCTTGCAATGCAGGGGACACAGCATCCCTGGTGGGGGAACTAAGACTTCACATGCCACGGGACAACTAAGCTTGCACACTCCAACTAAAGAGCCCAATGAAGAGCCCATCGTCTGCTGCCAACGAAGATCCCACATGCTGAGACTAAGACCTGACAGAGTCAAATAAGTAAATAAAGTGAGTAAAATTTAAAAATATATAGTATGGCAGAAACCAACACAATATTGTAAAGCAAACTATCTTTTAACTAAGAGTAAATAAATTAAAACATAAATAATAAATGAGTGTTTGAAAAGCTGCTAAGTTTGTGGCAATTCTTTTTTTTTTTTTATAAAAAGGCCACTCGGACTTAGTGGAGGAGATAGGGACTCTATTTCTCAATCCAAGAAATATCAAAAATTTTTATGACTACATTTTCAAAGCACCATACCCTTTGACTTAGCCATTCTATCCCCGGGTATTACTCCTCCAGAGATACTGGAAATAATTCCTGTACAGAAACAGTCATTACAGCCCTGACTGTAACAGCAAAAAACCAAGAACAACCCTGATAAGAGACCTCAACGGAAGACTACATAGATAAATCACGGCACGCCCGCATGGAACACCATGCACCTGAAGAGAGAAAGCCACTGTGTAGTGATCGAGAATTACGTGGAATAAAACAGGGTGCAGGACAATACGTGTGGTTGGCAGCCTCCAGGTGACCCCCATAATTCTTAACTCTGACCATTCAGGCCCCTGTGTGGTCCTCTCCCATGTTAACCAGGGCTGACCTGTGTAATTAACAGGATAAAGCAGAAACAATGTGTCTTTCGAGCCTAGACCATAGAAGATAATGAAGACGCCACCTTGTTCTCTTTGGGACCACTTGCTCTGGGAGAAGCCAGCTGCCATGTTGTAAGGACACTCAAGCATCCACGTGGTGGGAACTGAGGCCTCCTGCCAACGGCCCTGAGTGATTCATCTTGGAACTGGGTTCTTCAGTCGCCCTCCAGCTCTCAGATAACCACAGTCTCAGCCAACAATTTGAAGATCCTGAGCCAAAACTACCCAACTGAGTTGCTCTCAAATTCCTGACCCTCAGAAACTGTGAGGTAATAAAGGTTTATTGGTATTTTAAGCCACTAAACATGGGAGTAATTGGTCATGCTGCAACAGATGACTAGAGCAGTATGTACAGAATACTATGATTGGGGTGAATGCATGAACTCTCTCACCAAGGAAACTTAAGGAACTTGTATTGGGAAGGGATCAGGGCGGCTCAGGGACAGAGGGGCACTCTTGTTCCTTTGGCATTTTGAATCATCTTTTCCAAAAGATCACCCAAATGTCAAATGAGTAAATAAAAACAGGCAGCCCTGAGAGGAGTAACTGTGATTATTCATTCCATGATGTTTCCAAGCTACCAGAAGCCCCTCCTTGAGTCTGGATCTACAACATGGGTTCATAAAGAGTACAAAGGCTGGGGATTAAGAGCCACATAGGGGCCCCACTGTGTACTAGCTGTGTGGCTTGGGGTAGGTTGCCTAACCTCTCCAAGCTTCAACTGCTTTATCTGAAAAATGGGGATCATCAGTTCGATGATAGAGGCCTAATGTTCAGCCAAAGGCCAGGTGTGGGGTAAACAATAGATCTGTTGTTGTTTAGCTGCCCAGTTGTGTCCAACTTTTTGCAACCCCACGGACTGTAGCCTGCCAGGCTCCTCTATCTATGGGATTTCCCAGGAAAGAATACTGAAATGGATTGCCATTTCCTCCTCCAGGGGATCTTCCTGACCCAGGGATCAAACCTGGGTTTCCTGCATTAGCAGGTGGATTCTTTACCACCAGGATTCTTCTCCATTGAGCCACCAGGGAAGCCCTAATAGATTTGACTGTTAATAAGCTTTAAAGATCTGCTCTAGGCCGGGAGAATGGATAAACCCACTGAGTCCCTTGCCCCCAGCTCTGGAGACAGGCTGGCCCACCAGGGACTGCCAAGCCAGCCTTCCAGCATGGAGGCTGGGTGAGAGGGTTATGAAGGCCGGGGGATACCAGCAAGAGCAAGAGACACTACTGCAGGACCACCTGCCTACCCAGCACCCCAGCCTTTCTGTGAGTGCTCTGGTCTTGCCCCAGGACTCAGCTGGGGGAGGGCAGGGGAGAGGTCCACCAACCATAGGGCGTCACTTGGAGGGGTGGGAGGGTCTAGAGGTGCAGCAAGGGGTCCTGAGGTTGGCGCGGGGGGCCCTGGGCTTCAGTCCACCAAGATCTGGGCTCACTCCCTGTCCAGCACTGTGAAGGGCATTTGTATGACTGGCATCTGCGTGCCACATGACTCTACAGGGTGCTGGCATGGGGGTGGGGTGGGAGGGTCCCTGGGGATTTCTCACATGGGAAGCTGGGGCACCAGCCTGGTGGAGCAGAAAGGTGTCAGGAAGTTGTCTGAGGTTGTGTCAACTCAGGAGCCTGGCGAGTCCCGAGGCACAACTACCCCCCCGCTGATGGCTGCGTCCTTGGGGACCAGTGGGGTCAGTGGGCTGCCTGGGATCAAGACAGAGATGAGAAGAGGGGTCACCACATCCATCCTGACTCCCAGGAAGACACGGGAGGTTGCACCCTATTGGGTCCAGCGCCAGGGAGGCACTGCCTGCCCTGGCCCAGGGAGGGGGAGGTTGGGGGCTCGATTAGGTTGCTTCATTCATGACTCATGCTTTCTGGGACCAGCCTGGTCCTCTGGGAGGCACTTTCCAAGAAGGCTCCCTCTGGCCCCTCTGCCCTGTGCAGCTGTCCAGCACTCAGCTACTCCCGACTGCCAGCCCAGGGTCAAGGAAAGGGCCATCAGTCCCTGCTGGGAAGGGGAGCCTCACTGGGTTGGGGAACCTTTTTTCCTGGATGGTGAACTGCCCGGTGCGCTTTTGGCAACATGACCAGTATAGCCACTTGTCCATAAGGACACCTGCACCCCTGCCCTACCTCCATCTGGGGCTCCCAGGCCAGTGCACCCCATCTTGGGACGTCGGCCCTTGTAGCCTGGACTCGGTTTCTCCCCTCCTCTCAGCCCCCAGATCTGATCAGCGACGGTCCTCAGTGTGGGCTCCCCTGGAAGCAGACCCCTGATGAAAATCCAGCTGTATGCCAGGAAAGATGTGGGTAGGGGGAAGCTGAGCAGGGGGATGGAGTACGGACCCTGCAGGGACCTCACGCTGGAGTCAAGAGGGCTGCCCCATGGGAGATTTGATCAGGCCAGCAAGTTGGAGGTTTTCCACACCCACATCCCCGTGACTGGTAGGGGCAACTCCCTGGCTGAAGTGGATGCCGAGCTCTTCGGCTCTTACCAGACAAGCTGCTACCGGCAGCGGATGGTGCTCTGATAGAGGAACAGGAGCTGGCTGTGGCAGAGAAAGTTCCTTGAGAGGAGCAGGAGGTGGAGAAGGCTGGGGGATGTAGGTGGGGCACCCACTGCCGCAGCTGCTGAATGCTCTTGATTTGACCTCTGTTTCTAGAAAAAAAAAAAAAAAAAAATGGCTTCCCTGGTGGCTCAGATGGTAAAGAGGGAGACCCAGGGTTCGATCCCTGGGTCAGGAAGATCCCTGGAGAAGGAAATGGCAACCCACTCCAGTATTCTTGCCAGGAGAATCCCATGGACAGAGGAATCTGGCAGGCTACAATCCATGGGGTCGCAGAGTCAGACACGACTGAGCAACTAACACTTTCACTTTCTTTTCTGGAAAATTTGCTTCTCTCTGACCCACAGCTACCTTCATCTCTCAGGGGGATATCCTAGGCCTCCTGACTGGCTCCCTGCCTTCCTGCGGCCCCGCTGTCCACACAGCGGCAGAGGCACTTGTAAATAGAGCTGGGTGGTAACCCCTCCTCTGAGGTGGCCCCCAGCCCTTGGAGATTGCAAACTCAGCTGCCTCCAGGTGCGGGGAAGTGATATAAATGAATGAGCCAAGAGCAGCCTGAACCAGCCCACCAGATACCCCGCTTAGTGGCAACCAGGGATGAGAAATGCCACCCATGTCTAAGAACATAGGATGAGTGCCATGAGAAGTGGGGGGCGGGGCCATGGGGAGCAGAGGGGCCAGGCCGCCCAAGGGGGAAGCCCCTGCTTGACTTCATCTAACCAGTCCACAGGGCCAATGGACCAGCATGTATGAAAGGCAGGGGGTGGGTACAAGGGTGGAGAGATGCACACAGGGAAGGCAGGTAGGGTAGGAGCATGGAGAGGGCTGGGCGGGGAGCCCCCTCAAGAGGTCCTCCACCTGGCCTTGCAGGCCTGGCCCTGGACCATGTCCTGACAGCAGGCAAGGCAGAATGGCAAGTGGAACAGTATGATCAGGTTTGGAAAAACGATGTGCTAGCTGCTGGGAAGGGAATCGGGATGCCTGGGGGACTAGAAGGGCCCAGAAGACCAGGCTATAGCCAAGGGCAGTCCAAGTGAGAGAAGGCGCACCCGGACCAGGGTGGTGGCTACAGAGATGGAGAGGGGTGGACAGGCATGGCCAGGAAGGTTGCTGAAGTGCTGGATGTGGGATGGGGAACAGCTACCGCTAAATCTTAGGCTAGAGGCTCAGAGTTGGGATGGTCCATTCTAGAATACTCCTTCCCATTGCGTCCAGGAGCCCCCAGGACACTCAGGCAAGGAGGATGGCCTGGTGGGTCTGAGAGGTGTTCCAACATTTCCAAAGCTCCCTGGGGAGGGTGGGAGGCGGTCAGGCATGCTCCACTGAGGTTCTGTGGTGCAGCAGGGGAAAGGAGGAAGAGGTAAAAGGTCCAAGAAGCCCTTCAATATCCAGGAAGAGATGGAGTCCTTAACAGTTCCAGTGTCCACATCCTGGGTTTGCTCACTCACCTGGAAAAGGCTCAGAAACCTGGGGCATACCCAAGACTACCCCTGGTCCCCCGAGCAGCCGGTGAGTTTTTTTAAACACTGGTCTGATCAGCACACCTCCAGCTAAAGCAACCACTTGGTTCCCACTGCCTGCATCATAGTGTCCAGGCTGTCTCTTGTCCTGGCACTCCGGGCTGTCTTGGATCTAATCCTTGACAACACTGCCTGCCTCATCCTCCAGCTTGAACCCCACACTCCAAACCCAGGTTAGTGGTCATCCCCAACATCGCTTATATGTCCCCGAAGCCTGACCTTGACCCTGGTCAGCTGTTCCTGCACCTGAATGCACTTCCTGTCTTTCCAGAAACAATGACTCCTTCGAGTTGATTCCAGGTGTGCCTCACCTCCCTCAAGGGCCTCGAGGTTTCTTAATGACAAACAACAGAATCCAGTTGTGGCTCATTTAAATAGACGACCATACTGAACAAATCCTGGGGTGCTCACTGAACCCCTAAGAGGGCAGGAAGTCCACATGAAGAAGGCAGGCGGTAAGAAGCAAGACTCCAACTCCATTTCTGCCACAAGCCAGCATGGCGGTGCCCACGCTCCTTCCAAGGAGCCCAGGGAACTCCATGTTGCCGAGGCCTCCCTCAGAAAGACCTTCCGGATCCTTCCTTTCCACTGCAAGAGGCTCGTTCAAACTCCAGACTGGGTGCCTTTGATTGGCTGAGCCCATGTCACATGACCATGCCCTAGCTGCAATGGAGGATGGGAAAGTGGGTGTGGCCTATTTGGGCTCCTCCCTTGGGAGGCAGGGCTGTGTCCTGCCCGCAGGCATATGGTGGGCTGGGAATTGAGGTTCCTGATGTCGGAAGGGGGTTCAGAAGGTGGGGGACTCAAAGGTGACCAAAGCTTGGGTGTCTGTGACCCTCAGCATTCTGGGAGAGGCACATGTGCAATATCCTGTCACTTCTTCCTTGATACCTCCCTCCGCAGCCCCCCACGTCCAATACTTCACCAATCCTGTAGACGGGATGTTTTGTCTCCCTGCCCTCTCTGTGCCCACTCCTTAAGGACCACCCCCCCCCCCGACCCAAGTCAGGGGAGAAGACGGGAGCTAAAGGGACATGACAGCCCAGTGTGACACATGTGGTGATGGAGGAGTGTGGAGGGAGCCCAGAATAGGCACATGATCCTGCTAGGGGTATCTGGGAAGGCTACCTGGAGGTGGCAATGCTGTCTCAAAGGATGAATAGGAGCTAGAGAAGTAATGGTGGAGGAAATGCCATCCCAGGAAGACATGACAGCTTGAGCAAAGCTGCGGAGGCCCAAGAGGGACCTCGGAGGAGTTCTGGCAGTCCCCAGGGTGTGTGTGTGTGTGAGATAGGTGTGCCAAGGGATGAGGTCACTCTGAGTGGAGGGGCCTGATGATGGGCCATCTTTGGGGCTGGCTTTTTCTTCTCCTTTCTTTTTATTTTTGGCTGTGCTGGGTTTTTGCTTTTGTGCACAGGCGTTCTCTGGTTGTGGTGGGTGGGGGCTACACTCTAGTTGCCATGCATGGGCTTCTCATTGCGGTGGCTTCTCTTATCGCAGACACCAGGCTCTAGGGTGTGTGGGCTTCTGTAGTTGTGGCACGTGGGTATAGTTGCCCCTTGGCAAGTGAAATCATCCCGGGGCCAGGGATTGAACCTGTGTTCCCTGCATTGGCAGCAGATTCTTAACCACTGGACCAGGAGGGAAGTCCTGGGGCCCGGCTTTGAACGAGGACTTGATGCCAGGGCGGAGGAGTGAAATGGTCAGATGTGAGCTTGAGAAGGACCCCTTGGAGAGCCTGAACGGAGCAGGGGGATGAGCAGCCAGGTTTGGGCTGGGACCTGAAGCTAATGAGGCAGCAGAAACCAGAAGACGGATTCGGAGGTCCAGTGGGCTTCTGGTTCAAGCAGAGGAGGTTTGAGGGTGAATGGGAAGCGGAGAGACCTGGGCCAGTCCCCGGCCCAGGCTTGTTTTCTTGTGTGTAAAGAGAGGGGATTGGGTGTGGCTGTCCCTGGGACAGGGACTGAGAAGGAGCAAGGCCACCTCTGCTTCCTGCTCCCCACTTCCCACGAGCTGAGGATGCAGCGATGAGAAGTGGAAGCTGCTGCCTGGCTTCTCGGGGCAGGCTGGGGCAGGCCGGGCCAGGTGGGTGGGTCACGTGACCTATCCGCCCAGGTCTAGGCTCAAGATGCTCTCCCAGCGGGGCAGCTGTCCAGCTTGCCAGCTCCGGCTCCCACGTCAACAGCTGCAGGAGGACGGAAAGGGATCTTAGCCATGTACACCCTCCCCCTCCCTTGGGGGCCCCAGTGGGGCCAGGTTTCTCGGGACAATCGATGCCATCATTCCGGGAAGCCTGCTCCAGGAGAGGCCCTGATTTCCCCCCATTTGCATAGCCACAGTAACAGGAAACAGGACTCACATTGCTTCATCGGCAGGGGCTGGGTCCCCGCAACGCCAGCTCAGGGTTCGGCCGGGATGACTGGCCACTCCAGCTCCACCGTCCCCCAGAGAGCTGGCAGGAGCCGCAGCTGGGCACCCTGTCCAGCAGTCAGACAAGTGGCAGCACAGGTGGCTGGAGAGGCACACCTGGATGTCAGACATGCAGACTCCAAGCAGGCCAGCTGGGCCATCAAGGGTGACAGCTGGGTGCTCCACGGGGGCCAAAGTGCACCAAGCTGTTGCTGAGCCACTGTAGTTCCCAGAAGTGACGGATAGACTTTCTTCCAGCAGGAAGTGTGCGTGTCTGCTACCTACCCCCCACCCCCCGCCTCCCCATCCCTTCCCAATTTCCCCAGCTCCTTTCCTGAAAGCCCAACTGGTCTTTGAGCTGGAAATCAATTTCTCAGATGCCCCTCAGCAGGTGCTGGGTGGGGTTCAGTGACTCCGTGTGCGGTGCTGGACTCAGAATCCAGAGTTCAGGGACTGCACTGGGTCTCATCCTTATTGGAGCCCGGTAGCCTTGGAGCCCCGGACCACCCCCTCCCCGGGCCTCAGTCTCCCCATCTGTACAATGGGGATGCACGTGTCTTCCTCTGACGGTTGGCAAAGAGGAGAGATTGAGGGAGGGCGCCATAGACAGTAAATTACTCCAAGTCTAGAGCTCATGTCTGCCCTTGGTTGCTGCGCTTCAGGCTTCTTCATGGCAGCTATTCTAACATTTTCTGAAGACACGGCAGGGAGGAAGGTCAGCCCCCTCCAAGACACCCTGAAGTCACAGCCCAACCCAGGTCTGTCTCTTGGTGGCTGTGTGACCCAGGGAGAGGTCCCTAGTTTCCTTCGGGCTCAGTCTCTGAATCTGTAAAATGGGAATAAACCGTGGTAGCTGCCCCTTAGGGTGGTGGTGAGGACTACATGGGACAAGATATGAAAAGGGCCAGGTTGGGGAAGAAGTGCAATTCCAGGTGGCCATGAGCCCACCAAGCTTCACTCTGCAGCAGATCCCTATGGGAGGGGCTGAGATTATAGAAATGAACTGCACATGGCTGTGTCTATGGCTCTTAGAGAGGTCAGGGTTGAGGGAAAGAGGCTGGAAGCACTGCGTCTCCTATGAGGAATCCAGAGAAGGGCTAAGAAAGGCTACCTGCCTCGTGGGGATATCCAGGGAGGCTTCCTGGAGGAGGGGATATCTGAGCTGGTCTCAAAGACTGACAAGTTTGACAATGAGGGTGGGAGAGGAGGCAGCCTGGACACCCATGTGCCTCCCCCTGTCTGTCCCACTCTACCCCTAGGGCCCCTGAGCCTCCCCATAAGTCATTGCCCCTTGCCCTTGATATGGGGTCTTCAGACGCCGATCAGTGGCAATGCCCCCTTTCCTAAGACATGGGAGCTCTCTTCACAGATGAGGTGGTGCCATTCCTGGTGGCGCCATGCCTGGTAGGCTGGGCCCCATTCTTCCCTGGGGGACCCCACTCTCCTCTGCCTTCGTCCTCTGATCTCAGGCAAATCAAGGCCCCAGGGAGGCTCTGTGGACCGCTTCAGAGAGGGTCGCCCTTGGGTGGGGGACAGCCGGATGGAGGCTCATGCACTGCACTCCCAAGGGAGCCCCAGTGGGAGGGCCAGAAAGCCCCAGTCTGACTCCAACTGCTCAGATCCCCAGGACCAAATTCCCCGGCGGGGATGGCCAGGGGCAGCCCACCATCCCCTGAGTCAGCCCAGACCTCCTTATTCCTGCCCCTCCTCCCCAAGCCCTCCCGAGGGTCTCCCGCCTCCCGTCCGCCTCTCCAGGCTGCTCGGCCAGCCTGAACCTAGCTTTCTGCAAAATGGAGCTATTGAGACCACTAGCTGAAGGACACCCAGGACTGTTGTTTTTGCGGTTGAAAAATCAGTGGCCCATCGGGGTCTCTGTCGTTTCTACCCCTGTAGGTAGAACCGGACGAGGAAGTGAATGGCAGCCCTTGGCACCGTGCCTGGCTCCTTAAATCTTTCATGGCCATTACTATTATTTCTTCTGGTGGACGGGGCTGCTTGGGAGGGGGGTATGACCTCAGTACCCAAAGGCTCAGCCCAGAGCAGAGGTGGGGCAGGAAGACCACTGGGTCCCACCACAGGGATCGCCAAGCTCTGCAGTCTTGGGCGGGGTCCCCTGGTCTAGGGAGGGGCCAGCCTCTGACTTCCTTGGACACTCCTTGCTGAATCTAGATTTTCATCCTTCTCCGCTGCCCCAAAAGCCCTGATTCAGTGTCTCCCAAGCCCCAGGGGGAGAGGTTGGGGGGAAGGAAGACACTGAGTTGCTGGCCAGCAGGAAGGGAACCCTGCTAAGGTCCTTGGCATGTTATCGTTGGGGAATGATTAAGTGGGGTGTCACGTGTGTACACCCAGTGCCATAATGAGCCATCATCTGACCTCTGGCCCAGTTCTGACTCAGGGTGGGCCTCTCCTCCCTTCCTCAGGGTTAAGATCCCCTCCCTGTAAGCCAGTACCGAACTTTTCATTCATTGATTCATTTCTCTCATCTGCCCATTCATTGCATCAGATCGATGACGGTGGCCCATTTGGGTGACTCATCCTCATTCATTAGTAATAAGCCCAGCCATTCTTCTGTGGGCCTGGCCTCCCAGCAGCTGCCTAGCCAAGTGCGTTATAGCCTACAATCCTCCCAGGGCCCCGGGAGGAGGACTATTGTTACCCCCATCACACAGAGGGGAAAACTGAGGCACAGGAAAACTCAGTACCGCTGTGCGGAGTCAGGATTCGAATCCAGGTCTGCCACCGTCTCCAGAAAAAAAGTCACTGTCCCTCTCAAGCCTGCCTCTGCCGCTGGGTTGGGGACCCCTCCTCTGTGCTCCTGTCCCAGCCCCAGGGCACCCCACACACCTTGAATTGTCGGCCTCATTCCGGGACTGTGATGTGTGACGGCAGGGACCTGGTTGGTCCCCTGGGTCCCTGCATCCATCACATCATCCATCACATCCCTGCATCTTGGAGACTTGCCTCCCAGAGGCCATGGTCCCTGGAGGCTCTGCAAGCTCCTCACGCCTGCATTGGGTCCCTGTGAGAGGCCCGCCCCTGCCTCCAGTTCTCAGAGGACTTCTGGGGGCTTCAGTGCCCCATGGTCTCCCCACTGCACAGGGCCTTCTCTGTCCTCACCTTGTGGACCCAGGGGAGACACTCGGCCCTACCCCACCCCCTGGAATTCCTCCACACAAACCCCAGGCTCCTGTGAGGCACTGATGAGAGGTGCGGTCTCCCGGGTTTGGGAGTATGAAGGGGCAGGGGGTTTGGCGGCGGTCCTGACATCAGGTGAGGGATGGTAGAGCTGCTGGTGGCTCTGTGGGTAAGGACCACTCAGGTAAGGCTCCTCCCACCAGGTGGGATTCCTCTGCTGGTTTCTAAGGTTCACCATGAGCTCATCTTCAGTACTGCGAGCCTGCTTGTGCCTCTGTGGGCAGGCGTCCTACCTTCCCCAGAGGCCTGTTGAGGCAGCTCTGGCTGATGCTGCAGACGGATTTTCATAGGATGGTTTGGTTTGAGACTGCAGCCACCTGGGGGGAGCATCATTTCAGATCACAGTCCCGCCTGCCCCATGGCCACCCTCCCAATCTCAGACGTTCAAGTTCTCACTAGATGCTTCAGCCCCTTCCCTTGTCTTCTGCTGCATCCCTGGGTGGGTGGGCAGACTGCCGCCCCCTCTTTTGGAGGGGGTTGCTTCCCAGGGTCCTGAGTCATGAGGGTTCTTCGTCCCCGCCCCGGCTCTGTTGCAAGGTCACGACCTCCGACCCCAGGTGGGCAGGAGGTCCCAGCGTCCACCTCTGGTCACCTGGGATTCCCTCTTTATTGCTGGCCCCTAGGATTTGCTTTTCTTCTGAGCTTACCGGTTGCTTTTGCTATTTAGTTATTATGTTGCGTCCGACTTTTTGTGAACCTTAGACTGTAGCCCACCAGGCTCCTCTGTCCATGGGATCTCCCAGGCAAGAATACTGGAATGGGTTGCCATTTCCTTCTCCAGGGGGTCTTCTCAACCCAGGGATTGAACCCACATCTCCTTCATTGGCAGGTGGATGCTTCACTGCTGAGCCACCATCAATACATATTTTCATGTGTTGTATTTAGTAGATTTTATTCCCCTGAAGACTCCACCGGGGCTCCCCACAGTGCACTCATAATGAAGTCCAGGCTCCTTGAAGCAACCCCCCCAGCCTACACGTGGTTTCCTTTAATTTTCACAATCCCAGGAAGGAAGTGTTACTGTGTCCATGAATCAGATGAGGAAACCGAGGCACAGGGAGGGGAGAGGAGGCCTGCCTGGGGTGGGAAGGCAGGGGAAGGGGACTGTGGAGGCCACATCTCATGCTTTGTCCACCTGCTGGGTGTCAGCGGGCGGGCAGACTCATAGGAGCCCTGCCCAAGGCCCCCTGAGCACTCCCTTCCTCCCAGGAAGGGGACATGTGGCAGGACATGCCTGGCCACTGGCATCAGTGCCAGCAGGTAAACACTGGATGAGGCCCTTCCTTCTAGGAACAGGCTGCCTGGAGGCTTCCTTCAGAGAAGTGGGCAAAGTCGGCCCATCACTGCTGCCCCCAGCCAGGGCCACCCTGTGCCGAGGCCGTGTGGGTGGAACACAGACCATCCTGGGTTTGCCGGTGACCCTTCACTGAGTCAGGGGGTGGCAGGGTGGCCGAGTGAGACCTCAGCCTGGCTGCATTCAGCCGCTTGTGTCTCAGCAGATCCTGGCCTGCTTAGGACCTGGGCTTGTGAGAACTTTTGGGGTTTCTGCAGGGCCCTTCAGAGGCTGCAGGCACCAGGGGTGGGCACAGTCTCAGGCTCTCCTCGTCGTTGCCATTCCACCTCCATGCCGCCCGCTGTTCCACTGGGAGGCGAGGCTCCTCCTCCGTGCTCACCTGCCTCCCCTCCATCCTCCTGGGGTTGACACAGCCCCACGCACATCCTCCTAGGCTGAGCCAGAGCTGCTGCTGCTAAGTTGCTTCAGTCGTGTCCGACTCTGTGCGATTCCAGAGATGGCAGCCTACCCGGCTCTTCCTTCCCTGGGATTCTCCAGGCAAGAACACTGGAGTGGGTTGCCATTTCCTTCTCCAATGCATGAGAGTGAAAAGTGAAAGTGAAGTCGCTCAGTCGTGTCTGACTCTTCGCGATCCCATGGACTGCAGCCCACCAGGCTCCTCCGTCCACAGGATTTTCCAAGCAAGAGTACTGGAGTGGGGTGCCATTGTCTTCTCTGTAGCTGGTTTCTCTTTTTCCATTTGGTAGCCACAAATCTACTGTCTGTTTCTATGAGTTCATTTGTTTCGATTCCACATATAAATGAGATAGTCCGGGGGATTTTCCTGGTGGTTCAGTGGTTAAGAATCTACCTTCCAATGCAAGGGATACGGGTTCACTCCTTGATCAGGGAACTAAGATCCCACGTGCCTCGGGGGCAACTAAGCCTGTGCCTTGAAATGTGAGCCTGCAGGTGGCAAGAAAGACCCGGAACAGCTCAAAATTAATCAGTTAATTAAAATGAATGAGGTTGTCTGGTATTTGTCTCTCCCTGACTTATTTGGTTTTTGCCCTCAAGGTCCATCCATCGCATCTCACGTTGTGGCAGGATTTCCTTCCTTCCGGTGGCTGAATAACATTCTATTGTGTACATATGGGTATCTTCTTTATTCATCCGTTGACAAGACGCTTAGATTGTTTCCGCACCTTGAGTGTTGTGACTAATGATGCAGTGACCAGAGGGGTGAAGAACTCTGACACAGTGATTTCATTTCCTTCGGGTGTATGCCCAGGAGTGGAATTGCTGGATCATATGGTAGTTCTATTTTTTAATTGTTTTGAGGAAATTCCATACTGTTCCCCAGAGTGACTGCACCAAATTACCTTCCCACCAAGAGTACACAAAGGTTCCCTTTCCTCCACGTGCTTCTCAGCATTTGTCGTCTCTTATCTTTGTGCTGACGGCCATTGTAACAGGTGAGAAGTGATATCTCATTATGGTCAACAAATTTATTTTAAACCCAACACTTTGAAAAACTCATTTTAAGCAAGATGGACATTTCACACTATCACCGCAAGCAGCACACCAGTCTGGCTTGCCATAAGTAGCGGGTAACTGTAAACAAATGCAATGAAGACAAAACATTCTGGCTCCAGAGGTTGCAGGTGGAAGGTTGGGGATGGAGGGGGCGGTGGTGCGCGGCGGGATGGGGGTTCTGTCTTTTGCCAAAAGTGGAAATTGGCAGATGTTCTAAAGGTTGTTAAAGGGAGATGAGCACCCGATGGAGGTTTTCTCTTTGCCTCCCCCGAAGGACCAGAAGGGAATATAAAAAATGAGAATCGAGCTTTCTTGCCTGTGCTCTGGTTATTTGAGACCCCCCAGGGCATCTCTCTCACTTGAGGGCACCCAGTGGGAACGTTGAGAGCCATTAAGTAAACTCGAGGGGGTGGGAGTGGCTTTAGAGGGTCCCTGGAAGCTGTGATGGAGGGGGACAGGCTCCTTGGATGGTAACACATCCCCAGCCTCACAGATGCCCCCACTCTCATCAGCCCCCCCCATGGGCACCATGTCGGGAGAGGACCTGGGTTTGAGTATTGTGCTTACTAAAAGAGTAAGTCGGCTCTCCCTGACTTAGTTGCCCCCCTGGGAAGCAGGGCTGACCCTCCCTGACCTTGGGAAAGGGAAAGTTCTGCGGGAGAGGGGGGGCATTAGTGCAGATGCAGACAAGGCCTGGTAACTCTAGCAAGGGCAGGGATTGTGTGCAAAGCCTGCCAATGGGGCGCAGGCCTTGAATGGGGTTTCCCCACTGAGCTGGGGTCAAGGTCAGGGCACTTGAGGAGGCCTATAACAGTGGCAATCAACCCCAGTTCTTCCCCCCAGACCTGCAACTGTGGGCAAATCTTTTAATCCATCTGGGCCTGTTTCCCCATCTGGAAAGCATGGAGATCATAGTACCCGCCTTACGAGATTACTGAGAGGATGAAATGAGATGGATCATGACAACGTGCTTAGCACAGGGTCTGATGCAGTGGTGACGCTTTGTGAAGACTAGTGATGAAGATAATGAGGATGAGGATGAAGAAGATGAGAATGAGGCTGAGGGTGCAGAAACTGATGATGAGGTTGAAGTTGACAATGGTGGTGACGCTGATGAAGGTGAGAATGACGATAAAGAAGATCATAAAGAGGATGAGAATGGAGAAGATGATGCTGAGATGGGGATGAAGGTGAAGATAAAGACAGACGTTGATGATGATACATGTTTGTGAAATAATAACGCAGTGCAGGAGAGCATAGACTCAACCTTCAGAACATATCTTCCAGGTGTTTCTCACGATTACCAGCATCCCAGGTGGATGTGTGAGCCTGGAGGTTCCAGACCCTTAGCTGGGCCCTGCGGTGGGCTGTTTATAGGGCTTCCACCCAGAGGCTGGGTGCTCCCTCACGCAGTCCCTGCAGCCCCCTGCCCAGCCTGGGACAACCTTGCCCAGAGACTCCAGGGACTGGAAGGCATCTCCAGCTCCCCCAGGTCAGAGACCAAGGTAACCAGGTGATTCCCCATCCCATGGCACCTCAAGGAGAAAGGGTCATTGTGCAGGTGCTGCTGGGGGCCAGTCACGTGACAGCCCTCCTCTTGGCAAACTGCACAGTTTGCCCATGGGTACTTCGGGAAGAAGGTTCTGAACTCCCATTTACCAGCAGGGGAAACTGAGGCTCAAAGATGGCAGGTCACTTGCTCTTGGTCACAGGGAAAGTTGGTTATGGAGTCAGGGATGGAGTCTGGGTCTGTCCAGCCTCAGGGTCTGTGTGTGTGTGTATAAGCAGGTGCACACGTGCATATTTACATGAGCATGTGTGTGTGTGTATGTAGCCCTTGGGGCAAAGCTGCGGGGCTTCATCAGATTGGTGAGCTGGGTATTTGGCCACTCTTAGACTGATCCAGAATATTCTCCAAGCAGCAATCTGGGGGTGACCCTATTAAAACCTAAGTCATGGACTTCCCTGGTGGCCCAGTGGATAGGAATCTGCTCGCCAATGCAGGGGACACAGGGTCGATCCCTGGTCCAGGAAGATCCCACATGTCATGCAGCACCTGAGCCCATGTGCCCCAACTGCTGAAGCCTGCAAGCTCTAGGACCCTCCCCCTCCCCAAGCTGCAACTGCTGAGCTGCAATGACTGCAACTCGTGTGCCCAGAGCCTGTGCTCTGCAGAAAGAGAAGCCACTGCAATGAGAAACCCCTGCACCACCACTGAAGAGCAGCCCCTGCTCGCCACAACTAGAGAAAGCCCGAGCGCAGCAACGGAGACTCAAGACGGCTGAAAATAAAATGAAAAAAATAAGTTAAAAATAAAAACCTGGGTCATGACATGGTCCTTCTCTCCTCACAGTCCTCCCAGGGCTCCCCACTCTCCCCTGAGAAAAAGCCCAAGCGCCCCAGCGGCCTCCCAGGACCCTGTTGTTCCCGTTGCACTACTCCTCTCAGCTCTCACCCTTCCTGGGTCCTCCCCAGCCAGTCCAGCACTTCCGGTTCCTCTGATGAGCCCCAGGGCCTTTGCACCAGCCGTTCCTTCTTCCTGAAATACTCCAGAGTCTATTTCTCCCTTGCTTCCTTCCTCCTTTGTTCATATGTCCCTTCTCAGCACAACCTTCCTTGATCTCCTTGACTTAACTTGCACTTTAACTTGCAGCTGAATTGGCTGGCTGGGCCCCTTTCCTCAGCTCTATTTATATTTTCTCCTGCACTCAGCATTTTCGACTCACCCCGAAATTTCTGTACTTATTTTCTTTACTGCCTGCTTCCCACTCCTGGGTGGTCTGCTCCAGGGGGCACGGAGCTCTGTTTGACTTGCTCACTGCTGCCTCCCCAGTGCCTGGTACACAGTAAGTGCTCAATCAGTGTTTGCTGAATAAATGTTCAAATGAAGGGAGAAGTGAAACCTTTCCTTCCTGTCCGCTGGAGCCTCCTAGGGAGGGGCCGGAGGGCGGTGGGGCTCTGTGTCACTTCTCAGATGCCACCAAGGCTGGGCAGAGGGTGCAGTTTCCCAGGTATTTGGCAGTGGTTGTCACCAAAGGTCTGTTCCCGCCCAGGTGGGTTGGCAGGAAAGCCAAATCAATAAAGTGCAGGAGATAAGCAGATTCAAGAGAAGACACAGAGGGTTATAGGGCAATTTCCAAGCAGTTCCTGTGAATTTGCTGGAGCAGGCAAAGGGCCTGCTTGGCTGGGCCCCTTGCACGTAGGATGGGGGCTCCTCGCCTTGCTCTCTGAGAGGTGGAGGACATGACTGCGAGCCTCATAGACTCTGGCTTGAAGCTTCACCACTTCTGAGCTGGGTGCCCTTCGGTCTCAGTTTCCTCATCTGTGAAATGGGGATAATAGTCATGCCAGCCCTGTAGGGTGGCTGAAGTACATGAGACCAGGCATGCGCATTGCTTAGCTGGGCTTGGCCTGAACCAAATGTCCGTTAAGCAGGAGTTGTTGCTCTTCTAGCCCCTGCAACACCACTTAGCAGCTGTGCAACCTTGGGTAAGTCACATGGTCTCTCTGGGCTAGGTCTCAGTTGCTCCTCTGTAAAAGGGCATGCGTGCGTGCTCAGTTGTGTTTGACTCTTTGCAACCCCATGGACTGTAGTCTGCCCTTTTCCCCTGTCCATGGGAGTCTCCAGGCAAGAATACTGGAGTGGGTAGCCATTCCCTTCTCCAGGGGATCTTCCCAACCCAGGGATCAAACCCAAGTCTCTTGCATTTCCTGCATTGGCAGGTGGATTCTTTACCACTGAGCCGCCTGGGAAGCCCAAAGGGGACATAATGTCAACCTCAAAGGCTATTGGGAAACCTTATAGAGGCTCAACATGTATTGACTGATTGGGGCTGGGAAGCTGGGTGGATGGGGACTCATCTGCCTGATGCCTGGAAACATCAGATCCAAGTTAGTGGCACCTGGGAAGGGCTCAGGGCAAGTGGGGGGAGGGAAGCCACCGGCCTGGGAAAGTGGAGGATGGAGAGGGGAAATCCCAGAGGCTTCGTAGAGGAGGTGAGCTTTGAGCTGGCTGTAAAACTGGGGTGAATTTTTAAAAATTTACTTTTGGCTGTGTTGGGTCTTCGATGTGGCTCCTGGGCTCTAGAGCACGGGCTCAAACTGCTGTGGTGCACTGGCTTAGCTGCTCCATGGCATGTGGGATCTTCCTGGACCAGGGATCGAACCTGTGTCCCCTTCATTGGTAGGCAGAGTCGTAACCACTGGACCACCAGGGAAGTCCATGGGGGAGAATTTAAAAACTGGCAGCACTCAGGCTGAGGCTGCTGTAGAGAAATGGCACATGGCTGGTGGGAGAGTTGATGAGCCAACCTTTTCCGAAAGCCACTGGGCAATTTACAGCCAGAGCCGGAAGGTGATTTATGTTTCTGCAACCTATGCTTGGAACCTCTTCTAGGGGTTGATAACGTAAAATGTGGACAAAGGTTTATGTGTAAAGGGGTTGATGCCAGGGTGATTTAAAATAATAAAAGTGGAAGCAACTTTAAGGTCCACCCCTGGGCGACAGCTAACCCGAGGGATACAACCCTGCGGCAGTACTTTATATATTCTTTGGAAACGGAGCTTCTGGTAACACGGGCAATGGTGAGACCAGGGGGCTAAGTGTCAAAAGCAGGTCATGAAATCACACCCCCTGTGTTAGGTCATTTGCTAAAATGCATAGAAAAAAAGACTGGAAGGACATCTCACAGTGTGCCCACATGGGTTGTCCCTTCATGGTGGGATTGTAGGAAATGCTAATATTTTTCTAGGCTTTGCCAAACTGTCACCAGGCCTCCACAGTCCTTTGGCGATCAGTGGAAGCAACAGAGTAAAAGAGGAAACAGGTTAAGAAGAAAGGAGTGGAGAGAGGAGGTGGCGGCTGGAAGCTGTTCAGGGGGACACAGCTCTCTCCCTCGTGGCCAGTCCAACAAGCTTGTCAGTCTTACCTCCTAAACCTGTCGCAGGCCCCTTCCCTAGTGACCCCTCCCCACGCGATGGACCCCTCCTGACTGTCCTTCACCTGCAGGCTCTGTGATCTCCTGCAACATGTGTCCAATCACATCGCTTTTTAGCTGTAAACCCTCCATGTTTTGGCTTTAAAAAAAATCATTTATTTTTAGCTGTGCTGGATCTTCGCTGCTGCTTTCTCTAGTTGTGCCGAGTGGGGGGCTATTCTCTAGTTGAGGTGCGCAGGCTTCTCATTGCAGTGGCCTCTCTTATTGCAAAGCACGGTGGTTGTGGCTCCTGGGCTCTAGAGCTCAGGCTCAATAGTGCTGCATGGGTTTAGTTGCTCCAACGCATGTGGAATCTTCTCAGATCGGGGCGTGAACCCATGTCTTCTGCATTGGCAGGTGGATTCTTTAATTCTTTACCACTGAGCTACCAGGGAAGCCCCACTTTTTGGCTTTAAAACATCCACTGCTCTCAGCTCCGAGGCTAAAGCTCCTGGAGCAGACTCGGGGCCTCGAGTGGTTGCTCAGGCAGGAGCCTTGGGCACAGGGTCACATCAAGATGTTCCCCTGCCTTTCTGTTAGTCTTATTCACCATCATCTCTCTAGGAGGAGCCCGGCCTAGCACTGGGCCTCTGCAGAGTGGGGGCCTTGGCACGGATATGAGGCCTGAATTAACTAGGGAGGTGGTTTCAGGTGGCAGTGACATTCAGGTGTTGAGCAAGGATGTGTTCAAGGTGAGTACTTGCTACCGTTCTGGAGGGAAGCCAGGCTGGGCTGGACAGCTGTGGCCCAGAAGGAGGACTGATGGGGACTGGTGGGCCATGGCAGGGCTGAGCGAGGGGAGGGAAGCTGAGGTTTGGGGCGGGGGGCAGCCCCACAAGGCCTCATCTGCACACTAGTCAGCTCCCAGGAAGCCCCACCTGTTCCTGGTGTGGTGATTCAAACCTATCTTCCTTTGGAGAAAAGCACTTCAGATGGTGAGGGTTTTTTTTTTTTTTTCCCATTGCCCTGAAGGGCAGCGAGGAGGCAGGACCACAGAGGGAGGGGTTCTAGCAGGCGGCCGGCTGGGAAACAGTCCTCCACGCGGGATGCAAGGTCACTCAGGGACAAGATGCTGCCCCTTCCCTCCCAAACGCCCTTCCACCTTCCAGGTACCATCAGAGGAGGCTGGGCCGGGCCTTCCAGTCACTCCCCCCGAGGCAGACTCCCGAGGAAACCCTGGGCCCCTCACAGAGGGTACATGCAGCTGGGGGCTCCTGAGCCTGCCTTACACAGAACCGGAGACCAGGAGATGCAGCGACTGGCCCATGGCCACCAAGCAGGCCCAGCAAGGGGAGAGGTGGAAGCTGCCCATGAGGGTCTCATGCCAAGAGCCCCAGGCTCCCAGGCCGCCTGCCCTGGGTACAGCACTTCACCCATGTGGACCCTCGATTTTCTCCATGAGCCAAACAACCCATGTGGCAGCAGGTTCCCACCCTTGCTTTGCAGCCTGTTCTCGCCTTTGCTTTGCAGTCTGTTCCCGCCCTTGCTTTGCACCCCAAGCCTGCAGGGGTGACCTGGCTCCAGACTCTGCCTCCTGAAGAGAGGCTGGTACTGCCCGAAGAACCAGGAGGCTGAGGAGGAAAAGGCCGCGGTCCGCAGGGCACCCTTTGAGTCGAGCTGCCCACAAGGCTCTCCGATTGACACCATCTCCGGCTCTCCCTGGCTGGGCCTGAGGCAGCCCGTGGTGCCAGCCTGTGAACCAGCATCCAGATGATTCCAACACCCATTCCCTCCTTCCTGTAAAGAGCCCGGGGCGTTTGGCCCAGCCACCCGGGGGCAGCACGAAACGAAGGGTGGGCTGCGCCCAGAGACCACCGGGCTGTTTCCTCATTCGCAGGAAGGCTGTGAGGCAGGTGGGTGCTTGTGGGCCTCTCCCTGGGCTCCTGGGGCCTGTCTCCCCACCCCAGGGCCCGGCCCAGCGAGGCTCTGAGACCCTCTGCAGGCAGGGAGCCGACAGCTGCTGCCCCAAGGCCGGTCTTCCACCTTCTCTCTGTGGGGGATCTTTCCAGCAAGTGCTTTTTTCGAGACTGAAGTTATTCTGGCACTTCACGTCACGAATGAAATCCCTGGACCTGTGCTGGGCACCCTGCAGGCCCTGCTGCAGAGCAGGGTCCAACCTCAGCCCTGGGCCTCGTGGGCAGGCTTTGGGGGAGGAATCTGGGCCTGCTGGGGAAGGGAGGCCTGCTGGCGGCCAGGGTCAGGCTGGCCACAGAGCAGGGGCCTCCACCTTCCGTCGGCATCGCCTCAACCCTTGGCACAAGTGGGGAGCCCCCTTAATGCCTTGCACTCAACTTGGGTTTTACCTTGAGGCCCAGAAGGTCCGGCTGTTTCTAGGCCAGCTTTGAGCTGGAGCGTCATAAGTCCTTAGGACAACCTGTGATGCCGCCTCTAGGGATTTCCAGAGCCCATGGTGCCTGGGAAAGGCGCTTCCCAGCACAACCTCACCTGCTGTCCTCGGTGGGGAGTCCAAGGTGCAGCGACATTGCACTGGGCCCCATGCTCAGCCTGCGAGGCAGGGCTGTCGCGAGCCCATTCTCTAGGTGTGGAAGCTGAGGCTCAGATGGAGTCCAGCAGCTGGTGGATGCTCCAGGCTCATGGCACCTGACCTGCCTGGGGTTGGGGGCTCCTTTCTGAGGTGTTCTGCCCGCCCCTCCTTTCGGGAACTGGGGGTACCTGGACAGGGTGGGGGCGGGGAGGACCCAGTGGCTGCACCCTATCCGGCAGCTCCAACAGGGCAGGGGGGTCAGATGGCCGAGAACCTTCCCCTCTGCCCGGCTGTGGCCTTCCCGCCACAGAGCCAAGGAGCAGCGGCCACATTCTTGGTAACGCTTTTTTTTTTTATTGCCAAATTCAAATTTACAAGGAAGTTCCAGTTTTCATTTCCACCCTTGTGTTCAGTACCCGCGAAGCATGAGTCACGCTGGCGAGAGCAGGTACTTCCCTGGAACGGTCCCGAGGCCCAGAAAGCATGGTTTCTCAATCCCGCTCCACCCCGGGACAAGAATTATTTACATATTTTCAACTCAGAGGAACATAAGGAACCCTTACAGTTTCTGCCCCCTGTCATCGTGACTACATTAAATATTTCTTATTTATTGCATCTAGAAAAGAAGGTGGGTGTCGGTCCTCACCGTGCCTCGCGCCTTTTGGACCAGTGCATCTCGAGACCTTAGGGAAATCTAATGTATGTCTGTAGAGAGGTGCATTCTGTCATTCACTCCCTGGTTGCAGGGCAGGTGTTTGGTGGTCGGGGGTGGGGGGGTGCGTGGCGAGCTGCCTTCTGCAGAGAGCAGCAAGCAGGGCAGGCCTGGAGGGGCAAGGGGGCACAGAGGGTCTGCTGGTGCCGCAGGACAATCAATACCCCCTCCCGGGTTGGGGGGGCACGTGGCTGTCTGACTTTGAGGCGCCCCTGCTGGCAAACCAGAAACACATGTGTGCTCCCTAACCACTTTCAAAGCTGATGTTTGGGGATGACCAGCTCTGCCCCTGACTTGGCAAACCCATCGGGCCTGATGTGGACTTGGGGAGGGTCTCTGGAGGGACAGGATGTGGAGATGGAGGGTGGGTGATCCGAGTCTGGTACCCACGTGTCATGGGGCCGTGGCCTCCGCCCACCCCAGGCTCACCAAGAATTCCTGGTTCTACCTCTCTCTGCCCCGGAGACCCAGTGCCTGCTCTCTGGAAGGGCCCCTCTGGAGGTGCCCCCACTGTTCGCTTTTCAAGGGTGCTCCTGAAGACACGGCTGTGCCCCGTGCTGCCAAGACAGTGGGGATCTGGCTGCCAACAGGCTGTGGGGGGCCTGGGACCAACCCTGCAAGCCGACCTGGGGAGAGGTCTGCCCCTGGGCCAGGCACGGGGTGGAAGCTTGGCCTGATCGCACCTTCTGCTCAACAGCCCACGGAGGCCGGTCTGCGTTCAGTTCTCCCACCTGGTGATGCTGCCCCGGGTCCTTCCGGGCGTGTGGTCCTCGCTGGCAGAGACCTTGCTCCTTTACAGCTTGAAAGGCTGGGTCCACCTGCCTGGGCTTCTTCCTCAGAATAATGCCACTGGCCTTTCCTCCTTTCTGCTGCTCCAAAATCGTTTCAAAAGCAGAAGTGGGGGGCTCCGGAGCGATCCTGCGCTTCATCCCAGCAGAGGCACCCGTGGGGTCCCCTCCCTGATAACACACACTTTCTCCATCCTTCTGTCCCCGCCGCCTGTCCTTTCCGGAGGGCTCTGCTGAAGGTCATGGCTTGGGTCTCCTTGCTGGGGCCTCTGGAATTTCTGCTGAAATGGCCTCCTGTCTGAGCTGGGCCTTTTCCCCTGATGGTGCTGGCTGGTCTCACCTGCCCAGGGGTTTCTGATGGCTGGAGAGACCTGTCCCGCAGATGCCACACCCCTTCCTTGGGGGAACCAGGTGTTTCCTTCAGGAGGCTGAATCTGGCCCAGGCAGGCCCTTCCTGATTGCAGCAGGAGGAGGAGGCGAGGGGGACGGGGTCCTCTAACAGGTGAGTTTGCGTAGCATCTTCTAAGGCCGCTTGACAACCCGGCCCGGCCAGTGCTGACACGGTAGGTGCTCACACTCTTGTGGGAACACGTGGAGGCCAGTTCTGCAAGGTCTGAACATCGATCAGCGAGGTGAGGGTCACTTGGCTGTGCATGGTTTGAGCAGAAAGAACATCTTGGGAGCTTTATTGGATATAGAGGAGACCTGGTCTGCACACGCCTAGCCCAAATGGAGAAGGAACCAGGGGTTTTCATTACAAAAGAAAAACAAACACAAACAAGCTTGCTTCTTTACAGCAGCAGCTGAGAGGAAGAGGGACAGAACCCAGGCTCCTAGGAGGTCATGTCCTCGCTGCTGGGCAGGGGCTGACCCTTGGGGCGTTCCTGCCTGTGGGCACCCACACAGCTGAGCAGCAGGCAACGGCCTTGGAGCACGGTTTCCATGACCTTTTCTTTCCATCAGAGCCTCAGAGGCCAGAGTCCCTGCAGTCCCACACAGTTCTTTGTTAGGAAGTAGAGAGGTGGTGACAACCGAAGGCCTTGCTGGAAAACCGTCCCGTTTGGTTTTAGTCCAGAAGGATGGGGAGTGGCCCTGAGCAGGGACCTGACCACAGTCCCCCTTTTCATGGAAAGATCCGGGTGATGCCCTGGGCTGCCACGGCAGAGAAACTTTTGGCCCTCTCAGCTCTGTTGTGTACCTGAGGATAGGTGTCTCTCCCTTATTTATGCTTAAACAATACTTTAAACTTTCCAGAAGAACTTCTACCATTCCACAGGCTCGCCGGGTTAGTGAGAAACAAAGAAGTCAGAATCCCTTAAGACAATGGAGAAGGCCGGACAGAAAAACTCTAAACCGCAAATCCTGGGAACTTCAAGGGAAAATGAAAACGAAATCTCTACAGGAATATTACACTTTTAACATGACATCAAACCTTAGGGCGGAGGACGTTTCTTTTTTTTTTGAACTTTTTAAATAGCTGTTTTTCATCTGCTGCCAAAAGCAGGAATAAATATTCCATGGAGGTGTTTATCGAAGTTCGCTTTTCTAGAAATTTCTACACGAAGTGACCACGTCCGCTGCTTCTCTGCACACTGGGGATGGTGGCAGAGGACCTCCAAGACAGCGGAAGGGCTGGCTGATGAGGCGAGTGCTGCTGATGGGTCCTGCCACCGCACCCCCACCCCCCGCCCCGGGGCTGAGGGCTCTGCGACCAGGAGCCCAGCCCCCTCCCTGAGGCGGCTGTAGGATGATCTGGGTTCGCTGGGCGCTGCCACTGGTCCCAGCCCGCTCTCAAAGAGGCGAGAAGTCAAAGGGGGATTAGAATCGGAGCAGAGGAGCGCAAGGGTGGTTTGAGGTGCTCCCTGGGGCCGAGAAGAACTGTGGATGTTCCCAGAAGGGGGTCAGCTGTTCCAGGTCCCTGCCAGCGGGGCCACACACACACACACACACACACACGTTGCAGGAGGCCGGTTCAGGGCTCTGTGGGGTCTGCTGGCTCTGGCTGCCCAGCCCCCGAGCTCAGGGCCTCTGTGCCCACCATGGCTGGCGAGGGCGGCGGCGGGATGCCGGTGAGGGCATGGAGGCTGTGGCGGTCGACGGGCGGGACGAGGGTCAGCGACTCCACGCTCAGCGTGTCTGCAGCGTCCTCGCAGAGCAGGGAGATGGTGGGCTGCTGGGCGGGGGTGAGGCTGGGCGACAGGGTGACGGTCTCCACGTCCGCACTCCTTGCCAGGCTCTTGCCGGGCCTGGACTCGGCTTCTGTTTCATTGACGATCACCAACTGGTCGGGGAGGTTAGGCTGAGGCTGCTCCGTGATCATGGGGTCATCTGGGCAAGGCGGGGAGAAGAAAGAGAGGCACGCTCAGCTCTGAGAGGCTCCGCTCGTGCTGGTACCCTCTGCTCCCATCTTGAATAAAGGCCCGGGGACGTGTGGGTGGGAGATGAAGTGTGTGGGGGAACCAGCTTGCCTCTCCTCCCTCCTTCTGGGGACCCACCTAGGTCTGGGGCAAGTCGGCCAAGGCCCAGGGTTACCCTGACTTGTGAAGCAAGGGACACATTTAGGGGCCTGTGCAGAGTGGATCCGGAAGCCCAGTTCCCTGTGCCAGGAAGCAGCCTAAACCGGCTCCGAGTATGAACTACCTGCCCGAGGAGAAATACATGTTTAGGGAGAGACGGGCTTGGGTGTGCTGATCACCGCAGGCCATTTCTCAGAGTCTATATTTGGTAACAGTGCCCAAGAGGGAACTCACTGCAATGTTAAAAAAAAAAAAAAAAAAGAATTCTATAGAACTTTTTGGCTTTGCAAAACTAGAACAAGACTTCGGACTGTGGTTCTCTCGCCTGCTCCTGCTCTGAGTGCTGAGTTAGCACCCAGCAAGGGGCTGCGATCGCCAGGCCATTTCTATGCTGAGGGTTTCTCCCCTCTCCACCCCCATGCCAGGGCCACCGAGAGAAACCATGTCAGGAGGGAGAGGTGGCCCAAAGCGTTTATTTTTGGACCAGCAGTTTCTTTTTTTGGCGCTTTTTGAAATCCGTTGATTAGATTACAGGCGAATGGCTTATTTGCTTTTCAAAGAGGAATGGGGCTGGCAGAGACACCAGCTGGACTGGGGCTCCCTTGTGGGAAACATCTGCCAAGACTTCACGTGCCAGCGATCGGAAAACACAGATGAGAAGGCCGTGGGCATCTCGCTTGGAGGGCAAATCTCCCTTGTTACAGATCCTGGGGTCAACGGGGCTTTGAGCACACTGTGTGGAGAGGGGAGTCCAAAGGCACTCTGGGCCCTGGCATGATGGCAGACATTGTTTTTTGGTTCAGTGTGATTCCACTTAAGTGAGTGGTATTTTTTTTTTAAGTTAAGCCAAAACAAAACAGAACCGCAAACTGAACACAGAGCAAAAGAATGGAAAAACCAAGTGCAAAATAAAACCGAAGGGTGCACAGAATGGGAAGAAAGAGAGGAAAGAGGGTTCCCAGCGTGGAAAGAAAGCACAAGCAACAGATGGGGTTTCCCAAAGGACACATCGCTCCTTCCCAGAGGACCCCCACCCTGGGCACGGCGAGCTCAGAAAGGCCCCAGGTCACTTCTGCACAAGGTCCTTTTTCTTTTCTTTCTCCCCAACCCCCTCTTTTATTTTTTTTTAAGAGTAGGCCCACAGAATACCACTACATGGGGCTCTGGGATGGGGTGGTGTCGGTGGACACGGGTGAGCACTAGTGGAAAAAATGATTCAAGGTGCGATCTGAGCCCAGAAATTGCTGAGTAAACAACTCCACACGCTTTCTGGTTTCTCTGAATTTCAGTGAATTTGCTCCACTCAGTAAGGACGCCTGGTGGTGACGGGCTGATTTCAGGCCTTGGGCTCATGTTGGGACGTGGCGCGCCCTGAATGTGAGGCTCTGAGCGTGGGGCTCACCTGCTCTGGCAGCCTCGCCCCGCTTCACACGAGCGTGTCCAGGAACTTATTACAGAAGGACCCACGTGTGGGCTTAGCTACTGGCGAGGCAGTTTAGAGATGACTAACCAGCCAAACGGCACTTCTGTGCCATCTGGAGACAGAGCTTCGGAGCTCTTCCTTCACGTTTTCTGCAGAATTCTCCAGGAGAATTCCCTCTTTGCTCAGGTCTGCACTTGCACGCAGATTTTCAAGAGGCTGGCAAACCTCATTCCCTGAGTCCTGCCCGGGTTTCTGGTGGTGAGAACGATCAAGCGTGTGGAAAGGCTGCCGTTAAATATATTAGGAAACAAACCAACAGATAATGCAGTACACACAAAAGTGGCTTCTTTTTTAGGAAAAGAACAACTTTATTAAAAGGATCCATTTGTCCCCTGAGAAAAAGCTTCTTCCTATTTTTTTTTTAAACAAGAAAAATCACCTTTTCTTACCCATCGTCTACAACACTGTTCTTTGTTTCTATCTACCTATCGATCATCTTCTATCATCTATTTCCCACCTATCTATCTATATCTACCTACCGATTTTTAAACTAAGAGCTGCTTCCTGAATGTTAGCTACAAATGTATACATTCAGAGAAAATTTCTACATTCAAGGGAAAATTACCCAGGGAGGACACTGTTCCTGGTCAAGCACGGACCTGCAGTGGTCACTGTGGACCCTCTGGCCTCGCTTGCCTGCTGGTGTTTCTGAGTTCCGAGGGCACAGGTTCGGGCCTGACCCAGGAGACGAGTGGAGGCCGGAGCCTGAGGAGCCCGACGTCCAGTTCCCATGAGGGGCGCTCAGCCTCCCTGTGGTGCTGCCTCGAGTTGAAACCAAGGCAGCGGGTGCCCTGAGTCCCTGGTTGGCACCCTCGGAGGCTGATCCGCAGCTCCAGGGCTGACCCTTGTCGAGTGGGTGACAGTTTCCAATCAAGATGAGGATTTGACATGCTCAGGCTGGGGGCGGTGGGACTGAGCAACGTAGGGAAGAAAAGACAGCAAGTAGGAGGGCAAAGCTCAGGGGAGGCAGCTTTTAAATGCAAGAGAAGGCAAAGGCTCCTGTCTGCCCAGACGGAGGGCACGGGGCGGGGGGAACCCTAGGAGGAGCATCGCAGGAGGGTGGCAGTGACCACAGCCCACACACGGCCGCTATTTGGAGCTCTGATCACAAGAAGGGAAAATGGTGGAGTCATGTCCACCAGCGCGCTTACGAATGAAATGACTTGGCCTCCGGCTGGAATATGATGGAATCTACCACTTAGATATGAGCAAGGCTGAGGAGAGGGGGAGTGGGGTGGGGGTGGGGGGTGGGGAGGAAAAGGAAAAGAAAAAAAAGCAACTAGGTGACTTCTTTGTGGCTTTTTGCAAATTCTACTGCCTAGCCCTCATGGCCTAACTGGGGGGCCAGGGTGGGGGAAGGGGCTGGAAACCCCCTTAGCTCAGGGCTTGTGCCTAGCTAGGCTGGTGCGGTGTCTCATGGAGGGCAGTTTTTCCAGACTGCCCGGCTCTGCCTCACGGAGGAGCTGACCCAGCTGCACCCCCTGGGTCAAGGGCCAGGGGATTCGGTCCTCAGGTGGATTGAGGCCAGGAGGGGACCGGAGCTGAGGAAATGGCTCAGGTAGGTGGCTGGGGCTCCCCGTGCCCTCGTCCGGCGTTCTGGGGGTCTGTAGGAGTTGGAAATGCAGCGTGCAGGGCGGTGGCGGGGGGCGTCGAGGGCCCAGGAGGCTAACGGAGGAGACCTGCCTGCAGTGACCGAGCCAGAGGTGCCGTGACAGCTGCCGATCGAAGCACTAAACCCAGTGGCCGCCGTGACTGTCGGCCTCCGACAGGCTGAACACTCGCCGGCGTCCTTTCCTGCCACTCCTTACTAGAGGGAAACACAGCGACAGATCATAGAAAGCTTTTAACAACTGCACAGAGAAGGGGGACATGGAGGGGGACACAGAGAAGTGACGGACGCGAAGCATCGACGACAGCGGGGGGTGGGGGGCGGGGGCTGTGCTCCGGGGGGGCTGCTGACGCAGCCCCCATGCATGGGGGACACCCCACCCCACCCCACCCACCCCGGGAGAAGGTGGGGGCTAAGACGAGCTAAGAACCACATCGTCTGCTCGTGGGACTCAGGCAGGTAAAGACGGCAGAGGTCTGTCCTGTTGCGAAGGAAAGCCTCGGGGTGGTCAGCGACACCTGGTCTCGGTGATGGAGGAACAGAACTGCCTGTGCGTTAAGATGAAAACCCTGCATCCCTGGGCCCATCTGAGGAGGGAAGGGTGTGTGGTTGGGGCATCAGAATTGATACAGTTAGAGAAACAAGTGGATTTCTGACCCCCACTGACAAGGCAGCCCCTGAAGACACCAGCAGAGCCTCCCACGACCCCTCCCAGACAACCCCTCCCCAGCCACGAGGTGACGCTCCACCGGCCGCTGCGCTCTGCAATCCGCACCTTTGAAACCAAGACTGAACCACAGCAGCAAGATCTGAGGGCAGGCGCCAAGTGGCCAGGGGGTGGGTGCTAATCGGCTGCAACAGAAGTGTTAGGCGCATCTCCTTGGGGAGGAACCAACCGCCGGCCCCCTCTGAGACAAACTCACACTGGGGCCAAGCTTACGATGAATGCCACGGAGCACAACAAGGCGAACGGATGGAACTGCTGGCTTAAAAGGGGTTAAAATGGCACATGTGATGTTAGGTGTGTTTTACCACACTTAAAATTAATGTCACGGAGAACACTGGGGAGAAGAGGGAAGACATTTGACTTGGGGTTTTGTCCAAGAGTCCTGCCCGCCTGTGGTGCCGGACGTCGGTGACACACAGGTCGGCCCTGAGCTGTCTGGCGCTCAGTCGGCCAAGTGGGACCACCTGGGTGCTTGGGGCTGAAGGTCGCAGGTTCAGACAATTGTCTCAGGGAGCAGGTGAGGACGGGGAGGGAGGGACTGGGACAGGCGTCCACCAGGAGCCAAGCTTGCTCTTCCTTCTTCCTATAAACCCTCGGGGAAGAGTCAGAGGGACCCCAGCTCAGAATTCCCTGGGCCTGAAGATGGACACTGGAAAGAGTGGCCTTGACCTTCAGTCTGACTTCGTTTCTTAACAAAAAATTTTCCACCCTCCTCCTCAAAGTCACTCACCCAGAACACAGGTGAAACACAACGGACTGAAGGTTGGAGGCAGAGTGGCTGTTTGAGGAACTTGGTGCGGGTCACAGAGCTCTTAGCGGAGGCTTTCCTACTAGAATCGCACAGTGCGTGCATGTGTGTGCATGTGTGTGTGTGTGCACGTGAGCACACGCATGGGCATAACCCAGAAAATACTTCTAAAGTGTTCCTACTGATCCCACATTTGGTTCTAAAATTGGGTCTATTCTCTCTTTCCCGCCATGTTTTCTTCAATCTCAAAACCATGAAATGTTTAAGGAAAAAAAACCTCCTCATTCCAAACCCGTGATTTTCTCCCTGGAGAACGAGCCGCGGCCCACGAGGCTGTCTATGCCGGAAGAGCCGGCGTCAAGAGGCCGGGTGCCTGGACACCTCTGCAGCACAGGGTGCCTGCCTGGAAAGACCTGAGGATCCCAGAAAACTGTCTTTAAAGGACAGTGGGAACAGGTGGACCCATGAATCAGGTGTTGAAACCAAACAATAAAAGCCCCCCGGGGCCCAGCTTTAACAGATAAATAATTCACAATGAGAATAAAATCCCCGTGCCCCCAGCTCTTTCTGCTTGGCTCCTGCGGTTACCACAGAATTCAGTTTTGACCTCTCCTTCAGTCTGGGGGCTTCCCTGGTGGCTCAGACAGTAGAGAATCCACCTGCAATGCAGGAGACCACGGTTTGATCCCTGGGTTGGGAAGATGCCCCTGGAGAATTCCATGGACAGAGGAGCCCGGTGGGCTACAGTCAATGGGGTTGCAAAGAGTCAGACATGACTGAGGGAATACGCTTTCACTTTCACTTCAGCCTGGGGTATCTCTTGGTCCTGATTTGAGGGCCTTCACTTGTTAAGAAGCCACTCACGAGTGTCCACGATCTGTCTTTGGTATGTGAAGGAGACCCAGAAGCAGGTGTTCCCTGCACAGAAGGATATCTGTGGGCCCCTGGCAAACTGGTGACCTGTCTAGTCGGGTCCCTTCCCCCTTCTGGTGATGGTCCCTCTGCCTGTGCGGGCCTGAAGCTGGGGCCTTGGCCCTGATAAGCGTGGAGGCTGTTTCTTGGAGACAGACCAGCCCTCGGGTCTGTATTTGCAAGAATGGAATTGATAGGTAGACCCCAGAGAGGTGGGGGCAAGGAATGGACTTGTCACCAGCCAGATTCTGGACTGGGCCTTGGGGAACTGACCCAAAGGCCACCTTCTCCAGGGAGCCCTCTAGTCAGCCCCTCATTCTTGGGCTTTCGCCCCCAGTGATGCCTCCTCTGGGAGGCTTCGGCCCTGCCCACGGGCCCCAGCTCATAGTTTAAAAATGGACACTTATCTGCATGGTCCTCTTGACAGACTTAGCCTCCCTGCCAGCTTATACATTTCAGGCTTTAGGGCCTGTGCACAGTAGCTACTCAACAAAAATCTGTTTGTTTGCAAACAGGGACCGTGGCTAGGGTAGGGTGCCAAGGCTGAGGTAGTCAGAGGCAGACAGAAGAGCCTCTTGGGCAGGGTGTGGGAGCTGGGTTGCTGGAGAGACCCTACTGAGCTCAGTCTGATGCCCACGTGACTGAAGGCCCCATGGGAAGCTGAGGAAATTCATGTTTGGGATAAACATGGGCCTCTTTCAAACCCATGAAATGCAAGGTAGGAAACGCAAGGTCCCTTGGGCTGGACCAAGGGTGGAGGTGGGAAGCACAATGGAGCGTCAAGAGAGTTTCACGCCCTTCTCTGGGGGTGAACCCATGGCTGAGGACCCGTGGCCATCTGGGGTCTGTTTGTGGCTGACTGGGGGGCCCCTGGGCTCCCCCAATGCAGGAGCTGCGCAGTGACCTGGGCCTCTGTGAGCAGGCCGAGGCTCCTTGTCTGGCTCCAGAGCAACGGCGAGCTTCGGAAGGGGAGATGCCTGCACGTCACTGGCAGTCTCCAGCCAGGAGTGGGACCAATGCCCGGGTCTCAGGGGCGCCCCCTGGAGGCACCGGGGACAGACGCAGGGAGGCAGCGAGGCGTGCAGGGTCATCTCTGCGCGTGGGGCAGGGCTCTGGACCTTGGAGGCTGGGTTCCTATCTGGGCCCCCTGCTACCAGCTGCAGCATCCTGGCCAAGCTGTGAGACCCCTCCGAGCCTCTGTGGCTTTCAGCTGCTCAGTGTGAGGCAGAGGGTGGCAGAATTCAATGGGCGGGTGTCTGTAAAGTGCTTGTGAGCTGCACGCCTGACACGTGGATTTGGGGAGCAGCGTCTACTGGGGTGCCCTGTGGAGGGGGCACACCCGGAGGGCTCGGCAGTGGGGGCCCGGCCACACTGATGGCTGATAGTGTGAAGGTCATCTCCGCTTTTCATGGACGGAAGTGAAAGTGTTAGTCGCTCAGTAGTGTCTGACTCTTTGTGACCCCATGGACTGCAGCCCAGCCTGCCGGGCTCCTCTGTCCATGGGATTCTCCCGGCAAGAACACTGGAGTGGGTAGCCACGCCCTTCCCTTCTCCAGGGGATCTCCCATTTCCTTTTCCAGGGAATCTTCCTGACCCAGGGATTGAACCTGGGTCTCCTGCATTGGCAGGTGGATTCTTTACTGTCTGACCCACACAATTCCAGGTTTCAACCCCACGGGTCAGAGAAAAAGAACACTGGGTTCATCTCCTAGTGGACAGCATCTCCTGAGTGCATTTGTGACCAAGCCCTGACACGCACAGTGTGGCTTCAAGAGCACAGAAGCCCTGGAGTTTGCTAATTTCAGCTGCAGAGGGCCTGGCAGCTGCTCTCCACCCTGGGAACTTCCTGGACTCAGAAGGCTCAAAAACATACAATGCTTCTGATCCAGCACTGTGCCGTCAAAACCCACTTTGGGACAAGTGGCCCCTGCAGCTGGGCTGCTGCTGTTTGCTGTCCAGGCTGGATGGGGTACGGGGTGAGGTCCTGGCCAGAGCTCCTGTCCAGCTGACCCTGCAGGGGACAGTCTGATGACTTCCAAATCAGAAGCCTGAACACTGGGCCACCACCTGGGTGGACATCTAACCAGGACACGGGAAGAAGGGCACCTGTCCCAATATAACCCTCCCCTCTTCTTTCATCTAGCAAGGCTGGGTAGGACCCCAGGCAGAGGCTGGCATCATTTGGGTAGATCTGTCCCTCCAGGGAACACGGAAACCCCATGGGCTGTTTTCTGGATGGACCTGGTGGCTGAAGGCTGGCCTGGAGGTTTGGCATCAAGAGGAAGTGACCAGAGATCCTCCTGGGGCCTGCCGCTCCAACCCTGGGGCACCCTCTCCTTGCAGCGATCAACAGCCGGCTCCTCAGTTGAGAGGGAAGCACCAGCCGCCCCACGGGCCGGCCCTGCATTGGGAGGTAAGTTATTTCAGTGTCTGCAGGGATCTGGGCGGGCAGGCTGGGCCCCAGGCTTTTACTGTCAGGCAGCATAAAAAATGGGGCCTCCAA
Organism: Bos taurus; assembly: GCF_002263795.3. Classification (NCBI taxonomy): domain Eukaryota; kingdom Metazoa; phylum Chordata; class Mammalia; order Artiodactyla; family Bovidae; genus Bos; species Bos taurus. The sequence continues at coordinate 9,843,985 of NC_037352.1, read as the reverse complement.
CGCCTGCCCCTGCAGGCCTGCCGGGGACACACGGATCGGGAGCAGACAGCCGGGGGCTGAACATCACTCATCTACCTGACAATGGGCTAACAGCCCCCGCGTTTCGGAGATGAGCAGACGTGTCACTGGCACCGAGCAGGGGATGGTGGGGGCGGGGATGGAGGCCAAGAACAAAGAAACCAGCACAAAGCGCAAGGTGGGCATGGTGCAGAGCCCCAGGGCCACACTCGGCTGGACCTCTGTACACCCAGGCCCGACTTTGATAGTGTGGTTCTCTCCTGGCTTCCGTCGGAGGCAAAGAAGTGTATGGCTCTTTGGTTTGTTTAGCTGTCGGCTGTGCCTCCTTAAACGCGAGAGGAAGGTGTAACAGTGGCACCAGAAGAGACCTTTCACCCAGAATGCAACTGGAAGTGTGTGTGTGGGTGCACGCCACACAGACACAGAGCCGTGCACACGCCAGAGCATGCGGGCACACACGTGGCACGTCAACACACAACCCTGCCCTTGGGCCCTCAAAGCCAGCACGAGCCCAGGCTTCAGGGGAGGCTGAGGGCTGTCCTTGGCTTCTGAGAATGCTCTGTCTGGATTTCCCAGCTACGGGCCTGGGAACGGCAGCAGCAACTGCCTGGACACGCAGCCAACCTTCAGTCGGGCTCAGAATAGCTCAGCAAGGGCGGTCGTCTCTCCCCGGGGCTGGGGCAGGGAGGGGAGCAGGTGCTGAGTCTAAGGGGGCTCTAAGTGAGGTGGCTTGAGGGTGACCTTGCTGCTGGGGCCCTCATGAATGTCCATCAGAGATGGAGGTAATGGATGCTCGCGGGAGAGGGGGCGGGGGTGCCCTGACCCACAGGCATGGAGACCAGGCGCGGTTAACCCTTTGCTGAGAACAGTGGAAGCTGAAAACTCTGGACAAGAGGGGTCGGGGCCAAGGGGATCTCTGCCTCTGGTGTTGAGTGGCTGGTGGCCCGGGGCCCTCAATTTCCTGGCACCATGGTGGCTTCCACCTTGGCACTCTGCTTTTGTCAAGACCCATCAATCCATCAGTCAACAAGGGTGTGCACAGGTGTCCCTGAAATAACAATGGGTGGGGGCTCTGGAGGGGACCCCGCAGGAACAGGGAATGACACTGAGGGTCCCGAGATGGGGGTGCAGACCAGAGTTATGGAGGTCCCCCAAATCAGAGACGTCTGGGGCCTCCAGACCCTTGGGTCACCCGCCGAAGTGTGAAGCAGCAGGCAGGCGTGAGGCCCTGCTCCTCTGGCTGCACTCAGGGGCCGTGGTGCTCAGGAAACAAGCCTGGCATCTTCATTTCTGGGATCTTATGCACTGCAGCCAGGGGCTCACGTGTGAGGGGCTCAGAGAGCTGGGCAGACCACGTGCGTCTCACCCCAGGCTCCTTGCACACAGGATCTCTCTGCGCCACACCTGTGCTTGTGTCAGTTATAGGAGGGCAAGAGGCTCCCAAACTCCCAAAAAGGCCGGCAAGAGGCACCCCCTGGTCACAGACGAGTGGACGGCCCCAAACATTTAAAGAGGAAATTCGTATGTTATGGAGGGGAAAAAAAAATTAGCAGAGACACAATTCTTTTGCCAGAGTTCAAAGCATCACATCTGGGAGACCCGTCCTCGTGACACCTACGACCCTGGAGGTGACAGTGGGATGAATTGAGGCTGGGTCTCCCACTGTCCACCCCTCCAGCTCTGCAGCCTGTGGGCCAGCCCGTGAAGAGAGCCATTCTTCCCCCGGTGGGGGCCGAGCCAGCCAGCCACCCCCAATGGCACGCTGGAGTGGATGCAGAACCCCGAGAGGCAGAGTCCCCAGACACAGTGGCAAGGGGCAGCCAGGGCCTCAGGTGAAGGGGTCACAGCGTTTCCTCAAGTCCCCCCCACCGCACCGTGTCCCGCGGCCAATACCTGCGGGGCTCTGGGCGGCCGACGGGGTGGACGATGAGCTGGCGCCTCCGGAGTCGCAGTGGCTGGTGCTCCCGCTGCCGCTGGGGCTCCCGCTGGCCGACGGCGAGGGCGAGGACAGCGAGGACGAGCTGTGCTGGTTTATGCACTGGGCCACGGCGAAGCCTGCAAGGCAAGGCGGGAAGCTGTGACCCAGCGGGGCCGCTGGCCGGCCTGGACAGAGGGTGCCGCCTCCCCAGAGACTGTGTGTGAGGCCACAGGTTGGGGTCGGAAGCCCCTGCCTCGAAGAGGAGGGCTAACTGACCCCAAGCCAGCTCCTTCAGTCTGGGTCTGCTCCCTAGAATTAGCTGAACTCGCCGGGCACCGGACGGGCCTGACACACTTCGACGTTATTTCGTGGGAAAGGGTGCAGACAGCCATAGAGCCCAGAGTGCGTGTGTGTGGGGAGACGCTGAGCCATAAATCAGTGCCTGATGCTGGCTTAGCATCGTGCCAGCTGCACCCTTGAAGGGGACAACGCAGCCTCGGGGCTCAGAGGCGTCCTGGTGACACTCACAGATGGACACGGGACACCCTTGCCACCAAACCGCGGGGCCTCTGCTCACGTGGCTGAGTCCTGCCAGAGGCAGGGCGCCCAATCCGAGCTCTGAAGCCACCCTGGGCGGGAGGGGAGACCCTGAAGATGCACCCTGCCAGGGACTCGGCTCTGCCCTGGCAGGTCTGGCGTAAAGTTTGGTGCATGAGGGACGCAAGTTCTGGTGAAAAGCGGGCAATTACAGTTTGGCTTGGCCCTCTGAGCAACTCTGGGGTTGAGGATGGGGCTGTGGCCTGCCCAGCCCGAGGAAGTGGAAGAGCCCCAGTTTGGAGACTCGCAGACCCTGGCAAGCCCTGCCTGTCTCAGCGCCAGGACGTGCACCCAGCGTCTATCCCAGCTGCAAGCTCGAGGGGCGTGGGTCACCGACCTCTCCCCACCTGGCTGCTGCGGGGAGAATGACCACCCAGCCTGCTTGGCCCTGGGTGCTGGGCACGTGGTGGGAGCGGGCTATTCCGAACAAGCCGCCCCGGAGCGCCCGGAAGGGGACTCCTGACCCCTGTACAGCCTGCTTTTCTAAAGGGCGTGGCTCCTGATCTTATCCACGAACCGCCCGGGAAGCTCCCACGGAACAGACTCCTCGTGGACGCTCCTGGGAGCCCAGGCAGGCTGTGCTGGTTGCTGCTGCAGCCCCCCGGGAGCTCTGTGCCCCTGCTTCTGCACCAAGTTGGGGTGGGGATGCGGACAGGGCCTTCTCCCCACTGACAGCGGGGACCCTGACCCTCCTGGCCAGTCACATCAAGCCTCCCCAGCCTGAGTGCACTCCTCCTGGCTCTAAGCCTTATGCTCGCCCACCACCAGCGCCCACTGACACTTCTCCCAGCAGGTTCTCCAGGCCTGACCGGGCCTTGCTCAGAACTCAGGCACGTGTCCCGCAGGGGTCCGAGAACGGGGGCCATCTGACTGGTCAGGCAAGGTTGACTGGAATATGGCCGGGCCCTTTGCGTACATTCTGCCCGAGGCTGCTCGCAAGCTACGGTGGCAATGCCGAGTCACTGCAAGAGGGGCCGCCAGCGGGGACCCCAAAAGCCTGAAATGCTTTGCTCCCCTTCCCTGGATGGGAACAGCGGGCACGGCCTGGGAGAGGGTGGGGGCACCAGGGAAGCCTGGGCTCCATCTTGGCCCACTTGCTTGCCCGCCGGGGGCCTTGGCCAGTCTCCCCACTTCTCGGAGCCTCCTTGCCTCCACACCCTGGTGGGCAGGTCTGGGTGGAGCAGGGGGGTGGGAGGGGGGTGAGGGAGTTTGCTCTGTTTCCACCTCAGGACTTGGGGGAACCCACACCCGGCTGTCCCGGAGGAGCAGCTCTTTTGTACTGATGTTTGTATAAAATTATTTTTGTCTGAGGATCAAAAGCTGGGTCTATTTATACCCCCAGCGATGTGATGGCATGCAGATGTGAAGCCTGGAGTGGGTGTGGTGGGTAAGCTCCCCGCCCCCCCCACTCCACCACGGAGCAGGGCAGGACTTCGCAGGAAGAGGCATGGGGTGATGGATTGTGTGCAGTGCTGGTGGCTAGGGAGGTGGGGGCTGGGGCCGCAGCTTAACTACGGCCAACGTCAAGGCAAATCCAGACAGGAGTCAGGAAGATTCCTGGGGGTGGGGAGGGGTGTGGGCAGCCACAGCTCCACAGAACCAGCTTAACAGTGGCTGACTTCTTAATCACTTCAAGCAGTAAACCCCCAAGTATACAAGCTGTTTGCTTGCCTCAAAAATGAATCACTCCCTAACAAATCAAAATGTCAGGATGGCTTTCCCCGAGCAGCTTATTTATCAGAATGGTGAATGGAGGGGGCCCGAGAGTATGGGCACTGAGCTGAGGGTAAGCTGATGCTGTTACGCTCTGGACAATGCCCCAGCCTGGATGGTTTGGCGGTCACCAAGGCGGTCACCTACCCCTTCTCTTAAGACACGTGTCTTCTCTCTCAAGCTCTTTAAAGCCCGGATTTATTATGGTAAAATATGTGGGGTGGAGTGTGTGGGGGAGCCAAAGAGACGCTGAGACTGCGGTCAGGATAGCAAAGTTCCTTCATGTAGGGAACAGATTAGGGGTCAAGCCTTAGACGGACAAAAAATATGGTGCACCTCCGGTAGGTGCTAAGAGTTAGAGAAAAAAGAAACCCCGCCAACTGCCGAAAACATCCATTCGCGGGTCTAGCTGAGTGGAGGCAACTGAAGGCATCTTTCCCTCATCTGCTGCTATAAAAATCCAGCTCCTTTCCTTCCATGGCACAGGGACCCAGAAAGCTTCAGCGATGTTTTCTGTTTGTTTGTTTGCTTTTTAGCTCAGTGCCCAGACTCCCTCTGCAATTTCCTGGGGCTCCTCCCCAAATCAAGCTGGCAACACTTTGAGAGCCGGTTTGACCAAGGGCTCAGCAGAGAACTCAGGGAAAGCGCCTGCAGTCGGGGCTCTGGGCCTCCCGCTCTTGCTTCATCCTGTTCTCGATGAACTAGCTTTGCCGGGAGTGCCAACGGACTCTCTGGACGCGAGTTAAACACACATGGGCTGCCAAGTATTTGCAAACTCACAGATGCACCAGAGATCATGGGACCAGGGCATGGGCAAACAGGCCTCTGTAAAAGCTCCTCCAGCAGATAAAGTTCTTGGCCCTTCCTGAGACGGTCTCAAGAAAAGCCTGTGAGATGTGAATGGAAAGGTCATATGGACCTTCATACCATGTGGCTGATCCCACCTTTAGAAATTGACGCTGTGAAGGCACCGTGGGTGGGTGCATGGATATTCAAAGCATTGGTGCATGTGACACGGAACTGGTGACATCTGAAGCATGCAACAATTAGACAAAAACCAAATAAATCCTCCTACGCCCAGATGATGAAATCCTTGGCGGCTGTCAAACATGCTGGTATAAAAGAAGATGAAATGTGGAGGGAAACGCTCAAGACATAGTAAATAAAAGAAGGTTTGAAAAAACATGTCCCATCTGCTCCCACTGTTGTAAAAAATAAATAAATAAAAGGTTGAAAAAAAAAAGATCTGCCTTCCAATGTAGGGGACATGGGTTTGATCCCTGGTCTGGGAAGGGAAAAAACTAAGATCATGGCATCTAGTCCCATCACTTTAGGGCAAATAGAAGGGGAAAAAGTGGAAATAGTGACAGATTTTACTTTCTTGGGCTCCAAAATCACTGCAGATGGTGACTGTAGCCATGAAATTAAAAGATGCTTGCTCCCTGGAAGAAAAGCTATGACAAAGCTAGACAGCATATTAGAAAGCAGAGACATCACTTTATGGATGAAGGTCCAGATAGTCAAAGCTATGGTTTTTCCAGTAGTCATGCACAGATGTGAAAGTTGGACCATAAAAAAGGCTGAGTGCCGAAGAATTGATGCTTTGGAATTGTAGTGCTAGAGAAGGCTCTTGAGAGTCCCTTTGATTGAAAGAAGATCAAACCAGTCATTCCTAAAGGAAATCAACCCTGAATATTCATCGGAAGGACTGATGCTGATGCTGAAGCTCCACTACTTTGGCCACCTGATGGGAAGAGCCAACTCATTGGAAAAGACCCTGATGCTGGGAAAGACTGAGGACAGGAGGAAAAGGGGATGACAGAGGATGAGATGGTTGGATCTCACCTGATCTCATCCACGTTTGGATGGATGGCATCACCAACTCAATGGACATGAGTCTGAGCAAACGCCGGGAGATAGTGAAGGACAGGGAAGCCTGGTGTGCTGCAGTCCAGCGGGTCAAAAAGAGTTGGACACGACTGAGGGACTGAGCAACAACAACTGGGAAGATTCCACATGCCACGGAGCAACTAAGCCCAGGAGCTGCAACTAGAGAAAGCCCTCGCAAAGCAACGAAGATGTAGTGCAGCCAAAAATTTAAAAAAAAAAAAAAGACTTTCCTCATTAAAAAAAAAAATTTGCTGCCAATTCATCTCAAACTTTTCACACACACACACAAAATCCAGGCTCTGTCTCTCTCCTTGTACGGAAAAAAAGTGTTAGTTGCTCAGTCATGTCGGACCGACTCTTTGCAACCCCATGGACTGTAGCCTGCCAGGCTTCTCCATCCATGGGATTTTCTGGGCAAGCACACTGCAATGGGTTGCCATTTCCTTCTCCAGGGGATCTTCTGACCCAGGGATTGAACCCGGGTCTCCAACATTGCAGGCACACTCTTTACCAACTGACTCCCCACAGAAGCCCTCTCCTTGTACCGGGAGAAAAGCAAACAGACTGGAGTGGAAGTCGTGGGAGCACCGGGTGGTTTACTAGGGTGAGTTTTACTTTAATTTTTTTGTGCTTGTCTGAATTTTCCAGGACTTCTACCACATTCAGCATTTTAAACCAGAAAAAGAGGGGAAGGATGAAGGAAGGCACCCGGGCAGGTGGACACTGCTGGGTCCCTAACATAGACCTTCGTTCTGTTCTGGCCTCCGGAGCTCTCTCTCCCGGAATCACTAAGAACCTGCGCAAAGCTGGGGCCAGACGCGATGCTCCAGAGCAGGCGGGACAATGGTGAAACGCATTCCCCGCTTTCCAGGAGCCCCGGGCTTTACAGGGTCAGGCCAGGGTCTTCCTGCTGTCCTTGGGCCCTGTTCTGACAGTTATTCTGGGAAGATGAACTCATGAGTAACTCTCTGGCGTTTGTCAAGCACACACAAAAAATACCACGAGAAGGTCAGTCTATTTTAAGTACGCTGATAGAGGGAGGGCTGGTCTGCAGGTCAGGACCCCTCAGGATCTCGGACGGGCCCCCCCATTCTCTGTGGGTCTGTATGTTTTTATGAGAAACACAGTACAGTGAGTGAGGCTCTCTGCACTTAAATGGTCAGTTTTCTTTTTCCCTATAAATTGGAATTTGATTTGAGTCCCACAGCCTTTTGCGGACGTGGGGAAAGCGGAAGAGACTGAAAAGGGCACCCTGAGTACATGTTGTGCGCCACTGTCGTTGACAAACCTGGACAGCATAGTAAAAAGCAGAGACATCACTTTGCCGACAAAGGTCCAGATAGTCAAAGCTATGTCCAGTAGTCACGCACGGATGCGACAGCTGGATCATAAAGAAGGCTGAGCATCAGAGAGTTGATGCTTTCGAATTGATGAGGATGACATGGTTGGATGGCATCACTGACTCAATTGACATGAATCTGAGCCAACTCTGGGAGATGGTGAAGGACAGGGAAGGCTGGTGTGCTGCAGTCCCTGGGGTTGCAAAGAGTCGGACACGGCCGAGTGACTGAACAACAATGCTGTTGCCTTTGGGTGGAACACCCACTAAGCTTTCCCCATGACAGCAAGGTTGCCACAGAAGGCAGCGTCCAGCGCTAGCCAAATGCAGCCCAGAAGCCTGCAGGTATGTTTGGCTTTGCTCACATCTCGTTTGTGCTTTGCTTGATTTAGGCACTACCATTCATACATTGGGAGATTCTACATACAAGTCTGGGTTTCTGGCTTCTTAAAAAACAACGACCTGGCATCACTGGGCCCTATTCTCACGTGGCAGCAACTGGAAGAAGTGAGCAGTTCCCTTCCCCTCCCTAACTTGCCTGGTGCTCGTAGGCATTTTAGTTACAAATCTCTGCTCTTTATCTTTGGATTCTTGGTCGAATCCATGGGACTTGGAAAAGGAAGTTCCAACCCCCAGTGACCTTTCGTCAGCTCCCTCCTCCAGCCCTATCCCTCACCTTTCCAATCAGTGGGGGCCGGGGAGGACCTGTGGAGATGGGGCCCTGCCTCTTGTAGCCCAGGGAGGTCTCAGACTGAGTGACACGAACCCATTGCTCGGACCTGCTGGTGGTCCAATGGTCAAGAATCCGCCTGCCAACGTAGGGAATATGGATTCAATGTGGTCTGGGAAGATCCCGCACGCCACAGGGCAACTGACCCCCTGTGCTACAACCACTGAAACCTGTGCACCCTAGAGCCCGTGCTCCGCAACAAGAGAAGCCACTGCAGTGAGAAGCCAGAGCACCGCAACTAGAGAGCAGCCTCGCTCTCTGCAACTAGAGGAAGCCCAGTTACAGCAACGAAGACCCAGTGCAGCCAAAAAAAAAAAAAAAGAATGACTTGCTCTTGGCCTCAGCTAGGCTGTTCCCTTGGCCTGGAATTCCCTTTGGCCTCTTTTCTGTCTTCACAAATCCCTTCCCTATCTCTTAAGGCTCAGACAGCTCCGGGCCAGCTTGGGCAAGGGTTTCTGCAATCAGTGGGGCTAACTGTTCTTTCCCCTGTGCTCCCAAAGCCTAGCCTGTCCAGCCTTGGGGCCCCATCAGCCCACATAAGGCATATGCCCAAGTAGAGCAAAAGAAACTTGACTGCAAAGTTGCTTTGCCATTATGTGCAACAACTATCATTATTTTAACAGCTAGCACCTGGAATCCTTGGGGGTTCAGAGTGCTTTGTACAGTGTTTCTGATACTGTGAGCTGTCCCCCAGTACTGATTCTCCCCTTCATCTGCAATTTTAGAATCTGGCAACTAGGCACAGCCCTGTGACTAAGTGGTGGCCAATGAGATAGAAGTGAAAGTGACGTGTTTGGTGTCTAGGATGGGTTCTTCAAAGGAAAGAGGTATGCTTTCCTCCATTCTGCTTCCTGAAACATGGATGCAATGGTTGGAACTCCAGCAGCTATCATGGCCCATAAGGATGAATCACATACTAGGGACAGCAGAGCATTGGGCCAGAAGGATCTTGGGTCCCTGATGCCTTTGTAGAGCCCCTGACTCCCTTCATCCAGGATTCCTCTCCCTTAGAGGTAAATAAACTCTTTGGGGTTTTTGTCTACTGTGCAGTTGGACCTAATCTTAACTGCCAGTTGTGAAAAAGCTTCGGTAATGCAGGGGTGTGAGGTGAGCTCTGTAGAGACAAAGGACTGGCTGGCCCCCAAAGCTTCTGGGGTAAGGAAAGCTGCCCAGCACCTCCTGGGGGAAATCTGGGATGGCAGAGTAAGGAAAAAGAGGGGAAGGAGCAATTGAGAGGGGACCTTTCCCACGACCCCACAAATCTTTAGGCAATGCTCCTTCAGCTCTTTTCTTCTGCGGTGCAAGTGGCCTTTTGGGGGGAGTACGTCCGAAAGGAACCAAGTTCCCGTCTGGGTTCACACCAGGCCACACAAAGATGATGCACAAGGGCCAAGACCCGGAAACAGCCAGGACCTCGAAGAGAGTCAAGGGTGGGGAGGACTGCACGTGTGCAGGCAAGAGAACTGGGTGGTCTGAGCCAAAATTTCCAAAACCCGGGAGGAGCAAGGAGGCCCCAGCTGACCTCTGCGGTCTGCCCAGAACTTGTGCTGTTCTGCGTACTATGATTCTATATAAGAGGTACTGGTTATGTGACTGACGTGCCACTCTATCAGGTTGAAGACTGGAAGATCTGAAAACTCCCTAAGCATGTGGGAGATTCAACAGGGACCTTTCAGAGAAGGGGAAGGAACCCCACTGGCTTAGACTTCATCTCAGGGACTGTGACCACTGAACAGCAGCAACTTCACCTCAGAGCCTCACCCATTACAGGCACTCCTACAGATCACCAGGAAGGATGCAAGGTGGCTGACATCTGAAAAACCAAAGCCAAATAAATGCCATGGCTACTAAATACTAAAACTACTAAATACCGAAAGCCACGAAAACACAAACTAAATGGTCAGACTCCAATAAAAAAGGTGAGTGGAAAGTGAGAAGCTATGTCAGAACAATTTCCAGCGAGGGGAGATTGACGTCACCACCTGGCTCTCATTTCCTGGGGGGCCAAGACCTCAAGGAACACTGTCCTAGGTGACCGAGCTCTCATGACATCCCAGCTCATATTGAGATTCCTGTCCCATTACACCCTCCTGGGCAAGGTCCCTGAAGGCAGGTTCCTGGAAGAATCAGCTGCCTGGCTGGAGACGGAGCCTCATTCTGGAAATATAATGTCACATCACAGCATTTTGCAATTTTTTTTTTAATCTCGACAGTGAAATTCTAGTTTATACGCGAGATGAAAATAGAACTGCCCTGGCTGCAGGGTACCTGATCAAGGGTAGGCTCCCCTTCTCCTGTCTCTTCTAGAACGAACCTCTGTAGAGCTTGCCTATGAAAATCACAGACAGGTCAGGTGGGTGGCTCAATGCCTCGAGTCTTCTACAGGCTGCAAACTCAAGCACCAAGGGCTGGATGGGTAACAGTGGTGAAAGAGGAGAGGTGAGGGGTGAGAGGCAGACAGTCTCCTCCACTTGCCGTCTACTTTCCCTTGTTTGATTACAACATGGGTGCTGAGAAATCGCTCTCTTCTATCAGGAAAATGAACCTGATTCAGCCGGTGTCGGGGAGACAACAGGGAGTGGGGGAGATTGGGGAAAACAGGAAACTACAGCTCTGAAGCCCCTCTGGCTGCTGCTGCCTGAGAAAGTGGCCACAGCTTTCTGTTCCTCAGGAGAAGCTGCGTATCTGGATTTTGGTGTAAAACTTTCTGATTTTTAAAACTGCTGACAACTCACTTCACATTTGGGAGAAAAAAAAAGCAGGCAAGCCCCAGGCAAACCAAACCGAGCGCGTCTCCTGTGCGCATGATCTCTGCCAGCTGAAACCGGGGCATCAAGGCCGAGCTCCTGACATGTGCGCCTTCTGAGTCTGAATGACACCACCCTGAGTCAATGAAGGCTCACATGGATGTGTTTCAAAGAAGCCCAGTTTCCAAGAGACCTCTTTCACGATAAAGATCCAAGACTTGGAGGGGAAGAGCTGTCCACCCTGACAAAAACCAAGCCTTGCTTCTCGACAGTCTCGGCTGCAATGAGGACCGTGGGGGTGGGGGCGCCCCCACTCCCGTCTGTCTTTCATTAGCAAATTCACCCTGGGGCCCCGGCTCAGGTTGTGAGGATGCAGTGTCCGTATTTTTCTCACCGCTCCTCGATGCTGGGAAACAGTAAAAATAATCAATTGGCCCTGTGACCTCGTGCACAAAGCTGAAGACGGCAAGTGCAGCCGTGGCCCGATTTCCCCCACCCTCGCTGGCTCCTTCCTTGCTGGGCCCCTTCACCTCCCCGCAACACAGCCTGCCCCGGCCCTGAGGCCAGAGAGGAGGCGAAGGGCTGAGATGGAGTGTGGGACTCCGCCTTCGGGTGGCTCTAGATGGACTGTATGTGGTCTGCAGGGTCCATCGGCGATATCAGAGGCTGGCTTTGAAGCCCATACCTCCCCCCCCCCACCCTCCGCTTTCCCCCACCAGCTGAGGGCAATGCCCAGCAGTGGGGCTGCACTCTGGTGGCTCAGATCGTAAAGAATCCACCTGCAACGCAGGAGACCCAGGTTTCATCCCTGGGCGGGGAAGATCCCCTGGAGGAGGAAACGGCAACCCACTGCAGTATTTTTGCCTGGGAAATCCCATGGACAGAGGAGCCTGGTGGGCTACAGTCTATGGGGTTGTAAGGAGTCGGGCATGACTGAGCAATTAAACCCCCAACTAGCAAAGCCAAAGTGCCTACAACTGTTCAAAGAGCATGGAGGGGTTCAGGGTGAGGATGCGGCTTCAGAGTCAAGTTCAACAGCAGTGCACCCACTGGGCCATGAGTGGCCAGACGTTCACCTAGGCCTCCTCTAAGGAATTTGCACAAAAATAAACGGATCCACCAACAGATCCCCTCCGTCTCCCCGTAGTGAGTCACACGATTTACTGTTTCAGGGTTGTGGGCACAAAACTCTGGGTTCCAGGACCAACACATGGCCACCCCGCAATGTTGACCCTGAGCGATTTCTGATCTTTGTGTGCACTTCCTGCCTGGCCCAGGAGGCTGCTCTGGGAAAAGGGTGTTTCTACCGCCTCCCTGGGCCGAGCCTGAACAACCTCACCACGGGCGAGACGCCCTCCATCACTGACGGGCAGGACCTCAAAATGCTTAAAGACTTTTATTTCCGGTTGTTTTTTTTTTTAGGGGATAACATGTCCAACATATAAAAATAGCTGGAAACTTGCAGAATCTTTTAACCTATAGCTGTTTATCCTCAGATAAATCCTCTGGGATTTTAAAGACTATACTTGAAAACCTGCAGGAAAGAAAAAATGGTCTTTCAGTATCTCGTTTTCTTTGTGCTCTCTCGGTCCCAGCTCTGCCCCTCAAACTGCTTTTGTTCTCAGATGATGCCTCCCTGGGGGGGCTGCCACCCACGGAAGAGACCTGGGGCCTAAGCAGCCCTCTGGCTGCCTGGGGGTGCCATGTGAACATCAGCCCCTCAAGTGCTGCCCTGTAATGCCTTGGACACGAGCCCCTCTCCAGGCCACGGGCATGGGGGGCTGCTGGCAGGTGGGGACCACGCTGGACTAGATCTCCGAGAATCTCTTAGAGGAGCATCCCCTGAAGGTGGCCAGGACTTGGGCTTTGTGCCCAAGGGCCAGGGCCCTGCCTTGCCCAGCCCCCTGCCCTCTTCCAATGACATTACCGTCTATACAATAGTGAGAAAAGAGCTCCACAACAGTCTCTCAGCAGAGGTATTAAAAAGCCCACCAGTGGCCATCTCGGCTGCCTCTTAACCGAGGCAGGAAACAGGGCTGAAAGAGCAGCGAGAGGGAGGCCCGTTAGACACAGATCAGGGGTGCTTCCAGATGCAGGGAGCGGGTCACGGACCCTGGACTCCTGGCCCCAGTAGGAGGCCAGAACCACTGGCCAGGGCTGAGTTGGGTCAGCTACAGCCCTGAGTGCAAAGGACAAACAACCTCCTGAGGCTCTCAGTGGCCCAAGGCCCATTGATTCTTTCCAGCAAGTCTCTACCCCATCGGCCCTGCTCTGTGCGCTCAGGCCGAAGGTGGGTGATGCATGCTGACACGTGCTCCTGGCCTCATGCGTTCTACGAGGGGGCCACGTGCAAGGGGGCCAGGGGACCAGTTTTGATCTCCCGCATGTGCAGTCCACACGTACTTAACACACTCCCAGAGCAGCCGCCCACCTGTGGTCCTGGTTCCCTGTGCGTGTGTGCAGGACCGTGGGGTGGCTCCCTCCTGTAGCGGCCACGTGCCTTAACAGATTGGGGTTAGGCCAGATGGACAGGCGATGACGTCGGCTGACACATCACTGGCAGTAAGACTGGGAGATGCTATCTGGAACTACGTGGGGCAGGTAGGACCAGGTAGCGTGTGAGGAGCCACACACAGCCCAGAGCAAGCTTCAAAAGCCATGACCGAGGTTGCTGAGTGGACGGGACTGTTACCTTCTGACCTGGCAGTGCTTGCTGTTGGACGCAAGCCGCCAGCCGGACGGGGGACACAGCTCTGTCAGCTATGGGGGAGGACACTTGAGAGCAGATACTTGACTCTGCGGCTGTAGTTCCCACTCTGGACACAGGATATGGGTGTGAAGTGGGTTCCGGGGTCCAGGCACCCCGTGTGGCCATGTGGCCCCAGGGGGACCACTTAGCCCCCAAGCCTACGGCTCTCACGTGCAAAACAGGTGACAACAGCTGGCCTCAGAGGGCCTGAGAGGAACGAACAAGTCGCGACGGCCTAAGGGTTCAGTTAGCACGAGCTGTTTGACCACTTAGCTGGCATTTACGGTACAACTGGAATTTGGGCCCAGTGAGCCAAGAACTGGGGATTTTCATTTTTAGGAGGGTCTTTACACCTGGGGGATGTGTCAGAAGCAACAGCTCAGCTCAATACAGAAAACAACACAACGCAGAGCAGAATCCTTCCTTATGTTCGCTGTCAGAACTAAAGGTGACAGAAGCAGGGCTTTTAGAAAGTAACTGTCAGTACCTAAGTTTAAGGGATGTATATTAAAACAGTGTATGAGAAAATGAGCTGCCTGTTACTTCCACCTAGATTCTTGAAATCTCATCTCCTATGTTGGGGCTCAAGACACACCTGATTGGGGATTTCCCTGGTGGTCCAGTGATTCAGAGTCCACATTCCAATGCAGGATTGATGCAGGCAGGATCCCTGGTCAGGGAACTAAGATCCCACGTGGCATGGACCAACTACGCCCAAGCATCACAACTGCTGAGCCTGTGTGCTCCGGAGCCCGCCTGCCACAATTAGGGACTGCGTGCTGCAATGGGAGACTCCCCCATGATGCAACTACGACCCGACGGAGCCAAATAAATGTGGAAAGAAAGAAAGAAAGGAAGAAAATGCTATTAAAAAAAAAAGATACAAGTGAGTGTGTTCTGTTAGTATTCCTTCACTGGGGAGTCGAGTGCGTTGTGGAACCATTTGAAATTGCCTCTATTCAACCAACATGACCGATAAAATCAGAAATTTCACATGGTTCAACCTGATATGAATCTGTCCCTCTTAAAGACCTCCACTGGGGTGATCCCTGCAGGAAGGGGAGGGGGGACAGATATGTGTTCAAACACATGGCTTTCCTTGGCCCCCTCTTCTCAGTTCCCACTGCATCTGTGTGTGTGTGCTCACATGTGTGTGCCCCTCTCTGGCTCAGATTCATCCTTTAACTTCCAAAAGGCAGCAGCTTCAACAAAATGTTCAGGAATGATGCTGGCACCTAAGGAGAGGTGTGTGTCTTCTCAATGGAAAATGCCTGAAAAGGAGGCTTCAGGGGCTTGGAGGGGCTTCTCAGGTGGGCTCCGGTTTCTCCTCTCTGCTTCCTTGCAAATGCTAAGCTAATGCGTTCGATGTTACAAGAACCCTGGCTGTTCTGCATTTGTAGTTTTGAGTTATTTTTTTTCAGTATTATTAATATTTCATCATAAAAGTATTGATTTCCTTTAACTAAGAGACTTTAAAGTTTGCTGCATCCTTAAGCATGATTTTATTATGTCCTGGGGCCAAATGTTTTTTGCCTCCCCCCAAAGGAATGCTTTTCTTTTTATATAATGTGTGTCAAGAAGAAAAAAGGAATTGATTCACAGAATTCTGCCTCATAGGCAACTTTTAAGGAACGCATCTAGCAGGGGCTACCTGGATAGATGTTTCCTCAATGTGATGGTGGTGTCTCATGGTTAACCCAGAAGTAGGAACGAAGCAGAATATTTATATTAAAATATGAGCCAGCTCCAAGAGAAGGTAACACAGGAAAATGAAGACAACTCTAGATATGACCCCAAAGCGTCAGAACTCCCTCTGAATGCCGAGCGAGTCGGAACACCTGTGTCCATACTGTCACCATCTTCCCGCCCTTCAAAGTCAGCAGAAAACAAGCAGAAAAGCTGCTGCTCTGGGGTTGCCTAGAGAAGCCTCCGTTTTCCTCCGTCTCTATAGCACCGGCTGCAGAGTTAGGGAAAAAGACGCTGGGTTTTACAGACCCGTCCAGGAAGCGGGTGGAGGGCAGTGGCTGGCAAACCAAACCAGGCGCTCTGCAATGTTTAAATATTGAGCATCCTTTCTCCTTCCTCCACATTTATTATTAACTTGGACCCGCATCACCGTGCGCATTGACTTCACTTCTTCCAAAGAATCTGAGACACAATGGACAATGAGTGGGGGCGGGGCCGAGATTTGGGTTTCTTTCTCTCAGACCCTTGCTGGAAATCCTTTACGGTCAGCCCTACGTTTTTAGAGCCATGAATTCCTGGAAACGTCTCAGCCTTTCAATGACCCCTGGCGCCCGAACGCGGATGATTAGTGCCCCAAATATTGACAGACCGGCCTCTCTTCCCCTTCCAAACAAGGGAGCAGTGTCGGAGCGAGGCTGCATAAAGATGCCCGTTGCCACCGGGCGGGCGAGGTTGGGGAAGCATCACTCAGACAGGCGCTCTTTTGTTGGGGAGGAACCGCGGTTCCCTCGGCTTCACCCAGGTAGAAATGAGATGTCTGCGATGCTACGTGAGTGTCAGAAGCTCCCTGTTTAAAAATAAACAAACTCTGTCTACAGCCACCAGAGGTCCTCTGCTTGGTGATGGGACAACCGGCTTGGGGGGCTGGCCGTGGCCCAACTGACACACAGGCTCATCATATGTCCACAGCCTGGCCGGCAGCCGGGCCAGCTCGGAGCCTGGGCCCAGCCCCACTCCTTGTGGGGACCAATGCTTTGCATTGGAAATAGAAACCTCCAATCTTCCCAGAAGGCAAGGCAACGGCACCTTTTCTGGGGAAGGAGTGGGGAGTGGGGGGTGAACCATCCATCACGTCCCAGGGGAAACCAGCTGCCCTCCTGTCCAGAGAAGATCCCCTGGACCTGCCAGAAGGAATAAACTGGCTACAAGCGGCCCTTTTTCCTGGGCTTTTATCTGTTCAAGGGAAACTGTCCCAAATGACCGTCCTGCAGCTTCCATTTTCTTTTAAAAGACAGGGCTACATTTGAGATCGATGTTTTCCCCTGAAACGCCAGCTAAATTTATCCTTCCCTACATCCTGTGCTCTGGTTTCTGCACTCAGTTGGCCCTCGCCATGCTGAGGGAAGCGTCTTGTCTTCGGATGCCCCTTCCTCGCTGGTGGTCCTCAAGCACTCAGCCCTGTCCTGCTGGTCATCACTTCACACAAACCCCCTTGGGGTCCCCTCCAACGTTCCTCTGCTGCCTCACTCCCTGAAGCCCCCATGAATTGAGCTCCAATCTCCCGAGGTCTTCACCTGGCTCCAGCTCTCAAAATTTACCCCTAGAAACCTTCAGGTTGGCTGGTTTCGAATGGCTCCTGACCACTGGCTCCCTGGCCAGGCTGCTCCGCAAAGCGGTGTCACGTGATTGCCGTTGCGGGGAGTGAGGTCACATAGACCGCCCAGGGGCTTACGGACTGAGCTGACCAGAGGACTTACTTTTCTCTCCTGGTCTCGCTTGGCAGGCTGCCCTGTGAGTGAAATTTCACTGATTGATTTCGTGCCTGATGCACCGAGAGCCCGGTATCTCTGAAACCTTTATTCGTAGACGTGGTTGCAAGAGACCATGCCCTGAACAGACATTTGGAGCTATAGTTTCTATTTGCTGTTAACCTGTGGACTCTCTCTCTCTCCCCCTTTGGCAGGAATAAGAAATAAAATAAAAATGAGTCTTGCTGGAAAGGATGTGCGTGCCCACGCTGCAGAACGAACACACCTGCCATGGAGAGAATTTGCCTTGGGGGGCTGAGCAGGCTGGCATCTCTGGAGAGCCCTGGGGGATGAACATATGGGGCCCAGGTGGGACCTGAGGGGTATCCCCCCACTTTGCTTTCTGGAAAGCAACCTGGCAAGGGGCTCTCAAGAGCCTTAAAGGATCTCCCTGATGGTCTAGTGGTTAAGATTCTGTGCTTCCAACACAAGGGACATGGGTTCAATTCCTGGTCAGTGAACCAAGATCCCACATGCCGATTGACAGGGCCAGAAAAAACAAAAACAAAAACCCTGAAGTATAGGCATTCCCATTAGTACTAAAGAATGGTTTCTAAAGGAATCACTGGAAACCTGCAGAATGACTTCTGTGTAAGGATGTTCATCTCAGGGAGGTTCACAACGCAGCAGAAACAACCTGTGTGTGTGAATGCTCAGGTTTTAAGTCACGTCCGACGTTTTGTGATCCCATGGACTACAGCCTGCCAGGTTCCTCTGTTCATGGAATTCTCCAGGCCAGAATACTGGACTGGGTAGCTGTTCCCTTTGCCAGGATCTTCCCAACCCAGGGACTGAACCCAGTTCTCCTGTATAGCAGGCAGATTCTTTGCCATCTGAGTCACCAGGAAAGCCCCAAAATACCGGAGTGGGCAGCCTTTCCCTTCTCCAGGGGATCTATCCGACTCAAGAATCAAACCGGGGTCTCCTGCATTGCTTGCAGAGTCTCTGCCAGCTGAGCCACCATAGAAGCCCCTGCTCCTCAGAACTGTGAGGCAGTGTACTTCTGAGGTCTGAAGCCACACAGGCTGTGGTACTTTGTCATAGCAGCTGTAAGAAGTGAATACTCAGACCCGGACTACCGTGTAGCCCTTGAAAATGAAGTACTAGGAAGAGGTGTTTTGCAGCCTGGGGAGATGCTTCTGGCATGATAGCAATGTCGTTAAAAACAAAACCCTTAGAAAGAGACTCACAGACTTAGAGAATGAGCATACGGTTGCTGGGGTGGAAGGGACAGTTAGGGAGCCTGGAATGGACATGCACACACTGCGGTGTTTAAAATGGATAACCAACAAGGGCTTACTGCAGAGCACAGGGAACTCTGCTCAACTCTAAGTGGCAGCCTGGAGGGGAGGGGGGTTGAGGGGAGAATGGATCCATGTTTATGTACGGCTGATTCCCTGCACTGTCCACCTGAAACGAACACAGCACTGCTAATCGACCATGCACACGTATGTGCTAAGTCGCTTCGGTTGTGTCTGACTCTGCGTGACCCTGTGGGCCACAGCCATCCAGGCTCCTCTGTCCATGGGATTCTCCAGGCAAGAATACTGGAGTGGGTTGTTATGCCCTCCTCCAGGGGATCTTTCTGACCCAGGGATCAAACCTGCATCCCCTGTGTCTCCTGAACTGCAAGCAGATTCTTTACCACTAGCGTCACCTGGAAAGCCCAACTGGCCATGACAAGAAACAAGTGAAAGTCGCTCAGTCATGTCCAACTCTTTGCAATCCCATGAACTACACAATCCATGGAATTCTCTAGGCCAGAACACTGGAGTGGGTAGCCTTTCCCTTCTCCAGGGAATCTTTCCAACCCAGGGATTGAACCCAGGTCTCCCACATTGCAGGCGGATTCTTTACCAGCTGAGCCACCAGGGAAGCCCAAGAATACTGGGGTGGGTGGCCTACCCCTTCTCCAGTGGATCTTCCCAACCCAGGAATCAAAACGGGTCTCCTGCATTGCAGGTGGACTCTTTACCAACTGAGCTATGAGGGAAGCCCATACTCCAACAGGAAATAAAAAGTACAAAAAACCCCAAAGAAACAAAACCCAACGAAACCCTTACACAATAAGGAGTCTCTGTACACACAGGGCACTACATTCAATATCTCATAATAACCTATAATGAAAAAGAATCTGAAGCTGCATGCCCGAATCTTCTTGCCTGGAGAATCCCAGGGACGGGGGAGCCTGGCGGGCTGCCGTTTATGGGGTTGCCCAGAGTCGGACACGACTGAAGTGATTTAGCAGCAGCAGCATAGTTATATTACAAAAAAAAAAAAAAAGGAATCCTCTGTTGTATAGGGAATAGCAGGCATGTGGGGGTAGGGAGAAGGGAAAAACCAGCAAACAAAGCAAAGCAAAAAACCCAGACAACACAGCAGGTCTGCTCCTCGGCTGCACGTGCATCCGAGGTGCCCACTGCAGCAGCGTCTGGGATGGCAAACCAGGAAGCAGCCAAAATGCCCAGAGAAAGGAGCACATGGATCCACACTACAGAATATCACACAACCCCAAAAGGCTGCCCACTGCAGCAGCGTCTGGGATGGCAAACCAGGAAGCAGCCAAAATGCCCGGAGAAAGGAGCACATGGATCCACTCTACAGAATATTACACAGCCCCAAAAGAGGATGAGAGAAAGCTACACATATTAACACAGAAAGATTTTTGATTCACTGTGGTGCCTGAGAATAAAGCTGCAGAAGGGTATGCAGAACAATGATTCTGTTTGGGTTAAAAAAAAAAACAAAAGTTAAGGTTAAAAAAAAAAAAAAAAGGGCAGCTCAAATCATAAGACAGCTACAGATCCATAACCCCTTCCTTATCCTAAACCCTTGAGGTTGGAGGTGTTCTGGGCTTTATATACTCTTTAAGGGGTGAAAGGCCATGTGGCACACATATATACCAGGTCACTCCCTCACCTGGGTCTCAGGTAGCTGAAAACCAAATCTATTACATTTCTGCAGGGAATAAAACCAAGTCTAGTCACAATAGATGGTGGCTATAAGTCTTATAAATAGCCTATTGATAATTCAGGGCAGGTTCTGCCATCAAGTGAGTTATGAAAAGCCTCATGGTGCTCAGCGCTGTGTGGACTTCAGAATCGCATAGAGGGCCGAGGCCCTGTGCTGCCCACTGGCCATGGGTGGACATATAACTGCACAGGGACGGATCTGCACAGAGATGAGCCGAACTCTGGACGTCTGGGGAGTGGGGAGCATGGTTGGGGGGACTTAGGCCCTGTTTGTAACATTTTAATTTCTTTTAAAAATGAAGAGTCAACTCATGCATTTCCTGTGCTGTGTGTGCTAAGTCGCTTCTTCAGTCGTGTCCGACTCTGTGTGACCCCATGGACTGTAGCCCGCCAGGCTCCTCTGTCCATGGGATTCTTTAGACAAGAATGCTGGAGTGGGTTGCCATGCCCTCCTCCAGGGGAATGTATTTCCTAGGTAACTAAAAATTGGGGGAAAAAGAGAAAGAGAAGAAAAACAGAGAAAAGTAACAGATGAGAAGTAAACGGAAATACTAGAGCTGCTTTCTTCAGGGGTGGAGGGACTGGGGTGATATCTTCTTCTGTAGCTTAATTCCCCGGCGGTGCAGTGGTTAGGGCTCCGTGCTTTCACTGCCAAGGGCACGGGTTCAGTCCCTGCTCAGGAAACTAAGATACCCCAAGCACTACAGCATGGGCAGCGGGGCGGGGGAAGGAATCTTCTTGTAGCTTAACAGTCCCATTGACAATTTTCTACATTCATGCGTTTAAGCCACAAATGCACGCAAGAGGCTTGCGGCCACAGGGACACACGAACGGCTCCATCCATCCCTGTCGTCGCCAGTTCATCCCTAGGGCCCTGGCGACCTTGCGGACCGAGTCCCGCTCTCTCTGACTCACTTCCACCGCCGCCCCCGTCGGCTCCTGCTCCACCGCAGCTCCATCCCCGTGAAATATGGCCCCTTCCTGGGTGCTGCTCACACGCCTGGCGCTTTGATTCATTATCTCTTATTCTCTCCGTCCTTTATTTTTCTGCCCTCTTTGGCCTTTGATTGCTTTTCGGGAGTTTATCATATTGAACTTTTATCCCTTTCCAGGAAACCCTATTCTTTTTTTTTCCCCTCCCTTTCACAATTAATAAGTAATCGAGACAGCACTGCTTTGGACAGAAGCACATCCTGTCTCCTAAACAGAACTGCCGGGAGCATCTCTTGGGGGCCCTATCCGGGCCCGTGGAGGGCACGTCGCCTGTCACTAGGAGGAGAGCGCTGTGGTCCATCGCCATGCTTGGGGAGAGGGTGCCAATGGGGTTCTAGGTATCTGAGCTGTCTCCATCTTACGAGACTGCTGCAATTTCACAGCTCTCTTCCATAGAAGGGACGGGAGGATGTAGCCTGGGGGTGGGGGGCGGGTCTGAGTGCCAGGGTACAGACAGGGAAATAGAGGCATCGCATCTGAGTCTGAGTGAGGGCTCTGGAAACAGGTTCAAGTCTCAGCCCTGGGATGCTGCCTGCCTGTGAGGCCCAGAGCCTGGGATTCTCTAGGTGCGATACAGAGGAAAAGAATCTGTTCCTCACGCATTGCTGTGAGAATTAAATAAGAATAGAGGGCTTCACTTTATAAGAAAGTGTATTTAAAAAGTCACTATTGCAATTTATACTTTCTTTTTTTCTTCTTTTCCTTCATATTTGCTTTAGATATATAGTCCCAATGACACTATTTCTTATAGGGGCAGTTTATGAAAGGTAGTTTGTTGCAACGCTTAACATATTTTTAATACATATTGCTTATCAAAATATTATCTCTGATGTTTAGTGCTTTATTTTTTTTCTTTAAAACACTAGAATAGATGTAAATAAATTATAAGGAGTTTTATGTATATTCAACTGTTTTGATTTTCTCTTTAATCCTTTGATTATACTGTGTTAAACAAAATATAACAATACTGCCTAATGGTATATATTTTAACATTTTCTTATAAGAAATACATTTTTAATCTAAGCACAAAATAGTACTTTGTGGATGATTTCAAGATTTAAGAAATTCTGGAAACTTTACCATAAATAAAATTGTTTAAGTGAGGAAATATTTTGGTTTATAATTTTGTTAAAAGAACCCTCTGATGGAATTGGCAGTCATTGATATGGTGTCTTTAAGACGGGGCTGAAAGTACTGAAACAGTCACTTTTGTAGATAAATCTGAATCGCATCTCACGGACTCAGCTCAGGTCCTGCTGGTGTCACAGATGAAAATACCACATTTCTACTTCAAGCATATCTCTAAGGTGCCTGCTAACTAAAATTTTTCTTTTATCTTAATGTTGTACCATATAACACAAAGTTGTGTGTATGTGGAGCAAAGGTGGAAGGTATTCAGGACAATAACAGAGTTTTAAACAAAAAGAATGTACAACATTACATCATGATAATATCTACAGTACATTAGAAATCATGAGTTAAGGTCATATGTATCTGTTTGCCTGAAAATATCTTGATACATTAGTATATTAATATTGTCAATAAAATATTTAAAGGTACTGAGCTGTTTTTTCCTGTTATTAAAGTGCTGGCATAAGAAAATTTACACAAAGTGTAGTAAAGTGAAGCAGATTCCAATTACCGTCTTCCTCTTCACAGCCTCTTTTGTTTTATTAATTGTATTTTATGCTTCTGTGTTGTATGTGCATGATGTTCATCATTTAAATCTCCTTTAGAATGAATTGAGATGAAAACACAACAGTTAGGTGGAAAATTAGGTAGTCAATCATTGGAATAATTCTCACAAGGTTATTACCTTTGAGAGACAGAAAAAGGAAATGTCATTGAAGCATCTGAGTTGACTGTTCATAGAGAAAAAAAAAAGAATATAGGGCTTCCCTGGTGGCTCAGTGGTAAACAATCTGCCTGCCAGTGCAGGAGACAAGGGTTTCATCCCTGATTGGGGAAGATCCCACATGCTGCGGAGAAACTAAGCCTGTGTGCCAAAAATATGGAGGCTGAACTCTAGAGCTTGGGAGTTGTGGCTACTGAGCCCACGTGGCGTGCAGCCTGCGCGCCCTAGAGCCCATTCTCTGCAACAAGAGAAGCCACCACAGTGAGAAGCCTGCGCACGGCAACGAAGAGGAGCCCCTGCTTCCACAACTAGAGAAAGCTCTTGCAGCAACAAAGACCCAGCACAGCCATAAATAAATTTATTAAAAAATAAATAAGAATACATA
Organism: Bos taurus; assembly: GCF_002263795.3. Lineage (NCBI taxonomy): Eukaryota > Metazoa > Chordata > Mammalia > Artiodactyla > Bovidae > Bos > Bos taurus. Next base: position 9,820,585 of record NC_037352.1, on the reverse strand, counting down.
CAGCTATGCTTAGCATGCATGTGTGCTAAGTTGCTGCAGTCGTGCAGCACTTAACTCTTTCCACTTAACTCTTTGTGATGCTATGGACTGTAGCCCACCAGGCTCCTCTGTCCATGGGGATTCTCCAGGCAAGAATATTGGAGTGGGTCGCCATGCCCTCCTCCAGGGGATTTTCCTGACCCAGGGATGGAACCTGTGTCTCTTATGTCTCCTGCATTGGCAGGTGGGTTCTTTGCCATTAGCGCCACCTAGGAAGCCCAATGCTTAGCATAGGGGCTGATATAAAGCAATTGCTCAATTAACGGGAGCTGGCCTTATTAAGTTATAGCACCAGGAATGACTCCAAGCATTTATCTCCAGACCCTGCCCCCTGGAAGTTTTGACAACACAGAAAGAGGAGCACTCTAGCCCTAATCATCTCCAAGAAATAATAACTTTAAAATTTTTTAAAAGTCCCTGCAGCGAGCTGGATGGAGCGGCTGACATGTCATCACCCAGCACCAGGAAGTGACCTGGAGGTAGAATTCACCTGTTTTCTGTCTAGGGGTCACAACACAGACATAACTTCAGAGGTTTTCAACAAAAGCTCACAGCAGTGATTCTAATACCTACTTTCTTTCCCAGAAGTAGTGATTCTGAGGTCAGACCACAATCAACAGAGATTTCTGGAAAGGTATGAAATGCAAACTTATCTCATGATTTACAGGAAAGAAAAGGGAACGGGCGGCTGTTTTACCAGCAAGAACAGAGTCGTTTCTTCAAAGTCAAAAAGAAATGGAAAAAGGCACATTTTAGGGAAGGGGGAAGCTGCCACGTGAGTCTGGATTGCATCAAGGTTTCCAAATTATCCCAGAACGTGCTGCAGGTTCCAATTTCTTTTTTTCACGTTTGGATTGCTTTAAGGAAAATGTTGCATAAATAGGAGTGTTTTATAATTAAATGGGACACAAATGAGATAATCTGGTCGTTAGGAAAAGATGACAGCTTTGTGACCATCCTAATAGTTTAGAACTGGTTTCGAAAAAACAACACCTCCCTGGTGGTCCAGTGCAATGCAGAGGACGCAGATTCGATTCCTGGTCAGGGAACAAAGATCCCACATGCCATGGTGCAACTAAGCCCTCGAGCCACAGCTAGAGTCTGTGAGGTGCGAGGAGAGATCCCACATGACGCAGTGAAGATCTCATGTGCCGCAACTAGCACCCGATGCAGCCAAATTAAAAAAAAAATCAGGCCTTTTGGATTGGTAGTCTGCACTCAAATTACCGACTTCAAAGCAGGGTGGAGATGTCTCTCATGTTTATGTAACATTTCAGAGATCATATTGCGCTTTTACAATCATTTCGATAGATCTTTACAAAAACTGAGAAAAGGTTCATAGCCAAAGGACCAGTGTCAAGGACTGCCTGCCACCAATGCTGTTTCTGCCGTTCACAACTTCAGTTCCCTGTCCTCTTCAATAGGAAGAGATCCAGTCCTGAGCCCTTGGAATGGGAGCACTGACTCCAAGACCCTAGACGACCACAGAACTGCTGCTGCTAAGTCACTTCAGTTGTGTCCGACTCTGTGCGACCCCAGAGACGGCAGCCCACCAGGCTCCCCCGTCCCTGGGATTCTCCAGGCAAGAACACCAGAGTGGGTTGCCATTTCCTTCTCCAGTGCATGAAAGGGAAAAGTGAAAGTGAAGTTGCTTAGTCGTGTCCGACTCTTAGCGACCCCATGGACTGCAGCCTACCAGGCTCCTCCATCCATGGGATTTTCCAGGCAAGAGTACTGGAGTGGGGTGCCATCACCTTCTCCGGAGAACTACCCCTAGAGAGTATCAAACGGTGAGAACTCACACTAAGGAAACCACTGGAATACAAGACCCGGCATCACCCCCAACCACCGGTAGCACCCTGTGAAGAACGCCTCAACTAAACAGCAAACAAAACAAAAATAAAAACCCAATCATCAGCAGACAGGATTACCACCTTACTCAGCCTTGCCCATCAGAGAAAAAACAAACAAACAAACAACAAACAAAAACTCAGCACAAATCTCACCCTATAAGCTTACACAAACCACTGGACCAACCTCGAGGGCAAAAACCAAAAGGAAGAAAGAGTTCAAAACAATCAATAAAACTTTGTCAAAAAAATACAACATCTTTATTGAGGTATAACCACATACTGTATAATCTACTCATTTAAAGGTGTGTGTGTGTGTGTGTGTGAGTTGCTCAGTCGTGTCTGACTCTTTGTGACCCCATGGACTGTAGCCCGCTAGGTTCCTCTGTTCATGGGATTCTCCAGGCAAGACTACTGGAGTGGGTTGCCATTCCCTTCTCCAGGGGATCTTTCTAATCCAGGGATCAAAACTAGGCCTCTCTCATTGCAGGCAGTTTCTTTACCATTTGAACCACCAGGGAAGACCATTAAAGGTATAATCCAGTAATTTTTTAGTCTATTCAGAATTATGCAACCATCACTAAAACCAATTTTAGAACATTTTCATCCCCTGTGTAACTAGTTGTGAATTAACTTGGGAGTTACAAACACATGTATCCCCAACTATGCTGAAATGAGCCCATTACCCAGTCTTTTCAAGAACCTCCCGCTCCGGCTTCTCCCTTTTGTTCTGAGAGTAGTATAAAAAATTTATTCTTCACATCAGGTCTGGACTCAAGAACTATCTCTTCCAACAGAGTTCATCAGGAAAATGTCCTGGGTCCAATTCCTCCTGCTCTTTGCGGAAGAGGGGAGGGGACCCGCACTGTGGCTGGGAGCCTGGGCTACACACCTTTGCTGGGAAGCGGAACTGAGACCTTGTGCCCCACTTATCTGGCCACAGCAGAAACTGATGACAAAGGGGAACTGTGTGTCCAGCCAAACTGGCAGCAGGTGTCACGAGGATAGTAATGTTTTTATTCCTTGAGGATCTGGGCAGCCTGTGGGCCCAGGCACCAGTGACCCTCCCATCCGTGTGGGTGCCTAAATAGGTGGATTCCTGCCCAGGTCAGATCCCATCGTTGCTCACTGTCCCAGCTCTCGGCTGGTCCCTTCAGGGCCCCGATCACGATCAGCAGTGCTGGACTACCTAGAGCATCCACAGGGCCTGGCAGCTCTGAAGGAAGGGGTGTGTTCCGGCCACCTGAGTCCACAGCAAACAGTGTCTAGCGTGTAAAGGGATAGAGAACGAAGACTTGTTGGCTCCATCCATCCATCCATCCAATGCTTTCTGCTGCTGCTGCTGCTGCTAAGTCACTTCAGTCGTGTCCAACTCTGTGCGACCCCAGAGACGGCAGCCCACCAGGCTCCCCCATCCCTGGGATTCTCCAGGCAAGAACACTGGAGTGGGTTGCCATTTCCTTCTCCAGTGCATGAAAGTGAAAAGTGAAAGTGAAGTCGCTCAGTCGTGTCCGACTCTTAGCGACCCCATGGACTGCAGCCTTCCAGGCTCCTCCGCCCATGGGATTTTCCAGGCAAGAGTACTGGAGTGGGGCGCCATTGCCTTCTGAGCACCGCCTATATGGGCTCCAGGAGCTGGGCATTTATAAGTAAATGATACAGAATGTCTGCTATCTTGGCGCTTACAGTTCAATGATGGGATGGGATGGGATTGGGGAGGGTGGAGTGGGCAGGCAATGAAGACACAAACTGATGGGAGGGAGTGAGTTCGAGGAAGAGAGTTAAGCAGGGCAGGGGGCTTCTGGAGGGCTGGGAGCGGGCACAGGACAGTCAGGGAAGAACCTCTGAGACAGTGAGACCTGAGGAACAAGACAGAGGACAGAGCCAGGCAGGTACCTAGGATGAGAGTGTTCTGAGCAGAGGCCAACCCAGTGCAGGGGCTGCAAGGCAGGGGCACCTGGCACAGTGGAGGCTCAGCCGGGGCCCGTGCGGCTGCCATGGAGTGGCCGGGGGCAGCGGGAAGAGGCAGGTCAGTCTTGGGAGGAGCAGACTGTGTGGGGTCTCAGGGGCCACTGAGACCCCACAGTGGAATCTGGCCCTCATTCTGAGCAAAACGGTAGCCAGGGACGGACTCAAGCAGAGGCCACACATGGTCTTACTTCACACCTGAAAACAACCTCTCTGGAGAGGTGCTGAGACACGGAACTGGCCAAGGAGAGAGGCGGCCAAGGTCAGGAGGCAGCAAACAACACCCGAAAGGTCAAAGCCCCAAGGCTGGCCCATGGGCCTGATTTCATAAGTGAAGTGTGGCTTATCGCGGGCGTCTGCACACGTGTGTACTGTCCTGCTAAGCTGCAGGCAGGGTCAGGTTCTGACAGAGACCACACCCCCTTTAATAAAAGTCAGCGAATCCCTGGCCTAGGAAACGGGGTGAGAGGGGACTGGATTGGGGCTGCACTTCCCAAGAAGCGCTGGGGGCTGGGAGCTCTGGCCCCGGCATGGACAAGTGGTTTGGTCTGCAGCTGCTCTGCGTGAGGACGTGTTTTCGGCCGTGTTTTCCTCCAGCCAAGTGTGGCTCATGGGCTCTCATGGGCAGCCCAGCCTGGGGCCAACCCCTGCGAACAGCTGTCCTCCTCCTCCGAGGCTTGGGTGTGGTCATCTAGAGGGCGGCCTTTAGCCCCCTGGTTGAAGCCCATCAGTGCTCCCCTGGGCCTCCAATGAAGCCCAGGATGGTCGACGGCACAGGGGTCAGGCCCACATGGCCTCATCTCCTGCTGCCCACACGGCGTAGGGTGCTTGAGAGACGCACATGTGCACCAAGGTTTTCACAGCCCGGGTCCTGCCACCCGCCCGGGATGCCCTGCATTTAGCCTGGCCCACCTGTCCAGACCTCCTTCAGGAGCCTCCCCGTTCTGGGCAGGCCGGCGCCCATGTCCTGGACTCCCACATGGTCACACATTACGTAGTAATATCAGGTGAGGCACTGTCTTCCCCAGGACCCCGTGACTCCTCAAGGGCAGGGCCCATCTAGAACCTTCCACTCCCCAGCCTAGGCAGACCGTGGCACAGGGCACTGCTCAAATGGTTTCCTGAAAGTGGGACAAGCTTGAAGACTTGCCCTTTCCTGAAACTGGGTCCAGGGAGCCAAATATATCCTGCTCCCATATTGGAACACCCTGTTCTCTCAAACTGGCCAAGAAGCAGCTGCTCCGATGGAGGAGAGCCCCTGACTGAGCGGCTTGCCCAGCGGTCAATCCATCTCCGGGAGAGGATCGAGGCAGAGGGAGAGGTCCATGGCGAATGGACGTGGGTCATGCCAGGCCCCGGGCAGTGTGAGCCCCATGGTAGATGCTCAGTGTATGTCTGAGGATTAATAAAGGAATGACAATCAGGCCACAGCATCTGACCCCAGTGGTTACTCAGAACCCTTCTGTAAAGTCGATTAAGCGAAATTCAGGGAGATCTTTTCATCTCTGACAGTGTCCTCAAGACTGGGTGGCTGCTCGAATAAGCCAGGGAGCTTCAGCAAGCACCAGTGACCCTCTCCTCACTCTGCTTTTATTTGTTTTTGGCTGTGCCTCATGGCATGTGGGGTCTTAGTTCCCCGACCAGGGATCGAACCCATGTCCCTTGCATTGGAAGTGCAGAGTTTTAATCACCACACAGCCAGGGAAGTCCCTCCTCACTCTGTGTTAACTGGGCTGCACTGGGCAAGGACAGTGGGGCTTTTCAGATGCTCTCAAGGCGATTCTAGAAACACGCAGCCAGGGTGGAGGGCCCCAGGGTAGGCTGGCTCGACCCAGGACCTCAGGTGGAGAAGAGCTTGCTGGGCTGGGACTCTGTGCTTCCAAAAGAGCTCTGCCTCTGCCCTGGGCCCCGAGGGGCAGGGCCTGTGCGCCTCTCCAGCTGAGAGCAGGGACTGCTGGTGGACTGCTGGTGGACTGCCTTCCTGATCACCTGCTTGGCTGTCCCACCGAAGTCGTGAAGGTAGGGAACCATGGAAGGACAAGCCCACCAGCCTGGAGGAGTAAAGGAGCTGACCCGAAGGCTGTGTTGAGTGGAGGAGGCCCTGCCACCCCGGCCACAGCGGGAGGATGAGACCACTCTAGCCTGAGGCTGGAGGGACACCCCCCAAAGCTGGACACTGAGCTCAGCTCCTCGGGGATGGCACCGCTATGCATCATTTGGACAAGAAACTGAGATTTAGGGACGCGTAGACTCTAAGGTGGGTGAAGTGAGGTTGAGTCATTCAACCAAGTGGTATGCTGAGAAAGTGTCACGTGCTGGGGACAGGAGACACTTTAAGGCACAGTTCTGGGATTCCAGCTGTTTGCAGATTTTAGGTCAGCAACTTAAAGGGAATTCTCCAATGGGCTTTTTACTTATGCGATTCTCAGCCTTCTGGCAGGCCCCTGACCCATATCAATAATAACAAAGAACAGAGATCAAGTGTAAAAATGTCATGTGGTAGCCCTGTTGGGAGGGGAGTTTGGGGGAGAATGGATACATGTATATGTATAGCTGAGTCCCTTCGCTGTTCGCCTGAAACTCACAATGTTGTTAGTTGACTGTATGTCAATACAAAACTGGGGCTTCTCTGGTGGCTCAGACAATAAGGCATCTGCCTGCAATGTGGGAAACCTGGGTTTGATCCCCGGGTTGGAATGATCCCTTGGAGAACAGCATGGCAACTCACTCCAGTATTCTTGCCTGGAGAATTCCACGGACAGAGGAGCCCAGTGGCCTATAGCGTATGGGGTTGCAAAGAGTCGGACACGACTGAGTGACTAACACTTTTACTTTCGATACAAAATAAAAAGTTAAAAAAAAAAAACACACACAGTAAAACTGAGAACACAGAGAGTGAGGCTATGGGCCAGGGTCAGAGTCGGCAGAAGGAGGATGGACACTGGTGTTGCTGACTCGCTGTGCAGGTCCAGGTAAGTTCCTCAGCCACCCTGAGCCTCAGAAAACCTCAAACACAAAATGAGCATGTGCCTGCCTCTCCGCAGAGGGTTCTGCAGGTGAGATCACGGATTCATGAACATGCGAGGAGCCGAGCGCGAAGCACAGAAGGTGGCCCTTGACGGGGAGCCGGGGGAGCCTGCCCCGCCTCACTGAGGCTCAGCTGCTTCCTGACTTGGGCCCGCACTCCACCGCCCGCATATGCTGTTCCTGCCGGGAACACCTCGCCTCCTCATCCAGTGTGTCCAGTGAAACCTTCCACGGTCAATGCACACCATCTACTCAGGGAGGGGTTCCCTGATTCCCACTAGAGAAGGCCAGGTTTCCTGTTACCAGCCAGTTATTTACTGGTATGATTCTATGTATAATGCCTCCTCTTATAAGATTGCAAGCTCCATGTGGCAGGGCCATGGATGTCTGGTTTGCTCATGGCTGTTGCCCCAAGCACGGCGCTTGGCACAGAGGAAGCTCAATACATGTTTGTAGAACAAAGGAATGAATGAAAAGATGAACTCCATTGCTTTCACCAAACTCCATCTTTGTGGCTCCGCGAAGGCAAAGAGCTGAAGAAGTCTCCAGACATTCATCGCTCCAGGGCTTCACTATATTCTGCCAGCCCCAGAACTTTCCAGAAGGTTTCTAAATTTACCCTTGACCAGCGGACCCTTTATTCTCTACTGCGGAGGCTCCTGCGTTTGGCTGGTACACCAACATTTTCCACTGCAGGTCAGCACCTTATTATATATTTTTTAAAGAGTTCTGGCTGAAAGCCAGCCAGGGCTATAGAAAGCAGGAGAAAAAGCTGTTGATACCTCACACCTATTGGGCAAATGTCAACTGGCTTGAGGAAACTTAGACAGCCACTTAGTGCTGCCCGCCAAGCACAGGCATCTCAGGCCTGATTTATCAGTGGGCTCTGACAGGCATGCTCAGAAAACCCTTCTTGGCCCAGAAGTGAGAACAGGAGCCGGGAGCCACGTGTGAGGGGAGACCACGTGTGGGTTGAGATCATGTCTCAGCTTCCAACTCTTGACTCCCCCAGTGTGAGGCCGAGAATTTCTTCAGACCCCCAAGCCCTGAGCAGGATCCCTGGACCCCGGACCAAGCAGACCGTGGGGGTGAGGTGGCCTCGGAGTGGTCAGCCACCCCAGGTGCCACGTGTGACCTGAGCCCAACTGCCCAACCTCTCTGAGCCCCATCTTTTAAGTGGGGGCAGCCTTCCTCCACAGGTTGCTGTGACCCCTGTTTGTGGAGACACTTGGCCTGAGGCTGGCAACGTGGGGGAGCCTCAAAAATCTCCCTTCAGTGGTGCCTGAGCCACTGAGACATTTCAGCCTCAGGAGGGCTCCAGGGGCAGAGCTCAAAGCATGCAACTGCTCCTCGGAGGTGCCAGCTGGCGGGCAGCCTGTCCAGCCTCTCCAGCCTCAGTCTCTCTATCTCCCTCCCCACGTGGTATGACTGAGATCAGCCATGGGGAACGCTCTGCCTGTCCCGAGCTGCCGCACGATGTATGAGGACAGTGCCATCCTCAGGACCAGACTGTCATGACCTGGAAAGCTGCACCCAAATGTGTCACTAACCATGCTCGCCAAGGGTGCACCCCCACCGGCCTGGGGCCTGGCTCCTGGGTGGACCCCAATGGCCCCCACACTGCTCTCTCAGATCCATTTCCTACTGAGCAGCCACATGAGCTCGGAGAGACGTGTAATCAAGTGCAGTGCCCCCCAGAGGCGCAGAATGAAATCCACACGCCCTTCCCAGGCCTGGCCCTGCCGCCTGGGCGACCTTCTCCTCTACCCTCGACTACGGGTCCTGAAGTGACTGCCCACAACCATCACCCCATTTCTGTGCGTGCCTCCCCGATGCGGCTGTCTGCTGCAGGAGGTGCTAGAAGAGTGCGCACTCCTGCGGGGGCTCTGTCTTTGGTGGCTCTATCAGGGCAGGTTCCCTATGCCCTGAGCACCAGCCAGAATACTTGCACATGCCCCACGGAGGGGCCTGGAGGAGCTGGGTCAGTTGCCCTGCAAGGGGAGCTCAGGGCGGGCTGCTTGAGCCCTCTGGTTCCCCTAGTTGCTGAAATATCTGGACAGTGGGAGGCACCCATAGAGCTGGGCTCTGGCCCTAGTGAGGTGGGTGCCGTCATCAGCCCCATTTAACAGAAGAGAAGACCGAGGCTCAGGAACTTCCTGATATCACACAGCTGACGCTGACTTAAACCCAAGGGGGTCGGCTCCAGGATGTGTGCCCCTAACTTCCTTGTGGCAGTGGCTCCCTGGCAGGGAATGTGGCCGGTTTGAACAGTATGGTGGCACATGCTGGAGCTCCAATGCTGGTGGCCTTTAAGTGACTTGAGGCCAGCAGCTTCCTGAGGTACCCGGCCAGCCCGGGATGCCCCCCTGCTGACCCAGCGGGGCCAGGAGTGGGTACAGGGTGCTTTCTGCCTTTGCTCTCTGCTCAGAGAGGGGACAATGAGCAGGCCGTGGCCTCCCCCAGGCCCGGGCACTCTTACTGGGTGCTTTGGATGTTGCTCTGAGCCAGTGGCCACCTCCCTTGGGCATCAGGCAGGAAACCTGGCACACACACAAAAAGCATTTTTCCAGAACACCCGAGACTTTATAAATGTCAGCTATTTCAGAACATTCTCCACTTTACTAAAACAGTGTGTGTGGTGGGGTGGGGGGAGGTGTCTGGGGGAGAATCACTCCATCAGACTGATGCAGACCTGCTCAATTCATGAGGCTGGAGGGTGCGTGGGACTCAGCATCTGGGCCCAAGTGTAGCCGAGGAAGGTAACACGCTCAGAAAGCCACAACAAAGGACAGTTTTACCCCAGAAGCGCCACAGAGGCTTGAAGTCAACTTAGCAGGAAAGGAAAGAACACCGAGCGGGCAATAACCTCCTTCTCAGGAAGCAGGTAGAAAGAGCAGGAGTCTGAAACCAGGCTCAGTCTTTCTGGGACGAGGCGCGGGTGATGCTGCTTCTGACTTTTGCTCGCTCAGCTGCAAAAGCGGGATTAGTCACAAGACGGTTTTCGCATATTTACCTCCTGGTTTTCTGTAAAGCAACTGGCCTGGTGCCTCGCACATAGTTGGCATTCAATAAAAGGGACTTTTATCCTGGGGCCTTAAAAAAGCCTGTGATGCTAGAAGCATATACCGCACACACCACGTATCTGAAGTTTTTATAAACTCGCAAATATTTTGGGGGGAGTCACTGTAAAGCACCAGCCGAACTTGTATGTCACACGGTGACATATAAGTATGGCATATAAGTATGTCACACGGTTGAAGTGTCTACTCTCGAACCGCGTTGTAAGGCTGCGGCTTTCAAGGACCTGAGTTCACAGCGGGCAAAGATGGGGATGGAGGAAAACAACTCATCAGACCCCATTTGCTGAGCTTGGACCGCTTTCCTGATGACTTTGGGGCTTTAAGGAAGCAGGCTGCTTCAGTATGAAAGATGTCACAAAACAGCCATTCCCGTTACCCTGGGATAATATTGACTTCTGGCCCTTCGGGGATCTGAGATGCTTATAAAAAAAAAAAAAAAACAACATTCAATAATACTCTGTGTGTGTTTTCGGAAAAAAGCACATTTATACAAAATGCCACGGCTGGAGAGCCACAAATAAAGGAAGCTGTATTTTGGTCATGGGATGCTGGCTACAGAGAAAAGTATGACAGAGAGGTGGACGCTCAGCAGGGGTGCCTGGAGAGAAGCCTTTGGGGGCTCCGTCATGCCGTCACACTCTGTCTGAGACGACAAGCCAAGCCACGGGTGGGCCAGCTCTTGGAGGCCCCTGCCAGCCCCTGGGAAACTTTCCAACCAACACAGCTCCTGAAGCCCTCCTGCACAGAACGACGTCCGCGAGCAATGACGGTGCTGGGTTAGAAGCGGGGATCATGGAGACACCCCTGTTAAATGCGCATGCATAACCAGGGCAACGAAGCCTGAGCGCCCTAACTACCGAGCCCACATGCTCTAGAGCCCGTGCTCTGCAACAAGAGAAGCCCTCGTGTGCTGCAGTGAGCGCAGCGCAGCCAAAAAAAAAAGGTACAGAGAACATTCCGAGAGAAACCAAGGCTCCTGGATACTCTGCCTGAAGGTATCACCCTTGTCCTCCACCCACACACTTTTATTGGTCACCAGATCCTGTTTGTTCCACAGCCTAGATACTTCTAGACACGCTTCATGTTTCTTACCCCAGGGAAATCCTTGTGCAAGGGGGCGTGGAGGCGCTCTTATTTGTTAAGGATAGAAAAAAAAAATTGGCCACAACCTAAACATCCATCAATGGGAGATTGGTTAAATAAACAGTGGTTTGCCTACGAGACCGACTGCTCCTCAGCAGTCAAAAATGAATGAGGGCGCTCTTATGAACCCACATAAAACAAATGCAAGACATTACTGAGTGGAAATAGCACTCATTTAGGTTACAAAAAAAAAAAAGAGGCAATATAATACTGTGCTACAAGTACAGCATGTGTGTGTGTGCTGAGTCGCTTCAGTTGTGTCCGACTCTTTGCGACCCCGTGGACTGGAGCCCGACAGGCTTGTCTGTCTGTGGAACTCTCTAGGCAAGAATCTTGGAGTGGGTTGCCATGCCCTCCTCCAGGGGCTCTTTCTGACCCAGGGATCGAACAAGTGTGTCTTACGTCTCCTGAGTTGGTAGGCAGGCTCTTTACCACTAGTGCCACCTGGGAAGCTCAGTATAGTGTATAAATACCCAGAAAAAAAAAGACTAAAAGGACATGACCCAAGCAGAGGAAGACGGCACCTCTGCAGAGAGGCCTGTTCTCATTCACAAAATGGGCACAGCCCGCACTGCTCCGGAGGTCAGTGCCAAGGGAGGGGTCCCTTCTGTGCCCCCTTCACCCCTGCCCTCCAGACTCCAGTCGACCAAAACCCAAGCCTCCTGACTCATCGCTCCCCTTGCTGACAACCTTCCCTTCTGCTTCCAGGGCAAAAGTCCAACCCTCTTTTGCTAGCAGCCTTCACCATCTGACCCCGCCCAGCTTTCCAGGCTGTCCCGTCACTCCCCACGGCCCTGCCACTCAGTGTCACCTGCTCGTTCACGCGCTGTCCCCCCTACACCTGCCTCTCTGCTCTGCACAACCTGCTTATTTATTCTTGGCCACGCTGTTCTTTGCAGCTGTGCGCGGGCTTTCTCTAGCTGTGGGGTGCGGGTTTCTCATCGTGACGGCTTCTCTTTTTACGGGCTCCTGAGCACAGGCTCAGTAGTTGCAGTGCACGGGCTTAGTTGCCCCATATCATGAGGGATCTTCCCGGACCAGGGATCGAACCTGTGTCTCCCACATTGGCAGGTGGATTCTTAACCAATGGACCACCAGGGGAGTCTTGCACAACCTGTTTATAAGTCCATCTCCCCCATCTAGTCCTCTCTATATGCTCAGTATTTATTTGACTCACAGAAGACCTCAGAAAGCACCCTGCTTTTTGCCTGAACCTAGTTAGTGTATTTGTCATGTAACTCCTTGGAATTTTTAAAATCCTTTAAAAAAAAAAAAAAAAAAAAAGCCAGTTCTTCCCTCACCTGCCCCCTCCCCAGTTCCTTCTCCTGGTGATCCCCTATCTTGGTCCCTAGGAGCTGCCATGCTTTGAGGGGGCCATTCAGGGCATAGGGGCCTCCCTGGTGGCTGTGACGGTAAAGAATCGGCCTGCAACGCAGGAGACCCAGGTTGGATCCCTGAGTCGGGAAGATCCCCTGGAGAAGAAGATGGCAACCCACTCCAATATTCTTGCCTGGGAAATCCCAAGGACTGAGGAGTCTTGTGGCTACAGTCCATGGGTCGCAAAGACTTTAGGGCATAGAAGGGAGGAGAGGACACGTGGAAAACCCAATTGCTTAAGCCCCTCTGAACCTTCAGTGCTGTGACTGCGTCTGGTCCCCACTTTCTGTTTTGGTTCTTCTCCAGCCTCACAGGTCCTTGTGAATTAACAACTCTTCTCCCAGCTGTCCGCACACTTAGCAATGCTGCTGACTTGGCACCTCACCCTCTTGGATCCAGAGGTGGGCATTGTGACTGGTTCTTGGGAAGTGGTAAAGTGATTCTCAAACCCTGTCCCAGGGGAGCCCTGGGGTTCCTTGAGCTAGTCAGGGACATTTTAAGGCCAAAAAAAAAAAAAAAAGAATTCAAATCAAAGTAGTCTTTTTCCAATTCACAGATGAAATGAAGGGCTAGAATCTGCTCAGTTTCTAGGTTTTTATCCCACAAATGAGCCTTCGATCCTCTGCATTTGTTATCACTTGTCCACTAATAAGAACTTACAGCTGATAAAACAAAGGACTGCAAAAAAGAAACGCTGATAGAAAAAGGCTTAGAAAGTTTCTTCAAATAAAGTTATGGACTTTCCTGTAGATGCAGAGATTTGCACCCGTGTTCTCTGCTGGTTTCTGTGCTCCTGAAACGGGACACAGTGACAGTGACAGTCCCCAGGGTTCCCCAAGCACACGCGGTCCAGTGATGCTCTGCCAGCAGACAGTCTTCAGGACTGAAGACACGGGGGTGCATGGAGTGGGAAGCAGACAGGCCAGGCACACTCCTCGCCTCTGAGCTTGGGTTTCCTGATCTGCACACGGAGGACAGGGGCCAGCCACCCAGGGCTGTTGTGTGGCTCAGCGGGAACTGCCCCGCTCGGGCAGGTGTGGAGTTGATGATCCACCAGTGTCACAGATGTGCCGGAGTGTGCTGGGACCAGGGCTGCAGGGGACAGGTCTCTGTTCATCTCTGGTCCTGGCTCTGCCTCTAAGAGCTGTGATTGTTGTTGATGTTTGGTCACTCAGTCGTGTCTGACTCTCTGAGACCCCACGGACTGCAGCACGCCAGACCTCCCTGTCCTTCACTATCTCCCTGAGTTTGCTCAAACTCATGTCCACTGAGTCGGTGATGCCATCCAACCATCTCATCCTCTGTCATCCCCTTCTCCTTCTGCCCTCTATCTTTCTCAGCATCAGGGTCTTTTCCAATGAGTCGGCTCTTCGCATCAGGTGGCCAAAGTATTGGAGCTTCAGCTTCAGCATCAGTCCTTCCAATAGTTGTGGGATCTTAGGCAGATCATGTGACCATAATACTTATAGTCCTTCTGCAGGAGGAAGCACTTTCTGCCCTGGTGTTTTATCAGCACCCAATAAAAGCCTTTCTGAAACGAGCAACTCTGCATGACTACACAGCTTGTTATTTACAGTAGAAGGGGCTCCTGGATTATTAACTTTGTGCAAACTGATTTAAAGTGTGGAAAGGGAACTTATCATTTGGGGGCCGAAGGGTCAGCCCTGGCTTATAACAACGACCATAAAAAACATGGAGGTAACTTTTACTGCACCTGTGTGGAGGCCTCGTTCCAAGCGCTTACGAGAATTAACTCTTTTTACGCTTACAGGCGCCTAATGAGGTAGGAGACATTTCCATCCCTACTTTTATCTTTCTAACTGTGGTAAAACAAACACAGGGCCTCTCTGGTGGCTCAGGGGTAAAGAGTCTGCCTGCCAAAGCAGGAGATGCGGGTTTGATCTCTGGGTCGGGAGGATCCCCTGGAGAAGGAAATGGCAACCCACTCCAATATCCTTGCCTGGGAAATTCCACTGACAGAGGAGCCTGGAGGGCTATAATCCATGGGGTTGAAAAGAGTCAGACTTAACGACTAAACAACAACAAAAAAATTAACATAACATAAAATGTACCATCGTAACTATTATTTAGTGTACAGTTCAGTTGTGTTAAGTACATTCACACTATTATGCATCATCCCCATTTTTCATATGAATAAACAGGCCCAGAGGGGTGACTAATTGACCCAAGGCCATGTAATGAGGACAAGGTGGAGCCAGGACTTGAACCTGATTGTCTGCTCCGGGGCTGTGCTAAGCCATCTCCTCTGAGGACTCACCTGGGCAAGCCCTGCTGCTGAGAAAAGAAACAGCACGAAGGATAAACAGAAAGAACAATGGGGCAGGACCCTGGCCATTCTATCTTCCCTTGGTACTTTTCCAGCTTTCCGATTGTGCTGCCATAAACGTGCTTCACTTCAACTAAGAAATCCGGAGTCGAGAAGCGACAGGAGCCGCGTTCTGGGAGCAGGGATGGGTGTGCCCCTGAGCAGCTGGGCCTCGCCCTGGCACTTGCCTCTTGTCCCATGCTGCCAGTGAGGCTGCCCTGTGTGGGCCCGCCTAAGCCCACAGAACATTCCAAGGCGTCACCAAGGTCAAAAGGCAGCGTGAAGCTGGGGTTTTGGCCTTTTCCTACAACCTGATGCCTGGGCTCCCAAGCTCTTCTCTGCCTGCAACCTGCTCCTTGACACACTGTCATCGGCTGACGTCCCCAGGGCACTCGCCTTCTTCAGTGTCTGAGGTGGGTAATGACCCCGAGCAGTGAGGCAATACTCAGTTCTTCGGAACTCTTTTCTCATCCCAGCTGCCACCTCTCAGGAAAAGCTTGTTTGGGGCCCAGTGGCTGGCACTGCCTGTGGGGTGTGTGTTTCACAAGAAGGCTCCTCAGACAAGTGCTGGTGTGTCTCTGGGGAAAGAGTCTTCAGCGGGGTGGCGGGGGGAGCAGGGCACATTCCAGCGAAGGGAACCTTGGTGTCCAGATTCGGGGATGTGGTTCCTTTGTGGGTGCTCCCAGCCTGACAGTATCCTCAGGCTCCCTCTTCACGGCTGCCCTGTGGGCTCCGAGAAGCAGCCTGGCAAGAAGGGACCCCATGGACTCGGCTCAGGGGCCCCACGCCTCGACCCAGCCACTCCAAGGCTGATTTCTTAGAAACATCTGCCAGGCAGCTTTGAAAGAAGTGCAGATCCTGCTGCTTTTGCTCAGGCAGGATTCTGAAATCTTGTTTCTGCGTTTTTATTCATGGTAGACCAGGAGCAAATTTGTATGAGGATGGCCTTGAGCAACCCAGACCCCAAGCCTGGTAGGGAAGCAGTGACTCTGGGAGAAGGGTGGCTTTCTGCATCACAGCCCTGCAGCTTTGTCCCCTGTCCAGCGGAGGTGGGCTTGGAGCGGGTGGACTCAGGAGCAGGTGTGTCACAGAGAAGACAGGGATAGGAGCGTGCTGGCTGGGCCAGGGCCCCCAAGAGTCCCCTCTCTCCTGACCTCTGCCCTCCCGACCTCTCACTTAGAGACAGGTGGCAGAGCCATCAGGTGAAGCTGCTCGGCCATCACCAATGCCCAGTGTTAGTCGCTTGGTCGTGTCCAACTCTTTGTGGCCCCATGGACTGTAGCCCACCAGGCTCCTCTGTCCATGGAATTCTCCAGGCAAGAATAGTTGAGTGGGTTGCCATTCCCTTCTCCAGGGGATCTTCACAACCCAGGGCTCAAACCGGGGTCTCCCGCATTGCAGGCAGATTCTTGACCATCTGAGCCTTCAAGAAGATGGTATTCAGAGGCAGAAGTGGAGGGACAGGTCTCAGAGGCACAGGAGGAACAGGGGAAGGGACACTCGCTTCCAGAGCTGTGCGGAAGGCAGAGTCAGTGCATACAAATGCCGGGCACAGTTAGTGCTTCCAGAGCTGTGCGGAAGGCAGAGTCAGTGCATACAAGTGCCGGGCACAGTTAGTGCTTCCAGAGCTGTGCGGAAGACAGAGTCAGTGCATACAAATGCCGGGCACAGTTAGTGCTTCCAGAGCTGTGCGGAAGACAGAGTCAGTGCATACAAGTGCCGGGCACAGTTAGTGCTTCCAGAGCTGTGCGGAAGACAGAGTCAGTGCATACAAGTGCCGGGCACAGTTAGTGCTTCCAGAGCTGTGCGGAAGGCAGAGTCAGTGCGTACAAATGCCGGGCACAGTTAATGCTTCCGAGCTGTGCGGAAGGCAGAGTCAGTGCATTCAAATGCCGGGCACAGTTAATGCTTCCGGTTAAACTGTACCCCACACTTCCAGAAATGGATGACTTTTCTGTCCAAAACATGCTGAGGGTTGGAGCTGACGATACGGTTTTTGTCCGATACCACTGAGGCCTAGGGTGGGGAGAATTCACTTTGGGAGCATCAAAACTGAGTCAGGAATGAAAGGGTCTGGTGGTGGGGGGCTCAGGGTCCGACTGGTGCAGACCTGAGTTCAAAGCCTTGCTGAGGAAGACATATCGGTGTGACCTTGGGCGTGTGGGTGGCTTCTTTACATGCAGAACAGGAAAGTGGTAAAACCTTCTTTCTGAGGAAGATCAGTTGAGAGTCCTGCATAAAGTGTTTAGCAGCTTAATTATGTTTTGCTTCAAAAAAAAAAAAAAATGGGCCTCAAGGTCAGATTCAAGTTTCTGTAACTCTCTGTAACTCACCAAGCCAGTGGCTGGGGTCTCTGATGCAGGGAGGGGTTAACATGGGGCTGGGAAGACTGGAGGGAGGTGGGGGGCTGCTCTCCTTCCCATGTGACTCCAGAAAGGGTATTCCGCACCACCCCCCCCCCCCCCCCCGCCTTGGGGGAGCTGGAAGGAGAGAGTTGGCTTCAGTTTTATAATCGGAAACAAGAAAAATAACAGGCTTGAAAAAAGGAGTTTCTGGGAAACACTGCCCGAGATGACATTAGCACCTAGTACGTTCTCCCCAGGGGAGAAGTCAGAACTGAGGTCTATGAATTAAACAAAGATTTGTTTTCTCCTGCCCCACCCCACACCTTTTTTTTTTTTTTTGGATGACAGTTCCAGGCTTTGTGGTCAGCTGGGCTGGCACCAGGCGCACTGCGATCCTGCATTCTTCTTCAGTTACTCAGCTGCCAAAGGCTGGTCCTGGAACGAGGCTGCCTTTCCACAGAACTATTAAGTATTCTGGGTCAGGGACTGATAAGGCTGGTTTATTTGCCTTTGACAACGATCACACCTGGGGAAGGTTCGGCACTTGCCCTTGTGCTCAGGGATTTCAATGTTTACGCAGAGACAGATGGTGCCCCGAACCCAGCAGGACAGGAAAGGAGAAAAGCTGACCCTCCTGCCAGCACACTGAGCCCCCCACTGACCGGGGCAGAAGCCCGGCCTGGGGGTGAGAGAGGCAGCAGTGACCCAGCCCAAACTCCAGCTACCAAGCCTCGCCCGCTTCCTGCTCACCGGGCACCGACTGGCTCATGGAGTGTCAACCAGTGAGGGCAACAGAAACAGGGCCCCAGAACCTTCTATGCTCACGAAGTGTCGACCAGAGAGGGCAGTATAAACAGGGCCCCAGAACCTTCTATGCTCATGAAGTGTTGACCGCAGAGGGCAATTGAAACAGGGCCTCAGAACCTTTTACACTAGCATGGCACAGTGATGGACAGGACAAGTGGGCAACTTTAGTTAAAGGGAAGGGCTCTGAAAACTGCGCCTCAAAAAGTTAAATTCGCATTCAACCCAGCAATTCCACTCCTAGGTAGAAATCCCCAAAGACTGAACATAGGTGTTCAGACAAAAACTTGGCGCGCACACACTCATAGTAGCTCTATTTGCATTGGCTCAAAGGTGGAGACTGCTGCCAAGGCTGCCAACAGGTGGAAGAACGAATGCACCAAAGGGGGTCCAGCCACACAATGGGGTATAACTCAGCCGTGAGAAGGAACAGAGCTCTGACACATGCCACAACGTGGATGCACTGCCAAAACATGATTCTCAGCTAAAGAAGGGCCTCCCTGGTGGGCCAGATGGTAAAGAATCCGACTGGGACGTGGGAGACCCAGGTTTGCTCCCTGGGTCGGGAAGATCCCCTGGAGTAAGGGCATGGCAACCCACTCCAGTATTCTTGCCTGGAGAATCCCGTGGACAGAGGAGCCTGGCGGGCTACAGTCCATGGGGTCACAAAGAGTCAGACACGACAGAAGTGACTGAGCACACATGCACGCAGAGGGGTTAGTAGCCCAGAATGTGAAGGTACCAATGCCACTGAATGGTGTTTTTCCAAATAGCTGGTTTTATGCTGTATGAATTTCACCATAATAGAATAAATAAAAGCCAGCTGCTCTATGGGGTGGGACTGGGGCAGCGGGTGTTGAGGCCCCTGGGGAGGCCTCTGAGGAGAAATTCGAGCAGGACCCTGAACGCTGAGAAGGTACCAGGCTCGCAGAGGGTTCCTGGTTCTAGCCAGAGGGCAGTGTGAGGACAGTGGTCCTTAAGGGGACACGCCTGGCGCTCAGGAGGTGCAGACAGAAAGCCAGCGCGACTGAGATGCTGGGCTGTATTATCCGCCAAGAGAGCCCAGGACAGAGAAGAGAGAGGAGCTGATTGTGGAAAGTGGACAGGGGCCAGATGGCGCAAGACTACCCTAAACAGGGTGGAGGACAGTGAAAGAGGCGGACAGACCCTCCCTGGAGGTGAAAGACTGGTCCAGGGCAGTTGACGGTCCTCAGCTGGGGAAGGGTCACTTTTGTTCAAATACGTCATTGAGCCCCGATCATTGAGCGCCAGTGGGCATCAACGTGCCTGGCTGTGTCCCACTGCAATCCCCCAACAAGTTGGGCCCTAGAGCCCTTCTGTTTGGGTAAGAATTAGGCAGGGCTTGGGTAGGACCCGACCAAGAGGGACTGTGGGGGTCTGTCATCAGCCCCCGCCCCCACCCCCAGGTGTATGCCTGAGAGCAGCCCCTGGGCCAGAAGAAGCCCAGAAGAGGGGGTTTGGTTGGCGTGGGGAGGCCAGAGCCCTGGCCCTCAGATTGGAGGCCACTGCCCTCTGATGCCCGGGGTCACTTCTGGAAACAGCCTCTGCTCTGGGGTCTGCTGGTCCATGAGTGTCCATGGAAAGACTGCCCTGTGGGCTAGTTTTGGATACCCCACCCCCTCTTGGCAGGTTCTGGCAATCGGCTGTCACTACAGGTCAGTGGAATGGGTCCTGGAAGGCACCAGCCATGGAGCACTGACCTCAGAGCTGGACTCTAGACCTGGATGTGCCCGCCCACCCAACACACTGGCCACTGCTGACCCTCTCTCCCTGGCCAGGCACGCTCACCAGCCTCTGCACTCCTGGAGCTGAACATTCTGTGGGGACGAGAGCCATAAACATAAAACTGGCCAATAAATAGAATATGTGATTTTTTTCAAAGCCAAATGGGACAAGAAAAATACATCGAAGTGGCCAGTCGCCTATTAGCCCTGATTTATATTCTACTTATAACATCTCATCCAAGGAAATGAAAGGTATGTGCTCATCAAATATAATCATATAGAGCTTTGAAAGGGGAAGAGAAACGGCTCTGTGACAACTCCCCGGGCCTGCAGAGAACAGCAGGAGACATGTCACGATCGAGCCAGCCCCTCCAGCAGCCACCCCGGGGCAGGTGGCCAGCCGTGGTTTTTCCCTTGTCAACTCCTCTCCAGGCAGGGGGTATGTTGCAACAGTGCAGTCCACGCAAGGGATGGACACAGAGCAACACCCGGACGGCGGGTACGGACGCCACAGCATCACAGGCCAACCTGGGCCGGGCTTGCGAGGAGCCCTCTGGCAAACTCTTTGAGGAAGGTGAGTGCGGTGACTCTGACGTGCAACCGACGGGACTCGCATCTCACTCGCTTCGGTGACAGAGCTGAAGCTGAGGCGGGGGGATGCCGCTGAAGACCTGGGGGAGGGTCTCAGTTCCCTGGTGTCCCCTGCCGAAGTGCCGCAGCTTAAACTACCCAATGTCTGGGGCCCCTGCGGGAACTCGTTGTCTCCCGAGTGTTCTCGCAGGGAGAAGGGCAACAGGTGGGCGCTGCCCTGAGGCTGTGCAGAGACTGAGGATGGAGGCTCACTCCTCACTCGGTGAAGGCTGAATGAAGGCGCCGTGTGACGGGGACATTCCAGGTCCCCGCAGGAGTGACACTCTTCCTGGGGGGAGAGGGTACCCAAATATGTCGGCCAGGTACAGAGCTGCTGGGCCACGCAGGCTAATGTGACGGGGCTGAGGGGGGCAGCGGGGATCAGGAAAGGCCTCTCTGAAGAGGCGGCATGCAGCTGAAGCCTGAGTGATCATCAGGAAGTGGCCGCATGCAGATCTAGGGAGGAGCATGCAGGGCCAAGGCCCTGGGGCAGGAGAGAGCACCGTGAGCTTTGGCGGTGGTTCTCAAAGCGTGGGCTGGGGAACCCTGGGGGCGCCTCCCAGGGTCAGAATTCTCATAAAGATGACGACGGCATTTTCCTTTTATACTCATTCTCTCAGGAGGATGCAGAGGAGCTTTCCGGAGTCCATGCCAGCATGACAGATTGAAAGCAGAAGAAGCTATGAGAAAACCCAGCTGTTTTCTATTAAGCCAGATATTAAGGAGATTTGCAAAAATATAATATTAACTTTTATTTGTTTTGTTTTGCAAAAGACTTGTAGTTCATAAAGAACTATACTATTTATTGCTTTACATAGGATGGGTTATTATTATTTTTTAAATAAATAAATTTTAAAAGTATGTCTCAGTTTTAATTTCCAATAGCTGAAATATGGATAAGTATAATCCATACAAACTAAAGATCTCTGGGTTCCTTAATGCTTTTCAAAGAGTATAAAGTGGCGCTGGGCCTTCCCTCGCACTCCAGTGGCTAGGACTCCATGCTTCCACTGCATGGAGCACGGGTTCGATCCTCTGTCGATGAACTAAGATCCCACATGTCACACAGCCAAAAAATAAAAAAAAGAAAGGAGGGATCCTGAGGCCCAAACCTGGAGACACGCTGACTTGGAGGAGCAGCAAGGGTGGGGGGCTCGGGCAGGGGATGGGGTGAAGGCTTTGGGAGCTGCGTCTGAGAGGCTGGCCGGGGCTCATCGCACAGCGAGCACTGAAGGCCAGAATGAGAGACCTGGATTTTGTTCTAAATTCAACGAGGAAGCTACAGGAGGGCGGCAGGGAGAGGCATGATGTGATGATGTGATTTATGTTCTAGAAAGATCCCTCTGGCTGTGTGGAAGGGAGGGGACGAGCCTGGAAGCCAGGGAACGTGTGGGTGCTGCTGCCGTGAGTGGGGGAGAGACGCTGGGGGCCGAGAGAGGGAGCAGGACCTGGTGTGTTCTGGAGGCAGAGCAGAAGTGGGTGTGGGAGAGTGAAGAGAAAAGATGAGGGATGATGCCAAGATGCTGGATGGCTGTGGGGCCAAATTCTGAGGCAGCAGGTGGTGAGGCACCAGGGGTGGGGGTGGGGGGAGCGGGGCGGAGGGGCGGGGTCCCCTCTATGAGAGAACGCTGACTCTCTCTGAGTCATGCAAAGCTTCACCACTTTCCACTGGCTCTTTAGGTCACATCTCTGGCCCAGGCAAGGACAGGCGGGCAGCGAGGCCTCTCTCAAAGGCCCTGGAGCAGGCGTCTTGCGGCCACATCTCTGAGAATGTTCCCTACCACCAGCCCTGCCAGGGGCTGTTGTGGGGAGACACTGCTAAGGAGTGAGTGGTCACTTTCAGGAGCTTCCTGTGACCTGCCACAGTCCCACCTGGTACCCTGACCCTGGGACCAGCAAGAGGACACTGGGCATCCCAGCTGTGCCAAGCCCTCTGCAAGGCAGGCCCAGGCCAGCGATGCCCCCGGCACTGGACAACCTGGCCCCTCTCTGGAGGTCAGGTGGGATGGGAGAAGTGATCGCACAGCCATCTGCAAACATGGGGGAATCATGCAGATGCCCAAGAACTTGACATTTGGCTCTGTTGATTACTTTACGCTCGCCTTGTTCCAAAGACGAGGCAGTGAAATGAGGACCAAGCTTTCCTCCTTAATCCATTACTTCCTGAGCTCAAAGAAGCCCTGATGACCCTAAAGAAGTGATTTCTTAATTCACAGAATCTTGTACGTCAATTACATTTCAATTAAAAAAAATTACAAAGTGTACTTATAGACATGTTATAATAAAATCACAACTGTGTGTGGGATTTCCCTGGCAGTCCAATGGTTAGACTCTGCCCTTCCAATGCAAGGGGTACAGGTTCCATCCCTGGTCGGGGAACTAAGATCCCACATCCTGTGCAGCCAAAAAAAAAAAAAAAGAATTCTAACTGTGTGGGGAAAAAAAAAAAGGAAAGGAAGAAAGAAATGATTTCTTACCAGGCTTGTCTGTATTTAGTTAACCTAGACTTATGGTCATCATTCATGTCTGCTTAGCAACCATCTCTACAGAGCATGAAGCAATCTGGAGAATTTTTTTAAAATGTTTATTTATTTGGTTGCGGCATGCGGGATCGTCACTGCATTATGCGGGACCTTTCTCTGATGCGGCTCATGGACTCTCTAGTTGTGGTACACAGGCTCAGTAGTTATGGCTCACAGGCTTAGTTACTCTGTGGCATGTGGGATCCTAGTTCCCCGACGAGGGATTGAACCCGAGTCCCCTGCATTAGAAAGCAGACTCTCAACCAATGGACTACCAGGGAAGTCCCAATCTAGAGAATTTTTAACAAAGAACCCTTCAGACCCCTCAGCAGGCAGAACTGTCTCACATTTCACGGCTGAAACAGATGCAGGACTGCAGTCAGTCTCGAAACCTAAGACCGGATTAAGAATGGAAGCAATCGCAGGCTGTGGGTGGCAGCGTGACCTGGCACACTTTTTTCTGGGGCTATATATATTAAGATCAAAAACCTCCCCTTTGACTTAGCATTTATCCCACCGATACGTGACATTTGCACACTTACAACAAGGATACCCCAAGGAGAGTCACTGTGATGGACGGGCCAGACACTGGAAATGACCAGCATCACTGTCCAGTGTCAGCGACCAGCGTCCAATGCCCATCAGTATGAAATGTTACAGAAGGTTATTTTGGTCCATCCATACGAAAAAGTACTCTACCACAGTGAATGAGCATGAAGTCGGTTTACACATGCTTCCACGTAATGCTGACTTGTCAATAATCAAACTCAGTGAGATGCAGAATCACAAATACAGTATAACCCTGGGGTGTAAAAACAGACAAGCAAAACATGTCTGGAAGGACATGCAAGAAACTGTTAACCATGGTCACTTCTGGGGCTAAGCAGTCTTATTTTTCATCTTATCATGTCCTGTTTGGGTTTTAAGAAGTCATATGCTTATAGCATATACTATATGAATCCCATGGACAAAGGAGCCTGGCAGGCCACAGTCCATAAGATCGCAAAGAGTTGGACACGACTGAAACGACTTAGCATGTATAGCATATACTATATTTCTAAAATGAATAAATCAAATCGAAGAACGAAATGGGAGGTGAAGGGAAACAGGGACCCTGGTTTGGGTCAGGTTCTATCCACTGCATTCGATTCTTAACTGGGTAACTGCTTTTGAAAACATTTTGCAACATTTGCAGTTGAGGTTTGAAGCCCTAAGCGTGGAGGGGTGAAGTTGCAGGGAACAGCTTGGCCAGTTTTCTGAAGTTCTCTGAACAAAGGCAAGGTTCTTTTGTGAGAGGTCAGGGTGCAGACATATCAGAACAGGAAGAGGGTGCGCACTGGGCCTTGTGGAGAAGTGGTACTTTCGGCTCCACCGGGAGACTCTGAATTTTCTATTCATGCTTCTCTTTGAGATAGGTGGGGAGGAGAGTTACAGCTGTGCTTTGGTGAAAGTGGGAAGAGAAGCTCCCAGAAAAAAGACAGTGGCAGCCACCCTGTGGGCAGTGGGACCTTCTTGTGAATTCTCACTTCTTTAGGAGCTTAAATAGGAACCACACACACCAACTCTTTCTAGTCATCCTACATGGAAAAGGAAATGACTCTTCCACAACCTCGTTACTAATACTCTAAGTATTTCCAAGAAACTTCCAAGAAAGTTTCAGTCTTAATTCTGAGAAGCTCTTCTACATCCTCAAACAAATCTCTGGAAAACCAAACCCCGGTGATGGAACATCAAAGGGAAAGCCAAGATTTCTTTCTGGGGCTTGTGTTTGATCTTGCACTGGACTTTGGTAAGTTCTAAGAAGCTGGGTTTCTGAGAGGAGAAGGGATGCTTACAAATGCTCAAGATACAGAAGGTCCTGGAATCGACCCTCTCCCTCTCCCTGGAGGGGACAGGAGGTGGCGCGGCGGGGGGCTTACCTGGCACCCTGTCCACAGAGGCGAACACGGAGCGCTGCACCGTGGGGTCGCTGCTGCCCCGGCGGCACTGGTCGTAGAAGCGGAAGGGCAGGTGCTGGGCGGAAGATGAGCCGAGTCCAAACCCCAGGACCTCAGTCGTCGGCTGGATCGGAAGGTCCAGGAGGGCTGTGTTCAAACAAACCCGTGGTTCAAGCTCAGCACGTACGATGGGAGTGTAGGTGATGAGACTTTGGGTGGCTGTAGTTGGTGTGGCTGTGGCCCAGCCAGGCACATCCCTGGGGCATTTCTAGGCAGGCAGCCGGTAGCCTTGAGCTGGGGAGACCAGCGTGACACCGAGGGTCTCGACTGAGGCTCAAAACACAAGGGGCGCCTTGCACGGGGTTCAGAGAGGAATGCCAGGCCTATCTTCACCTCAGATTCTCGGTTTCCATACACAAAAAACCGTACCAAGGCTTAGCATTATGTACGGTTTCAGACTCCGAACCAAACGGGGCCAGTTGTGCCACGAAATTCACAAATCTATGCGTGCAGGGAAGTGTGTGTGCGAGAGAACACCACACACCTGTGCTTGTGTGTTTATGACTGTGTGCGTGTATCTGTCGCTGTCTTCCCTTCCACACACAAATCTCACAATACAGCAAAATTTGGAGGGGCCCTTTAGAATTTATTTAAGAAATACCCAACGCGTGGGACTTCCCAGGAGGTACAGTGATTAAGACTCCACACTTCCAACACAGGGGACCACAGGATCAATCCCTGATCGGGGAACTAAGATCCCAGATGCCGCATGGCATGGCCAAAAAAAAAGAAGAAGGAAATACCCAAGGCGTTAGTTCTAACAGCCACTTCACAGCATAATTCTCCATTTTCAAATGAAATATTTAGCCTTCATGCCAACTGTGAGAGATTGCTTTACATTAAAAAAAAAAAAAAACACTCTGGAAATAAATCTTTAGAGAAAGGACTGAATGATTTAAGTTACTTTGCACGTTACAAAATGCTTCTGTAATGATTTTGGAGGCCAAGTTTCAGCTAAGTGAGAAATAAGATGCAGACTATGTGTGATGAAGGCCTGCGCCGATCAACGGAGCACATGCCGGAAATAACTGAACCCACCATGCCCAGAAACCCCGCCCTCTAAGTGTTTATTTTCAGGAGACCCCTCAAGAACACTCCCCTTCTCCCCCAGTGGAAGGCCCTGGTTTCTTGAGATAGGCTGGTGGTGATTTCAGGAGTTGATAGAATGCCTTTTCCCCAAGGAGGATGCTGTTCTTTCTGCCCTGATGAAGGGAAGGCTCTCACATCAGCACCTTCTAAGAAAGCTGGGGCCTTCCTGACACTGGATGGCGCAGGGTCTCCTCACTGATTCACTGCATCCCTGCGCCACGTGAAATGACGCTTGCGAATCCAGTGCTGGGTCCCGGCCCCCTCATCAGGCAGGGCTGCCTCTCGTGAGAGCTGGGAACGGAGAGGAGGAAGGGACGGGCTTTAGCGCAGGAAGTCCTGCCTTTGGGTTCTGACAACCAGCTGCCTGTGTGGCTTTGGGCAAGTCACCAAGCCTCAGTGTACTCATCTATAAAATGGGTGAACAGGCCCTACTCATCTCCAGGGTGGTTTTAAGGGTCAGAGGTGGTAGACGAGAATCAAAGTGAAGTGAAGTCGCTCAGTCGTGTCCGACTCTTTGCAACCCCATGGACTGTAGTCTACTAGGCTCCTCAGTCCATGGAATCTTCCAGGCAATGAGAATCAAGGCACTCTGCAAATATAAGTTAGAGGACGCCGTGTGCTGGAGGGGAGCACCACTGTCCACACGGATGGCCGCACCTCTTTGAGCAGCCTCAGACATTCTAGAAACCAAACGCTTAGGATTCTCCACCCTCTCACCAAAACACAACTGATTCCTGCATCGCGGGTGTCCTCTCCTAGAGGAGTCATCAGGGCGCTCGAGGTCAATGTGAGACCCACGCTGATGGCTCAGAGGACACCCAGCGAGGGGTGCCGCACTCACCCGCTATCCTCTGCATCTTCATGCGTCTCGCCTGGATGCGGCCCTTGGCCAGGCGCTGCTTGGCAATGATGCAGCGGATGTGGTCCGAGAAGATGAAGGTGGCTTGCAGGATGGGGAAGGGCTTGGAGTGGGGGCTGGATGCAGGCTTGTGGATGGTGATATTCAGGGCGCGGCTGTCGTCCTCCACGCCGGTCACCTGCATGTCCTGGGGCGGGGAGGGGGCCAAAGAAAGGATTTCCATTAGGTTCAGTTAGGAAGGGCGTTCCGTTAGGAAGGTCGCTGCTTGGAGGCTGTGGACCCACGTCTCCTCTAGAACAAGGGCCCTCAGACTGAAGTTTGCTTTTGTTCTGAAGGAGACCATCAGTCCCCAAGTGTTGAGGAGTGTTGAGGATGGGCACAAACCAGACCGGCCCTGGTGGGGGACGACAGGGTGGGAAGCACAGCCGGCTCAGTGGCTGGTGCTGGCTGCGGCAGCTGGTTTTGTCCCCACAAAGACTTGAGTCAGCTGGTGAACGTGCAGGACGCCAGCGGCCTGTGGGATCACAGTGCTTGACCAGGGATTGAACCCGCACCCCCTTGCTTTGGAAGGCGGATTCTTAACCACTGGACCAGCGGGAAGTCCCAAACCCTAACAATTCTTGCTTCTGAGAAACCAGAGATAACAAACCCAAGGTCCTAGTTCTTTCTGGCATGATTTCACCTACTAACGATTCCTTTCCTGCTTCTCTTAAGAAAGTGAAGGTTGCTCAGTTGCGTCCAACTCTTTGGGATCCCACAGATTATACAGTCCATGGAATTCTTTAGGCCAGAATACCGGAGTGGGTAGCCTTTCCCTTCTCCGGGGGATCTTCCCAACCCAGGGATTGAACTCAGGTCTCCCTCATTGCAGGCGGATTCTTTACCACATGAGCCACAAATGAAGCCCAAGAATACCGGAGTGGGTAGTCTATCCCTTCCCCAGCAGATCTTCCTGACCCAGGAATTGAACCGGGGTCTCCTGCATTGAAGGCAGATTCTTTACCAACTGAGCTACCAGGGAGGCCCTCTCTCTTAAGAAGAGGGCATCATTAGCTCCTATTTGTATGTCTCTGACAAATTCCTGGTCCCTAAAGAAAAAAGCTAACTCTGAGAAAGAGACATCTGAAGAAAGTTGCCCTTGAAAGGTAGAGAAGGACTCACGTAGACCAAGTATTAGGACAAATGAGATCCAAAGCCTCAGAATGGATTCTGTGCAAACAATCTGCTTCCCATTGAGGTTTGAGATAAAAAGCAGAGGACAGGAGACAAGCATGAAAGTCAAAGGCTAGAGGAGGGGGCGGAAATGTTGAAAAGGCTCATGAAACAAGACAGAGACTGTCCATAGGCATTCCACCTGGCACGGAACGTTGCAGTGGGGATTAGATGAGATATTATGCTTTTAAAATGGAGAGAGAGGCTGGCGCGTTGTAACAGTCTGACAAATAGGCGCTCCTGGAAGAAGACCAAAAGAAAAGGTTTATGTGGCTTTCATTGTCTGATGGACGACACGTATTAATCCTTTGAGGGAGAAAAACACTTTCCTGACACTAAATTCTAAAGGAAATTGATTATAAGCCTAGACAAATAAGAAGCAGCACTAAGTCACTTAATGGACAGTCTCCGACGTGGAAGTCTTTTTTTAAATGCGAGCTTCTTCAGATGGTTGCTGTGCACATCACCCTTCTGTAAAAGACATTTTTTAAATGGAAAGATCTTGAAAAAGAGGAGGCTGGGAAATGGTTGCAACAGCATCTTCAAACCCATGGGTGGTCATCTCGGGGAGGGGGGTCACACTGGAGACGGATGTGGGTTTGCCCCGGCAAGGCCTTGCCAGCAACCAGGACTGCCCAACAAGGAAACAGGCCCGGCGCAGGGCAAGTAAGGCCCAGGGGGTCTGGTGGGGGCACGGGATGGAAGGCTGTTTTCAACTCGCCTGGCTCTATGCTTCCTTTGACCAACCAGCTGGCATTAGTCACCATCATTAGACAAACAGTAAGAAAACCCAAGCTCCAGCTTGGTGTTTGGCAATTTAAAAGCCCAGGCTTGATGGAGAGACGGAGGACACAGGAACTTCCATAAATCACCAGCGGCAACAATCATTCTAGAGAGGAGATGAGCCCAGCCCAACTTCTTGGTACCTGCCCTAGGGAAACCCTGGCCCAAGTGCACAAGGAAGTCCAGACAGTTTTGTTCACGGCAGCACCATATGTGAAGGTAGAAAGCTGGGGACAACCACAGGGCACTGACTACCTCCACCTTGGGATGTGGGCAGGCAGCAGGTATAAGAAAACCAGAAAGTCTCCACAGACTGACAGTCAGGGCTCTAAAACATTCACTGAGTGAAAAAAAACAAAGTGTAGAATACACGCAACGTGACAGAATAAAGAATGCACACAGACACGCCCTCTTTTGAGTACCTGTGTACAATTTTTAAAAACAGTACGTGCACGCTAAGTGGCGTCAGTCATGTCCGACTCTTTTGTGACCCTATGGACTGCAGCCCGCCAGGCTCCTCTGTCCATGGGATTCTCCAGGCAGGAATACTGGAGTGGGTTGCCGTTTCCTACTCCAGGGGATCTTCCCGACCCAGGGATCGAACCTGCGTCTCCTGCGTTGGCAGGCAGATTCTTTAGCACTGGGTCACCTGGGAAGGACAGTACACGCAGTTCCATTCACACGTGCAGTTGGCAAAGCACCGTATCTGGTAACAGAGGAGGGGCGTCAGAAGTGAGTTTTGGTTAAAGAGAACTTGGCCCTTATCTGTGAGGTGTTCTAACTGCTGTCAGGGGTAATCTGTTCACACAGCCCTTATGTCATTAGCACTGGACTGTAAAGATGACACTTTGGTGGGTGTTTGCACAGCCAGTGGAGAAGAGCTTCCAGGCTTCTCAGCCATCGTACC
The DNA here is from genome assembly GCF_002263795.3 of Bos taurus. Lineage (NCBI taxonomy): Eukaryota > Metazoa > Chordata > Mammalia > Artiodactyla > Bovidae > Bos > Bos taurus. The sequence goes on along the minus strand of NC_037352.1, from coordinate 9,790,882 downwards.
TGCAGAAGGCCGGCGAACTTGACCACTCCCCAGCCCAGCCTGGACACGTCGGGCTCCACCAAGCTCATCTGGTAAATATCGACAGCCAGGAACCGCTGGAGCATGCCGCCGTCCTTGGCGACCACCGTGCACGCGATCAGGTCGCTGTTGTCTGGGAGGAGGGGGACAGAGAGCAGGGTGAGGTGCAGCCCGCTGCACAGTCTGAGCGACACATATGGGCTGGTGTGCGTTCTGTCGGGCGGCACAGCTCGGCGCCAGACCCCAGCCTGGCAGTCACACACACTGGGTTCCGAGTCCCTCCTCTGAGTCATGCTGGGCAACCTTCTGTACCTCTCTGGGCTTCAGACTCCTCATCCAAAAAATGGGGATCATGCCCAACCCACTCAAAGCACTGTTTGTGAGGACCAGCTCAAATAAAATACATAAAGCACAGTACAGTCGCAACGAACGACTTCCGGTCTGAGAGCGCGTTTCTAAGTCCAAAGAAGTTAGCCCAGGTACCCGACTAACAGGGTTGGGTACATAGTATTGTACTTGACTAGGTTTTTAATACTTTTCACACAAATAATACACAAAAAACAAACACCAAAAATTAAGAAGACATTTTTAATCTTATAGTACAGAACTTTAAAAATTACAGTCGTATCAAATACATCCCTGCTGCTTTTACACTGGCTTCTGAACATGCTGGGTTCAATAAAGACACTCTACTACTGCACTCTATACAGTCCTGTACGTTAAAGTGCACAAAAGCACAGCCACATGCAGAGGATGCACTCGCGTGTCAGCGTATGCCAGAGATGTGAACTAACTGACGCGCTGGGACATATGAATTCACGTTTGCATCTCTCAAAGTTGGCAACTTGAAGGTTTGTGTGTGGGGGACTTACTATACAATACTGGCTGTGAATTAGGCACTGCAACTGTAGCCAAAAAAACACCCAACAAACCCAGAATCCCAGTAACATTTCAGTGCTTCCCTGCAGGCGTTGGCGGGTTACACCTCTGACTGTGTTTGCCCAGATTAAGTGAAGACAGGAAAGGAAGAGCCCCCCGTTTGGTTACAGAATCATCAAGACTTCACCTTGGTATCTGACAACTTAGAGCCTAGATCTACATGAGACGGTGTGTGATTTCAGGCAAGGCACTTGGCCCCTCTAAACCACGGTTTCTCATCTGTAAAATAGGAATAATGTCCCTGATCTGGAGATGTTTGATACCTTAAAATGAGAACAGGTAGGGAAAGCATTTAGCAGGGTTTCCTCAGCTTATGCCTGGTCCCTTCTCTTAGCTGGAAGTTATTGCCAGATTTGATGTCTAATTTAGTGCCTGTCCTTGATGGCTTGGAACTCACCAGAGTAACATAGGGCCATTAAATCTCTGGTCTGCTTTGAGTTCCCTCCAGTGAAATCCTCTGTAATATGTTTTAAGAGAAATAGCTGAACCAGGAAACAACCTAAATACCCCCAAAGCGGGGAACCACGTGAGTATGATTTTTTTCCCATCATATGGAAAATTACATACCCATTTAAAAGTTATGTTTAACCAAAGTGTGAACTGTGGTTACTTAGGAGGAGGGAAGTGAGAATTGGGGGTGGGTGGGACTGTGTGTGTGTGTATATGTAGTTGTGTGCGTGTGTGTGTGTGTGTGTGTGTGTGGTATCAACAGGAGAACTTTAATTTTTGCCCTCTGTATCACTGATTTGCTTGAAATTATTTTAAAATGAGAAGGTATTCAATATACACTTTTGAAATATACATTAAAGACCCAACCAAAAATTGCAACGGCACTGGGAAAGACATTACATGTTTAAATGAACATGATGATAAAAACTTTGTAACTGTGATTTTGGTAGGTTAAAAGATAGTATCCCTACAAAGAAATACAAGCTTGGAGAAATATACTAAAATGTTAAAAGACATGTCTGATTAGAAGAATGGTGGGTGAATTTTTTTTTTTTTCCTTAAACAGCTTTATGGAGGGATAATTTATATACCATAAAACTCACCCGTTTTAAGTGTACAGTTTGAGTTTTGGTAAATTTAGAGCTGTGCCCTGTGACACTCCAGCGGTAGAACACTGTCAGCACCCCAATACATTCTGTAACCTAATACTTGGCTTCACTTTATTGGTGGTGGGAGGTGGGGGGAAAGTAACACAGATAGTAACAATCCTGGCCCCAAACACAGGAATTTGCCAAGGTTTTGCCTCCCCTCATTTCTGCTCTTCATTTAGACCTAAGGAATGACGGGCACATTTCTCCTCTGCCCTCTTCTCCCCTCGCTCCTCCGCCTCCCTGCCCTCACCTCCCACACTACCTCCGCTTAACGCTCTGAGCACACAGTCTGAGATCCTGGCTTCCTGGGATGTCTTCCGGTCCAGCAGCTGTGACAGGCCTTGTGATTCTGTCTCTTCTCTCCAGCATGTGACCACCTGGCACGGCCAGAAACCCCACGGCCAACACTAGCACCAGACAGGCTCAACTCTCTGGCTTGCATGTTCTCATTCTCGAGGGCAAGGAGCTTCCTCCCTTTCGCAGGAGTCTAGCCAAGTATTTAACAAGAGTTCTAAAAATGACTTTATCCAGAATTTCTAGTTCCATGCAGAAGACATCTAGTCTTCTGTATCCTCAGAGGTGGAAGTCCTCACACTCTTTCTTGCAAACATTTTCTTTGCAGTGCATGGAGTCTGGCTTCCCAGGTGGTGCAGTGGTAAAGAACCCGCCTGCCAATGCAGGAGGCACAAGAGAGCCGGGTTTGATTCCTGGGTTGGGAAGATCCCTTGGAGGAGGAAATGTCAACCTACTTCAGCACTCTTGCCTGAAAAAAAATCCATGGACAGAGGAGCCTGGAGGGCTACAGTCCATGGGGTGGCAAAGAACTAGACACGACTGAGTGTGCGTGCACATGCATACACACACACACACACAAGTAGAGTTTACTTTCTTTACTCAATATTTACATCATGTTCCCCAATTAGCATCTTTTACTTTTTAAAAAGAGAAAACTAAGTTCATAAAGGATGCTTTCTCTCTCTTTTCCTTTCTCTTTCTTTCCTCTCCGCTTCCCCCTAAACAGGACAACCTGCTCTGCCCTTCCCCACATTCACAAAAGAGGTTCATCTGCAGGTGAGCCCGGAAAGCAGGCACAGCCAAGGTCTTGGTGTCAGCGGGCTGTGTCAGCAGGCAACCCCCTCATAAAGACCAGGGCCTTTAGGGGCTTCGGGGGGAAGGAAAGACCTACCACCTCTGCCACAAAGAACTCTAAAGGAAGGACAAAACCCCAAAGCGGAACAACTTTCAGAAATGCAGTTGAGACATCAAAGCCCCGTGAGAGATTTCGTAAGAAAACTAAAAGGCAACTGTCACCAGTGAGACAGGAGGGTTCTCAGAGGGAGGGAGCCCCTGGTTTTTCAGAAGCTGTGGGGGCAGTTAAGGAGAAATGAAGCGGCTTCCGAGGACTGAGCAGAAGGGCACCCAGGCGTCCTTTGGGGCAGATCAAGGGAGTCTGGTCGGGGTGACCTTTGTGGGCCTCCGGGTCGGCGTCTCAGGAGACGCTTGGGGCACCTTGCCTCTCCCCTGGGCTGCCCCACATGCCGGCCGTGGGCATGCCTGTAGGAGAAGGACTCCGAAGAGAGCTGTGGGAGGGAACTCCACCCTGCCCTCGCTCTAGGTCTTTCGCCTGCTACCTGCAAGCAGGTCCCTGCGGATTTCACACTGAGCTGGGGGGAGAGGTGCCAGGTACTGAGGTGCCGGGAAGGAGGGGTCCCTTGTGGGGAGGACAACAGCAGCAGGCAGCTCTTTCGGGGGGGCGGTGGCAGCCTTCTGAACCTCCCTGCCTGCCTCTCGGGGCTGGCTTGCCGTCAGGGGACGCCAGTGCAGGTGACGGGCCATCCCTACATAGCGTGCGTGCACGTGTGCGCAGTCACGTCTGACTCTTTGTGACCCCAATGGACTGTAGCCCACCAGGCTCCTCTGTCCATCGGATTTCCTTCTACAGGGGATCTTCCCGACCCAGGGATTGAACCTGTGTCTCTTGCATTGGCAGGCAGGTTCTTTACATCTCTCAGCCCATCTGGTCTCCAGCACCCTCCCACCAACTTCATTCCAAAGGGGTAGAGCCAAGGACTCTATTTCTTTAAATCTACAGACATTTATTGGAAAACACACTATCCATGTGACCTTAGGAGCAGGAAAGGATTTCTCTAAAAATGAAGAATCAATACATACAAATAAATAAGATTAAGACTGATAAACTGACTACCTTAGAATTAAAATTTAGCTCACGGATAACGAACAACTTTATAACCAGACTGGGGGAAATATTTTCAACATATCTCTTTAAGAGGCAAAAGACGAATAAAGCCGAAAATACGAAGAACTCCACAGGCCATTCACGGACAAGAGAGTGAATACACACACACACACACACACACACACACACACACACACACACACACACACGTGCTAGCCTTCTTGCTAAACCAGGAAACAAATGAAAACAGGATCCCACCTACTGGCAAGAATAAAAGTGTTAAGATAACATCAGGTATTAGTGAGGCTGTAGAAAAACTGATTTTCTCAAACACTGCCAGTAGAATAAATTAACATAGCCATTTGGAAGGGCAAATCAGCATTATTTATTAAAGCTGAAAGTTTCATACTCTATGACCCGGCAATGGGTACATTCCCAGGAAAACACCCACGTGGGCTGAGAGATAGGAATAAGCATGTTGACGATGAGATTTGGGTCTGTAATGACCTAGATGTCCAGTGAGAAAGGAAAGTTTATTTAAAAAAAAAATATATGGCAAGGGCAAGGAATGAATGAGATCTCTGGATGTTTCAACAAGGTTCAGTCTCAAAAACTGAGTGGAAAAAGTTGCAGCATGACACAGGCTGTGTGACACAATTTGTGTAAAGTCAAACCACACAAGACGATCCTGTATATTTTCTATGAACTCAAGCATGTGTATGTAAAAGAAAAATTTAAGAAAATGCCTGGCAGGGTGCAGAGTGATTACCTCTTTGGAGGGAAGGTGGTGGGACTAAGGGTAAGAGTCAAGGCTGTTTTAGTTTATATGGAGTGCTTTGATTTTTTCAAAGAGGTAAGTTGTTTGTGTGGGCTTCCCTGCTGGCTCAGTGGTAAAAAAAAAAAAAAAAAAAAATCTGCCTGCCAAGGCAGGAGATGTGGGTTCAATCCCCGGGTCGGGAAGATTCCCTGGAGACGGAAATAGCAACCCACTCAGTATTTCTGCTTGGGAAATCCCATGGACAGAGAAGCCTGGAGGGCTGCAGTCCATTGGGTCAGAAAAACGACTTAGCAACTAAATAACAACAACATCATGTTGTTTGTGTGCTTAAGTGAGGGGAAAAGTGACTCTTTCCACACTCCTACAGAGAGGGCCTCAGGTCCTCCTGGGGCCCAGCAGGCTTGGGCAGCAGCCCCAAGCCCAGCTGTTGGCCGTTGGCACGCTGCCTCCCTGCCACCCCCCACCCCCCGATCCCAAAGTGTGGTGATGGTGACTGGGCTCTGGGTGACGGCAAGACACCCACAGTGCCTCTTGGTGCGCAGGTGTGCACGTTTCCAAACTGGCCAGACGTGTGAGCTGAAGAAGCTCTGGTGTCCAGTTCAACAAACATGTGGGTGTTAGATCCTGCATTAGGGAACCAGACCGTGAAGAATGAGGCTTGGCGCTGCCTCAAGGGCTTCGGGGGCCGGCAGGGAGGCTAGGGCTCTCGACCACAAACCATCATGCAAGCCAAGTCTCCATCTGGGGAGGGACAGAGCCCTGAGGGAAGAGCGGGTGGGATGAGAGTTGTCTCCATCGCACCCCAGGGCCAAGAAGGAACCTCCCTCCAGGGAGAAGTGACAAGTTCCTCCCACCCTGAGACCCCGCCTTTTGGTTCATTGATTTCTATGAGAGTGGGGAGGGGAAGATTTGCCATTTTATTTGAAAACATTAAGCGGGACTTCCATGGCAGTCCAGTGGTTAAGACTCCATGCTTAAACACGGAGGCACAGGTTTGATCCCTGGTTGGGGAACTAAGAGCTCGAATGCCTCACAGTGCGACCAAAATATAAAGAAAATAAAAATTTGAAAATAATAAACATATAAACCGCTACTGTTTAAAAAAAATTAACCTTATCAATCTCTTTGAATAGATAACACATTTGCATGTTCCCATTTTAAAAGGTGTGGAATTTTTTAGAGTTGATAGTAAATCTCCCCAGTCCTCTTCCCCAGAGACAACCACTTGATTTCTTGTTACCCGACCACTATGAATTTCCAGGGCTTCCCTGGTAGCTCAGTCGGTAAAGAACCTGCCTGCAATGCAGGAGACCCAGGTTCAAGCCCTGGGTCGGGAAGATCCTCTGGAGAAGGAAATGGCAACCCACTCCAGTAGTTTTGCCTGGAGAATCTTGTGGACAGAGGAGCCTGGCGGGCTACAGTGCATGGGGTCACAAAGAGCTGGACACGAGCTAGCGACTAAAGCACCACCATGCATTTCCAAGAGCACACGCAGCTACAGCCCTCCCCCACTGCCTAGGCCTTCATAGACGCTACACAAGCCCTTGCACTTCTGCCACGGAAGCCCGGATCTCGGTGATACATCACCCCCGACCCCCAGAGGCGCTCCTCACTGTTTTTCATAGCTGCACTCTCTCCCACTGTAGTGCACGCTGAGTCATGTCCGACTCTTTGTGACCCCATGGACTGTAGCTCACCAGGCTCCTCTGTCCATTGGATCTCCCAGGCAAGAATACGGGAGTGGGTTGCCATTTCCTCCTCCAGGGGATTTTCCTGACCCAGGGATCAAACCCACATCTCTTGCCTTGGCAAGCGGATTCTTTACCACAGAGCCACCAGGGAAGCCCCCTCCCACAGTAGATGTGACTCTAAATGATCTAACAGTTCCCAGTTGATGGCCATTCAGGTTCTGTATTAGTTTTTGCTACAACACACAAAAGAAACAGCCTTACTCGTACATACGTGAGAGTAAGCCTACAGCAGCAAAGTAGAACTTATGCTGAATTTTTCTCTTGAAAGCACTCATGCTTTCCTCAAATAAACATATTTTAAAAGGAAACGTTGTGGCATGACCATGAATGGAAAACCAGAATTACAACATATAAGGTGACTGTGGAAATAGATATAAAAGAGCTTTTAAAATTAAACTGTAGCCAAAAGCCTGCTCTTTTGATAGAAAGGGTTATCAGCAGTTAGAGAAGTTCTAAGACAAACTAGTACCAATCTCAGACCTTCTCCTTGATGTGACAGAAAGGATTCTAGGGGTACCGAAATGTATTTTCGTGTGGACTACACTCTCCAGAGATGGCCACGGCAATACTTGCCTGAGGGACTTCCCTGGCGGCCCAGTGCTCCAATGCAGGAGACGAGGGTTCAATCCCTGGTCGGGGAACTAAGATCCCATGTGCCATGTGGCAACTAAGCCCGTTTGCCACAACTAGAGAAAACTCGCACACCACAACTGGAGACCAAAAAATAAAACAACCCCCCCACCCCACATGCTCTTCTCCCAGCATGACCTTGACCCTCCTCCCATCAGGTGGTGGTGTCTATGTCCCTTCCCCTTGAACCTGGGCAGCGAGGGCAGGGGTGGGGGTGGGCGGCCCTTTGTGATGATCTAGACCAACAGAGTACAGTGGAGGTGATCCCGTATGATTTCTGAGGCCAGGTCACAAAAACACTCTTGGAATGCATCCACCATGCTGTGAGGAAGCCCAAGCTGTCATGGAGACACGACTGAGAAAAGCCAAGGCCCTGGGCCCCCAGCCCCCAGCTCACCCTCTAGTCTCCAGAGGGTGCCATGAGGAGCGGAGACGAGCTCTTCCCCCTGAGCTCTGGGCAAATTATAGATCTGTGAGCAAAATGAATGATTAAAAAAAAAAAAGTTGTAGCTGTTTAAAAAGCCACTATATTTTAGGGTGGTTTGTTACTCAGCACTAGAGAATTGCAACTGTGATTTATTGTAATTCAGTGCTGCATCCAGGCACATTTAAAAGTCTAACATTCTTCCAGCACCACCAAGGGGCTGCACACTGCATCATGGAAGGCCAGCCTGGACAAACAGCCTGGGGCTGATGATCCGGGAGGCACAGAAGGTCCTGCAGTGTTTAGTGGAATAAAGAGGAAAGGAATGCAAACATTTTTCAACAGAATTTTAAGATGCTGAGAAAGAAGAGGAGGAGAGGGCAAGTCATTAAAGAGCCACCTTGCCAGGAAGTGCAGAAGGAGGGCAACTCATCTGGGTGAAAACAGCTTGGGTTGAGGAGCCACAGCGACCTGGGTTTTAATCCCAGCTCTGCCACTAAAAACTGTATGATCCTGGACAAGCCACCTCCCTCTCTGCATCTCAGGTTACTTATAAGCCCGGCAGGACCACCGGGGGATCTGAGAGAGGCCTGGGGCCAGGCCCAGGTGGTCTCTGTCAGCAGTGGCTGTTGCCTGGAAGCACCCTGACTTTCTGGAGCCCTGACTCACCAGTCAGAACCCCCTTGCCTGAGGTAGAGTGATTCTTGCTGGAGGCAGGCTCTAGACTAAGTAAGCCATGCTCTTCAGAGGGAGAAAATGAATCATGGATGTTGGATGCTTCTCAGAACTCTTGTGGGGTGATGGGCCCACACACTCAGTTACTCTGTAGCACATCTACCCACTTTAGCTCACTGCTGCACCCCAAGGCCTGCCAGCCCCCAGGGGTCCTGAGGCCTGCTCCCTAGTCTGGACGGAAGCCCCAGGAAGGCAGGGCCTGACCTGTCCCATTCCCTGCTGAATCCCCAGGAGAGGGGCTGGGAAGTGGCCGGCACTGAAGAAGTGCTTGTCCCCTGGACAGAAAGATGCTAGCATCTTCTGGTCCTCCCGTACTGAGGGCTGTCCTTTCAGCCCCTGGACTGAAGCCTTCCTCCAGGGCTCCCTCTGACAAGCTATAGCTCATTACCGAGCAATAAACAGGGCTGACTGACTCTTGCTGTATTTAAATGATCCCTTCATGAAAACATACGGATGCCAATACCGTAATTTAATTCTTGGCTTGGTGGCTCCGAATACATTTAGAATTGAGGTCTTTATCCTTACGGTGGGATTTCCAGGCCAGCCTGAATTCCAGCGCTTTGAAATCCAATACCCTGGGCTTTAGGGCCAATTCTGGGAGCACCACCACAGCTGGAGTTTAGATTACTGACTCTGTAAACACTATCTAGTCTTCCAGACACCTGCTGTGAGTCAGAGGTCAGGAAGGATTGAGAACAAGGTACAGATTCCTTGAGGACTGCAAGCTCACCCCGGGATTCCAAGATAACATGCCCACAGGGGAGCATTTGCCGCTGATAGGAGACTAGGATTTCCTTTCTGAGCCAAAAAGTATCAGAGTTCTTTTACAAGGAATGTGTGGTCCTGGCCTCTCAATGGATGCCAGAGCCCACTGTGTTTCTCTTCCAGACACGCAGGCATTCCAGAGATGAGTAACGAAGCAGCTGCAGGGGCCCAAGGGCCCTCGCAGAGGGAGCCAAGACGATGGGATGGCTGGCTTCCCTGGGGAGTTCGCCGAAGCATCCAGGTGGGACGCACAGCCATTTGGGGCCGTGGTCCTCTAGAACCACGAGCTGAAAGACTGTCAGGGCCGTGTCTTTGGACAGAGGTCCCCCTTCCCGGCTGCTGACCAGTGCTTCTCTGGGCCAGGCACTAAGCTCCCCACTTGACAAGTTCCTGGGATCCTACGGGGGAAGAGCGGTTCACTGATCCCCAAGGACACACAGCTGCAGGGTGTCAAGTAACATCCTTGAGGACACATGACTGACTGATGAGCTGTGAAGCCAGAGTGAACGTGTGGCCTCCACAGCATCCTGAACAAGCTGACTGGGACCTGGGGTTCTAGTCTTTAGGATGAGGCTGCAGAGAGGAGTGACCCCTGTTTCTTCAGAAGAGGGGGGCACTCCTGATCCGGGCTAGCTCTCAAGGGTGGAAGATGCTGGCTAGGTCCTGCAGGAGGACAGTCAGAGGACCCGAGCTCTCAGCAGGCAGATCCCAGGGGTTTGAGCCCATGGTCAAGTTGAAAAACCTGCCGTGTGCTCCTTGGCAAGGCCCCCTTCACTGGCACTTGGTGGCCTCTTCCAGCAGCAACCTGGGACCTTTTTCAGGCCCACTGGGTATCTGCCACCCCAGGGCTCCGGCCCAGTGCAGAGCGATACTATAGGAGTGGGACGGGCCAAGCCCCTGCCCTCATAAAGGCTTCAGCCAAGTGGGCAGATGGCAGCCTTGCGAGACCAAGAAGATACCCGGCGGCACTGAAGACAGCTTTGACAGCGACCCCAGGGAAAACCAGTCTGGTGTGGCTCTCTGATGACGGGATGGAGCCGAGGGCAGAGGCCTTAACTGACCAGTAATACAGGGCTGGGAAGCAAGTGATGAATCACTGGGCTCCAGTTGGCTCTCTGCGGGGGTATTGTTGGGGGGAGAGGCCGGCACAGGCGGTACAAGGCCATCAATCAGAAGAAGCCCGCTGGGAAAGTGCAATCCATCTCCCAAATGTCACCACTCCATCAACGTCCACTACAAAACTGAAAAGCTTTGCCGTCCTGGGGCATCAGAGACACACACACACACACGCATTTCCGTGGGAGCTACTCTGAGTGCCAAGGAAAGGAAGTCCTGTGCTGATTTGAAAAGAACCCAGCAGAGCTGGGGCCACAGGGACTGGTGACTCAACAGACCCATCAAAGGAGAACGGTCCTATCCGGCTGACCCCCGCACCTTCTCGAGCCTGGTGAACACCGAGGGGAGACTCCACACACCGCCCACGGCATTCCAAAGTCAAAACAAGAAAGAGATGTGGCGGTTGCCACTGAGGGTGTCGACCAGCACGCTCAATTAGGTTGGCTGCTTCTCCTGACAGTCAAATCAATCCTTTGAAGAAAATTAAGTAACCATTCCTCCATCAACCCAGCAACAGCTTATGGGTTGTTTGCTGCAAGTAACAATCAATTACTTTATCGTCTTTGAAGCTCCCTAAAGCCCTCCTTCCCAGCACGGCATGCGGCAGCTGTAAAGCGCGATATTTCCTGGATGGGGAGCACGTCTTGGCAGTTTCTACTGCTCGGCATGCGACTCTGGTCCCTCCAAGAATGAAGGGGAAGGGTTACTGGGATTCCTTGAGTTTGCAAGGAATTAGGAGTATTTTAGGCAAGGTGTTAGTCGCTCAGTTGTGCCCGATTCTTTGCGACCCCATGGACTGTAGCCCCCCAGGCTCCTCTGTCCTTGGAATTTTTCAGGCAAGAATACTGGAATGGGTTGCCATTTCCTCTTCCAGGGGATCTTCCCAACGGAGGCATCGAACCCAGGTCTCCTGCATCGAGGGCCGATTCTTTACTGTCTGAACCACAAGGGAAATCTGAATTTGCAAGGGGGCATAGCAATTAGGGATGCAGGCCTTAGGACACATGCTGAAATCCAAACACCCAGGGAAACTGAGACCTAGTGCTCAGCTCCAGCGTTTCATCCATGGTCACCAGGGCTATCCCCAAACCCACACCGATGACCCGACCTTCGGCTTCCTCCCCTAGAGTTCCAAGAGGCAGGTGTCTGGACACTGTGGAGAAAACTCCCAAGGCCCCCAGTTCTGCTCCCCACCCATAGCCACAGCTCAAAAGACAAGGGTGACTGCGGGGAACAGTCACCAGCCAGGCCATCTGGGGTTGAAACGCGGCCCCTCCACTTTCTGGCTGTGTTGACCCAGCTGGTGACTTCGCTGTGGTCGCCCCATCTCTAGGCCAGGGTAATAAGACAGCTGTATTGCTCTGCTTTTTTTTAGCCTTTTTATACAGTTCATGGGGTTCTCGTGGCAAGAATACTGGAGTGGTTTGCCAAGGAGAAGAGGGCGATGGAGGACGAGATGGTTGGACAGCATCACCAAGTCAATGGACATAAACCTGGGCAAATTCCGGGAGATGGCGAAAGACAGGAAAGCCTGGCGTGCTGCAGTCCATGGGGTCTCAAAGAGTCAGAAACGACTCAGTGACTGAACAACTGCTCTACTTTATGATATGCATGTGGATGTTTCTAGGAAGAAGTGTTCTGCTGTCAGCAGTTGACTTTGAAGAAAGAAAAGGAAAGATAATTGGGGCTGATAGCTGGATAGAATAGATGTGATAAAAGAAGTACCGTTGATCCTCGAACAATAAGGGGGTCGGGGTGCTGACCTCTTGTGCAGTTGGAAATCCACTTTTTACTGCTCTTTCTGCCTCTGAAACAAAGTGATAAATGACATTCAAGGGCAGGAAGCTGAGTGTTCTGGATACGATCGGGACTTAAACCCTAGCTCCTTTGATTTCACATACTGTGATCTCTAACCCAACACAAACTTGTCCCCACACTTAATGTAAAGATCTGTAAAATGAACACATACATACTATATGCATTGGATAAAATCCATGTGTAAGTGGACACACGGCAGTTTACGGGTACATTCTTAGGGATGTGGATGGTGGATAGAGAGAAGGCTGTTCCTTATACAATTCTGTCACCTTGGTTGCATGCTTGAAGTTTTTCAAAAGGAAATGTTGAAGGAAAAAATGACCTCCTAGGGTTGTTGTAAAAGGCATACAAGCACATGGCAGTTGAGGATAACACAGTCAGGCTGGGCTCTGACTGTGCTCTGAAGGGCTTCCCCAGTGGCTCAACAGCAAAGAATCCACCTGCAACGTAGGAGACTCAGGAGACACGGGTTCAACCCCTGGGTTGGGAATATCCCCTGGAGGAGGAAAATGCAACCCACTCCAGTATTCTTGCAAGGAAAATCCCATGGACAGAGCAGCCTGGTGGGCTACAGTCTATGGGGTCACAAACAGTCAGACATGACTGAGTGACACAGCCTAAGCCTAAGCTGTGAAAATCTATTTGGTTCTTGAGTTTGAATAGCAGGAACGTTTTTAGTAGTTTGTTTGCTTCTTTTATTTGGCTGTATCAGGTCTTAGGGGAGGCATTCAGGATCTTGTTCCCTGACCAGGGACTGAACCTGGGCCCCCAGCACTGGCAGCATGAAGTCTTAACCACCGGATCACTATGGAAGTCCCTGAAGAGCAGGAACATAATAGGAAGACTCTGGGCGTGAGGGGTACCTGCAGTGCTCTTTGTAGCATTTCTTTCTAACACTTTATTTTTGGCTCTGCTGGGTCTTTGTTGTTGTGCACAGGCTTTCTCTAGAGGCGGCAAGCGGAGGCTACTCCCGAGTTGCAGGGCATAGGCTTCTCTGGTTGAGGCTCCCGGGCTCTACAGCAAGGGCTCAACAGTTGTGGTGCATGGGCTTAGTTGCTCCGTGGTATGTGGGATCTTCCCAGATCAGGGGTTGAACCTATGTCTCCTGCGTTGGCAGGCGGATTCTTTACCACTGAGCCACCAGGAAAGAAAGCCCCATGTAGCATTTCTTATCCTTGTAGTATCTTAACATCACCCAGCGGATTTCAGGTCCACTGAGGACAGTACATCACACTCTGTTGATATGGGTGGATACGCCTGTCATTTGTTAATTCAGCAACTATTCAAGCAGTGATGGACTGGTGCCTGGGTGACTGTTAAGTGACCTAGGAGAAGGGCACACTGCTATTTTCAGACAAGGAGCTGAAGGCCTGGGGAGGCCAGGGCCACAGGCTGGGGAAGGCGCTGGGCTCGGGCTCAATTTCACCTGCTTCTAGAGGATGGGTTCTCCACGGTTACTTCCTCTCTCTGGCTTGGTATGCACATGTCCTGTTGAACAAACTAATGTGACTGATTTTCACAAAGTGGTCAAGAAAACTCATCCCCTGTCTTCACCTTTCCCCCTCGGGAAATTTCAAGAGACTCCCTCCTTGGGAGAACAAAGGGCAAGGCAAAGATTTGACTTGTTCCCACATGTCCAGACACACGTGGGGCATCTCCTTTTCTGACTGCTCTAGCCGACGTGAGGATGTGCAACTTGCAAATGCTTTATTCCTTGTTCCTTCTTTGCAATTCAACAAAGTTCACAGATAGATGACTTGGTGGAAACGTAATTACCAGAAACAGAATCCAAGTGAGTGGCGATTCCAAGTAGAGCATGGCATATCCCCTTATCAAGTGACACGCAGCCTGCCACCAGAGGCCGGGCGATCTGATCTTTACAGCGCATCACCGGCGACCATGCTTATCTTGACACTCTCTCTCCAGAATGCCACATTTGCATAGGACATTGCATAATTTCCTCTCAGAAGATGGCCCTGTTTAGCATGAGTAAATAAAGTTACCTAACTCTGAGGCGGCTGAATGGAATACTTGAGATTTCCAAGAAAAGATTTGAATACCTAAGCTCTTCCCCAGGCACCCCAAGTACCGGCCTGACAAACAAAATCGAGTGCTGGCAGGGCTTTCTCCTTCCTGCCAACTCAGAAGGCCTGCAGCCAATGAAGGAGGGTACCCGGGGCTTCAGGAGCCCTGGTGCCCCCTGCCCCCCGAGATTTCTCTGCTCTGGGCCCCCTCCCCAGGATATGGTCAGGCTGCCCTGGGCTGGAATCAAGGCTCTGCCTTTCCCTTCGTCTTTTTATTCTTCCACCAAGTGGGTGTCAGGCACTTGGTGACAGGGATGCAGGAGGGCCCTGCTCTGGGTGACCTTTCTGAGCCTTGGTTTTATCTGGAAAATGAACATACCGCTTACTTCATAGGGATGCTGGGAGGAGCACAGGAAGCACAGAAAAAGGCCTGTGATATTTCTGTGCATGAGTCATGTGGGCACATCTCCTTTCTCCCTCTGGATAGAAGGTTCCTGAAGATAGGGCCAAATCTTCTCTTTCCTTCAGATTTCCTCTTTATGACAGTTCCTCAGAAAAGTCACGGGGGTATTGCAGAGAGCAGATCCTGGCCTGGGGGACCCTCCCTCCTTGGGTGAGGGGAGGGCAGTGCTCCTGGCAGAGGACTTCACCTGGAGTGTTCCCCCAGGTGTTAAAAGTGCCGAGGCTGATCCTGTTAGCACCCCTGGAGAAGGCATAGGTGGGCGTCACACGGGCATCTGTGGGGGATCTGGGCACCCACAGATGCCAGCTGGACTTCTGGTCAACGGCTCTGAGCTTGACCTTCAAGGCCCTTCTTGGGTAGGGAATATTCTACCTTGCTAATATCCAACCAGGACCCTCCTCTCAAGAGGGGTCACTGGTACAAAGAAATGGCCTTGCAGATAGAATCATTTCTATCCTCTTTCCCCTTCACTGTCTCAGACTTTTCATTCCAACATTTCTAAAGCACTTGCCTCCAAGCTGGACCCTGTCCTTGGCAAAGGCGGCCACAGAGACGGGCAAGCCTTAGTCCGCGGGGGCTCCTGGGTTCCGTGGGGGAGACCGGACAAGTGATCATTACATTACAGTGACGAGGGCCACAGCAGGGAAAGACGAGGGGCTGCAGAAGGCCAGAAGAAGCCCACCAGCACAGCTCAGGGGCACAGAAGGCTTCCTACAGGAGATGAAGTTAAAACTTCTGAAAGAAGCCCAGAAATTGACCAAGCGGAGGTGGTGAGCGGTGCTTCAGGCCAAATCAAGCCACCATCTCTCTGTGGAGGGCTCCCGGGTTCCTCTGTGATTTGCTCTCACATCTGACCCTTCATGGCCTGTCTCTAGCCTCACGCTTGTCACCAGTCCTTCGGGGTATCAAGCTCTTTGCCTGATTTTGGTTAGAAAGGCTGGAGGGGCATCCACATGCATTCCCTGGCCCATCACTGGGGTTTTCTCTCTACATCTTTCTCTTCTCTGGGTCTTAGTCCTTTGAGATAGCATAGTCTCGTGGTGAAGTTCAAGAGGAAGGGGCCAGACTGCCTGGCGTGGGAACTTGGCATGCTGCTGCCCACCCTCTGGACCTCAGACACCTCATTCATCAAATGGGGTGATGACAGTACTCTAGTATTGCAGCTATGGAGAATGGATGGTATTTGTCAAGTGCTCGAATAGTGCCTGGCATGTAGGAGTAACAGAATTAGCATTCTTCAGGGTTTGGTGAGAGCAGAGAGCTGAGAGTGAGAAGAGCCTTGGGTCTGCACCCCAGCTGGGCACTTACGAAGCTTGCGTGGCCTCGGTCAGGACACGTGACCTTTCCAAGTGGGCCTTGGTTTCTTTCTCCCTCCAACAAAGAGGTAGGGACTAAACCATACGCCTCTTTTCTGATGGGAAAGAACGTCTAAATTTCATACCAGGGGACACATTTACGGCCGTTTGGCAGAAATTAGTTCACAGAGTGAATGCTTACCGGCATAGCAGTCTGATTTTTAATTAGCTGGTGGGAATTCAGTATACTTCAAACATTAACAGTAAAATATGGGAGACCTCTGGTGGAGACGAGCCATACCTTTGGGCTTAAACAAAAGCTGTATCCTTCACACACCAAAGTGCCTGCTATCCGTCTTTCATCACGAGTGCTCATGTGGAGTATCGATAAACCTTTGGCACTAGGACAACACTTCCAAAGCATATGATTTAAAGTGATGCCATTAATATGAAACTAAATCCTATCAGCTAACTCTGTATGATCCGAGGCATCCAATCGCAGGGCCTTCTTTCAAACTACTGAACTGTGTTTCTGACGAGCTAAGTATCAAGAATCTCAACTGCTTTTCCCCTGTGAGTTTTCTCTTCTGTTGAAAGTAAACTAGAATATGAACTACTCTGTTAAATTCATGAAGAACAAAATAAGGAAGGGAGACTCATTCCTTCCTTCGTTCATTCCCTCATTCCTTTTAGTCTTTCAAGACGAGTGGGTCCTCACAGACTTGAAGGATATGCTATAGTCAGCAGGGGGAAGTGTGTGAGCTGTGTGGTCAGAGGCCAGGGGGAAGGTGTCTGGGAGACTTCTGTCCTTCGGGGGTTCGGGGGGGAGGGCGGTGGCTGAAGTGGGTGGAACAAGGCAGGAGGGCGGTGGACGGCGTGGCTGAAGGAGCTGGGGAACCCGTTAGGAAGGGCTGTTTATTAAAGCCATACCAAGGAGTATAATCAGATACCCGGAACTGCAGATTCAGGGAATATTGTCATGGTAACTGAAGGTTTTGCTTGCAGTTATTTACTGAAGCTTAATTCAGGAATTTAATGGGAAGTTTATAATTAAGACCCAGTCTGAAACTTATACATGAAAAACAGGACTTACCAAGAATATGAAAAAAAAAAAAAAATTAACAAGATTTCCCAATCGTTCCTTTATTTATTAATTTGACAAATATTTACTGTGTATCTGCTACAGTCCCAGGTAGTAAGGATGCAGGGTGAAAAAGAAGGTCCTCCCCTTCCTGCAGCTCACAATCTGGTGGATGCAGACAGACCATAAACAAATAACTTGAATAAATCTATTAGTAGAGAGTGTGCTTACACAATGAGAAGGCAACACTTGACTTGCTTATAAAGAAACTCTTTTCAAACGTTCATTTGTAAATCCTGCAAATAGACTATTCAGAGGTTTCACTTGCAGAAAAGGGAACCCTCCTACACTCTTGGTGGGGACGTAAGCTGGTGCAAGCCACTATGGAAAACGGTATGCAGGTTCCTCAAAAAACTAAAAGTAGAGTTGCCACACGATCCAGTAATCCCACTCCTGGGCATGTTTCTGGAGAAAACTCTAATTCGAAAAGATACATGTACCCCAATGTTCAGAGCAGCGCTACTGA
The DNA here is from genome assembly GCF_002263795.3 of Bos taurus. Classification (NCBI taxonomy): domain Eukaryota; kingdom Metazoa; phylum Chordata; class Mammalia; order Artiodactyla; family Bovidae; genus Bos; species Bos taurus. The sequence continues at coordinate 9,773,222 of NC_037352.1, read as the reverse complement.
CAAAAGCCAAGACAGGAAAGCAACGTGGGTATCCACTGACAGATGAAGGGAAAAGAAGATGCGACTGTCATTGTTACGGTCGCTTCATCGTGTCCGACTCTTTGCGACCCCATGGACTGTAGCCCGCCTGGCTCCTCTGCCTATGGGATTTTCCAGGCAAGAACAGCGGAGTGGGTCACCATTTCCTTCTCCAGGGGATCTTCCTGACCTAGGGATCGAACCCACGTCTCCTGCATTGGCAGGAGGATTCTTTACCACTGAGCCACCAGTGAAGCCCATATATGGAATGTTACCCAGCCATAAAAGAATAAAACAATGCTATTTGCAGCAACATGAACGGTCCTAGAGATGATCATACCAAGTGAAGTAAGTCAAACATATGATATCACATACATGGAATCTAAAAAAAGACAAAAATGAAATTATTGGCCAAACAGGCTCACAGCCATAGAAATCAAACTTACAGTAAAAGGGGGAAGGGGTAGGGAGGGATAAATTAGGAGTTTGGGATGAACAGATGCACACTACTATATATAAAATAAAAACAAGGTCCTCCTGTTTAGCATAGGGAACTACATGTAATATCTTATAATAACCTGTAACAGAAAAGAATCTGTAAAAAAATATATTTATGTATAACTGAATTACTTTGCCATACACCAGAAACTAACACAACATTATAAATCAACTATACATCAATTTTTTAAAAGGTGCCACTTGCAAATGCATATCTGTGCTAATTTTGAGTCATAACAAATGCAGTTCATTGAGTATTTTAATAAGCACCTGGCTCTGTGTTAAGCACTCAAAACAATCCCACGAAGAAGGTATTATTATCTGTAGGTTACAGGTGAGAAAACCGAGACCTCGCATTTATTCACTTGCCAGAGGCTGTGCCACTGCGATTTTCAGCACCGTGAGCCAGGCCCAAGTTCCTCTGCACACTTAAACCCATTTAAAACCAAACCCCAATCCTGTGAAAAGACTCTGTGGGCCATACTCTAAGCTAAGTTGGATGAATCCGGACTGGTCAGGTTTGACTGCCTGTGCTCAGACTCAGCTGTTCTTGGAGCTGAAGCTGAGTGACTTTGTTTTGGCTAGGTCGCATGAACGTCACTGCCTTCAACTGCTTTGCTGGTTTCTTGGCAGAGGCAATCCACCAGCAGGGAAAGAAAGGGAAAGGTTAAGAGAGACAGAGGTTTTGGCAGGATGGTAGGAGGGGGTAATAGGGGGCAGGGAAGCAGAGAATTTGAGGAGCTGGGCACCCCACACACCAACCTCCTTACTACAGCATGGCCGGGGCTGAGAACTCCATAACTTACTTTTTTAAAAAAATATTTATTTATTTGGCTGCATTGGTCTTCGTTGCAGTGCATGGGATCTCTCCTGTGGCTTTCGGGCTCGAGAGTCAGTTGTTGTTCAGTCACTAAGTCCTGTCCAACTCTTTACGACCCCATGGACTGCAGCACGCCAGGCTTCCCTGTCCTTCACTATCTCCTGGAGTTTGCCCTAGTTCATGTCCATTGAGTCGGTGATGCCATCCACCCATTTCATCCTCTGCTGCCCTCTTCTCCTTTTGCCCTCAGTATTTCTCAGCATCAGAGTCTTTTCCAAAGAGTTGACTGTTCACAACAGGTGGCCAAAGCATTGGAGCTTCAGCTTCAGCATCAGTCCTTCCAATGAGTATTCAGGGTTGATTTCCTTTAGGACTGACTGGTTTGATCTCCTTGCTGTCCAAGGGACTCTCAAGAATCTTCTCCAGCACCACAATTTGAGTGAAAGGGCTCAGTAATTGCAGCCAGCAGCCTAGTTTCTCCTTGGCATGTGGGATCTTAGTTCCACGACCAGGGACTGAACCCATGTCCCTTGCATTGGAAGGCAGATTCATAACCACTGGACCGCCAGGGAAGTGCCCCCCTCATCCCCATGCCTTTCTGAACCTGATGCACGGAGCCTATCTGTGGAGCTAAGATGCTACAGATTCAAACCTGTTAGGAAAAAGAAAAGCAAAGAAAACGTGGGCAGTGTTTTTCTCATGTGGGAGCTGGTCAGGCTGTCCACCGGAAATAAGAGTAAGGCACAGGCTGAGGAGAGGAGGAGACGGCCAGGCGGCGGAGGTCTGCCGGACACTGGGCAGCTCTAGGAGCTGTGCCTCTAACCCCCCAGCTGCAGCTCCGGCTGGCGAGAATCACAAGCTCCACCATTTCTGCCTCCTGCCGTGGGTTGGGTGCAAAACAGGCTCTGGGCCTCCACTTACCCATCTGTAAAGAGGGGTCATAACAGCACTGAGCTCCCAGGCACTGGAGACTACACAAGCAGAGGGTCAGTAAACAGCACATCCTTGTGATCATCACTGCCTCTCCTGCCTCCAGGCCACAGAGGGGGGCTCTTGAGACTCAGCAGGGTGAACACAGAGCCAGGATTCTGAAAGACTCCGAGACCTCTGTTTTCCCTGTTTGCTGACTTCATCGCCTACACTGGCCTCACAGGACTCTCTGGGTTGATGGACATGTCCTTCATCTGTGCTGTCACGTGTTGCTCTTTAAATGAAAATAAGATGAAGAGTTTCACTCCCTGTTGTGCCAGCCACATTGGTTACTGAGCACCTGAAATGTGTCTTGTGTACAGAGGGACAGAATCTTTAGCTTTACTTTTTTAAAAAAAAATTAGTTTATTTAATTTTGGTTGTTCTGGGTCTTTGGTGCTGCATACGGGTTTTCTCTAGTTGAGGCGAATGGGGGCTACTCTCCAGCTGCAGTGTGCAGGCTTCTCACTGCAGTGGCTTCTCCTGTCGCTGTGCACGGGGGCTCTGTAGTTAAGGCACACGGGCTTAGCTGCTCCTTGGTGTGTGGAATCTTCCTGGACCAGGGATCGAACCCGTGCCCCTTGCATTGGCAGGCAGATGCTTAACCACTAACCACCAAGTCCTGCTTAATGCTTTCCTGGCCGTTCCGTGTGGCATGTGGGATGTTAGTTCCCCAACCAGGGATTAGACCCACGCCCTCCTGCATAGGAAGCGTGTACTCTTAACCACTGAACTGCCAGGGAAGTTCCTACTTAAGGTTATTTTTATTAATTGAAATTTAGATGGCTATGAGTGGCTCTCGGCTAGACGGACCCAAAGGGAGAGCAGAGAGCTGACCATGTATGGACTGTGGGAAACGGCCCCTCTTCACTTCTGGCAGCTTCTCTGGGTAAGAATGACTTCTCAGGAAAGCTTGGTGACCCCAGGCACAGTGACCCAGGGCCTGGAAGCTCCCTGACTGGAAGCAATGGGATGCTCTGGCCACCTGCACTCTCAACGTGAGAGCTAGTGCCCATGAGTCATCTCGGCCACCACGGCCCCTGCAGATCCACAGAGGACACGTCCACACGGCGCTGTGCAGCGGAGGCACCCTAAGGCTGACAGGCTCTGCATCTCCATCTCGCCCTGGGCGGGGAGTCCTCGTGGGTCGCCTGCTTCTCTGCAGCCAGGCCTCCAAGGAGAAGCCGGGTCTGGTGTCCACCGCCTGGCGTTCTCAATGTCCTGGCCTCCACATGAGGCTCGGCACTCATGGAACCAATGAACTGGAAAGTTACTCATCCATATCTAACACTGGGAAGGAAAGGTCCAGACATCTTTTTTTTGGAGGGGTGAGTACTGAGCACCCTTCTCTTGGTTACCTGCTTGAGCCTGCCGCAGAGGTTTAATTTAACCTTACAGCGGTGATGTCCAAACTCTGGACTGATTTCATGTGGAATCACCAGGGAATCTTTAAAATCACCAACTTGGCTGCCACCCTTCCACACCTGATTTCACTGGTACAGGGAGTGACCTGGGCACTAGAAGCACCGTTCTGCAGCAGTCAGCAGATCCCTGCCTCCCAGCATCACCTGAGGAGGCAGACGCTCCCTCCTCATCCCTCTGGTCCAGCTGAGGACCACACTTGGCCAAGACCACACCCTGACCAATGGTAAACCAGGCCACGATGAAGAGGCTTACAATCCTGCTATTAAAACAAAAGAAACTTGCAGCCCATTCTTAATCCAAAATGAATCACAAAATCCTTTCCTTCATCTTAATCTGAGACCCTGGGGCAAGAGGTTTTCAGGCCATTCACAAAACAGGACTGGAAAGTTGGGGTGTGGGGGTGGGGCGGGTGCCTTAGGCACATGGAAGGTGCGTTGAAAAAACACCACGAGACAGGTTAGGCTGTAATGCCATCCGGGGTCTGATGGATCGCTCACGGCGTCCTCAGGAGTTAATTACAAGAGCCCTGAACTCAGTCCTGTAGGTCAGCACTCTCTGCCATTAATGGTTCAGGTAAAGAAAGATGTCAAATAACAGAGCAGGGAATGAAGTTAATTGAGCTAAGCCTTTTAAAAATATTTCTGATACATCAAATTCTAATTAAAGATTAACATGCACAATGGAAATATTAAGCAGCACTTACAGAGACCCCCAGAACACAGGGAGAAAGAATGTAATCTGTCAAGGTGAGGACACTGATTAAATCGTTTGCATGAGGGGGGATTGGTAAGTGGATGAGAGGCATTTACTTACAGCTGTGATTTTAAATCAGGAAAACAGCTCTTGGTTACTGACCCAGCTGCCTGTACTGCTACAGCCTTCCTGGAGGAAAATTTGGCAACAGGAAAGGAAACCTTCCAACTGAGCTTGAGCCTGCAAGCCCATTTCTAGAATAGTCTGTTGGGCCCCACAGAGATTCAACCACCGGGAAGTTCAAACCTGGGAGGATGTGTATATGTGTGTGTATGGGAGGAGAGGGCTTAAGAAATGAAAAACTCATGGATAAAAGGAAACAAAATCTTGGCAGTCTCTCATGATGGGGTGTTAACATAGGCAGTTTTTAAAAAATACTCTTAAAATAGTGTTTCTTAAACTGTAGTCATTTCTTTACTGCCCTGGAGATTTTTCCATGGTTGTACCATCATCTGTACCATTTATTTGATATTTATTTGATAAGTTTTGTCCCTCCATTAAAAAAAAATTTGGCTGCCCTGGGTCTTAGTTGCAGCATGTGGGATCTAGGTCCCTGACCAGGGATGCAACCTTGGCCCCTTGCATTAGGCGTGTGGAATCTCAGCCACTGGACCACCAGAGAAGTTCCTGTCCCTCCTTTTTAACTTTATTTTAAAAGGTAACCTTGCATTGTTGCCTTTATTCCAATGTTCATCGGAAGGACTGACGCTGTAGCTGAAGCTCCATCACTTCGGCCACCTGATGCGAAGAGCCAGCTCATTAGAAATGACCCTGAGGCTGGGAAAGATTGATGCAGGAGGAGAAGGGGACGACAGAGGACGAGATGGTTGGATGGCATCACTGACTCAATGGACATGAGTTTGAGCAAGCTCTGGGAGATGGTGAAGGACAGGAAAGCCTGGTGAGCTGCAGTCCATGGGGTCGCAAAGAGTCCGACACGACTGAACGACTAAAGAACAACAATGCATCGTTTGCATAAGTACAAAATTAGCATCAACTGTCTACAGAGGACACAATATTTAAATGCAAAAAATAGTCATACATGCACCAGTAGAAACAGTCTCAGGCACCCTCTCTCGAAAAGCATGCTGAGAAGAGCACTGATGACATGGAAACGTGTGCCCATAGGGTCTGAAGGTCACCAAACAGCATGCACAGAAAGACTTCGTTTTTTTGTAAAACAAACTCATGGTTATCTTTGGGTTATGGTATGGTTATAAGTGATTTTTTTTTTATTTTAAGGAAATACAAAATGTACTTATTTTTTAATTTTTTAATTAATTGAAAGATTATTACTTTACAATATTGTGATCATTTTTGCCATATATCAACATGAATCGGCCACAGATATAACTGATTTTTAAGCTGCTTCTCTTGAGGCTTTCTTGGCGGTCCAGTGGTGAAAACTCCACACTCCTGATACAGGGATCACGGGTTTGATCCCTGGTAGGGGGAGATCCTGCGTGCCTCAAGGCACAGCCAAATTAAAAAAAATAAAATAAAAGCTTCTCTCTATTTCCTAAAATTTCCACCATGAACTGATGGCACTTTTACAATAAAAGACATTTATAAAAATTTTGGTGGTCCTATATTTCTCCTGCAGGTCCCCAGGTGCTTCTTGAGAGGTAGACGGGGAGGCACACAGGCTCAACTGTCGTCTGTTACCTTGGGGAAGTGGGCGGGAGGGACAGGCACGGGAACGACTTGGTTTTATTGTCTTAAAAGGACAGGGTATTTGTACAGTATTTGTGTAATTATAAGTCAATAAAAAAATATTAACTTCCAAAGCATAGGCCCATTTGGTGCCAATCTTACGCCACTGCCCTGCTTCAGGCTTCTATCCTGTTTGACTATCCGGAGGCGTGTGGCCAACAGCCTGGCCACGAGGCTCACTGGTTCCCCGTGAGACAGATTCGGCTGCGGAGAGAAGCCAGGTGCCGTCAAAGGGAAGCTGGGGGGCGGGGAGAGCCCTGGACCAGAGCCAGATCGCGCGGCGGCCGGGCCGGGCCCAGGGCTCCTACGGCCTCGTCCCTCGCGGGGTTTTTCTTTTGTTGTTGTTGTTTTTTTCCCCTCGTCCTTTCTTGTTCATTCTCCTCTCTCCTTTCGGCTACTTGCTCTCCTTCCCGTCTCCCTTCTCTCTGGTTTTTGCTCACAAAGCACAGCTGAGAATAGGCAGGCTTTCCACGGTCCATAACATGACCGCCCACTTTTTCCTGCTATTTACATCAAAGATCCCAAGCTCACACATTTGAAACTGAATGTCATTTGAAAGATTACCAACTTGAAAAAAAAAAAAAAAAGATTAGCAACTGTTCAAAGAAGAAACGAGTCATGGAAAGTCTGACTTTCACTCTGCTTCTGCTTGATCACAAGAAGAAAGTAGAAACTTCAAAGGCATCCAGAGTACCGAGGAAGCCCAGAGCCGCGAAAGGTTACTTGCTTTTTCGTGGCTGATCCACTGGGGTGGGGGAAGGCAACTTTTTCCACCCCTGACAGGGAGGGGGTGATTTTAAAGGCCCACGGCCCCTTTAAGTGGGCCCCCCGCTTCTTTGCAATGAGGATCACTGCTTTCATTCTCCAGACTTCATTGATTTAAATATGGTTCACGTAAAATTCATGCAAAGCTAATCTTTCACATTTGAGTTCTATTATAATCTCCACGGTAGGGGCAATAGGGAAATAAACATATTTGGGCAAGGGGAGCCCAGGCATGCATACAGGGCCCCCAAGATAAAAAAACAAAAAAAAGGGAAAGATTCTTTCTAAAGAACTGAGATGCAAACAAGACACAAGAGGTCAGTTCTCAAGAAGGGAAATGCCGGGTGTATGCGGCCAGCTGTGGTGACTAGGACTTGGATGGGGGGGTCGGGTGGGGGGAGGTGGAGCCTGCAAAAGACCTCAGACTTCAGAGGGCAGGTCTCCCCGGCGGCTCGGCCCCACCCCCCACACACACCCGCCTGAGCAGCTGGTGCCCAGAGGCCCGTTAAGCCACAAGCACACACCTTCTGCCTCTTCCCAACAACCTCGCACCTGGAGGTAAAGCCTGGCCTGGTGGGAGGGGGCGGGGCGCGCGGTAGGGGCCTCCGGAATGTTTACTGTAATCACGCACAGGAGCTGGAAACGTCTCTGGCCAGGGCCTGGCTGGGACTGGCGCGCGCGCAGCTTCTGAGTCAAGCCTGTGGAAGCCCTGACTCACAACACCTTTCAGTTTCCCTCTGAGCCCCCAGGGGTTGCATCTTCTGTCACCTAATGGTGACACAGCAGCAGGGCCTGTCACAGGCTGCCTCCTTAGGACACAGGCTGAGGAGGGGGGCAGGAAGTACCCCGGAGAAGACGTGGGGACACGGGCGTCACTTAGAACAGGGGTCCGCGACCTCCGCGATCTAATGCCTGATGACCTGAAGTGGAGCTGATGTAATCGTAATAAGGGCACAATAAACATAAGGCGCCTGAATCATCCCCGGCCCCCTGGTTCAGGGAGAAACTGTCCTCCACAAAACCAGTTCCTGGAGCCAAAAAGGTTGGGGAACCACTGACTTGGAAGACTGGGGTCAGTCCTGCTTCCTAACGCCACTGTTACAAAGGAGGACAGAGTTAGACCACCGTGGCCCCATGTGGCCAAGGAGACCTGCCTGACTACCCAAGGACACGCATGCCCCCCTCACCCTCTCCAACAGGTCGTGAGGCCAAGGGACCCTCGATACCCACTGGGCCCTCAGCCGCATCCCATGGCTGCCCTGGTTCAAGCCATCGTCCTCTCGCTCCACGTCCAGCGAGAGGGACCTTCCACCAGTTGCCCGCCTGTGTTCTTGCTTCCCCACCATCGCCCGTGACAGTGGCTATGGCAGGAACTTCCTGGAGCACACATCCAAGGGTGTCACACCTGTGCTCAAAACTCAACTCCTTCTTCTTCTGACGGGCTTCCTCCCTCAACCCTGCCATACCTGCCCCGTGCCCTCTGCTCTCCCACCTTGCACTCTGCTCAGTCCTGTGCACGCCCTGCCTGTCTCTACCCATCCGTGCCCTCTGCCTGGTGGGCTTCCACCCTACCCTGAAGGCATGACTGATGCTCATGGCTTCAGAAATGAGTTTGCTCGGAGAGACACATATGTGGGGGCCCCTTAGAGCCAGGAAGCGCAGACACAGGAAGTGGATCCCTCACCGCCTCCTTTGACCAAGGGGAGCAGAGCAGAGGGAGACAAGCCGGTCTGAGCAGAATCACCAAAGTGTCCGTCAGGGCATCGGGAGCCTGCTGTTTATCTGGCTGAGCACCACAGGCTGTGTCAGCTGCTCTTTCGGAGGCGGCAGTGGACAGAGGAGCCTGATGGGCTACAGTCCATGGGGTCTCAGAGTGTCAGACACGACTGCACTCGATGCACTCGAATACTCAAACACACGTTTTGGAGACATGGACGCACGTTGGCTAAGGGATAGAGGCTTCTTTCCCTAGAGGTCCTGGCTTCAGGGCCCAGGCTCTGGGTAAGAGATGACAAGAGAACCCTATTCCCAGGTCAGGCTGCTGCCTCTCTCCCCTCGACAAGCAGGTCTAGCTGAGCTCACGGAAAGGTCCTCTCGGCACGACCCCCATAGCGCCACAGGGTTAGGGGCGTGGGGACTCTGGAGACCGAGGATCCCTGGATAAGTCCCAAGGGATGCACCAGGCAAGGACGTCCATGTCCTGGCTCCTCGTGAACCTCTGCACTCTGCAGAGGCTGCCTGCCTGCCCCCTGGCCTGTCTCTAGCTGGAGTGAGGGCGGCGGTCATGACAATGCGGGCAGTCACGGCAGCTGACATGCACTAAGCATCGTATTACAGGCCAGGCACTTGCTGCATAATTGAGTAATTTAATTCTCCCAACAACCCTGTTTTCCAGATGAGGAAGCTGAGGTCCCGAGAGTTTAAGGAAACAGTCCAAGGTATTATAGCTAAGAGAAAACAGACTCTGGGCTCAAACCCTGATAGATTCTGACACCGGAGCCCCTCCTCTTCAGAAGGGAAGAAAAAGAAAGAAAGAAAACCAAACTTTCTGGGGGGTGAGAACTGGAATCAATTACATTCAAATCTGTATTTGCAAATCCACTTTCAAGGAAATGCTGAGAATGCCTGCGAGCAGGGACTGGATTCAGCGTGTTTTTACTGAGTAAGTTTCCCTTCAGTCACACATGCAGGGCTCCTGCACACCAGGCCCCAGCAGACCCTGCGGTGGGTGCCAGCTGGCTCCTGGGTAAGTGTCCCCTCCAAGCTAACTCCTGGCAGTCGGGGGTGACATTGCTCAGAACTGCCTGCCAGGGTTTGAGGCACCCCTGCTCAGGACACACCTTCCCTGCAGAGAGCAGTGGGTGCTTTAGAAGGAAAAGCTCTGGGCGCGCCTGGGGCGCAGCGTAGTTACCAGAAGCCTAGCAGGTCACCCTGTGGCCTTAATCGTAAAATGCTGGTTGGTGTTCCTTAGAAGCCTGCTATCTCAGGAACCGTGCTCAGGGCCTTCCTGACAATTATCTTCCTTTTCCAGATGAAGGGAAACTCATGTTCTTGTTCAGTGTCTTTGCAAAGCCACCCTGCTGACCAGTGGGGCAGGCTGGAGGGATGGGGGGGTTGGCTTTTTGGCACCCCCTTCTATGTCTCCCTGCCGCTGGGCCAGGAGCCCTCCCTCTTTGGTGCCTGTACCTCCTGACTGCCCTGCAGAGGTGGCGGGGATGATGACTCTGAGCCCTGGGGTTGGGGTTGGGGTGAGGTGTGTGTGTGTGTGTGGGGGGGGGGTTTCCCAGGGCACACAATTCTGTTGCCCCAAGTGCCTGGGCTGGAATTCCAGCCTCCAAAGGCGGGCTCTCGCCTCTCAGCCCTGCTCTCTCATGCCTACAAAGCCGGCCTTCTTCATGGAGTGGCTGACACTGAACAGGCAGTGAGCTTTTTACTGAAAGCCACACACAACTTCCCTTTCACCCTTCGGAATAAGTGATATCTTTCTCTACGCCAGTTACCAATCACAGTTTGTCGTGTGAGTCGGGGCAGATACAAACATAAGAGGGGAACCTGTTTTGCTCAGGACTTTACTGAGAAAGGAGTTTGGTGGTTTTTAAAAACAAAGTCCATGGGTGCCTCCGACGATCAGGGGCTGCCAGAGTGGGCCAGGATGGGCAGGAGGCTGGGGAGTCACAGAAGAGATGGTGAAATAAAACAGCCCACTGAGGGGACGCAGAGGCCCTGCGGCACTGTTTGAAATGCTCTCAGACATCACCTGACCTTCCCAGGTGGCGCCAGTGCTAAGAACCTGCCTGCCAATGCAGGAGGCGGAAGAGCCGTGGGTTCGATCCCTGGGTTGGGACAATCCCCTGGAGGAGGGCATGGCAACCAACCCTAGTATTCTTGCTGGAAAATCCCATGCACAGAGTAGCCTGGCGGGCTACAGTCCATGGGGTCTCAGAGTCGGACACGACTGAAGTGACTTAGATACAGACATCATCCTCTGCTCCCTGAGAACATCTGTCATGTGAGAATTTCAGTTCGGGTCCCCCATGGTCCCTTTCCTGACCAGACCCTAAGGGTCATTTAGTGAATCCACAAACACAGGGAAAAGGTAAAACACTTTGAAGGCTCTCCTTCAAGCCATGTGAATGTTGATGGGGCGCCCATGGGGCTGACGCGGCTCTAGTCCCGTGAGGCAGGTCCTCTTCTGCGGTTTTTCTCCGGAACCAGAATTCACGCGGGGGACGCACTACTTTATGAGATGGGGGTTTGGCAACGAATCAGATAACCAAGCAAACATATTTCTGAGACTATTTTAAAATAAACAACTGCCAAGCAGAGGGTTGGGAATGTCTAAACAGATACTCCGAGTGTGAAGGATGCTGGAGGTTTGAGCGGACACAGCTGTGCACCCCCTGAGCGCACATGGAGGAGTGGGCCTTCCAAGCGCCGGAAGTGTCTTCGAAGAGCGAAGATGGGGATGGGGAAAACGGAGCAGTTTGCGGGTGGTGGGGGGTGCTGTGGGGATCGGGGTGGGCTGAATCCAAGCCGGGAGCTGAGCCCTGGCTCCTTGGTGAGCCGCCCTGCTGTGCTCACCGCCGAGGTGGCTGAGTTTCTGCAGGCTCTCTGCCTCTCTAACCAGGCTGATGGTGCTCAGCCAACGGCTGTGCCCTTGCCCACCACACTGGCACAAGCGCAGAAGGCTGATGGTGGTCCTTGAGGGCGAGGGGCGAGGAAATGTGCACCCCCTACACTGTCAGCAAGAGGCCCGATGGGTACAGATGCTTCTGAGGAGGGCAACTTGATAGATGCCACTGTACAGAGTGAGGTACTAACTCCCCCACAGGGATTTCACAGTAAGGACTTCCTCCCAGCACAGAGCAGGAAAGCCCCAGTTTTAATTGCAAAAACCAAGCTGCGGCCTGAGATATGCGTGATTCCATTTGTGTAAAAGCTACAAGGATGGTCATGCATTCAACAAATAGTTACCACATGCCTACTAACTGCTAGGCCCCGTGCCAGGGCTGGGGGGTCGACAATGAACAAGACAAAGTTGGTGCCTATGAGTATGAACTTAAATGTGCGTCAGTGCAGAGGAAGGGGTTTGGGAGGAGACATGCCCTGACCAAGCTGCGAGTTATTGCTGGAGAGGCTGACCGGCTCAGGGAGGGGCCACAGGACAGGGGTGGGGGGGCGGAGGTTGGGTATAAAAGGATGCTTTCACTTTTCACTGTATACACTGTATTGTCTGAGCTCTTGTTTTATTTTTTTTAACAACATGAATGCATTTCTGTATTATTTGCTGATTTATTTTCTTTTCTTTTAAAAATATTAATCTGGCTGCACTGGGTCTTAGTTGCAGCACACGGGATCTCTAGTCATAGCATGTGGGATCTCTAGTTGCACCATGTGGGATCTAGTTCCCTGACCAGGGATTGAACTCAAGCCCCCTGCATTGGCAGCTCGGAGTCTTAGCCACTGGACCACCAGGTGGTTTAGTTGCTCAGTTTAGTCGCTCATGGACTGTAGCCCACCAGGCTCCTCTGTCCATGGGATTTCCCAGGCAACAATACTAGAGTGGGTTGCCATTTCCTTCTCCAGGGGATCTTCCCGATCCAGGTATTGAACCCATGTCTCCTGCATTGGCAGGTGGATTCTTTACCGTCTGAAGCACCAGGGAAGTGCCTATTTGGTCATGACCCTTAAACAGCAAAAAAAAAAAAAAAAGACCACGGAATTACAGACTCAACAATAGGACTGTTTGCAGGACAGGTAGGTGAAAGACAGAGGTGGTGTTAAATATGAGCTCATTTTCCAACCAGGGCCAAGGCTGTGATTTTGCAACATTTCCAGCCCCCTGGAAAGAAGGTGCACGGAGCACTGGCTCTAGCAGCCCCTCTGTCTCCTTTGGAGAAGGTCTTGACCATGGCCGGGGTCACGGGCACACCCTCAAGCCTGAGGCTGCGAATCAGAGAACAAGCCCCCCGACAGCGCTGGGCCTCTTCAGCCTGCCCAGCCGGGGTCACTGCGGGCCTTCTCGCAGCAGCTCTCACTGCATGTAAGAAAACACCCCTGAGATTTTTCTAGGACCCCATCGAGGCCCCCACCCACTCCTAGCTGAGGCTGGTACATGGAGAAGAGCCCATGAGCATTAGCAGAAGTCCCTGAACAGGAGACATTTCTGCCCTTCTGGCTAAGGTCCGCCTGACTCTGCCTCAGCTGTGAAGAAGAAAGCAAGAGGTCTTGGGGGTCAGGTAGCCGGGGTCCCCAGGCTGGGCCTGCTGCATCTTAGCTGTGCAACCTTGGGCCAGTCACAGGACTTCTGGGAGCTACAGGCCTCAAAGATGTAAAATGAGGATGCTACCTCTTTGAAAGAGGTAAGATTCCACAAGAATCTCCCCTACCCCAACCCCCAAGGTCCATCTAGTCAAAGCTATGGTTTTTCTAGTAGTCATGTATGGATGTGAGAGTTGGACTATAAAGAAAGCTGAGCACTGAAGAATTGATGCTTTTGAACTGTAGTGTTGGAGAAGACTCTTGAGAGTCTTTTGGACAGCAAGAAGATCCAATCAGTCTATCCTAAAGGAAATCAGTCCTGAATATTCATTGAAAGAACTGATGCTGAAGCTGAAACTCCAATACCTTGGCAACCTAATGCAAAGAACTGACTCATTAGAAAAGACCCTGATGCTGGGAAAGATTGAGGGCGGGAGGAGAAGGGGACCACAGAGGATGAGATGGTTGGATGGCATCACCAACTCAATGGACAAGTTGAGTAAGCTCTGGGAGTTGGTGATGGACAGGGAAGCCTGGTGTGCTGTAGTCCATGGGGTCACAAAGAGTCGGACACGACTGAGCAACTGAGCTGAACTGAACTGAACCTCTTTGGAAGAGGTAAGATTCCAAAAGAATCTCCCCCACCCCCACCCTGGGTCCCCCGCCCCTTGGTGAGCCCATGCAAGGGGACCTCCAATGCCCCGGGGAACTTGGTAACAAATGCAAATTCCTCACTAGTTTACCAGCATTTTAAATATGTATCCCTGGTGACTGTGACACCTAATTTGTTTGTATACATTCCCTGCCTCCCTGGAAGAAGTATTGAGACAAGAATAGAACTTTCTTCTCTGGGGCTGAAAGAAATCTGGGATTGAATCCCACTGTATTACTGAAATCCAGCCTTCCAAAAACCAATGCTCCACCAAACAGAATCTGTCCAAAATGAACATCTATTGGTGGCTATATAAAAGAAAAAATAAGTAGCTCAAGTTCATTCCGTGAATTAAAAATGACGCTGTGCTCAGTCGCTCAGTCACGTCCAACTCTTTGTGGGCCCATGGACTGTAGCCCGCCAGGCTCCTCCGTCCATGCAATCTTCCAGGCAAGAGTGCTTGCATGGGTGGCCACTTCCTTCTCCAGGGGATGTTCCTGACCCAGGGATCGAATGCACATCTCGTGTCTCCTGCATTGCCAAGCAGATTCTTAAAAATGACGGTATTGAATATTAAGTGTGGTTTACAGCTGCCTCACCACCCCACCGCTGTGGGATGAAAATCACAGCCGAGCCTGAAGGAGGGAACATTACTTCCTGACGCCGTCAGAGCCTGACCAGGGCAGGTGGGGTCCTGCAGGCCTTGGGGGACGTGAGAGGGTTCTCTTATTCTATTTCAGTCATTTTATATAGCATCTTATGGAAAAATATGAATGAACTTTTTGGCCAATCTAATATATTTATCTTCATGTGTAGTGAAAAAAATATACACTGAGCTGTGGATCCCAAGATTTCTGGTAAAAGCTAGGATTTGTCTAACCTGTTCCACCTGGCCCTGAGATGCAGTTACTGTGAACGGATTCAAAGGAAAAGGTTAAATGGACAATAACACAGTTGGTTCTCTGATGTGGCAAACTCTTCTGAGGTGGTACCCGAATACTTCCCACGTGGGGAGGACTGGTAGCCGATGCCTCGGCTGAGAGGCGGTGGACAGGAGTTGAATGGACGAGACAGCACAGCACTGATTTAAAAGACGACAGGAGGCTCTGTAAAGGTAAGAGCCCGGGCCGTGTCCCCACACTCAGGCTGTCTCTGGGGCACTGGTGTAAAGTGACTCGGGAACGGCCACCATCTGAGTGAGGGCCACACGTCTCGGCTAAGTCTTAGCAGGGAAATTAGTTACTGCTGAGCTCCCATCCCAGGTATTCATTACAGCAAAGCACGTGAAAACGACATGGATCCTTTTGCCAAATCCTCATAGAACCCCTCAGAAGGGGGAAACAGTTACTGTTCCCATATTATGGGGAGATAAAGTCACTTGCCCAGGGCATGGTGACAGCAAGTGGGGACGTGAGCTAAGGGGAACTGACCCAGCCCGGCTCCTAACCTCTGCATCCACGGCCCCCACGGTCAGGCCAGGCTGCGAGCCCAGGGACCCCCACCCGAGCCTTATTCTTGGCTTTGGTGCATACATGCCAGAAATCAAAGAAGCTTCCCAGACTAAAACAAGCACGTGGTCGGGAAGAGCCCCTGGAGAAGAAAACGGCAACCCACTGCAGTATTCTTGCCTGGGAAATCCCATGGACAGAGGAGACTGACAGGCTACAGCCCTCGGGGTCGAAAAGAGTGGGACACAACAACAAAAAAAAAACAAGCTCACCACCACCAACGGCAGTAACAGTTAACAGTGCACTTTCAACAGATGGTGGCTCTGCGCTCGACACACGTTATCTCGGTTCATCCTCACGACATCCTGGTCGAGCGGCCAGGACTCATTACTCTCCCTATATCACAGAGGGCCTGAGAGGTGGCGTCACTACCCACGGCACACGGCCACCGAGTGGCAGAGCTGGGAGGGGGACCCAGGAGCTAGCGAGGCACTGAAGCTCACGTCCACACCCACTTCCAGCCCCGTTTCCCTCCCAGGCTTCAGCCTTGCTACCCGTGTCATTATCTCGCTCCGTCCACACATGCTGAGGCCCCTGTAGGGGTGGCCAACCGAGGCAGTCAGGCAGTGTCTGTGCCCTGCCGGCCTCCCTCTTCTCTGGAGGTGGTGCTGGGGGAGCCGTTCTGGAGCTTTCTCTGATGCCAGATGATCAGTCAGCAACAGTGATGGTTTAGGGACATGATCATTTGCAAATGAACCACACTTCCCCAGTGGGCCTGCCTCCTCTCAGACAGGCCCAGAGTCTGCCAACTAACATCTTGAAATCACTCAAGGCCTTGATTGAGGTTTTCCCTTTCCCTGTGGGCTTAGGTCTTTGCTTCTCCCTCAGTGTCAGTCCCTCAGTTTTCTTCCTGGCTGAGTGGGAGGGGGGACGGGGGGGGGTCTGGGTGCTCCTCATCTCCCACACCCCAGAAGCCATTGTGGAACTGAGAGGTCCCGAGGGTTAGGCAGAGGGTATGCATCCACCAGCGTGGCCCAGACACTCGCTGCACCGTCTCCCCACTCTCCGGCAGCTGGGTGAGGCTGCGGGGACAGTGAGCGGAATGCTCGCCCTTCTGGCTGAAGCAGCTCTCTCTTATCCTCGCCCTTTCCCTGTGAGGAGGGGGTGGATACCAGGTGGTGCAGCCACAGAGCTGTGACGCCTCTGTCATCCCAGTCTCTGAGGGATGAGAGAAGCAGGGTTCCTCGCTGACCCCTGTGGACAGGGAGCACAAGCAGGAAATATATCCTCACTGTGTCCAGGCGTGGAGAAGCGTCATTCCCATGGCACAGCCCAGCCTGGCTCAGAGGAAGCAGCTCACAGTACCTGGGACCAGAGCCCCAGAGACTGTGAGATGAAGCCATTTACGAGTCAACAACTATTCTTGGGTCCAGCAACCCAGGACTGCAGCAGGGCAGTGACCACCGAGGGCTTGTAACACACAGGTGCTATGCTGAACGATTGCTGTTGCTGTTTTTAATTAACTAATTAATTTTTGGCTGCGCTGGGTCTTCGTTGCTGCCTGCGGTCTTGCCCTAGTTGCGGCAAGTGGGCAAGGCTCCTCTCTCGTTGCGGTGCGCTGTCTTCTCAATGCGGTGGCTCTGCTCGTCGCAGAGGACTGGCTCCAGGGCACACGGGCATAGTCGCTCTGCAGCATGTGGGACCTTCCTGCCCAGGGACGGAGCCCACGTCCCCTGTATTGGATGGGAGGATGATTCCTGGCCACTGGGACACCAGGGAAGTCCACTAGGTGGTTTTAAATGCATTTTCTCACCAAATCTTCTCTGCAGCCGTGTATTATGTGGTTGGGCCTACTTATCCTCATTCTGCAGACGGAAAAACAGACACTTGTAAACATGAAAAGGGCAACCCAGGCCTTGTGGTGAGAGCGACAGGGCTGGGACTTGGCCCCGGGTGAAGCTGTGATGCCTGCCTCCGCCTTGATGGCAACTCCCTTCTCGGGGGACTCAATCTGAGGCGAGTGATCACTCTCCTTCAGAGAGTCGCCACACCATTTGTTTTTTATAAGCCACAGATGTGCCCTCTGACCATCCAGTTAAGGCTTGCAGCATGAAAATGGGTGTCATGTTCCTCCAATGGCCAGGCTGAAAGCCGCTTCTCACGATCGCGCCAGGGACAAGGACGTGGGCTTCTCCGCCCATTTGTGAACTAGTCCAGGGCTCGGTCCCAGTCGAGGACAGGTGTTGTGGAGGTGCTTTTCGACCCCTCCGACGACGATGACGAGACTCCCAAGAAGAAGGCTCCCTTCCCCCACCCACAAAGGCACCCATTTGCTGGCTCTCGGCAGAACTGCTGATTTATACCTGGGGCCAACAGGGGCCTCCTCAAAGTAGGGCCCACAACGGCTGTGAGTTATTCCAGCCGATGCGCAGCCATCTGGCCACCGGCCCTCTCTGCCTCTGGAATTGATGGCATGGTGTTAATTCTCCTTGAGGTGATGGCTGCCCGAGCCTGGGCCGCTTCTCTCTGAGCAGCGTCTCCAGGGGAGCTGCATGAAGGCGGGCGTTTCCAGGGACAGGAAGGAGCGCCAGGTAGAGTGCAGTGTGATTTACTTCTCGCTTGGACGCGTCAATTGACCTGTCGAGTTTCAGATCGCTTCCCTCCACAAGGAGATGACGAGATGACTCACACAGCCGGGCACGTTCAGAAGACAAATGCCGGGCCGTCAAATCCAGTCCTGATTTCTTTCCAGCTTCCCAGTGAGAGAAGAGACCGGCCCAAAGCGAGGGAGAATGTCAGATGCTGTCAGAACCGAGTTGCTCAGTTGCTCAGGTGTGTGTCTGACTCGGGCCCCTGGACTGTAGCCAGCCAAGCTCCTCTGTCCATGGAACTTTCCAGGCAAGAATACTGGAGCGGGTTGCCATTTCCTACTCTAGGGGATCTTCCCAAACCAGGAATCAAGCCCGAGTATTCTGAATTGGCAGGCGGATTCTTTACCACTGAACCACCAGGGAAGCCCAGAGTCAGAACCAAGAGGTCCCCCCAGTATGCCCCTGGGCCCTGAAATCACCATCTGTTTTTTGAAAACAAAGTCAGTGTCCTCATTTGTGGGCTGGATCCTAAGTCACTCTCTTGTTTTCCTTCATTCATTTGTGCCAAAGCTTCACCAAGGACCCACTATGCTGGCAGCCCCAGGATTCAACTGTGAACAAAGAGTTAGGGTTCCTCCCTCAAGCAGCTTGGTGCCCATATGAACTGAATAACAGCTCTAAAAGAGAAAACTACATACAGTGGCCAATGCTCAAGAGAGATGTGGTGGCCAGAAAAGGTTTTGGCGGGAAGGGCACTGTCTGCAGAGATCTGAAGGATGTTGGGGAGTGAGCCAAGTGAAGGGGACACTGGTGGCAGGAGAGAGTGTCCCAGGCAGAGGGCCGGGCCTGTATGACGATCAGAAGCATGGTCAGGGAAGCCAAGGAGGGCTGCGCGGCTGGGACCCAGGTGGGAACAGCAGCTGAGGGCCTGGCGCCTGCAGGCCTGGCGGGCTCAGCCAAGGGCAGTAAGAGTTGAGCTTGGACATGCAGAGGCAGGGGCTGTGTGCCCTGTACCCCTCCCATGACCACATCAAAAGCCCACTGCCGGTCCCCATCCTGGGAAGTCAACACAGGCAAAGGCCACTCAGGCCATCCAGGCAAACTCCGAGACAGGTTCCCTGTCCCCCTCCCCAGACTCGCTCAGTGACTTGTCTCAGAGCCCTGACTTTCCAAGGGTCGCTGCTGGTGCAGGGAGCGGGGCAGGGAGGGTAAGCTGGAGGACTTGCTGGAGGAGGAGGTGCAATGGAGACCCTGACAGGGGGCTCCCCGGCTCTCACCGTCCCTCCCAGAAAGTGGGGAGCAGGGAAAGCATCTGTCTGCAGCTGGCTCTCCTCCTCCCAGAATTTTCAGAGTGAAATATAATTTCACAACCCCACACAACCAAACAGCAAAACCAGAATATAGATCCACCAGATTTGGAAATTTTAAAACTTTATATCCTGGGTGGGAGGGATACCAGATGCAAGTGAGTCTGGCTGTAGGAAGAAAGTGTGTCTTACTTTTCAAGAGAAGACAGAAGGTTGCAGAAAGGCACTGCAGCAGTAGGGCCTGCCTGTCTCTATTGTGGGCTGGACCAGGCCTAGCTGACACATAGGAGGGCCTCAGTAAATGCCGCTGAACCGAAGCAGAGTCCCGTTGGCCACCTGGACACGACTCATTCCCAACACACCTGTAAACCCGTCAGGACTGAAGCCTTGTCAAGTCTCACATTTAATTCCCAACTTTCACCCCAATGAGTTCTTGTCTTGGTATCACCCGGTATCATCTAGGGAGCAGAGTAGGGGCTGTCGCTTGTTTTCCAGAGAAACACTGTCTTGCCGGCAGGAAGAAGTGAATGCTGGACATGGGTCTAGTGGGGGGGGTAGCCCGGTGGTGCTGGGGGAATATGGGACCACCTATGAGCCCAGGTTCCTGAGGGAAGAGTGACTTAGTGGATTTGGATTCTATAAAACAAGTCACTAGGCTTTCTGGTCTGTATGTATACAGAGGTGCTCGAATGCACACATGTACACACACACAGTATCTGAGGTTGGATGCGTGTGTGCTAAGTCACTTCAGTTGTGTCTGACTCTCTGTGACCCTATAGAGATCAGACCCTATAGAGTCCACCCTGGTGGACTGTAGCCTGCCCACCAGGCTCCATGCTCCATGGGATTCTCCAGGAAAGAACACTGGAGTGGGTTGCCATGCCCTCCTCCAGGGGATCTTCCCAACTCAGGGATGCGACCTGAGTTTCTTACGTCTCCTGCATTGACCGATTCTTTACCACTAATGCCATATGGGAAGCCCGGTATCTGAGGTTATGGTGGGTTGGTTTTTTTTTTTTTAAACAAGAGTTATCAAAATCAAGGGAGGTATCTGGAGAATTTTTGCAGAACCTCAATTCTCATACGTATACTTAAGGGCTAAATCAGAATGTTTTTCCATCATGGTCAACAATGTTCTTGAGGGATTAAAAAAAAAACCAAGAACACATTTATTTCATTTTTACATTCAGCCACTTTAGTCAAGGACTAACATTCTACCACAGACCATTTAATCACCAGAACCCTCTAATTCTTTCCTGGAGAAAAGTAGAAAAGTCCTTCTCAAAACCAAATGGGGACTTTTGATTAAAATTCCTCCTGGCCAAAATGGGCTGGAGAAAACCCGCACTTTCAGTGGGGCTGTCCTAGACGAAACGATGTATGAGAAGAAGCCACGAGGACCCTGTGGCTTGAGGATCCGAGGGAGTGGTGCCGAGCGTGTGTGCGTGTGTGAGGTGGTCCAGGATTGAGGGGGTCAGATGGCCGCAGAGGATGACACTGGAGCCTTTTAGGTCAAAAAGGAGAGTCTGGGGGACAAGGGGGTCTGAGCTGCCTGGGAGAACACCCACCATTGGAAGAGCCTCAGCAGCGAGAATCTCGAGGAAGGATGGAGAAGACAGGCAGGAAAGGCAGGAAGGGGCGGGTACCGGAACCCCAGGGAGGCGACCTGGGGACATCCGTGGACAGAGACCCTGGGGACGGTGGCAGGAAGCAGGCAGGTGTAGAGAGTCGAGTCTTCACCTGTCCCACCAGAGTGGGGCCCTGCTGGCATGCCTCGGGCCTGCGTGGGGCTGACGGGTCAGGAAGACGTGGTGGGGGGCGGGGTCTGGTCACATGACCCAGGAGCACCCCAGGGGTGGCTGTCCCGAGCTGGGGCAGGGTGTCACGTGGGGCCCCGTCTGCTGCCAATCTCCACATCCCAGCCGTGATAAGGAGAATAATGGCCTCCAGAGATGTTGCATGCTTGACTCCCTGGAACCTGTGGAGGTTTCTTACCAAAGGGATGTCCCAGATGTGATTAAATTACAGAATCTGAGATGAGGAGATGATCTGGGTGAGCCCTGTCTAATAAGAAGAGGCTTTTGAAAGTGCCGGAGGGAGGCAGACGGGGAGGTGAGAGGAATGTGATACCAGAATGCTTCAACCCACCACAGCTGGGCTGAGGATGGAGGGGGGCCGGGAGCCAAGAGTGCAGGCTGGAAAAAGGCAAGGGAAGGACTCTGCCCTAGAGCACCCAGAAAGGAAAGCAGGCCAGTGATTTTAGCCCAGGGAGACTTCTGACCTACAGAACAGTGAGATGATAAATGTCTGTGTCTTTTCAAATCACTAAGTTTGAAGTCATTGGGCTGTAGCAGCCACAGGAAACACACATATCACCCCACGTTCTAGACACAGGGTATGACCAGGTTGCCACACCACCCACACGTCTTCACTTAGGATACCCCCGCCTGGAACGTTCTCACCCAGCTTGGCTGCCTGCTGGACGCCCACTCAGAACTCCACTCAGCTCAATGGCTGGGGCTCTCAGAAGCAAGGCCTGTCCCTGTTCAGCCCTACTAAGAGCCAAGGCCACTGCTCCCTGCAGTTTCCATCGCAGCACCCATATCCACCTGCTGCTGTAAGTCCTCCCAGGATGTCCCCGGCTGCCTGGAGGGAGGGCTGTGTTAGATTCTTCCTCACGTTTCTAGCACCCAGACAGGGCCCACCACTCTATAAATGATGGACGCGATCGTGGTAGGTGAATGGAGGCAGGCTCTTTGCCCAGAGGCAAGAGTACACATTCTGGGGTCTGAATCCTGTGGGTGTGTCCTGGCTCCCCCACTTCCTGGCAGAGTAAGACCCTGGGCAGGTTATTCTACCTTCTGTGCTTGGGCTTCTTCGTCCATAAGACGGAGATAATAACAAGACCTACATGGCCAGGCTGTGAGGATTACTTTGGTTAACCCGTTTCAAATACAACATCGCCTGGCTCGAGGAAAAGGACCAACAGGTGGTGCTTATTATCATTCCTGTGGGATCCAGGAAGGGAAAGGCAGAAGCCGGGGGCCAGGGAGACCCCAGGGAGTGGCATCAAGGCTGACAAAATCTAGTCTAGAACCTTCCCGAGACACTGCCTGGCACTCACGCCTCCACACCCAGCCTCCTCCATGTGAGTCTGGTGTCAGGGCTCACTGGGCTGAAGGCGGCGGGAGGGAAGGGGGCCTGGCGTGGAACGGAGAAGGCTGTAGATTATTGTCAGTTTCACTGCTCTGGAGAATGTTACCCACCACCGGGAGGGAGGCACATTTTTATGAGGCACTAGTTACAGGCTAAAGGTTAACTGGAGTTATTTAAATGACATGCCTATTTCCTGGCTTTGCATAGCTCTGGAAAACCCCAACTGCACTCAGAAAAAAACGGAGAGCATGTTATAAAATTCAAAGGCCTGGGTATGGGTGATGAAACAGATGAATGCAAAAGATAATCTGGATTTGCCAAGGTGAAAACCAGGAAGCTGCGTGGGGGCTTTTCTGTATGAGGATTTGGCAGGGAGAGGAAGGTCTACTTCACCTTGACCTTGGTATTAAAAAAAACCCCCAAAACCAAAAATAAAACCGGTGGCCCTGAGCAGACCAAGGGAGGAAGGAAGGGAAGATGGGATGACAACGTCTAGCTCTCAGTTATAAGCAAGACGGTTTAAATGTGGGGAGACCTGGAAAAGCAGGCTCAGCCCACTGGTTCCTGAGCCTCCTGGTCTGGCTGTCTGCTCCCGAGGCATTTTTACGACTGTGCCTGAAGCCAAGCAGGCTGGTTCCAGGCCTGGTGCTAGTTCAGGACAACTGGAGAGTTTGGAACGGGCTGGGGTTCAGTGCTGCAGAGACGGCTGGGGCGGCGAGGGTACAACCTTGCCCAGCCTGCAGGAACCAGGTAGAGTGGCAGGGCTGGGCTGGTGTGGTGGTCAGGGAGGCGTCACAGGTGCTTCCTCTCCCCAACAAGGTGTCCCAGGCTGGAGAGGAGAAGTGATCTGTCTGTCTTCATCTAAGGCAGAAGCACACCGCCTGCACGATTAACTTGCAAAAAACTCAACTGCATTCAGGAAGGGACTAGGGAGAGAAATGTTTAGCTGCTGCGACTGCTCTGGCTGCCACCCGACGGAGGGAGGTGGCAAGTGGGACTCGATGCCTCCCTCGAGGGCCCTCAGGCTCTCCTGCCTCTGCCCGAAGGGCCCTGCCCTGTAGATGCTCCCAGGTAAAGACATTTCTCCTTTTTCCTCCAGTGCTCAATTTCAGGTCAATTTCAGCCCTGGAGTGAAGACCAGCTGAGTTGGCTCAAAGAGAGACATGACTCTCCTACGTGGCACCTTCCCAAGGGGTCTGTAAGGGTGACTTGCATGGCACAAAGTCTCCACCTGAGAAGTGGACTGCAGAGCCTAGAGAGAGACACGGCTGCTGCGTCAGGCCACAAAGCCAGCCTCCCTGGTGACGTCCGGTTGACGAGGAGGTGGGCAGGGAGAGCTCCGAGAGGGAACCAGAATTCATGGACAGCAGCAGAGCAGAGACTACGCATGGAGTTCCAGAAACTTCCTGATTCTGTCCGACCCATGGGTTTGCAACATTGGCTGCACAATGGAATCCTCCAGGGAGCGCCGACAACCAGAGAGGCTGGGGCCCATCCTCCAAACAAGTGAATCAGAACCTTCTAGGGTAGCGCCTGGGCACAGAGCATTTTTGAAACCCCTAAAGTGATGAGACAGTGGCAGAAGATGAGATGGTTGGATGGCATCACTGATTCAATGGACATGAATGTGGGCAAATTCTGGGAAACAGTAAGGGACAGGGAGGTCTGACGTGCTGCAGTCCGTGGGGTTGCAGAGTCAGACGTGACTCAGCAACTGAACAACAAAATGGTGATTCTAAGGCACATGGAAGGTTCGGACACAGGGAGCTCTGGAGAGACCATCAGCCCCGCCCCCATCCCGTCCTGCGGCGTGAGCAGGTCCGGGGATATGTAGCTGCACGCATGGCAGCATGGCAAGCCAATTTTCACTTCCATCTCTAGGCAGGTCAAAGTGGAAATGACAAATTTAAGTGTTTAAATGTCCCAAGATCAGTACCCTGTACACTTCTTGAAAGCTCAGCAAAGCAAACTACATTTGACATTCACTGCAAAAATCAGCATGGATGGCCTGCTGTGCCGAGAACATGGCGCCCTCCTCATGGGATCCCTGCTGTCTCCAATCAGGACTTCCTTGGGGGTCAGAGTCAGTGGTCTAGTCTACGTTATTCCAGGTGCTCCCTGTGCTCGGCTTCAACCCTTCCTTAGGGCTCTAGGTGACCGACCAGCTCCCCAGTGCTTCTGCCGCATCCGAACGGAGCATCAGTAAGAGGGAAGGTGATGGTCCCTTTGCTCCCATCCCCGGTCTTCTCCCTGGGACCGGGGTGGGCTGGAGGCTGAGCACTGGCTGAAAGCAGAGCAGCGTGAGCAGCAGGACAAGTGCCGGGGATGGGGGCACTGGGGGCCGGGGCAGGGGCCTGGGGAGAGGACAGCTCAGAGCAGGTGCCTGCTCCTGTCGTGGACCTCTGGTAAAGGTCACACGCAGTCTGTCACTGCTTCAGTCTCCCCAGAGATTTGTTTTGAGATTTGTTCTGTGGTTAATCAGAAAGCAGGCCCAGAAGCCAACCCTCTGCTCTGGAGGCCTGAGCAATCACTGGATCTTGCCTTGTCCCCAGGCTGCCAGCCGAGTGGGGTGGCGGAGGTGGGCGGGGAAACTGCTGGCTTCGGGGTGAGGAGCCCCGTGTAGGCAGAGCCCCAGACAGCCTCAGCGAGTGGGCTGCTGCGAGGGATGTCTTGAAACTCAACGTTAACCCTCAACCCGGCTACCCCACGAATTTCTGTTTCCTCTGGCAGCTCACTGCTGCCACCCCCTCCAGCAGCCAGAGGTGAAGAAGTGATCAAGGAGGCTGGCTTCAGCACCCGGAGCGGGACTCGCCCCTGAACCTTGTGACCTGGAGGAGCACAGCAGGGGCGGGGGCCCAGGCAGGCCTCCGGAGGGCTCTGACAGCCACCTGATTTATGGAGGAGAGCAGAGATAAGCAGTGAAGAAGCTGCACGCCAGTCACGGGGTGGCTTCCAGAGTCCAGGTCAGGGTGGAGGTGCTGGAGGTGCTGAGTGGGAGTAAGATGCTGGATCCATCTGATGCCTGAACTGGCTGAACCTGCAGAGCTTGGTTACAGGGATGCGAGGAGTCAGAATTCTCCAAGGCTTTGGGCCCAAGTGAACACAAGGCCCACACTTCTGTTTAGTGACAGGGAGCGCCGGTCAAGCGAGAGGGGCTGCTCTGTTGGGCCCCCTGACGTCTCGAGGCACTGTGTCAGCATGGTGGGGGCGTCTTCCCTGGAGGTACAGAGATCTGAGGTTGGGGGGCACGGCTGTGTCAGAGCGTGACAGTGCTGGAGCCGGGACCCCCGCTGCCACCTGGGTGCCGTCCACGGTCCTGGCTGCCCTGAGATGCAGTTGCATCCACTTCCCAAGGGTGTTGACATGCCGCAGAAGATGTTCCTGGAGCAAATCTAACCCACAGGTCCCCTGAGATCAGAGAAATCAAAACCGTGGCCCCATTTTCAAATGCCTGGCAAGGACTGGGATTTGGGCTGGCGGGGGTGGGGGGGGTGGTGGAAATACTTAAAAGTGGAACGTGCCTTCAGTGGAAATGATCATTTTACTAGGCAAGGAAGGAGAAAGCTCAAAAGCCAGTCTCTACACTCAAACGCCTTATCTCCTCCAAGGCACAGGATGCAATAGAGAAATTCTGCCTTGCAGAGAGAAAAAATAATCATTTTTGTCTTTTTCGGAACTGTCTAGGACTACTTTTAATACATAACCCACAACAGAGGGCATAGCCATTAGGTGACCTTGTGATTTCAGCAGAACATGTCTCTCTAATGTAGCTCGATTATGATTGTAAGTTTATAAAAACAGGGAAAGATTACAGGAATATACATTAAACCACATCAATGAGTGCTACTGAGAAAAAAAAAAGTCCAGTAGACAGGTACCAATCAAATAATCAATATGTAGGAAACAGCTACATCACCCTGCTTTAAGAGAACCAAATAATGTTGCAATTGGATTTGCTTTAAAATTTTCCACTTGAACAAAACTGACAGCTGTATTATAATCACATTTCCAGTCACTTTATAAGACACAAATTTCATTTCTCCATATTTCTACTTCATTTCTGAAAAGGGGCCAGCAACGTTATTCATCAGGCACATGGAGAGGCAGCCTAATTCATGGGGCAGGGGGAAAACGCTGTTAATTCCATGTTTTCCATTTCCCGAGAGAATTGGTGGTTTAACTCAAACATGATTTTTTTCTGATCAGTCTAGTTCAGGGTTCTAGTT
This sequence comes from Bos taurus, assembly GCF_002263795.3. Taxonomy (NCBI): domain Eukaryota; kingdom Metazoa; phylum Chordata; class Mammalia; order Artiodactyla; family Bovidae; genus Bos; species Bos taurus. The sequence goes on along the minus strand of NC_037352.1, from coordinate 9,746,620 downwards.
TCAAACAAGGGTAGGGGGAAAAAAGCAGCATTTTAGTCCTTAGGTAAAATGACTTGAGATTGTTGAAATTAGGACTATCTACATTTTTAGAAAACACCAGGGTGGATTTAAGATTCTTGGTATATTCTTCATATGAAAAAGTCTGTTATGAAAACCTGGCTATTCAAATATCATAGTAACAATAAACAAACATTCTTTTAATTCACAATCCAACTGTCTCAAATTACTCAGGACAGTTTTTAGAAATGCCACTTTTGTATTAATGAAAGTGCCTTAAACGTTTATGCAGAAGGGAACCCACTCTAGTATTCTTGCCTGGAAAATCACAGGGACAGAGGAGTCTGGTCAGCTACGGTCCATGGGCTTGCGAGGAGTTGGACCTGGCTGAGTGACTTTGCACGCTAAAGTTTTAGTCAGTTCAGCCCAACAAGCCTCCTTGGAGCGCCTCCCACGTGATAGGTCCTGTTACCAGGGACAGAAAAACAAAGCACCAAGTGCACACTTGAGGTGTGCTTGGGGAGGGGCGAGGAGGAAGGAGGCTGGGAGGACAAGTCTGGCAAAGGCCCAGCGGTGGGGAATGGCCGGAGTGCTGTGTCTAGGAACCAGTGAGCAGCACCACAGCCAGGTGGGCTCAGAAGCAGGGAGACACAAGGCAGAGGAGGAGGCCCAGGAGCTCTGACATCTAAAGCGGGGAAGGGATGTATGAAATGGACACAGGTGGGCTAGACTTGCCTTTCGGAGGCCAGCCACACAGCAGATGGACCAGAGTGGGACAAGGCCCTGGGCTGGGACCCCCGCATGGAAGACACTGGGTGCAGAGCGTCTGGGCTGGGGAGGGGGCAGAGCTGCAGGGGGGATGGCTGCTGACCCCCAGACCCTGGGGTTGGAGTAGGGTCAGGAGTGGTTCCAAGTCAACAGCTGGCAATGAGAAGAGACCCAGCATGGACCGTTTTCCCTTTAAAGATAAAACACAGAGGCAGAGTACAGGCTGAAGAACCACAAAATCACACTCGCCTGAGATAGGACTTCCAAAGCCGAATCCATACTCGCCTCTCGGGTTTCATGATAACATTAGTCCTCTCCAGTGTCAGTACTGAACAAACCACTTCTCTGGGGCTCCGGGCCTGAAAATGCTTGAACTAAATTGCCCTGGAGGAGCCATCAGGGTCTGAATCAAGCCTCTTTTACAGGTTTCAGTTCTTCTCCAATCAGCTGGCACCCACTTTCCTGAAAAGTCATTTTTTCCAAGAAACTTATCTAATTAACAGGGCTTTGCTGTTGGCTCAGACGGTAAAGAGTCTGCCTGCAATGTGAGATACCCAAGTTCGATCCCTGGGTTGGGAAGATCCCCTGTAGAAGGAGATGGCAACCCACCCCGGTATTCTTGCCTAGAAAATCTCATGGATGGAGCAGCCTGGCAGGCTACAGTCCATGGGGTTGCAAAGAGTCAGACACAACTGAGAGACTTCACTTTCTTTCTTTCTATCTAATTAACAGGCCCATGTGGACTCCTCCACTTCTCAGTGTATCCCCTGGACAGAAACAGTCAAGGTTTCGCTTTGTCAGAGCTCCTCTGGAGCACCACCTAGTTCAGAAAATTGTTTTGTGCCCAACGTGCAGTTCGGATGAAGAACACTAATGACTATTTCCACCAGGACAGTGTTCACATGTGGTGGAAGACGCTGAGCACTTCTGATGGACTCACTATCAACAGAACAGTTCAACCAGGCAGTATCATCTCCCCATCTTCAGAGATCGGGAGAAAGGTTCAGAAAGGTTAACTAGTTTGCTCAAGGTCACAAAGCCAGGATTCAAACCCAGAGCCCCTAATCCTAAACAAAAGCAAAAACATCACTTTGCCAACAAAGGTCTGTATAGTCAGAGCTATGGTTTTTCCAGCAGTCATGTATGGGTGTGAGAGTTGGAGCATAAAGAAGGCTGAGTGCCTAAGAATTGATGCTTTCAAACTGTGGTGCTGGAGAAGACTCTTGAGACTCCCTTGGACAGCAAGGAATCAAACCAGTCAACCCTAAAGGAAATCAACCCTGAATATTCACTGGAAGGACTGATGCTGAAGCTGAAGCTCCAATACTTTGACCACCTGATGTGAAGAGCCAACTCATTGGAAAAAACCCTGATGCTGGGAAAGACTGAGGGAAGGAGGACAAGGGGGTCGACAGGGGATGAGATGGTTGGATGGCATCACTGACTCAATGGATGAATTTGAGCAAACTCTGGGAGATAGTGAAGGACAGGGAAGCCTGGTGTGCTACAGTCCATGGGGTTGCAAAGAGTCGGACACGACTTGGTGACTTAACAACAACAACACTCCTCATTAATTAAATGTTGATTTTCAAGGATTTGACCTGTTTCTTTCCACTTCATTAAGTTTTTATTTTGAGAAAGTTTCAACTGTCAAAATAAGCCCACACGGGCCCTTGACCTAGATTCACCAGTGGTTAATATTTAGTGGCATTTGCCTCTTCTCTCACTATACCCACACACTCACATATTTTTATTTTCTGAATCATTCCAAAGTGACAAGCAACACAGCACTTTACCCCTGAGCTCCTCGGTCTGTACTTCCTAAGAACAAGGACGCTCTCCCACAGAACCACAATGCCATCATCACGCCCAAGAAAGGTAATACTGACCTTGATTACATTATCCAATCACAGGCTACATGCAAATTTTTTCCAATTCAACCCCCAAAAGCCCCCTAAATCTATTCTGTTTTTATTCCTCAATCCAGGATCCAATCTCAGGGGACAGCTGCCAGGTCTCTTCCGTTTTGATAATCTAAAATCTAGAACTGGTCCCTGGCTTTCACTGTTCCGTTCAGTTTTGCCCAACACTTCTCCCACTTACGAAAAGTTCAAATCGAGGATCTTGTAGAATAGCCTGCATTCTGGGTTTGTTTTTCACAGTCTCTATTATTTATGCTCTTTTCTCATTCGCGCCAAGATGGGGCACATGATGAAGACTGGGCCATCAGCATAATACGGCAACATAGAGGGTTTTCCAGAAGGGACAAAATCTCAAAACTAGCCCTGGCCTTGCGAGAGAAGCAAATCAATAAGCTCACATTTTCATGGACTTACAATCCAACCACATAACTTGCTTAGGGAGCTTCACGGTACTCTTGCTGGAAACGACTCTTTAGGCATTTAGATGAGCACCGCTGGAGAGGTCCACTTTGTCTAAAAGCTCTTGCGTACAAGGGTGCTGGGATGAAGCACAGAAAGTGTTAAAACTGGGGAAACGGGAATATATTACATTCCTATTCATTAACAAACAAAGGATAACGAATGGGGGGGGCTTGGTCCAGGGCTCAAAGGCAGATGGAGAATTCAGAGTATGGATGCAACATGTGGGAGTCGTGGGCCTTGTAAGCACCCACAGATGTGCTTGTTCCGGGGGTGTGAGTGGTCTGCAGGTTGTGGGGGGCGCACAGCCAGACCACAGGCCTGTGGTAGAAGCATGCCTGATGTGTCTGAAGAACAGCAAGGACACAGAGAGAGCTCGGAGTATTGGGTGACGCCCAGCCTCATGGGCCCCTGTAAATATCTCTCCTCCTGGTCAGAGTAGGATGGAAGCCACTTTGAGGAGGCCTTTGAGGAGGACAGGGTCTGACTTATTTTTTAAGAGGATGACATTGGACACCATGTCGAGAATAAACCATATGGGACGAGGCAGAAGCTGGGGACTGGTTGAGGTTTCTGCAACGGTGCAGGTGAAAAGATGATGGCAGGGCAAGCCGGGTGCTAAGGAGTGGAGCTGGGAGAGATGGCCAGATCGATCTGGAAGGAATTGCCTAGGTGTGGTGACCAGCGGGATGCTGAGTTTGAGAGGAAGAGGGGAGTCAAGAAAGAGCCTCAGTTTTTTGCCCCCAAGATGGAGCAGCCTGCTGCCAACAGGGAGATGTGTGGGCTGCGTCCCCACGCCCTGCTCCCCACTGTCACTGGCTCCGGGGCCAATGCTGCAACCTAACTGGCCTCCCTGAAGTTGTGCTAGGCATTGTTCCAGGCACATCACATGTATTAACTCACTGCTTCCTCCCAGCAACTCCCATTTACACACGAGGAAACCGAAGCACCAAGAGATTACGTTACTCATTGAAGGACACACGCTGGCAGGTGGCAAGGGGCCGAGCTAGGATTTCTCCCAGCACAGCCTGGCTCCCAAGCCTAGGCTCAGAGCCACGAGGCTACGTGGCCTCTCCAGCCCCTGGACATGGCTCATGGGCCTGTGCGGGCACTGTGTGACCCGGCAGTTCCTGTCCCAGAAGTGCACAATCAGGGTAGCTGTCCTCACGGATGCCCTTTGCTGACTCCCCCTTGCACTGGAGTTGAGATCTTGTTCATCTCAGCTCCTCTCTCCCCTGCTCCTCACCTGCCAGCCACACGGGCCTGTGACACACCAAGCCCATTCTCACCTTCCACCTCCCCCTTCCCAAACTGGCAGGCCTCATCTCTGCATTTTCTTATGGAATATTCTGGCTCCCCCGGCACATGGTTCTCCAGAGGCGCTTCTCTCAGCAGCCTCTGAGGCCTTTTCTCTGATTGTTCTCTAGCCCTGGACCCCATTCCTCATCTCCACAGAGCCACCTCCATCGACCCGCGATTGTGCAGTTAGCTTTTACTCCCTTACCTGTTTGTGGTCCCTTCCCTGCCCCCAGCTGGAAGCACCACAGAGCAGAGGTCAAGTCTGGCTTTATTAGTTGACTCTCACTTCCCAGACCTCAGCACTGTGCCTGGCATACAGCAGGTGCTCAATTCATACAGCTGAATTAATGGACGGGCTTCACTGAATGCATTTTAAAAATCAGGATACAAGACTAGGTGGGTGCTGCACATGGCATGGCTACAACTATGTCAATTTCAAGGGCCCCTGTGGACGTTGCCTGAAGATGGCTGGCATCTCCTGAGGGTGTCCAGATGACAGAGGAATTCCCCCTGCTGTCGTCGCGGCCCACGTTATCTGGTCGCAGGCAGACAGGCAGGAACCTGGTTCTCCTCTGCTTGAGTTCAGGGCATCAGTCGGCCCAGTGGTGCCTGTGCAGGAGCGCTTGCCTAGCGGCCTAGACGCAGCACAGGGTCCTTCATCTGTTCCCACACAGTCTTTTTTATTTAAGTCTTTATTGAATTTACTACAATATTACTTCTGTTTTGTGATTTCCGGTTTTTTGGCCACAAGGCATGTGGGATCTTAACTACCCAACCAAGGATCGAACCTGTACCCTCTGCACTGGAAGGCCAAAGTCTTTACCACTGGACCACCAGGAAGTGGTGGTCCTTCTTACCCCTCCCTCACCCCCAAATGATGCCATCCCATAAGTGATGAACTGGTTTAAATATTTTGGGAGGCACTCCCCAAAATGTTGTTGAAGCAGAAAATGCTAAGGCAGGGTGCCCCCCAGTATGAGTTCTGTGCCGGTTGCTCACTGGCTCTCAGTCACTGAGAACCTAGTGCGTGCCAAGCCAGGCGCCGCATGCTTCATGAACGTGATTTCATTTGATCTTCAACAGCTCTCCTGGCAAAGTCCAGTCCGGCGAGCAGTAAGACCCTGAGTGAGGTCACAAAGCTGCTTACTTTCAGCTACAGCAGGGGCTGCAAACTCAAGCGTCAATGGGGCCACGCTGGCAGAACACAGGGGAACCCAGGCTGCATCTCCAGCTCCACCTAGCGCAGTGAGGGGGCCGGGAAGCTCCCCTTTTGCAATGGTGGCAACCAGTTTAATCAAGAAGAGAAGCCCAGTCCTTATCTGTTACAGATGAGTATTTATAGACGCAGTCCCATTTGCTTTAATACACAGGGGGTGGGGGGTGGTGGTTAAAAGAGAAATGGCGGGGCCGAGGAAATGAGGCTCCACAAAAGGATAAGAACTATTGAAGCTGAAGGCTGGGCGCATGGAGACTCACAGTCTTATTCCCTCTAAAATCTAATCTCTTTTATCTAGTCAAGTCTACTCTAGTCTTCCCTTCCCACTGCCCTTCTGTTTCTCTTTCCCTCCCTCCCCTCCTTCCCTCATGGCTGCCAGTCTGTGACTCTGCCCCACGCCGCACTCCTCTCCAGTGAAAACAAAACAGGCTTTCAGTACAGTTCACTTTTTTCCAAAGGGGTGACAGCCTCTTTGATGCTCTCCGTGAGAAGCTACCTTGGCAGAGCTCGCCTGCCACACCTGGCACTGCTGGTCAGTGGATGTACGGGACGGCTTCTGAATGCGCTGATGCTGGGGTTTCTTATCGAGGTGTGACAGATTTAGTAAATACACTTAAAGCCAACTCTTCCTGCTGCATTCCTTTAAACCCATTTAAGCAGTTGGCCAACCCCAAAAACTCCTCCCTGAGTCAGCTTCCTCAAGCTTCAGGGAGACAAAACATGACCTCCTAAGAAGCAAGCCCAGTCTCCGAAATCTAGCAAATCTGAATGCCCCCACCTATACTAGGATGCTTCCGACCTTTAGTATACACAGAAGGCATTTGGTGAAATGCAAAGCATTGCTAATTTTTCCCCAATGGAAAGTGAGAAGCTCTAGCATTTAAGAATAATCACACACACAAAAAGTCAACACATGCATATCTTACTCTCATACCATATGCTCATAAAATCCATAATTCATAGTATTCTCTGGCCCGCACCCTCTTTAGCAAAGACATAATTTGCAATCATGCTGGGTAAAGACAGACAGCCATTACTTTCTTAATGGCCAACTACCCAAAAAGGCTCAGTTAAGTGATCTCAACTAGCAATCTAATCAATTAAAATTGATAAGTGAAATACTTTTAACCTTTGTTTCAGCAGGCCATTCCTAGTGGGAGGAGGCAGGGTACGTGAATTCCCAGCATAAAATTTAATTCCATTTCACGGATGCAAACATTCTTGCTGCTCTGATGGAGAGGCCCCGTTAAAGCAAACTGTTTTTCTCTCTTTCCTTGAATCCAATCAGAGAAAGATGGGTTTATGGGTCTCTCCAGCCTATGCCATCAATTTAAACCTTTACAGAAATCCCCGTGGCCATATTTCAAGGAGGAAAGGGCCACAGAAGATGGGTATAGAGCACAGAGGGGATGCAGTTTCCTTGCTCTTCCGAGAGAAAAGAAATAAAGGAGCATGAACAAAATGGAGACAAGACAAAGGAATCAGACAACCAGGCAAAAGCCATAATAATCATTTACAGAGAACCTTCCACATGTCAGGCAGTGTGCTCTTTGTATGCATCACTGGATGTGATTATCAGGCAATACTGACTCCATTTTCCTGAGCACAGTTATGTGTGAGGCACTAGACTTGGTCATCTTATGTTTCATATTACACTTCACTCAAGTCTCAAAACAGCCCTGTAACATAATGAAGATCATCCCCATTTTCCAGGCAAGGAAACAAAAGTCGTGGTGGTTTCAATCACTTGCTTGAGAGAATACAGAGCTGGGCAGGGGCCTCTGGCTCAAAAGATACAAACCCTCCTTGGTCTGCATCATAACTGCAGGCCACACAACTGAATAGTTTTTGTCAAGACTCATTCCACTGTACACTAAAACTCGGTGAACTTTACTGGATGCAAGCTGTATTTCAATAAAGTTGATTTAAAACAAGGGCTCTCTCTCTCATCGTCCACTACAAAGTGGCTACCTGCCGTTTCTGCCTCTCCAGCTTCCAGCTCGTCTTTTCAAGTTTCTTTAGGGGCCCCCTCCTTCCTCAGCCCCAGGCGATGGGGTTCAAAAGGAGCAGGTCCCACCTTCCCAGAATCACAGCTAAGCATGTGATCTTGACCTAACCAATCAGTGAATCACATTCTGCTGATCACTGACTGGGTCAGGAACGGTCATGTGACTCAAGCTGGGCCATGAGAGCATTGCCCTGGACTTCTATATAAGTTATAGGGAAAGAGAAGCTCTGTTTTTGTCAGGGCTGCTTAGCCAGTTCAGCAGATCTTAGAGGTGCTGATGGCCATCTTGTCACTATTTGGTGAGAGCTTTCTGGGGGATGGAGCCAGAACAGAGGAAAGAAAAGCTGAGAGAAGGAAGGTGGCGGTTTCCTGATGATATTGCTTGAGTACCTAGATCAAGCCATGCCTGAAAGAAGATCTAGCTTTTTACACTGATATCAGTGAATCTGCCTTTCTTTTTCCTTAAGTTAGTTTAAGTTGGCCTTTCTATTTCTCATAACCAAAGAATCCTAATATATCAAAATGTTACAGCAAATAACAGGAAAAAGAGAGTTATATGAATGGGAGAAGGGTTACAGGAACACAACTAGGCTTTATATTCTGTCCCCTTTAAATCTCAGTCTCACACTGAAGAGGAGAGCGCTGAGGCACTGGTTGGATGCTCAGGCTTTCAGGCTCAGCACATGGTTCTTGGGCCTCCAAAGCCTTCATCTTTACCTAAATGCTGGTGGCTTGTGTTTTTTAAAACATTCCGTTTTTTAAGCAGCCAGGATCCTTTAGTCATTAAAATCATACAGACCACCTTTAACACACACAACCAACCTCCTGGTGCTGCTATGACTATATGGAGGGCAGGGATCCCAGAGCTGTGCCCACGCCTGCTTGAGACCCCAGTCACCATGCAGAGATATTTCAGCAAAACAGCTGCGCAGCTCCCCTTGGTCTCCAGAAAGCAGGGCCCACAGACTGACTCCAAGTGTCCAGAATCTAGGGCCCCTTTTCCGAAAGTTTTGTGTAACATGCACGCTCTGTAAGTTCACGGTGATGGATCAACCCCAGTACGACATGCAGGTCACCCACGAGCCTCCCAGTGATGCGAGAGCCAGCCTGGCGGTGTCCCCCCACCCCCAACAGTGACTCAAGATGACCAACTCACTCAGGTCAAGGACGTCATCCGTTTTGATCAGGTCTTCCTCCCGCGTCAGTGGCAGCTGGGTCTCGGGCTCCCCCCGCAGTTGCAGGGACAGGGCACGGAGCATGAAGAACACCCGGATGGCCTGGACCAACAGTTCGGAGAGCAGAGAAGAGTGAAGTCATTTTGGTGAGAAGCTCCGTATGGAGAAATCACACAATGACTCTAGATTTAAAACGAACAAGACAAAGCTCACCTCTTTCAGCATCATGGTTCTGGTGCTTTCAGAGCCAAGATTTACAATAAAAAAAAGTCAAGGAGGCAGCCTTGTGCCATTACCCACAGGCTCAGGTTGGGGCCACTGTACCTCGCTGAGCACCTGTTGTTTGCCAGGACCCTCCTTCTAGGGTCACGTGACCCTCGTGGCAGCCCCGCTCGGCACTTGAGGCTCGAGACCCATGGAGGCCACGTGATCTGGCCCAAGCTCACACCTAGGGAGGGCCAGAACCAGGTCTCTTCTAACTAAACCAGCCCAAAATCTGAAAATCCAAACCATGAGGGTTTCAAGGTCCCACCAACTGAATGTGGGGGCAGGAGAGACAGAAGGTAAGATGCGGGCAGGGTTCGGAGCCCGCCAGACTGCACAGCCCTTCACCTGGAGCTCTGGCCCTGTGGCCTTCCAACAGAGGCTGTGCCCTCTCAGGGCAGAGGACCTGGCACCTGGCAGGTATGCAGTGATGTCAGTGCCCCGGGAGCCCTCAGGTCTCAGCCGGGACAGAGGTGGGGATGGAGGGGGCCCCATCAGCACAGGTTCCCGGCCCATCAAGGAAGAGTCTTGGCGGACCCCAGGGTGAGCAGGCATTTCCAGAGAGTGGGAACAAAGCTGAACCCCAGGCTGGAAGCCTGGGAAGCTTGTGCAGCCTCCTCCCAGTGGTCAGTCTGCCCTGGAGGTAACTCCCCGTGAGTCCCAGGCTCGGCTGACTTGCCTACCAACCAGAGGCCAGGAAGTGGAGTGGCAGCAACGGGGCCCGTGGCCTCCAGGCCACTTGCCCTGATTGAGGGAAACAGCCCCGAGTCAGGTATGGAAGGTCTGCGCTGGACTCCTAGCTCCACCATGCTGGGCAAGGCCCCCGGCCCCACGAGTATCAGTTTTCTCCTGTGTGAGATGGGGGTGGGAGTCTCTACTGCGTGGGGCTGCGGGGAGCCTCTGAGATGATAGTGGGGCAGGCAGCAGGCAGCACAGGGTCCGTAAAGGGGTGGCCACGCCTCACTCCTGCCACTGAACCGCTCAGCACGAGGAGGCCATGGGGACAAACCACCGTCGCCACTGGTGAGCCATACAGCCTCTTTCGGGTCCCCGTGTTTCCAGTTCTGAGGCTGCAGGCCTGCGCACTGAGATGGGAGGTGTCCATAGTATGACAAGGTGCTTCCCAAAACAAGGGGCGGAGGAAACAGATGACTGTCCACAAAGAGCCAGCCCTGCACCGACTTTTGCTGACCCAGGCAACGAGGATGCCTGCGGACACCTCTGAACCCTAACCTCGACTTGGTCCAGAACTGCCAGGAGATCTTGGGCCAATTACTTAACGTCCCGATGCAGAAACCTGGACGAACAGTCCTGTTTCCTGGGCCTATTCTGGCGTCAGGTATTCCTTAGTCAACCAGAAGCACTAGAGAAACATAAACTTTCATATGATAAAGTTGGTGGTTGTGGGGGCATGAGTGTATTATTCGATTGTTCTAAACATTTCTGTCTGCGTGCTTCTGTTGTTTTATTTTTTGGCCATGCCATGTGGTATGTGGGATCTTAAGTTTCCTGACCAGGGATCGAACCCCAGCCTGCTGTGTTGCAAGCTTGGAGCCTTAACCATTGGACTACCAGGGAATTTCCTGTTCTGAAAGTTTTGAAGAGCAGTCTTCATAAAAAAAAATCTGTAATAATCAGCAGATGTCTCTCTACAAACACAGTGTGAGAAGCCCGGGCTCATGAATGTGAGGGCAGATTCCCACAGGGCCAAGTACTCCACCTGGGTGAAAGCGGGGCTCCCATGGGCATCTACAGGGTTTGGTGGGCCATGTTGGCCAGCCCCAGAACTCCAAGAATCCACAAGAGAAAGGTGAGATACCGGGATTAAAGGTCATCTGATCATCTTACTGTCTCCCTAAACCACCACCACTCTCTCTGCATACCCCTTGCCTGCCAGGTACGGGTTGGGGTTGCATTGTGTCACGCATTCGAGCCTTTTAACCACCCTGAGTGGTTCCCATTTTATAGACAGGAAACCGAAGCCTAGAGACGTCAGGCAGACAGCCCAAGGTGATTCACCTAATAACTGACTCCAAAGACTGTGTCCTTCCAACCACATGCCTTCGCCTTCAACAAAGTGAAGCATTAGGACCCACGCTTTTATTGAATGTTTTTCTTGACTTTGCTGAATTAATGTGCAAACTGAAATGTATTACTGAAAACGAAAAGAGTATTCTTATTCTTTCGGATGCTTCCATAGAAAGATTGACTCAGGAAGAATGGATTAGATTTGGAAAGGCGTGTCAGCTGACCAAATTTAAATATTAAGAGAATCGGGCATGTTCAGGGTGGTATGGCCATAGACAAGCTTAACTATAAAGAAGAGACCTTTCCAGTTTGCTTCCATGCAGTGGGGAGCAAGCAGAGCCCCACGAGTGGGGCAGCGGATGGCTTCCAATCAGACAGACCTTTAGTCCAACCTGAGTCAGGTGATCCCCCAGGCCTGGGCTGGAGCTCTGGAAAAAGGGTTCCCACCACCCCAGATCATGGGGCCACCCTGAAGATGCAAGGAGATAGTACAAAGACCACCCTGAGCCCCAGGGCCGGACCTGGAACAAACACTCAGCCTGAGCCCTCTCCCCTGCCACCTTGGCTGCACGTGCAAGCTGATGAGCTCAAGTGACAGTCACTCAGGCCAGGAGCCCACCGAGGCCATGGAAGCCAGTCATTCTTAAAAGAGTGCTGAAGCGCTTTAGAGTAAGCACAGCCCCTTGGGAAAGCAATTGGCAACACTGACAGAGTCACCAAAAAAAAAAAAAAATGTTCATACCCTTTGAACCAGAAATTCCACTTCTGGGAACTTATCCTAAAGAAATAAGCCAAAAGAAAGGAATCACTGTATTCGTCAAGCTGCTTATTACAATTTAGCTGAAAATAATGTAATACTGGGAGTAACCAAAATGTCCATCAGCAGGAAAACGCCTAAGGAAATTATGGCAAAAGTCACCAGATAAACTTTTATGCAGGAGTAGGAAATTAAGACTTATTAAAACTGTATCACCGTATGAAAAACTTCTTGCTCACAATGGAAAGAGAAAGGCAGCAAGGATGAAAGCGAGTCTACGGCCCGCGCCCCCTGCAACCGTGAAAAGACGTGTCTGCAGACAAAGCTGGGAGGAGACACACGAAGTCTGCGTTGTTTGTTTAGGGTGATGAAATCTCCGGAAATTCTTTCATCCTACTTTTGAAACTCTGTGAGATGTTATTGTATTTTCTTTAACGCACAATATACATCCAGAGAGTAAAAGCAAAATATCCTATTTCTTCAAAGTCAATAGCGATAAACACAAAAACTGTTTGCAGTTTTATGAGGGAACAGGGAAACAGAACTGGAGGGACAAATACAACTTCATGCAAATATCTTGATTTCATAATGGCTTCCATGGTTACTCCATAAAGACGGCTAGTGGCTTAAATTCAGATTCTGGTATTCATCAGAGTCCTCTCCTCAACTCTCTTTTCTCTGGTGTTAAGCATCAGTAGGTTTTGACTGTTAAAAGACTCGATTTCTGGAGAAGGAAATGGCAACCCACTCCAGTATTCTTGCCTGGAGAATCCCATAGACAGAGGAGCCTGGCAGGCTACAGTCCATGGGGTCGCAAGAGTCGGACACGACTTAGTGCACTGTCTCACCCCAGAGATCCTGCCACATATACCACAAAAACCAAACATCCCCCAATGACCTTGGCCCCACTGTTCCAATCACTCCCAGGTGGGAATTCAGGCACATGTCCACAGAGGTCACAGACAACATACATACGGTTCTGTTATGTCCCATATATTACCCTTTCATGTCCCAAGGAAGACATTTTCTCTTAGAGATTTTCATTTAGTGTATCTTTAAAAAAATCTTGTGTTAAACTTGCCTCCATCTTTTTCTTGGGTAAGGACAACCCAGAAATGGCCCTTTTGTGTCTGTGATGTTGCCATTCACAGCTTTCTTGATAGGCCTAGTACAATCTTGAGAACAGGGTTGCTGTATGCTGAATGTCAGACGGTAGCTCTTAGCTTTGCCTATCTTAGGTAGTTACGCTGTGCATTTTTTATTGGTGTACCATGTTTGATTTGTCCCTAATACCTTTGAAGTTTTTCTGAGAAATGAATAATGCAACATGAACTTATTAAAATACATTTTAAGCCTTTAAAAAAAAAAAAAAAAAAAGACTCGATTTCTTTCCCACTCCACCACTCTTCAGCACCTCACCGCTGCTCTCTCCCATCTGCTCTCGGCAAGAGCTGAGAGGCAGCACACGGGAGGAACCTGGGACTCAGAGAAGCTAAGTAACGTGCTCAGGGTCACACAGCTGAAGGTGGGATGCTGCCTCAGCCGGTGTGGCTTGTGTGCCTGTGCTCCTTAACTGCTTCTCTCGACTGCCCTTCCACGTGGGGTGGGTCCAGCTCAAGTCCAGGTTCCTCCTGCATGTTCTCGTCAGACCCCAGGGGTCCCTGTGACCACATGTCAACATGAATCTCCCTTCTCAGCCGCAATCACTCAGTGGCACTCTTGCTATTTTGGTCTTATTTTGCGTTATTTATTTTCTTTCTATTCTTGCTTCTTGCCCAGTGCCTAGAAAAGGCTTGACAGATATGTCGAATGAAAGAATAAACAGTGTAATTTGCAAAAGGCAAGGGGGAAAAAATGGCTTCATTGTCAGATGCTTCCCTGCGGCCTGCAGGGCCCTGGCCCTCCTCTACTGTCCGCTTCATTCGCTTTGTTCCAGTCACCCCCCACCTCGGACACTCTTTACTCTTCCTCATCTCGGGCCTTTGCACTCTCTGCTCCCTCTGTCTGGAAAGGGTCTCCTTCATGTCTTTGCCTGGCTGGCTCCTCCTCACTCCCCAGGTCTCTGCTCAGACGTCACCTCTGCCAGGCAGCTTCTGCTGGTCACTCAGGCTAACGCAGTGCCCCCTCTGTCCTTCAGAGCCCTCACAGCAGCCTGGTTTCGCCCCTGAGCGTAAGCTTTGCCTCTCTGCAGGCCGGGGAACGCCCAGGGGCAGGCCGCCTTTCCGCTCACTCCTGCACCCTCGGGGCAGCACTTGGCACATAGTAGGAGTCCAGTGGCTCTTTGATGAATGTACAAAGGAATGATTCACCACGAAGGGTGGTTTGAACTTCTCTGACAAGTCCTTAAGGAAAATAAAGGGTGGTATTTCTGAAAAGCGTCAGCCTCCTAAAAGTTAGAAATGCCTACACTTGGCAGGGGGAAAAAAAAAGAAGGAAAACCTCTGAATCCAACAGGACGAAATGGAATGTTCTCTGGATACGAGCAAAGGACTTGAAATAAACCGCATAAGTCTTCAATTGCTTGCTAAACCATACACTTCCTCTAGCTCACATTCAGAGCGCACCGCTGTGTTCTGCTGTCTGAAATGGGCCTAGGGGCTAAGCTGCAGGAGGAGTCCAGACAGCTGCCTGGCATCAGGGGCTGGGCTGAGGTGAGAGGTCGAAATTCCCCTTCAAAAGTGGATCCTGGAAATCAGAGGGAAACTTCTGGGGCCCATGGCTCTGCGTTGAGGTGGCCAGCCCTCTTATCTCATCCTGCCACCTTCATCCTGGCTCTAAACCCAGGGACACCAGACTTGAGAGCTGCCTTTATAAACCCGTTGGACAGACAAAGGTCACATGAGAGACCGCAGGGGCTCTGGTGCTTCCGTTGGCAGTGTGAGCCCTGCAGCCCATCTGGGGCAAGGGATGGGGGCAGCAGAGTCCTGGGATCTTGAGGATGAGGGAGGAAGACCCCCACCCTCAGGCACCACCACTGGCCTTATGCTTCTGCCTTTCGCGGGGTCCTCCCGAGGACCCTGGCAGGGCAGGCAGCGGTGGCTGCTGGCTGGGTGAGGAGACAGCAGCTCAGAAGAAGCAGGAACCGCGAAGCCCAAGCAGCCCCGCCCTCTGCTGTAGGCCTCAGCCTGGAATTTCTCCCATGGACCAGCAGCATCTGCCCAGGCCAGCAGGACAAGATGCCAGGGACCAGCCAACCAAGCCGAGGCCTTCGCTGTGCTCCCAGGGCTCTGAGACATGCCCCCTGCAAACCCTCCAGCGCCACCACTTCCCACACAGCCGGCCCCACGGGGGCTCCAGAAATGGTCTACAACTCTCTGTGCATCCCAACCCTCCCGCCGCGGTGCCCAGCCCATCCCCCACAGGCCCAGCTCAAGGAGCAGCTCTCTGTGCTGCTTGCCTCCCTCCCCAGGTAGGATTAGGGGCCTTGTGCTCCTGGAGAAATAGCCCTGGCCCACGGATGTGTGTCTTTCACTTTCCACTTTCATGCATTGGAGAAGGAAATGGCAACCCACTCCAGTGTTCTTGCCTGGAGAATCCCAGGGATGAGGGAGCCTGGTTGGCTGCCACCTATGGGGTTGCACAGAGTCGGACACGACTGAAGCGACTTAGCAGCAGCAGCATGGATGTGTGCAGGCTTCCCAGGTGGCGCTAGTGGTAAGGAACTCGCCTGCCAAATCAAGACATAAAAGATGTGGGTTTGATCCCTGGGTTGGGAAGATCCCCTGGAGGAGGGCATGGCAAACCACTCCAGTATCGTTGCCTGGAGAATCCCATGGACAGAGGACGCTGGTGGGCTACAGTCCACAGTGTCGCAAAGAGTCAGACATGTCTGAAGGGACTTAGCATGCATGGATTGGGGCTGCTTTTCCCATCCTTGCCCTTTTAAGTCTTTTCCTTGAGGACTGGGGCTGTGTTTCCTGGTGTCCAGCACTGAGTAGGACTAATAAATACAATGAAGGCAGCAGTGGGAGGCAGGGGGTCAGAATGGCCACACTGCCTGGGTTGAATCCTGGCTCTGCGACTTATCAGCTGGAGGACCCTGAGCAAATCACTCGACCTCTTCGTGCCCCAGTTTACTCCTCTGTAAGATGGGGATAATACTAGTGCCAACCTCCTAGGGTGGCTGTAGAAATATGTGAGGAAATTCTTAAGAAGAACTAATATGAATGATCCACTTTGTCACAAAGGCTATGTGCTCATATAACTGTTAAGAAAACCTGACGGACTATGGACCAAAAGGAAGGCAGGATGTGACCCGGAGCAGCAGATCCCGCATTCACAGCCTCTGGACCTTCTAGTTGAGGGGCCAAGGAGAACTGGGACGGGGTCCTCTCTGGCCTGGAGACATAAGAGCTGGACTGGGCATGTGTCTTTGCCATTATCCTGCTGGGGAGCATCTCTGAGACCAACCAAAGGTCAGGGTGAGTGTACCCACTCCATAAGGAGTACAGAAGTGACACCCGTTTGTTGGAACCAGTCTCCCCATAAAAGCCAACACCACGGATGTCCAGTGCAAACGCTGCCACCCACAAACAACCGTGTGCCTGGCCACGGGGCCTGCACACCTGTCTGGGAGCACGAGGGAGCCAGGCATCACTGGCTCAGAGAGAGTGAGCCCTGCGGAGAGGGCGGTGGGTCTGGGCAGACAGCAAGGAATGCAGACTGACTTTAGTCACAGGTCCAACTTCCTCTGTGCCCCAGCCCTGCCCTGCCAGGCTTGCAAGGCAAACTCTGAGGTGGGTCCAGTGAGTCAATCCCGCTTCTCAAAAAGGTCACAATACTTCCTCCACTCTGGGTACACTTGGATTATCTCAGAGAAAGGCTTGGCCTGATAACAGGAGCAATGAGGGCAATGGATTCCTCTAATTTATCCACACCTCCACATCTCCAGGGAATGATTTTCTAGGAAAGGGTTATGGTGCTTTCTAAGAAAGAAACTGTGATCTGACCAGGAAGATAAAGTACCCTGAACAGCCCCGCGAGACAGCTGCAGAAAAAAAGTGCTGATAACGGAAGTGCACACGGCAGCTGGGTTCTGAGAACTAACCTCTTCACACACCTCTCCCGCAGGCCCCAAAATAATCACAACGGCATTTGTGTGTGTCTTGCCCCAAGATCCCTCAGATACCTTAACGCCACGCCATCTACAGGGGTCCTGGCCTCTCAGGGTTGATTCTGCAGCAGCCTCACCTGCTCTGCATCACCATGCTCCTTCAAAGGAGCCCGGCCCTGCTTCCTCTCTCAGAGCTCTGGGGCTGGGCCGGCTTCGCTCAGTGAAGGCAGCCTGCCTGCCACCAACAGCTTTCAGTCTCTGCTGTAACAAACGGCAGGGACTTCCCTGGTGGTCCAGTGGTTAAGAATCTGCCTTCCACTGCAGGGGACCTGGGTTTGATCCCTGGTCAGGGAACTAAGATCGCACCCGCCGTACAGCAACTCAGCCCATGTGCCGCAACAACTGAATCTTCTAGCCACAACCAGAGAGAAGCCCACGGAGTGCTACAAAGACCTGGCACAGCCAAAATTAAAAAACAAACGCCCAGACAAAAGGCAGTGCTCGTGGGAAAGCTAGGCCCTTGTGGATGGTGGGGGCGTGGGGCTGGGGGTTGCTCTCTGGCTCTCTGAGAGCGAGCTAGAAGGTGGGTCTGGATGTGGTCAGAGACCCTTCCTCTCCTGTCCTAGGGGTGCTTCCTGGTGAACGGCTGCCCAGAATAGAGGCCAAGGCCAATGCCCACTCACCCGCCGGGTCTTTTCCACGTCACCACATGGCAGTCGCTTCACAAAGTCGATGCCAGTCAGCGGCGTGCCTGTCGGGGGCAGCAGGATGGAGGCGTCCATCATGAGATATTCCACGTTCATGGGCTTCATCTGGAAGACAGATGGTGAAGGGAGGCTCGCTGAAGGGAGGAAGGGGCCGGGGCAGGCGACACGGGCCTCTCACCTCCACGTGCTCGTATTCAAAGGAGCATCAGCCCCGACGCAGCCTGAGGTGAAGCCTCGAGGCAGCCAGATGGGAGAGATGTGCCTTTCTGTTTTCTAAGCTGCAGATTTTCACGCACGTGCAGTGACAGCTCAGACACCTTGGAGAAGCTGCTGCCCTGCTGTGAACAGCTCTGCTTTCTCACCCCGAGTTCCCCTCCCCTTAGCAGGGAGACAGGCCTCAGGAAGGAGGCCTGCCCCTTTGTGGCGGTCCCCTTAGGGTAGTCTGCCTGCGGTGCGGGGCCTGACTGCCACCCGCCTGCTGCCCTGGCGCTTCTAGCTGTGATGGCAGCAGGTGGAGTGGCACAACTTCCGTTCAGGGAGTTCTGAGTGCGGGCAGGCGGGGAGCTAAAGGCTCTGCATGTCATCTCCTGTCCAGCAGGGAGATTCCCGAACTTGGCTCAGGGAAGCTGAGGAGCGGCTGCGGGCCCACATGGCTGGCTGGTGGCAGAACCAAGACACGGACTCAGGCCTGGCTCCAGACACACTATGACCCATAATGTGGTTATGACCCACACAGAACCAGCATTCCCACTTCCCTCCTCTTCCCTGAACTTCTTACCTGGGGGAACAGAACCAAGTCACTTATTAAGCACCTACTACACACCAGGCCCCTGCAGGGCTCACCCTCTCCTGTGTGGCTGTCCTATACTACAGAGGGGACCACTGAGTTCAAATGGAGGGCACATGCCCACAACCACAGGGCCAGCCGGGGGCAGAGGTGTCTGCCTCCTTCCACGGTGCTTCCAGGAAGCCTTCTCTGATTACCAAGACACATGCTAACATCACCTCCCCTCCTGGAACTTTGCTGCATAAGTGAAAGCATTAATTACTCAGTCATGTCTGATTCTTTGCAACCCCATGGACTATAACCCATCAGACTCCTCTGTCCATTTCCCAGGCAAGAATACTGGAGTGGGTTGCCATTCCCTTCTCTAGGAAATCTTCTCGACCCAGGGATCTAACCGGTGTCTCCTGCTCTGCAGGTGTATTCTGTCTGCCTGACCCACCGGGGAAGCCCCAGTGTATCAGTACCGATTGCTTAATGTACACGTGTTGCTGGACACAGACACCGGGCATCATAATGGAGTGACATTTCACAATATTCATGGAATTAATTTTACTCCTTTAAGTATCATAAGCTTCTTCATGTCTCCCTTTTTTAGAAAGTGGTCTTTAGTCATATCACACTTCCTCCCCTCCTGTAACATAAAGCCGACTAAATAGGGCAGGACTGTGGAGATGGCTCAGTGGTCCAGAGACCTGGAGAATAGGGAGTCCCTTAGCTCACCACCTTCTTCTTTGGGACCCATGAAGCCTTCCTCCAAAGGCCTGAGGTCCACCGTCCCAAGTCCTTTATCCCTTTATCCCAGAGTGGGGTAGCAAGGCCCTGTCTCCTGCCCAGAGCGCCCGTGGCACGGCCTTCCTGCGGCTCCCTCAAGCTCCCTCTGCTCCACCCCTCCGCTCTCTACTGCCTCCCAGCAAACCCCCTCTAGGACTCCTGCCCATTTCCCCTCTGCATGAAGCAAGAGGTGACAGGGGAAAGTGAAAGGTCAGAAGTGAAGGCCCAGCTTTGGCAGCACCCAAGGGCCTGGCCCACTTTGAGCTTAGTGGCTGCTTTCCTAAAGTCTGGGTTAATGGCTGACTTTGGGCACGTGTCAGCCTTTAATTCCCTAGAGTGTCAGGCATTGTGCAAGATGTAAAATAGATGTAATTGAGACAAACAAACAACGCAGGAAGCTCCCTATGGTGGGAAGGAGAAGAACCAAATATCTGAATATTCATGGTTCTGAACCTCTACAGGAGGCAGTCCCTAGGTATTTCACAACCGGGAAAGCCCTGTGGTTTGGGCCCCATTTTACAGATGGAAAAGTTGAGGCCCAGAATGTTAAGCAACCCCCCTGAGGTTGCAGTAAGTAAGTAGCAAAAGCAGAAATGGAGTCGGGGTTTCAGAGCCCAAGCCTTTCTCTATCGCCAAGTGACACATAAGCCTTGTTTATACAAGAAGCCAAACTTTTGGAGAGTTATGTTGTGGAAGGGAACGTCACGGGCGTAACAAAGATGGCAGCTGAGCACTGACTCTACTCTGCTCCACTTCATGGTCCCAAGAGCAGGAGCCTGAGACTCTCTTTCCAGGGTGGAGGGGATGGTGGGTGTGGCCATCAGAGGTGTGAGGCGCCCATGAGTGCCTCGCAGAGCACCAAGAGGAGGCCTGGGCGCTGCTGGGGCTTTTCTGTTGGTGATTATCCCAACTTACCCTCTTCCTTGAAAAGCCTCAGGGAGGCCTCAGACATGCTGCGAGCAAGAATATGGTGAGGGCCCAGCTGTTCAGACACCCAGGGACGCATCAGGGAGCCACACAGCACATGCTGTCTTTTTCTTGTTGACATTTTAAACACTTGGGTTTATTGTAAACGTCCTGAATCACTTCACTCTTTGGTGAGAAACGTCCATGAAAAGAATCATTTAGCACCGAGTGACTGAGTCTTAACTGAGGGGCAGGTATTGGGGAGATGATCAGAACAGCACAACCTTCAATCTCCCACAACTATCTTTTCTCATGATTGTGCCTGCTGGACAGAGACGGGGAGACCGTGGGCTGGCACGGCAGGTGCAAGAAGAGCCACACTAGGGAACATTCTGATGGCACAGTGAAGAAGGAGGTGGCATCGTACTGTGCCAGGCAGGGCAGGGCACTGGGAGGTGATGGCTGGGCAGCTGTGGGCACCTCCCCCAACCTCTCTGCCTCTCGTTTCCTTATTGGCGAAAGCAGGATAATAGCAGCAGTGACTCACATCAGGTTGACATGGAGATTAAGAGATTTCATATGTACAACTAAGTCCACAATCAAAAACTATGCCTATCAATTTATCTACAAACAGAAACAGACTCACAGACTTAGCGAACAAACTTACGGTTGCCAGCGGGGAAGGATGGGGGGAAGGGACAGTCAGGGAGCTTGGGATGGACATGTAAACACAGCTACACTTGAAATGGATAACCAACACAGTCCTACTGTACAGCACAGGGAACTCTGCGCGACGTTATGCGCAGCCTGGATGGGAGGGGAGTTTGGAGGAGAGTGGATACATGTATATGTCTGGCTGAGTCCTTTTGCTGTCCACCGGAAACTATCATAGCATTTTTAACTGGCGATAATCCAATATAAAATTAAAAGTTTTTAAAAAAACTATGCGTATCAAAGTGAATCTTTCTAACCCATCTTATGACTCAGCCCAACTTAGGGGGAGTGAATGTCATCTGAAATTTCACTGCTGAGGATCAAAAGGCACCGTTTTCAATGCCCTTCCCCACCCATCTCTGCCATTTGAACAGAAAGCCCCAAATTAGATGAGTTCTCTCTCAGTTTGGCAGGACAAGCTTGGCCGCGAGTCCTTCTGGCCCCTCACTTACCGTCATGCTCCTGTACTCATCTTCAAACATGTCCAAAAAGATTTCTTCTCCCTAAAAAGAAAGGAAGGAAAAAGAAGATTATGTATATTTTTTTTTCCATAAACAACAAAGGATTATAAACTCCAGTTCGCGGCTTTTGGGTCATCTGTTTCTTATTAGCGAGTTCTCATAAACCACCAGGAAGTGAAATACACACATGAACATGCACGCGCGCGCGTGCACACACACACGCGCACACACACACACTTGAACGAAAGCCCAAATATCAAATTGCACCTCAACGGTTTTCTCCTTTTCTCCAAGCATGTGTCATTATGGATTTCTAGTGTCGAGGCAGTCAGTTAACCACAACAACAAAAATCACTTCATGTACAATTAAAATATAAAAATGGTTAACATTTCAGGTATTTAACATGATCTGTTTGCTTGGTTGGAGAAAATAAGAGTGTGGGTTAAGCTGTCATGTTAAAGCTGACAGAGGCTCCGCACGTCTGGAAGGAAGAGAATGATTAGATATGCTTAAAGCTAACATTATGTGGCTTGTTCCATTTGTTTCTGAGGCGTGCCTTTGGGGGCTTTAGAGTGCCTGCGGCCCTGAGGGCCCTCCCAGAACAGGGTGGTGGGGAGGAACAGCCCTGAGACTCATAGACCAGGGGCTAATCTCAGTTGTTCCTCTCTGAGCCTCTCTGTTTCACTGCAAGATGGGGTGTCTGGCCCCGTCCGTGCAGGTCAATGTGAAGATGATATGAGTTAATGAACATGGTCATTATGATCACCCTGGACAGGTCTGCAGCCCGGCAGGATAGGGGCTGTTAGCACTGGTCTGGCCTGTGTCTTAAGTCTCCCTCTCTCCCCCAGTACTGTCTCTCTCTCTCTCACACACACACAGTTGGGGTGGGAAAAGCAATAGGTCCTTTATATGTTTTTCCAGTTATCAAAACTATTGGCAAACTTGAAAGTTCTTGTTTGGTGTGAAAGTGAAAATGTTAGTAGCTCAGTCGTGTCCAACTCTTTCTGACCCCATGGACTGTACCGCTAGGCTCTTCTGTCCATGGAATTCTCCAGGCAACAATATTAGAGTGGGTAGCCATTCCCTTCTCCAGGGGATGTTCTCGACATAGGGAGCGAACTCAAGTCTCCTATGCGGCAGGTGATCTGAGCCACCAGGGAAGCCCCTTTGGTATGAGACCCACAAAATAACCACAGAAATTATCCTTGAAAATATTGATAAGCTCCTGATATACTAAGGATACAAACCTTAGAGAATAAAAGAGAGAGAAACCTGGGTTGGGAGAAGGGAAGGGAAGTGAAGTGAAGTCGCTCAGTCGTGTCCGACTCTTTGCAGCCCCATGGACTGTAACCTACCAGGCTCCTCCCTCCATGGGATTTTCCAGGCAACAATACTGGAGTAGGTTGCCATTTCCTTCTCCAGGAGATCTTCCCGACCCAGGGATTGAACCCAGGTCTCCTGCATTGTAGGCAGACGCTTTACCATCTGAGCCACCAGGGAAGTTCTGGGAGAAGGGAGGTGTGATCCAAATACAGACCTCCTTTTGTCACTAAAAAAGAAAAATCCTCTGGGAAGATGCCTACCTATGTATCTTCCTGCTTTTTGCAATCCAGAAGCTTTTGTGGGGAGGGTGGGGAGGACTGACTAAGCTCAGTTACACTGGAAGGAGTGTCAAAGATGACTGTGCTGAGGACTCATATCCTCACTTCAAGCCCAAGTGGGGTTGGGGCCAGTCGGGGACTGGGGTTCCACCCCGGAACATGGGGCCCACTGTGGTACTACCCTCTTCTGAGCACATCCAGAGTGCTGCAGCTTTGGGGGGTCATCTGAGCCCCACAAGGGGCATTTCCAGATTATGTGACCTGGTTTTATCTCAACAAACACTGACAGTAATGGACAGTGGCTGAAAAAGTTTCTTGCAAGGAAAAAGACTCGCGGGTATCTATGTATACAGGTAACAGCCGTTTAAAGAGAGTACAGTGAATGAGAGCACAAGTGAACCAGAAAACGGCAGTGCTGACGCCTTTCCTCCTCGGAGGAGGATCTCTTCATCAGTCAGATTACGAGGGAAAACCGCCACTCACTGGATCCAGAGAGAGCTGATGTGGAGGCCAAAATATCAGAAAACTACCAGGGCTGTCTGACATATGGATGAACCAGTACTGACAATGATGAGCCCTGCCTAAGTCCACCTTACCCTTAAGAAAAGAGGGAAACAAAGTCACCACAAGGCTGTATCTTAAAGTGAATCCCCTGGAAACTGAACCTACACATTTTCCAGATACTGAAGGTCATGGGGGCGCTTTATCAATTCTCACTAAATTCATGAGAAACATTTAGAGCCTGTGTGAGGTTTCTCAGCACAGAGGCACACTTCATTTTATTGAGCTTTGCTTTACTGAAGCTGAAACTCCAATATTTTGGCCACCTGATGCAAAGAATTGACTCACTGGAAAAGATCCTGATGCTGGGAAAGTTTGAAGGCAGGAGGAGAAGGGGACAACAGAGAATGAGATGGTTGGATGGCATCACCGACTCGATGGACATGAATTTGAGCAAGCTCCGAGAGTTGGTGATGGACAGGGAAGCCTGGCGTGCTGCAGTCCATGGGGTCGCAAAGAGTCGGACATGACTGAGCGACTGAACTGAACTGAAGTTACTGTTTCAAAGATACTGCATTTTTTCTAAACAAACTGAAGGTCTGTGGCAAATGCTGGCCATCCAATGACTGCATATTTTAGCAATAAAGTTTTCTCTTTTAAGGCAGCACTAGGCCTTTGCTGCAGCTTGAGCTTTCCTTAGCTGAGGCGTGCAGGCTGAGCTGTCCCCTGCTACGTAGACTCGATCTTAGTTGCCAGCCAGGAATCAAATACTCGTCCTCTGCATTGGAAAGTGGATTCTTAAACACTGGACCATTGAGGAAATCCTAACAATAAAATTATTTTTAATTAAGGTATGTACAATCCCAAAGGCAATCAACCCTGAATATTCAGTGGAAGGACTGATGCTGAAGCTCCAATACTTTGGCCACCTCATGTGAAGAGCCGACTCATTAGAAAAGACCCTGACGCTGGGAAACATTGAGGGCAGGAGGAGAAGGGGATGACAGAGGATAAGATGATTCAATAGCATTACCAACTCAATGGACAGGAATCTGAACACACTCCAGCAGACAGTGAAGGACAGGGAAGCCTGGTGTGCTGCAGTTCATGGGATCACAGTCAGACATGGCTTAGTGACCGAACAACAGAAACACATTTTTTAGACACCATGCTATCGCTCACTTACGGTACAGTGTAAGCATAACTTTGATTAGCAGTGGGAAACCAAAACATTTGCTTGACTCTATTGTGGTATTTGTTGTTTTGTGGTGGTTTGGAATCAAATTCAAAGTATCTCTGAGGTTTGCCTGTACATATATATAAACAATACACATGCATACAGTTTATAAATTCATATGTAATTCAGTAATTTTATACCTATGCATGCGTGCATGCTAAGTCACTTCAGTTGTGTCCAACTCTTTGTGACCCCATGGACCCCATGGCCTGCCAGGCTCTCTTGTCCATGGGATTCTCCAGGCAAGAATACTGGTGTGAGTTGCCGTGGTAAGCACATATAATTCACGAACACAAAAGTTCCTACGTATAATTTAGTCGTATGAGTATCTGTATATAATTAATGGTTTATATGTAAATTCATCAATAAAAAAACTCATATATAATTGATAAATAAACAATCCCACACTAGGGGTGAGTCCTCAAAAGTTGTGCTGATAAGACAGCGTGAGCAGAATAGCACAGAGACCACTGTGGCGGAGCAGACAGAATGGTACATTTTTACTCAGGACCCAGAGGGTGTAAGAAAGGACTGAAGACACGACAGTCCTGTTTCTACGACACACACTGCTGTCCCCCGAGCTCCGGCAATTTACCTTATAGAAATGCCGCACCAGGTGGACGCTTTCTTCTCGGGCTCCCTGTTAAAAGAGAGGGAAGGCATGAGGGGGCAGGTCTCACGGAGGTGAGTGAGTTGGGGCAGGCCACGGATTCTGAAAGCTGAGTCTATAGAAGACAGATGCTGGGCTAATAATCTTAATCCATAAAGTGGTTCTTCATGGGGGTGGTGGAGAAGGAGCTCAAAATAAAACTGGGTGAAGGACAAATGATTCAACCTGATGACTTGGAGAGCTGTTGACGTGCAGTTCTGTGAGGGAAATGGGTTCTATTAATAAAATACGGCTGTGATGACTCCGCTCTTTTAAACAGAAAAATTCACTTGTGAACGTGTGTGTGAGGGTATATGTGTAGCTGGAAAGACACACACCAAGCATCAACTATTGTTACTTTTTACTCCTCTGTACTTTTCTAAACTTTCTAAAACAAACATGAAAAATAAGAGGGAAAACAACAAACGCTATTTAAAACATGAGTGTACGCAGTAGCACGATAAACCATAAATGAATAAACATGTGTCTGTACATGAATACAACTTCCAAAATATAAAAAGAAAAAAATCCTGGAGACAAATACAGAGCCAAACACTTACAAGAGAAACTGCTAAAATTCGCTAATTAAGTGGGCTGCTCGGGGCCATCTCAGTGGAAGGGCAGGTCCGTGGGGACAAGTGGGCAGGGGGTCGGCAGGGCGTCTGTGGCCCGTCTTCCTCCTGCTGGTGCCTCGCACACCCGGGCCCAGCTACGACCTGGACGCAGGGGCTTCCCTGCGACCTCCCACACCGTGGGCCTGGCGCGGCAGGAACGGGCCTCACCTCCAGGCAGGCCAGGTGCACGTCCTTTATGATGCAGCCTGTGCTGGTCACGACTTGCTGCTTGAGGAGCAGACAGCTCAGCTCCAGTGTCGCCAAGCGGATCTTGCCGTCTGCAGGGCACACTCGGGTTAGCCATGCCCACACCCTTATGTGCAGTCAGTCTCCTTCCTTCCTGACTTGGAGACCAGCAGGTCAGCCGACAGGCCCCCCACATCCCGTGGGGACACAGAGGGAACTGCCACATGCTAATCCCCTTCCCAATCAACTACAGTTGAAAGTTCCCATCAAAACTGCCTGTGCCAAACGCTCCCCAAGCCCTCTTATGGGGGAGAAGGAGGCAGGAAAAATGGGTAACTGATTACTAGAGACCTAGAAAGTGGCTGTCTGTGGTCGCTTTGCTTGTCCAGTGGTCCTTCCCCTCCTTCAGGGACCAGAACCCCTCTTTCCTTTGGAGAGTCAACAGCCCCACTCGTGGTCATGGGATGTGGGTGGGGCTATCCTGCTCTCCCTGCCTCGGGGTGGGGGGCACAGCCCCCAGGCTGGGTGGGGCCATCCAGGCCCCTGGTCACAGTGCCCGCACAGAGGACCAGCAAGGGAGCCAGTCACAGCCAGTGAGGCTCGATTCCACAACTCGCTGGAACCCCTGCGCTCCAGACCCGCTCCCCGTGCTGAGCTGCAGACAGGGACAGTGATGGGCCCCACAGTGGCCACCATGCCCACATTTTCACACTCCTGTGTTCTACAACCTAAGCCCCGAGTCCTGCCTTCCACCACTCAGCGTCTCTCTTACAGCAAGTCTAGAGCCTGACAGAGAAAGGGGAGGCGGGAGAGGCAGGCAGTTAACTGGCCAACACAGAAGGTTGCAGAGCCCGCAGATGAGCTTGCCAACACTGTGTGGGTCCCGGGTCCACTGTGCCTACGGCCAGAGCCCAGCAGACTCGAAGTCACACAGGCCAGCAGACTTGTCTGTATTGTCTCAGTGAGTCTGAGCTGGGCTCCTGTCAACTGCAGCCGAGTCTTGACTAACACAGCCTGCTGTCCTGCTATGAGCTGGGAGCCGGGCTCCTCAAGGAGCCTCTCTAAAGCCCCACTGCAGTGGGTGCTCTGCAGCCTGAGGTTTGGAGACGGGAAGGGGCAGGTTCCCAGCCTCACTCGTGTGGGCCATGGCGGACTCAGGTGTTCTGGATGCCAAAACCCACACCTGGCATCATCCCTGGAAGCACCCGTGACTGCCTGACTGAAGGGCATCCCGCTCTCAGCAAACTCCCCCTAGGTCTTTAATGGGGAAGGGCCTTCACATAGGAGGGGCCAGGAAAGGGGGGCTCTCCGGGAACAGTGGGGACCAGGATGGGCCACTGGGGAAACACTCAAGGCAGACACATGGCTGCACACCTCCCTGCCCGGCTTTATGCCTCCTGTGTCAGGGGTTGTGGGGGAGAGGAGGAAGATAGGTGAGAATAGAAATCCATTTGCCCAAAACTGAGCAGGTAACATACAAGAAAAACTAGGCCTTCCGAAGCACAATACAAACCCAGCCCAGGCAGAGGCTGATCGGTCTTGGCTGGGCCACTCTGCCCGCCCTGGCCCAGCAGCACCCACCTGCCTGGCCTCCGCTGAGTGCTGGTGTTCTCTGGAGCACAGCCTGGCTCCCAGCCACCCTGTGGGCCAGGTCAGAAACACCCCTCCTGCTGCCTCTGGGGAAGCAGACCGTGATGCTCCACTAGGACCCTTCTTCCTTTGTGAGCTCCTGGCGAGTTGCTGCTATTCCTCCCAAGGGTCTGTCTCTCCAGCGAAGCTTCCAGATTGTCCCTCTGAGCTGCCCCAGTGTATTCTCTTCAGAAATCCAGGCAGTGCTACACACTGTCCTCAGGAGGGCTGATGACCCTCCCGTCCCTGGAGGGTCCTCCCTAGCACCCAGGCCACATTCTGCCTCCCCGTCACCACGCCACATCTGGCTCCCGCCACTCCTGCCAACTGGCCCTGGGCCACCATTCTCAGGACCATGCTCTGCCTCCTCCACCTGGACCTTCAGTAGAAACCGGCCCCACCGAGCGTCCCTTGGTCCCAAGTGACCACATCTTTCTTGTCATTCAAAACACCCTCCTCCGGGACCTCTTCTCCCCACATGGGGCCTGGGCCAGGCTCCAGAGCCGGCTCCCCTGTATGTCACCTCCAGAGATGGACAGTGGCCCTGGCCTCAGTCCCAGATACGCCTCTCTCTTCTGTGACTTTAAAAAGATCTATGAGCCCCACAGAGTTACTTCTGGCCTTGACCCTGCTCTGAGGCTTAGATCCCATCTCCACATGGACCCCAGACTGTCGGGACTTCACAGAGGATAGGGTCTTCATGTCCCCTACTTCCTCATCCTGTACCCTCATCACTTGCACACAGAGGCTGGAATACAGGAGCTGCTAAATAAACAGCTGTTGGGTTTACCGATACCCTGACATCACCCTTTAGGCTGTGGACCTGGCTCTCCAAGCCCTTGCGGTCACTCCCCAGCAGTCACGCTGTGCTCTGACCACCACTCCCCTTGACTTCTGAGGCCCTCACCTGCAACTACATTCCTGGCCCCCTACCTTCCTGAGCCCACTGCCTGGACTGCTCCTGCTAGCTCAGCTCAGTGGTTCTCTCCCCACCAGGCAGCATCTCCGTCGGGCCCTTTCCTGGGCTCTCACTCACACCCTGATGATCTTTTTTCCTGCCTTGCAGTCAGGGTCTCTCAACCGTGGCACCATCGACATTTAGGGCTGGACAATCCTTTGTTTTGGGGCTGCCCTGTGCACCGTAGGGTGTTGAGCAGCACCCTGGCCTCTGCCTACAGAATGCTAGTAGCACCTGTCTCCAAGCTGTGACAACCAAGAGCGTCTCTGGACACTGTCCCCTGGGGACAACGCTGCCCCCAGGTGAGGACTGCTGCGCTACTTCATTCCACCTGCTCTTCCCAGCCCTTGCTGTGGCTGCAGGTCGGCACTGGCCAAGGCCTCAGAACTAGGCTGACACCGGGCACATATTATCAACAGCACCCAACCCCACCTTCCAGCCTTCCCTTTCGCTCACCCTTTCAGCCTAGTCCCTGTTCAAATGTTCATGCTTAAATGTGGCCTCGGCCACCCTGAGAGGAGGGCTGCAGACACTGGCACAACCGACCAACGCAGAAGTGAGTATGGGAGGAGAAGAGAGGGAGAGTCTGGCACAAACACCACGGGGGACGGGAAGAGGAGGAGGCCCCAGGATGAAGACAAGGCTGGACGGGAGGGTCCGGGGGGCCCAAGGTGTGTGTGCGGCAGGGGAGCGGCTGAGCTCCGCCTGGATTCCCGGCAGGCCGGGGCTCCTGGGGCTGGTGTGGGGCTTGGTCCCTGCAATTCCCCCACCCCCGGGAACCACCCGCATGCCCGGGCACCTGGCTGGGCCGCATTGTTCATGATTCTGATGAGTCTTTCAGCCAGGAGGTGGTTGTAAGTGGTTTTCTCGGCTGCAGTGGGCACTGGAAGCTGGATTCGCTCGAGTTTCTCAGGATCCATGCCTGGAACAGAGAGAAGGGGCCGGCTGTCAGCGCAGCCACCTTACCTTGTCCTGGAAGGTCCCTTCGAACTTAGCTTCCTCAATCTTGGCTGTCCACCGTCCACCTTCCTGACTGCTGCCGCGACCAGGTACTGCCTGTGCTATGACTTACCTTAGAGTTTTCTGTAACTGGAACTTAAGCAAATGTATTATTAAAGCATACACTTTCTTTCTTTCTGTTTTAGCCCCGCCATGCAGCTTGTGGGACCTTAGTTTTCCAACCAGGGATTGAACCCGGGCCCCTGGCAGTGAAAGTGCAGAGTCCTAAGCACTGGACCACCAGGGAAGCCCCTAAAGCATACAGTTTCCATCACTACTTATAAATGGGAAACCGGGATGGCTGCAATGCTGACAGCAACAAGGCTTTCGTGTTTCAGCCAAACAATGTGGACTGGCTGCTCACTGTAGACTAAGGCCCACTCTGTTAAAAAGGCTGACGGGCAGGTACGTGATAGCTGTTGAGGTCACACTAGCCTGACCGGTGACGTGCTTCTGGGCACAATTGGGAGGGAGGGTGTTGGGAAGTGGGTAGGAGAGGAGCAACTTGGGCTTCACTGTCTTTTCGGGGCTGGTCTGCAAACCCCCGAGGCCACTGCTGTGTGAGACACGTCCCACAGTGGGGGTGGGGGAACAGACCAGACACAAAGGAACCTGCAGTCCTGCCCAACGATCGCACCTCCAGTTCTTAACACCAAACTGGTGAGCTGGGCCCCCAAGGGGCGAGCACACAGGCGGCAGAAAGGTGCCCATAGAAAGGCGCAGATAGGACAAAACCGACAGAGTGGATCTGTGTTTAAGGCACAGAGGGATCACTTTTCTTCCAGTGAAATCTATTAATAACTGCGTTTCAAAGATGAAAGACAAGACGGGAAGAGGAGGTGGGAAGCAGATGACACGCTCAATCTAACTGAACTTAGCGCCACTTTTCCTAAAGCAGGACCTGGGGGCTGGGGTGACAGGACGACTCGCTGGGGCCACATCGGCAGGCCGAGTGAGGGACAAGAGGTGATGCAAAGCCTCTTGTCTAGCGTGGCTCTGCAAGAAAACTACACCCGCAGAAAAGCTCCCAGAAACAAACCTTTCACTTGCTCCATGCTCAGGGAGCTGGGAAGGACTGTTTGTGCCTGAAGCACGTCTTTTCCTGTTATTCTACAAAAGGGGGGAAGGTGGCACTTCTGGGAACTCTTGAAATACGGCCCCTTGAGTCCCACATGACGCTTCATTTAGAACCTTGACAAAATAGCGGAGGATAGCAGTGAAGAGCTGATCGTCTGGATTCTAAGTGACTCCCACGCTCACACGTTGACGTAATAAACCATAACAATATATCTTGCTTTATTGAATTCCTTCCAGATCAGAACCGGAGGCTAAGTCATGCCAAGGAGATAACACGAGTAGGGGAGGCCCGAGGGCTGGAGGTGGGCAGCTCCCTCTCTTATGACCGCACCGACGTGGCTTCATCAAAAAAATTTGATTGCGATGAAAATTGAATTTGTTGGTTCTGTATCCCATCTTAATGCTAAATGTCTTAACTCTGAAACGTTCTGGTTTATTAAACGGCAGGAGGGACATCGACTAAATCTTTCTGTCGTTTGTTGTTTTTTTATTTTCCTCCAGAGATGTCAACACCGTGTGAATCTCTCTCTACTCTTTCCTTCCTGGCCCTCTGGAAACTGTCAGTCAGTGGTTCTGCGGAAAAAAAAAATGGCTCCTTGGCCTGTCCGGGGCATCACCCAGCTCCGTGACCCCACCATCTGCC
The DNA here is from genome assembly GCF_002263795.3 of Bos taurus. Classification (NCBI taxonomy): domain Eukaryota; kingdom Metazoa; phylum Chordata; class Mammalia; order Artiodactyla; family Bovidae; genus Bos; species Bos taurus. The sequence continues at coordinate 9,715,233 of NC_037352.1, read as the reverse complement.
ATCCCACTTCAAAGATGGCAGACGGAACCGGCTGCTGGTTCCCCGGGGAACGTGGGGGCAGCCGGCAGGGCCAGTGACACCCGGACTCGGACCAGCTCTTGCATTTCCAGGATGCATTCCATTTTTATCTTTCCCATTATTGCCCCGACTCCCTTAGGATTTGTCAAAAATGAGAAAATCTGTGGCAAAATCTTCTCTCAACAGGAAGAGAAACCTGCCAAGGTTATCCTGACCTTCCTCAGCCCCACTCTCTGGGAGGCGGGGAACCCCGGGGACTGAAACACATCCTGGCTTCAGAGGACCAGATTCCAATGCACCCTCTTCCTTTAGGGAGGAAATTAAGGCCCAGGGATAAGTCGTGTCCCCAGGGTCAGAGAGCACGTTAGAGGAAGAGTCAGAACCAGGATAATTCCCCAGGTGGACAGGATCCAGATGGGGTAGGGGCAGCACCCCCCACCTGCAGAGCCGCCGGCAGCACCAGCGTGCGAGGGGCCTGCTATGGGCTGATGACAGCCACCGCCCGCCTGCAAGGCAGTGCTCCTCCCTGCCCGGCTCCCTCTCCCCCTGGGCTCCTGCCACACCGGGTTCCTCTGTTTTGATGGTTAAGCTCCTTGACCCACAGTCTCCTTGTTCAATGGAAATGATCACAGAAACTGCGCACCCCAGGCTTACTGTCAGGACCCATGCTCAATGGTGACTTGGCATCACCACATGCTGATAGGAATTTTTACTTTGAATGTGGCTTAATGGAGTTCTGTATCAGCTGTACTGTAAGAGGAAAGAAAAGATCGGAAAACAACCTAACCAAGCTAACGTCGAGCTATTTCAGAAGGCCCAAAGAAGGCATGCTGCGCTGTCTGGGGGCAGCGCAGGGGACGAGCAGCTTGGACTGGATTCTGAAGGGTGAGCAGCCCAGGGACGACCAGGTCGTGCCAGGCCCAGGGGCAGGGCAGGGAGTGCGGCAGAGCTCAGGGAGAGCAGGGCCAGGGGCTGTGGGCGGAAGTGATGTGGCCAACTCTGGCAGGAGGGACCGGCAAGGTTTGGCTGCCAGGACCCCTCGGGCGGCAGCTAGCTGGTGACAGGAAGTGTTTGTGCTCCAGCCAACTCTGGAGTGGTCTCTGTCTCCCCACTCAAGGTGATCTTCCTGCTTCCGGCCCTTTCCCCCAAACAGACTCCATGTGGCAAGTCATTCTGTGTGGTAGATTTTACCATCAGTCAAGATGAAGCAGAGAGCAGGCTCACATCACACAACACGTGACAAAGCTTTGTACACAGCCCCTCTGGGCATCTCTGATCTTCCCCCAAAGTTCCTGCTGGGCCAGGCGCCTTATTCCCTCCCCACCTCTCTCTTTCTCCCACCTCGGTCTCTAAGACATTCTTCTGGGTCCTAATAAAACAGTGGCTGACAGCTGTGAATGAACAAGGTCAACTTGATCATATGACAAAGATATGCAAGGGAACAAGCGTGTGTACAGATGAATGGATAGACAGGCACACACACACACACACACACACACACACACACACACAGAGAGGTTTACACACACACACAGGTTTCCAGTCACTGAGAAGCAGGTTTTGTTGCAAACCGGCTCTAGTTCCTTTGCTAGTCATTTCCCTCTGACTGAAATAAACACTGTAGATAACATATGGTCCTATTTGATTCAGCCCTTAAGTGCCGAGTGACAGACAAATTCCAGAGAAACCCAGATGCACTTCACGTGGCCTGGGGAGCCGCGCTCGCACGTCCAGATTCCAGCAGACCACGCGCTTCCTCGCTCCCTCCCTGCCGGGTCAGAGCGAGCCTGCTCGCCAGTGAGTCAGAACAGTCTCCCCTGCCATCGCTCCCACCCAACAAGCACGGGGCTAGGGGCAGGCGGGGCCCAACTCCCAGCTAACTCACTCAAAGAAGCCCAAAGAGAAGGGAAGGGCGAGGTTCCGTGATGTCAGTGACCAGCTCCTAAGTTTTCCCCTGAGTTCTGGCTTCTGGATTCTTTCTCCTCACTGGAAGCCCCCATTCAGGACAGGGGTGGAACAGACCCAGGCCGAAGTAACATAAAAAGAAGTGGACAGACAAATCTGCACAATAATGCCAGGTAAAAGTCACAGTCAAAAAGCTCTTTTCTCTCTCTCTTTGGCTAGAGTCATGCAAGCATTGCCAGCTTTGGAAAACTATAGACCAACTATTTCGAAAGCTAACCAGATGTTGGGCTGATTTCCAATGTACTTCCAGTTCTGATTATGTGTCAGTCGAGATCCAGAATGATATTTTGCCAGTTTTCTGCAGGGTGAAAGCCTCCTATTATCTTTCAGCCTTTCTCATACCTCTCATCCTTGTTCCAAGCAACCTCTCAGCAAAACGAAAGCCCAAGATCCTTCTTCTAAACAATGATAAATGGTGGTGGGCAGAGTGGGGGAACCTTTAAAAAGACAAAGCTGCAAAACTCCCCTCCCCCTCCCCCCGACCCCTGGGGCCAGGGCCCTGCAGACTTGACAAAGGACAGAGGACTGAATCTGCTATTACAGACAGGAACCAGAGTTCATTACTGGCCCTACTGACTCACAACGAGCGCCTCCCTCCAACCGGTCAACCCTTTCCACTGCGCGATATTCATTTTGGTGCAGCATCTAATCTATTATGATTTACTGGAAGGCCTGAGCTAACATTTAGTTTTTATTAACATTGCTTTTATGTTAAAATTGTCCTATGATGAAAAATCTATCGGAAAGAGGCCATTTCATTAGGGGCCCTGCTGAGAGGGCATGGATCTGGAAAAGAGAGGCTGAAGGTTAAGTGCAGCTAACCTGCTGCCTAACCAAAACATCACCCACCCACACACCCAGCCCTCCCACTGCCACCAAACAGCCCCTGCCAAAGGCAGCCATGTGCCTCCAGGCCAGGCTGGAGCAGAAACCAGCTGCCACCAAACAGCCCCCACCAAAGGCAGCCATGTGCCTCCAGGCCAGGCTGGAGCAGAAACCAGCTGCCACCAAACAGCCCCCGCCAAAGGCAGCCATGTGCCTCCAGGCCAGGCTGGAGCAGAAACCAGCTGCCACCAAACAGCCCCCGCCAAAGGCAGCCATGTGCCTCCAGGCCAGGCTGGAGCAGAAACCAGGTACAGTCCCCTGGCCCCACCGAGGCAGTTTCTCCTGGGGGTGCCCCAGGTACCTGGGCCTCTGGGTGCTGAACTAACACCCCAGATTCCTCTCCAAACCTGCTCAAGAGCCCACCCTTGCTGGTTCTGGATTTGCTACCACTGGTCACACAGCGGCAGGAGGCAGGGCCCTGGGCAGCACCCAGACTCCTCCTGTGGTGCCCCCTCCCACCCAAAACAAAGTTCCCCATCTTAGTGAATGGCCGCATAAAGCTGCCCTCATGTCCCTCTCACTCAGCCCCCACATCCAGACCATGAGCTTGTCCTGGCTCTAACTCCAAAATATATCGTTAAAACCTTCCAGTTGTCTCCATCTCCACAGCCAATGTGCCATAATTCAATCTACGTTATTCCCGCCTGGACTACCGCAACAGCTTCCTAACCAGCCTCCCAGCTTTCCCCGACACACCTCACCCCTCACCCTCCACTGACTCACTCTCCATCCAGCAGCCAGGGTACTCTCCCCAAAATTTCCATCTGTTTATGTCACTCTTCTACTTAAAAAATCCTCTAGGTGTTTCTCACTGCAATTGGAATAAATTCTAAATTCCTTCTCCCAGCCTTTAAGATTCTCCATGATCTGGTCCCTGCCCACCTAGCCAGCCTCACCTTGAACTGCTTTCTGTTACTCAAACCTGTAAGATCTTTTCCACCCCAGGGCCTTTGCACCTGTCATTCCCTTTGCCCAGAGCATTCTTGCCCTAGAGCTTTGTGGGGCTGGCTCTTTCCCATTCTCAGGCCTCAGCTCTGATGTCTGTTCCTCAGAGAAGCCTCCCCAGACCACCCCAGCAGGCGACCCCGCACCCTTGGCTTTCTCCACACTCGCAAATCACAGCCGCCACGCTGCCTTCACCTCCACCACCCTTGCCTTGCTCCCTCCACAGCAGCCACACTCGCCTCCAAGAACATCTCTGTTTGCTACGCCACTGGGTTCTCAATATTAACCACAGCGCCTGGCATCTAAGAATGGCTTCAGAAATACTTGTCAGAAGGGTGAATGAGTAAATAAAAGGAAAGCATTAGCAGGAAATGGAAGGAGGAATTAAATTCCCTCGAATATAGAGTCCCACTCTTTTAGGAAGATGCCAAGAGAGGTAGGTGGGCTCCTCACCAGGATCATCTCTCCGTCCACATCAAGGAAGGAGGGTGGTGTGTAAGCCTCTGCTTTTCCATTTCACAGCACACGTTGGGGCTCCTAGAAGGAAGCCCGTCAGCAAAGCCAGCCCCCCTATAAAAAGTCTGTCCTTGTGCCCCCGGCCCCCCCTGGAACTGGGCACCCCTCACCCACTCCCCAACAGCAGTTTCCCTGCGGAGGCCCTGAGCGCGGGCCGCCAGCAAGAGAGCGGTGCGGGGGAGCTGCCACACGGTTCAGAGGTGGTCAGTCAGAAACTTCGGGCAGAGCGCTGGCTGGGTGCCAGGCGCTGAGCTGAGTACTCAGTACTGTGTAGTGCAGGAGGCTGTCAAGAGAGACACGGCCTCTGCTTTCAGAGGCCCAGTCGTTCCAGAATGGGAGAGAAAACATACAGAGCAAAAGCAGTACAAAGAAGTGCTGTGGGAACTTCATGGAAATTAAGTTCTGCTCTTCTAAAGGTATTGTGAAGAAAAGAAGACCAGCCACCGACTGGGAGGAAATCTTTGCAACACACACCTGATGAAGGACTTGTATCTAGGATAAAAAGAACTCTCAAAACTCAACAGTAAGAATGTGGCCAATTCCTTAAAACATGGGCAAAGGATATGAAAAGATACTTTACCAAAGAAGACGGTAGACTCAGCACTTAAAAAGCTGTTCGACATCATTAAGCTTGTGTGTTTGTGTGTTAAGTCGCTTCGGTTGTGTCTGTGTCCCCACGGACTGTAGCCTGCTAGGCTCCTCTGTCCACGGGATTCTCTCTCCAAGCAAGAATACATGCCCTCCTCCAGGGGATCTTCCCAACCCAGGGATTGAACCTGCGTCTCTTAGGTCTCCTACACTGGCAGGTGGGTTCTTTATCACTAGCGCCACCTGCAAAGCCCCATTAGTTGTTAGGGAAATGGAAATTAAAATCACAAAAAGACACCACTACAGGTATCCATTAAAATGACTAAAAATAAAAAGGTGGCCATGCCAACCACTGGTGAGGGTATGAGGCCAATGGCACACTCGTGCACTGATGGTGGGAGGTAAGATCACACAGCTGCTTTGGAAGACAGCATGGCAGTCTCTGAAAAACAAACACACACACACCTGTCATATCATTCAGTCATTTCACTCCTCAGTATTTACCCAAGGAAAAAAATGCAAATACGTGTCCAGAGACTTATATAGCAATGTTCGTGGCAGATTTGTTTGTAATGGTCAAAAACTGGAAATGAACCAAATGTCCTTTAACAGACAGACAGGTAAACAAACTGGTACATTCACACAGGGGAATATGACTCAAAAGTAAGAAGAAAGGGACCACTGAGGCACACAACTGCAAGAACGAATCTCAAAACAATCACGCAAACTGAAAGAAGTCAGACCAAAAAAGAGGACACGCTGCACGATCTTATTTATATAAAATTCTAGAAAGTGCAGACTAAGCTATAATGACAGAGAGCAACTCAGAGCTGCCTAGGGAGAGGGGTGACAAAGGGCAGAGAGAACGTTTGGAGTGATGGGTATGTACACTGACTTGACTGCAATGATGGTTTCATGGGTGAACACGTGTGTCAAAGCTCATCAAACTGCACACTTTAAAAATGTGCAGTTCACTGTTTATCAATTATACCTCAATAAAACTTTCTTGTTTAAATGTTACAGCTTCCGGACAAGAGGGATTGGATGTACCCACCTCACTCAAGCAACTAGAAGAGCTGGCAAACTATATAAGACAGTGGTTACGACACACAGGACGAGACAGTGTGCAACACAGGAGGGGAACCGAGAGGGAAGAGACAAAGGCAGTGGGCCGGGGTTGCGCCAGGTCACCGGGTGGAAAGCTTCCAGGCCTCAGCACAGACTCACAGAAGCCGGACGAAGCCCGTGGTCGCTCTGAGGTGAGAAGGCAGAGTCTGCAGTTCAGAGAGGCAAGTGACCAGAACTGATGGGAGAGAGGAGAAGAGAAGGGAGAGGCGCAGGGACCTGCAGGGGCTTCCTTCCAAGGCTTCGGCTCAGTTCTGCCCCGCGGCATGCAGGTGAGCAAAGGCAAAGGCCTACTGGGAGAAGGAGGGTGGAACAACCCCTGGAGCTCACCCAGGGCTGAGAAGAACTCACATTCCCACCAGCCTGCAAGGATGAGCCACCTAATCGTAGCTTATCAAGCAGAGTTCTCGGAAGCGGACAGCCTCCATATGGGGCCAAATGAGCCTGAGACTAAAGGCTGTTCTGGACTAGCACTACCAAGGCTTAAAAGCAAGCCTCAAGAAAGATCTCATGGATTCCAAGTAACTCACCATGTCCCAGGACAAAGCCCAAAAATACTGAAAGGGAGAAAGAATTCAGTACCCAACAACATAAAATTCATACCAACTGTCAACCAATCAAAAAATACCAAGCATGAAAAGGAAAAAAAAGAAAATATAACCTAAAAATCAAACCAAAGAAAATAACAGAAACATGATGAGAAATTGCACAGATGGTAGAATTTAGACAAAAAAGAAATTGGAAGAGAAATTGTAAAATATTTTAAACTGAATAAAAATTAAACTGCATATATCAAAACTTATTGCAGGAAGCTAAAGCAGTGCTTAGAGAGACATATACAGCATTAAACTTTCATTTTATCAAAAAAGTATGGTTTAAAAATCAATGACTGATATGGGGAGGATATGACTAAAGAGGAATAACGTGAGCAAACTTTTTGGTTGCTCATCTTGTAATGATTTGTATCTTGTAATCAATGATCTAAATTTCCATCATAAGAAACTACAAAAACAGTAAATTTGAAGTAAGCAGCTGAAGGTGAAAAATAAAAAACAAAAATTAACAAAATATAAAACAGAAAAACCATAGAGAAGTCAGTGAAACCAAAAGAAAGTTCTTTGAGAGTACCAATAAAATTAATATAAAATTGATAAATTTCTAGCCAAATTGATAGGAAAAAAAAAAAAAATGAAGACCTAAACAATTAATACCATGAATTGAAAGGGGGATCACTACAGATCCAACAGACATTAAGAGAATAATAAAGGAACATAGTAAAAGAAAAAATCTGTGCCAGTAAATTCAATAGTTTAGATGAAATGACAAATTCCTGGAAAGATACAAGCTACCAAAACTTGTGTAGAAGAAATAAATAAGCTCTAATAGCTCTATATCTACTAAGGAAATTGAGTACTTTAAAACCTTTTCTCAAAGAAAACTCCAAGCCCAGATGGCTTCACTGGTGAATTTCATCAAATAGTAAAGGAAGAAATAGACCAGCTCTACAAAAACTGGTCCAGGAAATTCAGGAGGAGGGACTATTTCCCCATTCATTCCATAAGGTGAACATAAGCAAACAAAACAAGAGAATTACAGGGAGACCACAGGCCAGTAACACTCAGAAACATAGCTGCAAAACTTCTTCACCAAGTTTTAGCAAATCACATCCAGCAAAGTGTAAAACGTGCCTGCCATACTAGAGGACACTAACCCACAGTGAGTATCACCTGAAGGGCTCAGAGAAAACTTCCAGGATAAACATAATTTCAATAGGTGGTGATGTCAGGGCAGAGAAAACAGCAGGAAAAGACACAGACGGATACAAGAAGGTAGAAGCCTAGCCAAGAACAGGTAGGTGAGTTGGCACTGATGGGGTGGCTGCCAAGCTTCCAGAGAAGTTCCCTTCTCCGGGAACAGTCCCAGACACAGAGCTGAAACACCCTGGGGCCGGCTCGGCGCTGTGTGACCCCGACCCCACCCACCCCACCCTCAGGCACAACTGACTGCTCCAGAGTTAGACCCATCACCAACCTGCAACAATCAGATCTCTTGCCCACCAATCTGAAACTGGAATGGAGACAGACTCCCTGCCTGAGATCTGCTGGACCCAAACCACCATCTACCTTAAGTCCCCAGAGTTGGTTGGTTCCTGCCCTTTCCTTGGCTTTTCAGCAGCTTCTTGGATCTCATGAGCTGTCCCAGGGACCTTCCCATAAGATTCTTTTTGTTAATGTGAGGTGGTTTGAGGGGCTTATAACCAAAAGAATATTGAAGAGTACCATGACAGTCACTACAAGTTTATCTCTGTGAAAGAGTTAATTGCTGCTTAGAGTCTGAATCCTGGGCCAGGGCCAAGCGTCCGCAGTGGGAAGTCAGGGGAATCAGATCAAGTTAGGATGGTGGGTGCAATCCAGGTACTCAGAATGGCAGGTTACTGGAGGTTGGAGTTGAAGGGAGAGAAAAATGCCCCAAAGGTTTTTAACAGGGGAAGGACACGGACAGCACAGTCTTACAAGGACCTGCCCGGCAGTGTTGTGGAGGATGGATTATGAAGTGGCCGTGTGTTGACTCCTCCGGAAGGCTGTGCTAAAGCTACTGGAGAGGCAGACTCAGGATCTCGCCTGCTCTCCTGCCCTTGGTCCTTCCCACCGGCACCAAGCCTAGATCCAGCCATTGAACTGTGCTCAGTTACATTCTGCTGATCAGACAGGCCAAAGAGGGAGAGATGACAACACTTGATGACTAAATGCTGGGATCAAAGCAGGAAAAGAGCTAAAGGTCATGGCAGTTTCAACCTTGGCTGGCAAATTCAACTGAACCAGAAATGGCAGGAAGTGTGATGAGGTTAGGGTATATTTATGGGTGACGAGTGTGGCATAAACAGACATTTCAAGGTGGTGCTCAATCACCCAGGTCAAAGCCTCCAGCATGTGAGGGGCAGGAGGTTGGAGTGCAAAGCTGGGGGGAAGTGGGCACAGATGGCAGGCGATCCACAGGTGGGACGGACTCCATGGGTCAGGCTTGGAGCTCTGTTTATTCCCAGGAACTGAGGGCTCCCGTGTGCCAGCGACTGAGCCAGAGCTGGAAGGGATCGAAGAAGCCAAGGGAATCAACGGGACTGTGGAGGGAGACACCAGAGGGAGCCTGCCACGCTTCTTTTGGGCTTCCCTGATGGCTCAGATGGTAAAGAGTCTGCCTGCAATGCAGGAGACCTGGGTTCGATTCCTGGGTCAGGAAGACCCTCTGGAGAAGGGAATGGCTACCCATTCCAGTATTCTTGTCTGGAGAATTCCATGGGCAGAGGAGACTGGTGGGCTAAAGTCTATGGGGTCGCAAAGAGTAGGACACGACTGAGCGACTGACACTTCAGACTAGATGTAAGCAGTCGCACATGAGCACAGTGACTGATACAGGACAAGAGCCACCACGGCTGGCTCCATCTGAGTAGGAAAAGCCTGGCAACGGCCTCAGTGTCATTCGATAAGGGACGGCAGAACAAACGATGGCACAGACGTAGGATTAAAAAGCATGAGGCAGTTCTAGGTACAGAACAGACCATAATAAGGAATGAACCTCCATTCATGTTGAGGGTAGGCAACCCATCGAAATAAAATCATATATACTTGGTACTTGGGCTTGCACAAGTATCTTTAAAAAGACACAAGAAACTGTTAACACAAATGGCCTTTGAAGAAGAGGTGGAGGACAAATGTGGGAAAGGGGGCATTTTTCACTGTATCTTCTTTTGCCACTAATCAACTTACTTATCAAGGGCTTCCCAGGTGGCTCAGTGGTAAAGGATCTGCCTGCTAATACAGGAGCCATAGGAGACACGGGTTCGATCCCTGGGTTGGGAAGATCCCCTGGAGTAGGAAATGGCAACCCACTCCAGTATTCTTGCTGGGATAATCCCATGGACAGAGGAGCCTGGCAGGCTACAGTCCATGGGGTTGCAAAGAGTCGGACACAACTGAAGCCACGCAGTAAGCACGCATACAACTTATCATCATCAATTATTTCAGAATAAATACATACTCTGTTAAGTGCTTTCTAAATGACTCCCACCATAGACCATCGCAGTAAAACCCACCTTTAACTACCTCCCAACAAGCTTTTGAAAAACCTACTAAAACATTAGACCTTGATGCAAGGTCTCAGCTATGCCGAGCCCAGTGCTTGGCAGGGGCCAGAAGGAATACTCCTGGTTTCTCCTTCAAAGAGCTTCTGATGTGGTGGGTTCAGAACTCACTCGTGCCAAGCCAGGTGGTGCACAACCAGCAGCTGTTCTCAGAGAGGAAGTGAACGAATGGATCCTAATCAAAACCCTCAGCTCTGCGAGAGGCTGATCCTGACCGCTCAGCCTCAACAGGGGAAGCCAGAGAACCACACCTTTCTTCAGAAAGGAAACCTACACTTCCACACAATCCACTCAGAATCTATTTTAGCTCTGAACCCAGAATGGTGCACTGACTATTATAAATAGCAAAACCAAGATTGCAGTTTGACTGATTCTTGTTCTGTTGTTAGGAAAGAGGTCAGAAGCTTAAGTCAGTTGTAGACCGAGGGGTCTAGAGCAAACCACAGTGTGAACACAGTCATGCTGCGCTGGACGGTCAACGCTTGAATCTCCCTCTCCACCACCCACCACCCGCCCCCGTGTTGCCTGAGTAACCGAGTCCTGTGGCTTCAGTGTGCAGAAAAGCACCTGAGAAACTAACGAGGCTGTAGGGAGGTTCTGTGGGAGTCTGCCAAAACCAGAAAGGAAATTCTTCAAGGAAAGCAGCTGTCCTTTCCCCTGAAGGCAGACGAGCTGAGTGGCTCACCTTTGTTGTGAGACATCGCGTACAGCAGGCAGAGCACGAAGAGCGCATGGTAGTCGTCGTCCGGGCTATCCAGGGCGTGGTACACCATATCCAGGAAGGGTCTGGAAGAGAGGGGCCAGCGTGAGCCTCGCCTGCACACAGGATGCCAGCTGCCTTTGCCCTTCACAGCGCCCACCCCCTGCCTCCTCCAACCAGCAGCATGGGCTTCCCAGATGGCTTGGTGGTAAAGAACCCACCTGCCAACACAGGAGACACAAGTTCGACCCCTGGGTTGGAGAATCCCATGAACAGGGGACCCTGCCGGCTACAGTCCCTGGTGTCGTAAAGAGTTGGACACAACTGAGCACGCACGCACCAGCAGCATAGAGCACAGCCACCATGTGCCCAGTTCAGCCCCAGGTACGGAGGACACAGAGATGATCGACAGGCAGGCTCTGCCCCAGGAAGCTGTCATGTTTGGGGAAACTGACTAAGGAACAGCTAACCGACCAATTACTCAACAATGGTCCACCCGCTGTCCCCGACACTGGGGATAAGTGTGGTCTTATGGCACTCCCAAGCCAGTGGGCAGACAGAGCACGGACACACCACAGCAGTACTTCAAAGAGCGACAAGAAAATGAGGGAAACAGGGCAACATGATAGACTCACAATAGCAGACAAGGTACCAATAAATCTAGATCATTTTAGACTGTGAACCCTTGAGCCAGACTGCTGAGGTTCAAATGCTGACTCTGCCTCTTCTTAGCTGCAAACCCTTGGGTAAATTACAATCCCCCATCTGTGAGATGGGGAAGGAACCCCTCCAGGGTTTACAGTGAGGGTTCAAGTGAAATGACAACAGAGTGGCATTAACACAGGCCCAGGTTCAGGTGAAAAATGCTCAGACACGCGAGCTGCTGCTGCACTTCTCTTTTGAGGATTCCACAGGCACTTCTCCATGATCTTGCTTTGGCAGGTCCTGACCCGGCAGTTTCTTGGGCCAACCTTCCCTGGTTAGAAGGGATCGATAGGAAGCATTGCCTCTGATGCTTTGTGGGTGAGATCTATTGAACAGCTACAAATACATAAACGATACAGCCTGAATGCTGCCCTTCTGGCTGAAGGGCCTGGCCTGGAAAGACTTCAACAAGAGGATAATAGAATGTGCACAGATTTGGTCCGTTGGCAGAAGGCTCTGACCCCGTGACTGTCTGTGGCTGCCCCCGGATGCCAGCTTGAAGCCAAGACAGCAGAGAGGCTCAATGAGTGACAAAGGGCACACTTAACCCCTCGAAGGACATAAGCCACGGTCAGCACTGCTAACTAGGGGGAGCGCGAAGGTGCAGCAGAGAAACACAGAGACCTATTCGCTGCATAACTTTTTATACTTTTTTGACTTCTGAACTCCACAAAGATATCACTGATTCAAAATATATTGAAAAATTCAGAAAAGCAGTGAAATGCACTTGTCATAACATTTCAAATAAACATGTAATACACAGAAATTAAAAGAAGAAACTTTTAAGGAACATTTACTTTCAAGTTCTATTTCTCTGGAGCCCCAGACCCTCCCCCGCCCCAGATCAGCCATCACCATTCTGATGTGTGAATAGTTCTGCCATGTGTGGATCTGTTTTTCTCTCAGCCACCAGCAATAACACTTCCAAACTTAAGAGCAGGATAAAGTATTAAAAAACACTTTGTTTTTTTGCAAACCAGCTGCTTGGAATTTGGACTGTATTTTCATTTGGGAATAATACAAATAACCAAATGCCCAGTAGCAGAGGGAAGGCTGCGTGAATGAACCATCTGTTATGAGACAAAGTATTATGAAGCCATTAGAATTGTGTTTACTAAGAGTACAGTAGAGTGAAAAAGATACTTGGGGTTTGATATTAGAGAAAACCAAAAAAAAAAATAATAGACATAGTATCGTATAAGCTACTGGGGGGAAACAGGGCAGAATTTCCACTATACTGGCATTGAAAACTGGCAAGAAATCACCAAAATGCTAGTAACAGCTGCTTTTCAATTATGAAGACCTTTTTTTCCTCCTTTATACTTTTCAAGGTTTTTTACATTTTCTAAATGTCTATTAACTTTTTAAATTTTAAGTTTCTTTTTTTTTTTTTTAAGACAGAAGGTTCTGAGTGGTTTCCGGTTTCTTAGTTCTGTATTTCACCATGAATGCAGAGATAGCCCACCATGTGTGGGGAATATGAGGACAGTTCCACTTTGCTCTATGTTGTTTCTATGGAAAGTGGACCAATGTCAAGGTCCAGTTCATGTCAAGGAGAACTGTCCCCTCCCTCATCCTCCATGCGCTCCTCCCGGTTCAGTGCCAGGAGGTGAGAGGGTGGGGGACTGAGGGGTGTCCCTGACAACCAACAACACAACACCTTTGCAAAGCCCATGGCAGCTCTCCACCGGGGCCAGTCTCTTTTTGGCGCCCAGTCTCAGAGCTGAGCACAGCTCTTGCTCAAAGTTTCTCAGGGCTGCAGGTCTGCATGTGGCTCAGCTCAGGACACAGGATCAGCTTCCACTACGAACAACGTGGCAGAAGATGCCAAAGTCACCATAAGTTAAAAAACAATCTCAATCAACTTGAAGAAAACCCCTCCCTTCACTAAGATTCAGGGGAAAAAAAGAAGTCTCAACTCCAATACTCAAATATAACATTTTGGTCTGTTGACTTTTTGACAGTACACGAGTGTTTTTCCTCCTTTAGGAAAGCTACAGTATTATCCCACTATGCAAAATACATGCTGTTTCCATTTATTAGATCCTAAGAAACTGAATGGGCTTCCCTGGCGGCTCAGTGGTAAAGAATCTGCCTGCCAATGCAGGAGATGCAGGTTCAATCCCTCAGTCGGGGAGATCCCCTGGAGAAGGGAATGGCAACCCACTCCATTATTCTTGCCTGGGAAATCCCATGAACAGAGGAGCTTGGCAGGCTACAGTCCACCAGTTCACAAAGAGTCAGATACAGTCTACCGGCTCGCAAAGAGTCAGACACTACTGAGCAACTGAGCATGCAATGATGTGGTAAGCAGGTGCACATCCCTCATGACAAGCTATTTTCAGTTTTTTAATGATTTGTATTCTAATTAAAGCTGAGCCAAGCACCTAAAGGTTGTCTTCCCCTCCCTTTCTGTGTTTAGAATGATTCCCTTAATTTTCAGAGCTCCCAGTGTTACTTTTTTTTTGGCCACAAAACAAAATTAGAAAGGTCCTTGGCAGTACACCAGACTTCCCTGGTGGCTCAGACAGTAAAGCGTCTGTCTACAATGCGGGAGACCTGGGTTCGATCCCTGGGTTGGGAAGATCCCCTGGAGAGGAAATAGCAATCCACTCCAGGATTATTGCCTGGAAAATCCCATGGACAGAGGAGCCTGGTAGGCTACAGCCCATGGGGTCGCAAGGAGTCGGACACGACTGAGCGACTTCTCTTTCTTTCACTTTCTTTCTTTGGCAGTACAACTGATAACCCACACTGTGCTGCAAAGATTTTTATTTAATCAAAACTAAAAATGGCTCCCCTGTGCATCTGATAAAAAAATTAATCTTTTCTGTTAGATAAGTGAAACACATGTCAAGCAAAGAGATAAACAAGACCTGCAGGAAAAGACTGGTGTGCTTCAAGACTTCACTTTAAGTTGGATTAATAAATAGGATGAGTGTGTGTGTTTGTATTTCATCCACCATGAGAGTTTAGGGAGTGAATGCCTTGCAGGCTGACAGAGAAACCACATTGCTGTGCATTCACTACCACTGACACATGATTTGGAGATTACTGCAGGCATTTGATAAGGAAATAACACTGATGCGGATATACCTGTGGCGGATTCATTTCGATATTTGGCAAAACTAATACAATATTGTAAAGTTTAAAAATAAAATAAAATTTAAAAAATAAATAAATAAATAAAAATTAAAAAATAAACAAAAAAAAAGAAAAAAAAAAAAAAAAGGAAATAACACTGAGATGGAGAAGCCCTCTAACAGTTCGCTGCAACTCTGGCAGCAGACCTCCACCCGATTCCTTCTGGAAGGGGTGGTGCTCCAGCCAGGCTGCAGGAAAGCTGGCGTCTGGAAGGTTGCATAGTGTAATAGTTTGGGCAGCCATAGAAATGAGCCATCAGGCAAGAAGTCGAAGGTGGACAGCAGCATTAGACAGTTCCGCTGAGTCACCAGGGCAAGCCCTACAGATAGTGGTGAGCATGGCGGCAGTGAGTGAATGAGATCATAAAATCCAAATGCTGCCCCCAAGGGGATCCTTCCTGGGGGCAGCCCCCAAGGGCATCCTTCCTGGGGGCAGCAGGGCGCAGCCAGGAGTGGCCCGAAGGCCACACCCTGTTAGGACCAGCACTGAAGTGCCTAGAATGGTGGTGTCGTGCCTCAGTCATTCATCCTAAAGGGTGAGTACCATGGCCTTGAGGGCCAGCTCTGTCCCCGTGGTCTCTCAAGAGGAGCGGCACCTCTGCAGGCCAGGGTGGGGAGCAGCAGGATGGCTTGGCTGGGAAGCAGAAGAGGCTACCAGGGTGGCGGGACGAGGCCTGGCTTACCCTCTGTGGGCACCCGGCCAGGGCACTTCCCTCACCACCTCATCCCAGACACCGAGCAGCAGCTGAAGGCTGGCTCGGGGGCAGCCCTCCACCCGGCCGGTAGTACCTGCTCCACTGGACGCTGTCCAGGCCAGTGGCGGCGCTCTTCTCCTCGTCTGTGGTGTTCTGCTCCTGCACGGAGGTGCTGGCGGCCAGCTCCGGGAGCTTGCTGCGCTCCATGATCACCATCTCTATCTCTGGAAGCAGACAGACACCGGGATGAGCCCGCGCGGCCCCGGATCGAGTTTCACAGACACGCTTGTGCTCCAGATGGAGACCAGCAGACCGCTCTGCAAACACCCAGCAAACACTCGACGGTGGCGACAGCAGCCCCTGCAACACCCACGCCGGGGAGCAATAAGACGGGGCCCGCACCCCCCTCTCCTTTCAGCTTGGCAATGTCAAGAAACGGCGTCTCATCTTGACAGGAAAGCCCAGATTACCATGATTTACTTCCACAGTTATCTATTCTCCTTTATTGATACCACACTTCCTTCCCAGAGGAATTGAGGAGCGTGGAAGAAATGACATGCGGTTAATAAAACATAACCGAATCCACTAAAGATATTCCAAACCTGTTTACACTGTAGCTTGGGCTCTGCCATGCCCAAAGCCTTTGTTTTATTTTCCCACTTACAGCTTCCAGAGAGCAGAGAGGGGAGGGACCTCGCTTTATTTTTCCCAATTAAATAGGGGCAACTTTCATAGCACCCGACTTGAGCACCGTGTACATTTTCATTTTCAGAAAAAGGTCTGAACCAACGAAGGAAAGTGTCCCGAGTTCGAGGTGGATGGTGGCTGTGCCGTGAGCTGTCCCTGTTATAATAGAGTTCCTCAACAAGTGCGTGTGGACCATCAAACACTTAGTTCTTAGAACCAGAGCTCAAGGGCTGCCCCCCATCTTCAGGAAATACGGTGAGGGGAAAGGATGACGAACCTGTGTGTCCCCTCATGAAGGACAGGCAAGCACCCGGGCTCTGCCGTCGTCTCCCCTGACCCAAGCAAGAGCCTCCCACTGCTTATCTTGAGCCCACTGCCCCCACCCCCAACCCCAATTTGTTGTCCACACAGAACCAAGTGATTTTAAGCAGAAATTAACCCAGGTCCCCTTCAGCCTTCCCATCGTGCTCAGAACAAAATCCAAATGCCGTCCACGGTATCAAGGCCACGCACGGCCCGGCCCTTGACCACCGCTGACTGCACCCCCGGGCCCTCTCTGCCCCACCAGCTGTCCTGCGCTTCCTGTCACTCGCCTTGGACCCGCATGGCTTTGCTCCTGCCCCGGGGTCTTTACACGGCT
Source organism: Bos taurus (assembly GCF_002263795.3). Taxonomy (NCBI): domain Eukaryota; kingdom Metazoa; phylum Chordata; class Mammalia; order Artiodactyla; family Bovidae; genus Bos; species Bos taurus. Next base: position 9,698,483 of record NC_037352.1, on the reverse strand, counting down.
GCTTACTCTGCCTGGAACATTCTCACCCCAGTCTTCCCTCCCCAGGCACCACTCAATCACGTCACTTGAGACTCAACTTGAACGTCGCCGTCTCAGGGATGTCTTCTCAGACACCCTCCCCATCGGTTTTCCCTCTACCTCTCCAAGTTACTATGAATTCAACTCCATACGTCTTTCACATTTCCCTCGTTTCTCCCCAATATCCTTTTTAAGTTCCAGGACCCCCGCCTGGATAACCATGTTATATCCAGCTGTCACATCTTAGGCTCCTCTTGGCTGAAACAGTTCCTCAGACCTCCCTTCCTCCGGATGACCTTATGGATTGAGGAGTCTGGTCGGGCATTTTTAGGACGCCCCTCAATCTGGGTTTCAGCGACATTCTTCCTATTATTAGACTGGGCTTATGGGTTTCTGGGAGGAAGACCACAGAGAGGAAGTGCTGTCTCATCATATCCTATCAAGGGCACAGCCTAGCAACATGACTTATGATGTGGGATGTTCATCTGCATCACTTGGACAAGGGAAAGCTGGTCAGGGTCCTCCACTGGAGAGGGACTTTTCCTCCTCCTTGCATCCCATACCCTTCAGAAGCAAGTCATTAAGCGCAGCTCACACTTGAGGATTACAGAGCTATGTTCTGTCTCCTTAAGGGAGGGCAGCTACATAAATTACTTGGAATTCTTCCATAGAGATGTCCCCTCCCCACTCTTCTTGATTTTACTTTATGGTATTTATAACTACAGGTATCCTCACTTTTTAAAGTTTTGCTTTTAGGCCACTTGGCTTTTATGGAAAGACCTGTATTAGTACCTGTTTTTTCTAACCAAAAGAAACCTGAAAAGGACTTTCCCTTTTACAAAAATAGGAGAAAAACAGAAATAGCATTTAGCGTTGGTGTTGCAGCAGTCATTACAGAGGCAGCGTGCACCCTGAGTGTGGACGCGGCCCCGCCACACTCCTTCCTGGGAATCAGAGGTTGCTAGCACCTCAGTGTTGAGCTGCCGTAGCTGTGAGCTGTGCTGGTGCCTGGGGTCCATCTACTCTGGGCATCTGTTAGCAAGGTGTGTGCTAAGGGAACTGCATCCTGGCTTTACACCATCTTCTCTCACTAAAAGTCTCTACTTTCAGATTTCGGGAGAAACCTGCGCCTGGATTTTACATTCTCTACTGGTTTGCTTGTTTCCTGTCCGCCTTCCCCACCCTAGGATGTGGGCTCCATGAGAGCAGCTGCCGTATCTGTCTTGTCCTCCACCAGAACTGCAGTGTCTAGTCCAGGGCCTGGCATAAGGCAAATGCTCAATACAAAACCCTGGAGTGGATCATGTCTGACGGGTCTGCCTAGGGCCAAGCAGGGCTGGCAATGACGCTCAGCAGCTATGATGTGTAGAGCACCTCCAACCTGCGATCCATGTGTGTGCAGTGTCCTGATGGGGGTGGGCTGCATCCTGGCCTCCCTTCTGGGACTGTTAAGGTGACTGTGCTTGCGACTGTCCTCTGGCTGGGAAGACTGCACTCCCCCTCACGCCAACCATGGGCCTGGACCTGGGGGAAGGGGCTTGCTCTCACCAGGCCCCTCCCTCCCAGCGTGGTCTGAAGTTAGACAACACAGGTCAGAGTCCCCCACGGGGTCAGCCCCATCACACAGGTCGGGGTTGACACGCCAGTTTTAAGTGCCATGTGTTTGCACAGTCTGTGTTTAACACGCATTAGAAGAAAATCCTAACTGCACAGAAAGTCTGTTTTGTGGATGCTACTGCTTAGGATGAAGCTAAATTTAAGACAAAACCACTGAGTCAATTCACCAAGAGCTACTGAGTAAACCACAGTGCATGCAGCCCACAGCCACGGCAGAGGGCAGGAGGCGCTGCCATCTGAGAAGCACCATTTGCTTCCTTCCTCCCATACTCCCTCCACTAGCCTCCTTCAGGGCCTCCCAACAACTCTCATCTCCTCCCAAGTGGGGTGCAGATATCCCAGTGGGTATGCAAGATGATTTGATAGGCAAAACCTCCTTATTTTTAACTATTATCTTTTAAAAAATCTATTTTTTTCATGTTATGATGTACATAACATTTGCACATTAATACAAATACGTATAGTCCATAATAAACGTATATATATATATTGGGGAGATGCATGTTGAATTACATATGTGTTTACTGTTGAGACATGTCATCTGAAGACTACCAAGTGAGACAATGGTGCCAGCCTCTGACGTCTGCCCTGTGACCCTTTGACCTGCTTCCCACCGTTCCTCCTGGTCTGCTGGGCTGACACAGCAGGAACTCAGCTCCGAGAACTCCCCAGGGTTACAGGGCTAAGTCCTAGTGCCTCCATCTACTGTGATGTAGTTGTTCCTTTGTGGCTTTTTAATCTCCCTGGACACCCTGAGAGTTCTGGAGCAGAGGTGAGGCTGAAGATAAGTCAGCCTAGCGCTCACCAAACTGTGTTAGCAAGTGCACACTGATTCTGAACAATTTCCCAAGGCTAAGAGATGAGCACAGAGCTGTTCCAGGGGCAGGCTGGGCGGGTGCCCAAATATCTCTGACCACAGGTCCCCTCATGTCCTCCACAGAGGCCCCTGAAGCTCCTTTCAGGAATTCTGCAGCTTCCCACAAAATGGCCTGAAAACCACTAGTTTGGTCCTAGAGACTGAATATGAGGAAACAGAAACCCAGAAGTAGAATGACTTTTTTTTTTTTTTTGGCTGCACCATGCAGTATGCGGAACTTCCCTGACCAGGGATCGAACTCATGCTCCCTTCAGTGGACGTGCAGCATCTTAACCATTGGACTGCCAGGGAAGTTTGATAGTAACTCTTCACACAGCTAGAAAATCTGCACTAGAAGCCAAGTCTGCCCCCCTCCTACTTCCCAGGTCACTCCTGGTGCAGAATCAGGCCCGTAAGGGCCTCTCCACACACGACGAGGCTTCCAAACCTTGGCTGTGTCACCCCGGTTCTCACAGCTGCACCCCCATACCGCCCACGCCGCCCCCCCGACAAACAACTCCTCCAACAGGCGTAAGTGTAGGATGAGCTGCTTCCCGTAGTTTTCTAGGTAAAATATACAACAGTTCTTCCAATGCCAAGCAGGTCTTCCCTTGTCCTTTAAACTCTTGAAACCGGTGATCCCTACCCAGGTCTGCCAGCTCCTGGAAACTGAATGCAAAGTGCCAGGTGGGCCTGAGAGGAGTGGCTAACAGGTTTTAGAGGACAGGTTCTCACCAGAGTCTCACTGTTCCAAAATGGACCCTACAGCCATCTTCAAAAGTGGATGCTGATGAGGATCTGGCCTTGGTGATGGAAGCTCAAAGGGCACCCCTCTTTATGCCCCATCAGGATGTCTGGCATGGTTCTATACAGCTCCCTGCTGACATCATGCCTGCCTTGGTGTGGCCTCACTCCCCTCCCAGGGTACGTGCACCATGCTGCCGCCACCAGGGCAAGCAGACCAGGGGGCTCACGTGGACAGGTTTTCTCTGATTCCACACGCTGATGATGAATTCCCAGGGAGCTCCATCTGAACCTCAGTTATCGTACCAGGAGCCCCCACTTAGCCCACCAGGTTTCTGTTTTAGAGGTTAAAGGGACTGAAGCTCTACCTAGTCCTCTGTGCGCTGTGCATGCATGCTCGGTTGTGTCTGACTCTTTGTGACCCCATGGACTGCAGTCCGCCGGGCTCCTCGGTCCATGGGATTTCCTAGGCAAAAATACTGGAGTGAGTTGCCATTTCTTCCTCCAGGGGATCTTTCCAGCCTAGGGATCAAGCCCAAGTCTCCTACGTCTCCTGTACTGGCAGGCAGATTCTTTACCACTTGAGCCCCCGGGGAAGCCCTAGTCCAGCTCTGCTCAAACTTCAGTCATGGGCCTGCTTTTACCATTTCTGCCGTGTCTCCGTTGCCTGAACTACTTGTTAATCATTTGATTCGAACTCTCACACTTTTTTTTTTTTACTTAAATACATTTTCAAAGAAAACTTTAAATCACTTCTATATCCTTCAGTTGAGCAATCCCACTTGCAGGAATTTATTTGGAAGACACACCTCCAACGATATGAAAATGCACAGGCACAAGGGCATTCACCACAGCATTATTGGTAATTGCAAAATACTGGAAACTACCTAAATGTCCGAGCATAAAGACTGGTTGAATAGACCATGGTACACATGGCACAGCTGGGAAAGGAATGAGGAAGGCCACTGTGAACTGATACAGAGCGATTTCCGGAGGCAGGGCTACGCGGAGACAGCCAAGGGCCAAAGAGCATATATGGTGGACTGTACTCTGAGTGTGAGAAAGAAGGGAAAACAATAAAGCATGCACACCTCTGCTTCTTTTTACACAAAGAAACCCAGGAAGGATATTCCAGAAAACAATAAGTTCGTTATGTACAAGAGGGAGGGGAACAGGATGGAAGGTATGTGGGAAGAAGGATATTTCCTTGAACAAATGCTTTTGCATAGTTTTGAGTTGGTTAATGTTCCAAACTATATTTTTAAAAGAGAGAAATAAATTAAATCAATAAAAATGGGAAGGGCAAACCTTTAACTAAAAAAAAAGAGAGAGCGAGACTAAAATATAAAATATATTTCAAATGAATGCCATATCTATCCTGAAGGGGGAAAGAAAGGAAAGATAGACAAACCCAAATAGTTTATGACACAGTCTATACCTTCAGCTTAGGAACAGGTGAAGTATTTGGGGGCAGGGGCAGGGAATTGTAAACAACTCTTGATTTATCAAACAATTCTGAAACTTCATAAAGATGTGTTATAGGATTGAGCAAATAGTAAATGTTTTGATGTCATTAGAAGCCAGCCTCTCACTGTAAAGGAAGAGACATCAAAACGAGTGGGGCAACTCAAGAAAAAACACTCCTGGGACTGACTGGAATTGGAGATGTTGGTAACATGCATTTTGTATATATACCTGCATGTATTTCCTAGCTCTGTTCACTGAAGGGTTCAAATAGCAGAACACCCCATGTAGTCAGAAGCACATCTGGTGCCCAGATCTCGGCCTGCTGAAAACCATTCAGTCATTGACACTGAAAGGGAACAGGGCTTTCCAGAGAAATTAACCCTGAGGAAGGGCAGAGTTGGTGGAAAATGAACCTGGAATACCTTATTATGACACAAAGTGTCACAACTGTTAAAAAAAAAAAAAAAAAAAGGAAGAGGGCAGATCACAAAGATGTAGCAGCCAGCTTGAAAGGGTTCTCAAGGGTCAAATCTGGGACGTTGTGAGCACCCAATTAATTAAATACAGTACTGAAATACAAACCACTAAAAAACTGGAATCCGTGAGTCTGTGCCAAGGCTAGATAGATGAATGAATGGGAAGGAGGCAGGAATCTCGCCTGCAGTGCAGTACCGAGCGCTGACACTGGGAAACCAGCCTTCTCCTGCGATCCTGATAAAGACTCAGCAAGGACCGGCAATGATGCCACAGCTAAGGGGGGTGCTATTCACTGACAACACTGTGTTAGTCTCAGGTATACAGCAAGGTGATTCATTAGTATACATATATGTCACCTTGCTGTATCTCCAACATATACATATTCTTTTTCAGATTCTTTCCATTATAGGTTACTGCTGCTACTGCTAAGTTGCTTCAGTCGTGTCCGACTCTGTGCAACCCCATAGACGGCAGCCCACCAGGCTCCGCTGTCCCTGGGATTCTGAAGGCAAGAACACCGGAGTGGGTTGCCATTTCCTTCTCCAATGCAGGACAGTGAAAAGTGAAAGTGAAGTCGCTCAGTTGCGTTTGACTCTTTGCGACCCCATGGACTGCAGCCTACCAGGCTCCTCTGTCCATGGGATTTTCCAGGCAAGAGTACTGGAGTGGGGTGCCACTGCCTTCTCCTTCTTGTATAGGTTACTACAAGATAGTAATATAGTTCCCTGTGCTATGCAGTAGGTCCTTGTTGCTTATCTATTTTATACAGTAATGTATGTCTACTAATCCCAAACTCCTAATTTATCCCTCCCCCACTTTCCCCTTTCATAATCATAAGTTTGTTTTCTTTGTCTGTGAGTCTGTTTTGTAAGTTCACCTGTATATATATTTTTAGATTCTACATACGAGCTGTCGTACGATATTTGTCTTTCTCTTAGTCTGACCATCTCCAGGTCCGTCCATGTTGCTGCAAATGGCATTATTTCACTCTTATTTATGGCTGAGTAATATTACATTGTGTATATACATCGCACCTTCTTTATCCATTCATCTATCCGTGGATACTTAGGTTGCTTCCATGTCTTGGATATTGTAAATAGTGCTGCTATGAACACTGGGATGCCCGTATCTTTTTCCAATTAGAGTTTTCATCTTTTCTGAATACACGCCCAGGAGTGGCATTGCTGGTTCGTCTGATAACACTATTTTAACATTTTAGAGGAGCCTCCATACTATTTTCCAGAGTGGTTGCACCAATTTACATCCCCACCAACAGGAAGGGGATCTGTGCAGGCAGGTTCTAAGGGGAGATTTTAATGAGGCACAGGATATCTGCATTATGTCCAAGTGTTTCCCATGGATTGCAAATTAGCTCCTAAAAGAAAAAGTAATGATACAGTGCAGAAGCTGGGCCACACCTTCACCTGCTGGCAAAAATTAACATCACCCATGAAGGACAGAAGGGCATCATGCGCCTCCAGAAGTGACACCCTGGGAAGGACATGTCACCTGTGCCAGACTCCAGCCAAGAACGCTTAACCTCAACCTAATCAGAAAGAAACATCCAAGACAGAATGAGGAACGTTCTATTAAAACAAAGGTGGGGGAGATTCTGTATTCTTCAAAACTGTCAAAGTTGGAAAAGAGAAAGACAGACTGTGAAAATATCCAGAGTAAAGGAGGGTAAAGGGACGTGGTAAAGGGACGTGGTAATCCAAGGTACAATCTGACCCTGGACTGGATTCTGTCCCTGGAGGGAGGAAATATGCTACAAAGGGTGTCATCAGGCCAATGGAGAACCTGGGCAGAAGGAACCCATTACAACGATGCTAACTGTGCAGTGGTCCCAGCGGAGAATGCCCTGCACTCAGCAAATTCAGGCTCAAGAGTTTAGGATGGAAGGGGTGTGCTGGATGCAACCTATCCAGAAAAAAAGGAGTGTGTGTGTGTGTGTGTGTGTGTGTGTGTGAGAGAGAGAGAGACAGACAGACAGACAGACAGTGTGTGGAGAGGGAGAGAAAATACAGATAGGAAAGCAAATGGGGTATAAGATGTTAAAATGTGAAAGTGGCTAAACAAGTGTTCTTTACACTATTTTTGTTTTGTTTTTTTCACTTTTTATAAACTTGAAATTATTTTCAAATAAAATATTTTTAGGAATTACTACTATCAGCATAAAACCAGTACCGATAGAGAGCAACTGTGAAAAATATACACATGATGAATAAACAGAAAATCCTGAGGCCTATTGTACGCATGGAAAGGGGTGTCTGGAGAACATGAGGAGGTCAAAGGCACACACCAACCACGAGGCTCCCCCACCCCACCCCCCAGAGCTGAGATCCCGACAAGAAACCTCTCACTGTGGTCTTCAAGGCCCTCTCTCTCTGTCCCACCCAAAGCCATCTCCACATCCCACAGTCAGGCCAACACTGGTCTAGTGGAACCTCTACAGCTTATGGAAAGGAAACCAAGGCACAGAGGGGTCAAGAGGTGGGCTCCTCTTCCCAAACTACCTGCACGGTGTAAACCAGCATCTGTGGGGTATTGGTTTCTGTGCCAGGCACCGTGGCCCACAAGCCTGAAGGCTCCAGTATCCAGCCTGGCAGTGGCGGGACCCCTCACACAACTGATTCGGGCCTCTGGGAGTGGAAGGATGTGAAGCTGCCAGGCTGGGAGCAAAAACTCAAGTGTCCAGCTCCTCTAGCTTCGGCAAGCCCCAGCTGGACCTTGCTTGGCCTCTATTGTTTCCACAAAAACCTCTTCAGCAAAATAGTGTCTGCGTATCCATATTCACAGCAGCCAAAAGGTGCAACCAACCCAGGTGACCACTGAGTAAAGCAAGGCAGAAAGAGAAAGACAAATATCATACACTAACGCATATATATGGAATCTAGAAAGATGGTACTGATGTACAGGGTAGCAAAGGAGACACAAAGACCAGACTTAAAATGGAGAACGCTGGGAGTTTGATGGATGATGCAGGACACCCAAGGTCGGTGCTCTGTGACAACCTGGAGGGAGATGGGGCAGGAGGTGGGCTCAGGAGGGAGGGGACACAAGTGTGCCTGTAGCCGATTCATACTGATGTATGGCAAAACCATCACGATATTGTAAACTAATCATTCTCCAATTAAAACAAATGAAATTTAAAAAAGAAAAGATAAGCCAAATGGAGTCTATTCAAAAAATGAAATATCGTCAGCCTTAAAAAGGAAGAAAATCCCGCCACATGTTATAACACAGATGAATCTTGGGTACTCGGGATGCTCAGTGAAAGAAGCCGGTCCCAAAAAGACAAACACTGTATTGATTCCACTTATATGAGGCACCTAGAGTGGTCAAATGCCTCAGCCAGGAAGTGGGGTAGAGGCTGTTAGGGGCAGGAGGGAGGGAGAACAGGGAGATATTTAGTGGGTAGGGTTTCGCTTTGGGAGGATGAAGCTTTCTGGGGCTGGAAGGCAGTAATGGTTGTGCGAATCGCTGAACGAGCAGGAGAGGCCTGCAGACTCTCAGGATCCAAGGATGTCAACCTCCGTCCCCTCATGTGACAACTCTGGCCAAATCCCTAAGCTTTCCCAGTACTCTGTCACTGTGGATTTTTTTTTTTTTTTTAATAACAGCCATAATTCATCAACTTCCCAGGGTGATGGGCATTCTAATCTGATTAATATTTGGTAAATGAAGTGCTTTTCAGGGAAATGGCAGGCCTGACCTCCCAACAGTCTTTGACTTGACAAATGCAAGGATTTTCTCAGTTGCCCTCTGCGGTCAATGTTCCAGCCATCACAGTGAGGCCAGATGATAAAAAGAGGGGCAGGGAATGATAAGAAGGTCTTAGAAAGAAGGTTATGGAGAGGAGGGGAAGGATGCCCTTGCTGGTTACCTAGGAGATATGAGAAGGACCGCATGCTGTTGACCGGCTTTGGAGCAGAATTCCAAGAGGCCAGCAGTGCCTGGCAATGACACAGTGCGTATGTGCTGAGTATTTGTGGTACCCCTTCCTTTGCTTTTTTTATTACTTTTCACTGGATTGTACAAGATTGAATTCAGAATTTGTTTTTTCTCCCTAGGAAGCTGCTTTCCAGAGGATTTGTCTAACCTGACCTCCAATCCTTCTCCTTATACTAGTTAAGCCCATTGGAAAAGCTGGTGCCCCCACACCTCTGTATCCCAGTGGCTCAGCCTGCCCATCCCTCTCCCACTCCCTGCTCCAGAAACACACAGACACACACATGCATGCACACACATACTTAACCACCTCACTGTTCATTATAGAAATTAACAGAGAAATAGGACCCACAGAAACTCGCCAGGGTGACCAAGCACACGCCCCCCCAACCAAGCTCAAGTCCCACTTTGGGCTCTCGCTCCACTGTCTTGCCAGGGCTCCTATTCGGTGTTCATGTGTCACCTGCTAAATGCTGAAGCACTAAAGGTTCTCATTTCTGACAACCTGAGGGCTGGCATCGCGCAGGCCCCTCTGTGGGTAAAGAAGCACAGAATGGGCAATGACTTGCCCAGCGTCACACAGCAGCTCTGGGGCAGAGTCATAGGTGTCTGGGATGCAGACCTTGACCGCCTGATACCTAGTCCCTGGCTCGCCCTCATCAGAAACCTGCTAGGCCTGGGGTTGGCTCTGGCTTTGCAAAAATGAGGCCAGAAGGTTCAATTTCATTTCAGTAGAGACTTCAGAAGGGGGGAAAAAAATAAAGCCAAGCTTGGGACTCCTTAAGTCCCAGCTAACTTGGCAGGTTCACAGCCACTACTGTTCTGTTCCCTCCATGCCCTCACAGGGATTCAAGAGAGGAGTCATCTTTGAAGGTCAGGCCACGAAACTGATGGCTGCTTTTCCTTATAGGCAAAAAGCCTATTTTCCCATATTTTTCAACCAAGAAATTAAAACAATTCATTCTCTTGTCTCAGGTCCACTTATTAAGCTACTGCTTTCAGTTCAGTTCAGTCGCTCAGCCGTGTCCGACTCTTTGCAACCCCATGAATCGCAGCATGCCAGGCCTCCCTGTCCATCACCAACTCCCGGAGTTCACCCAAACTCATGTCCAAGTTACTGCTTTAACTGAATCCAAAAAGAAATGACTGTCGTTTCAGACTGAAGGTTAGACTAAGACATGAACGAGCATCTGGGTGCACACTCCTCTGGCCAGAGGGACCAGGGCACCCTGGTCTTCCTTTCAGCACTCAATTTCTAAAAATTAAAAGGTCCTGTGATTTGGTTTTTTTTTTTTTTTGGTTTCAGAATGAGTTGCCCATCACTGGGGACCTGAGGCAGAGCATATTTCTCTGCAAACCGGGGATGGGAGTGAAGGGTCCAGGGGTGCACATTTATTTCACACAACTTCCTTGTCTGGGCTTAAAAGTGGAGGAGGTGTGAACTCTGGGTGCTGCCTCTGTCGAAAAAAAAAAAAACAAGTTGATGCCACATTCAAATCAGGTCATGGCAGACTTGTGACTTGTGACCATATACCTTTTTATTCCTATGCTTTCTGCCGCCTTTTTAAGTAAAGAGTTCACTGCTGAAGTGGGGATGACGGGGTATGCAGGGGGAACTGGGGCCAGCATCTCTTTACGCGATAAGTCCAAGGCTGTCAACAAGCTCACCGGGTCCAGGGACGACGTGAGAAGCACCACGTTACAGAGAAGTATCTGGGAGGAGAAGACAGCCACAGGTCCCGTCTCAAAACAGGAAGGGAATGGAAAGGAAAACAAGACAAGACAAAGGAAGGGAGCAGCTGGCCTGAGGGAGACAGAGGAGTACGCAGAAATACTGTGGTTTTCTATGAGAGCACCTGCTGTTTCTGGGAGCCCAGCACCCACACCTCCTTCTTCTGATGAATGTGTTTCTTTCTGAAGGCATCACGTAGGGCAGACGCACAACTGGCCTGACCAATCAGTGTCGGCCGTCCCTCTGCAGGGTGGGCAAGCCAGGTCCACCAGCACCAGTGAGCCTCGGCTCCCGGGCTTCAGTTACAGCTCTCTTTCCACTTGGTGGCTGGGCAGGATGTGGGCCCTGAGCTGCTGATGGTCATCTATGCACCCAAGTCCAGCCCCTCCTGTGCCTCCCAGTTAGACAAACAATAATTGCCTTTTCTGCTTGAGTTAGTCTGAGTTGAATATTTAAATCTTATAACCACAAGAATCCTAACATCCTCATGTTAAAAAAAAAAAAAAGTCTTTATACTTCCTAGAGTCGCAATTTCCAGATGGGGACAATGAAGTCCAGAGCTTGGGGACACCCTCCAAGGCACACGTAGGTCTGGCTGGTGAGACAGGACCGTAAGTAACATCTCCCATCTACCCATCGACACTGTCCTCTGGCTTGACACCAAGTGAGAAAATGCGCCTGACACCCTTCCAAGTCACAGGAATTAACAGCTGTGTGGTTTCACCCAAACACAGAGACAGTCTAAGGAGAGAGCACCCAGCGGCCACACCTTCAAACATGAGAATAACTGAGAGGTCAAATAAACAATTCAAAGAGCCCCAGAATACACCTGTTGCTGCCCAGTTAGGTGTCTCTTTGCTGGATGGGCCTGCAAAAGTTGTGCTTATTTACGATGAGTTGGGCCAGGAAAACAGGAGGGCATTACAAAGCTGAGGGGGCCATGGAGAACCACACTCCCCTGGACCCTGAAGTTGGCATCAAACATCCAAACAAAGTCTCTCGGGAGATTCCTCTGAGCCCTGGCTGAGTAACCACCTGGAAAACAGGGTTCTCGAGGCTGGTGAACATGTCTCCCTGTGCCCCCTACACAGGGCAGGCTCAGCCTGCAGGGAGCTCCCCCCTACCCAGGGAGACCACCCCCCACCCCCTGGATCCCAACAGGAAGCGGGGACGGCAGCCTTGCAGAGCCGCTGCAGCCCCGCTGCGCCAGGACTAGGCTGCCAGTTGAGTCACTGGATTGTGTGTTTGAGGCCAAGCCTACCCCTGTCCACACCATGGTTAGTCACAGCCCCAGCCTGGTTAGACAGCAGCCCTTAAAAGGACTGGAACAAAAAGAGGTAGCATCTTTCCAAAACAAAATTGACGAGAACACAGTGTACAAAATGGGGTGAAGTCGTCCATTTTCCCCAGAGTGGCTACAGGACAGTAAACCAAAAGTTTCAGCAGATAATTTTCCCCCCAGTTAGACCAAAAAGTAAAAATGATGCAAATAAGCAAACAAGTATGGCTTACCTTGTGTCCACCCCTCACCTCCCCGCCACAGTGATATTTGTTGGCAAAGGGTTTCTGAACCAGAAAGGAATTCCTAAACCAAGATGCTTACTGCACATTTTGGACAGAAAAAAAAGCATGCTGGAGATCTCAGCCTCAAAAGAGGGCTGATGGCAGCAGGGAGACACTTGGGTTATATTCATCGAAATATGATTGTGGCATTTGCAGAGAGCTGCCAAGATCATCAGAATGGGGCCAGCGGGGTGGGGATGGGGGTGGGTTTTGGCTGCATAATTGCAGCAAACTCCCCCAAACAAATGAGTTCCCAGTCAACTGATTTACTGAGCGGCTCCATTTTCCAGCTTTGGATGCCTGGACTCGCACAGTCCAGGCTGATGGGCTGGCGAGCTGGCTGCAGAGGAGCTGCTGCGAGCCCAGGACCCAGAGGAGGGCTCACAGGAGATGCTCCCCCCACGCCTGAGGAGAACGCAGGCGGGAGCTGGGGAGAGCCCGGATCTGTCCCAGGAGGTGTGCTGGAAGCTCCCCTCTGGCAAGCAGAGCTCCCACCTCACTTGACCCCATCACCTCCTCCACCCTGAGCGTCTGGGGCCGTGGCCAGAGACCCCATCTGTGTGGCTGTGAGCCCGGCCCATGACACAAGCAACAGTTCAAACTTGCTTCATCCCTGGGGCTGACAATGCTCTCCAGATGGAGGCATTAGTGTCTAAACAAGAGGGACGTGAAAAGTAAACCAGAATCGTCCTCGACAAGGGCAGAGAAGAGGACAAAACGATTCTGTTCTTGACCCCAATGCACCGAACACCACCGCACCTCACTCTAAACAGATGAGGGCTTGAAAACAATCTTAGTGTAAGAATCTGGGGGGTTGCATTTGATTATTTGATTCCCTCCCAAACCATAATCGTATGAAAAGCATCTAATTTCATCAGCCCTAGGCCATTTTTCTTCCTGCAGTGCACTGGCAATAAAGATTTCAGTCAAAAATCATCATCCTGGGTTATCAGGATTATAAGGAAGAACCAATAATGATAAAGATGACAACACTATCAATAATAATGACAGTAGTTATGAAATAATCATAGTGGGAGACACTTACGACATGGGCCAGGCACTGTTCTGAGCATGTTAAGTGCATTAGCCCATTTTATTCTCCTCATAACAAAGTAAATCCCCTCTTTTGACAAACGGGACACAGGGCAGGGAATAAGAGGGCAGGGCCTCGCCCCGGGCTGCCCAGGCTCCTACGGGCCTGGTCACAGCTGTCGCCAAAGGCCGGGCAGTGTAGAGTGAGGCACACAGGTGTCTGGAACGACAGGCGCACCCAGGGACACACACGGGGTGCCAGACAGGACGGCCCAGCGGGCAGGCTGGCGGTGGCGCGTGCACTCACCTTCATTCTCCCCACTCGTCTTGATGCCTTTTGAACCACCCTCTGTACCTTTAGCCTTCTCGGCGTCTTCCTGGGCATCCTCGGCAGGCCCTTTCTCCTCGTCTTCCTCCTCCCCAACGTTTTTGTAGTTGGGTCTCTTTTGCACCCGCCTCTTGCCCTTGTGCTTGTTCATCTCAAGGGACCGCTCTAGTGTCTCGGTGGGTTTAATGAAACACCGAATGCTCGGCTTAGCCTGGAAAGTTGAACCAAGACAATGGACAGATTTGAACAGTGGGGTCTCACTGGCTCCTATGGAGCTGTCTGAAGGTTTCCACCCCAAGAATTTCCCTCCAATACAGCAAATTTTATGTCTTCGTTGATCATGACGGCTATTCAGTTCAGTTGCTCAGTCGTGTCTGACTCTTTGCGACCCCATGAACCGCAGCACACCAGGCCTCCCTGTCCATCACCAACTCCCACCCAAACCCACGTCCACTGAGTGGGTGATGCCATCCAATCATCTCATCCTCTGTCACCCCCTTCTCCTCCTGCCCTCAATCTTCCCCAGCATCAGGGTCTTTTCAAATGAGTCAGCTCTTCGCATCATCATTACTATTAAATAATCTAAACAATAGCACCAGCTACCATTTATTTATTGCCCACAGTCCCAAGTTACTGTGCCCTTGAGCCACACCAGCTCCACGCTTCCCAAAGGTCAGAAACACACTTTTAATACTTTGGTGGTACTTTCTATGTGCCCGATGGTGTTTTAAGGGCTCTGACTACATTACCTCACTTAACAGTTTACAAAACCCCCAGAGAATAATAGTTATGCTCAGATGAGGAAATGGAAGTTCAGAGATGTTACATGACCCACCCAAGGCCACACAGCCAGGAGGTGACAGAGCTGGGATTCAAAACCACTTACCATCTGCACAATTTATGTCTAAACCACAGCGCACTGATGTCATTGTTAACTTTCAATTTAAATATATTTATTTTAAGAGGAACTCTATATCACAACAGAAATGAAACACCACTGTGCCTTGCTAATGTAAAAATAGAAAAGAAAAAGCAAGGTGAGCTGGATATAACCAGATTGCTGGCTCTCTTTAGAAGGGGAGCCTAACAGGTATGAGCAATGAGTTAAAGCTTATTCCCAAAGGAAACCTGCCCCCAAGGAAGAGGTTTTTCCCTAAAAAGTCCAAAGGTTTTTAAGAGAAAAGAAAAAGGCCTGTGTGTCACCACAGTTCATACCCTGCATTGTGGAAACCACAGCTGTGTCTCCATCCTTACAGCAACCATGAGATACAGATTATCAATCCCATTTTACAGATGAGAAAATGAGGCCCAGAAGGGCTAGGTGACTTGCCCTAGGCTCTTCTAAAATAATAGTGCTTCACCAGGAGCTCAAACTGAGTTCCCTGCTTAGCACTCTTTAAATAGTATTTATATGCAAATGAACCAGGTCCAGGGAGCAAAGATCAAAACTCGTCCCTCATCTGTTTAGGGCAGGATTCTGATTGAAGAGTTTTTCTCTCTGCAGGGTCCAGGTGATATTCAGACATCACTTTGTCATTGAAAGACAGAAACGTTTTAAAGCAAACTTTTCCATTATCTCGATTCAGTCTATCCATCTGAATTTATCCCAAACAACCACCTACTGTGTCTTCTGGGGGCCACCATACCCTGCCAATAAGTGGAATGTGCTCTAAGAACGCAGATTAATTTCAATAATGCTCAAAACAAAACCTAATTGAAAGTTAAATTAGCATCCAAATCCAGACATTAATTTTTATTTACGTACTTTGGATTATTCATCCACGAAAACGACAGATAAAATTGAGACATGATTCAACTGTCCAGGAAACCCAGATAGTGCGTTACAGATGCCAAGAACTGAGAGCCCAGAGACGGGAGCGTTCCAGGCGCTCACCTCTTGACAGATGGCATCCATCAGAGCCCACTTAGGAACGCAGCGCTGGATGCTCCTCACCCTTTCTGGAAGGACTCAGACCTGGTAGGTCAGCGCCCCAAGATGAAGCGACTGCTTCCTCTGATGACCACTCACTCCCAGGGAATTGCATGCCGCATGCAACCGAAGCTTTCAGAAACAGAAAAGTGAGACCCCACGCAGAGCAAACCACCACTCGGTCCGAAGCTGCGAGCGGAAATTCACACAGACGGATGCAGACAGCACTCCCTGAGCTCTGGGTGGACTCAGATGTCCAGGACAACCGGCTGCACTAGGAGAAGAGGAGCGGTGCCTAAGGTCCAGGGCTGGTCAGGGTGCTGTGGACGCCAGCTGGAACCTTCGTGAGCAGTGAGGCCTCTCTCAGGTCCTGGCTCCTTGTCTAAACCATGGGGCAGTAATTCTGGCCTCCTGGAGCTAAAGGAAATAGTGGATGGAAAGCTCCTTCAGGCTTCCTGGGTGGCTCAGTGGTAAAGAAGCTGCCCGCCAATGCAGGAGACACAGGTTCGATCCCCGATCCAGGAAGATCCCTCATGCCACAGAGCAAATAAGCCTATGCACCACAACCACTGAGCCTGTGCTCTAGAGCCCGGGAACCACAACTACTGAGCCCATGTGCTGCAGCTACCGAAGTCCACGAGACTAGAGCCTGTGCTCCCCAAGAAGACACTGCAACAGGAAGCCTGCACACCGCAACTGGAGAGCAGACCTTGCTCTTCTCAACTAGAGAAAAAGCCCATGCAGTGACAAAGATTCAGCACAGCCAAAAATAAATTTTTTTTTAAAAGTCACTGGAAGCAAAAGATATTATTTTAAAAAAAAGAGAGAGAAAGTTCCTTCAGAGCTTGGCCATGCAACAAGCAACCGACAGACAGTTACCTTCCTGTTCCTGACTTCATGAAAGAAAAACAAAAAAAATCAACTGTGAAAATGAATTTAAAAACTTTCCAAGGGATCTATCTGTTTTTCTTGATCATCAGGTATTGAGGAGGGAAGAGGGGGAAGAATACTTACCAGGGAAATTTCAAACCTTTAAAACACAACCTACCCAGTAAGTAGCTGGAAATAACCTAAATGTCCATCAAAAGGGGATTGGTTGGGTAATTATGGTCTGTCTATAAAGTGGGAATCCACGTGGACATAAAAAGACTGAGGTCTTTTCATATCTAGATCTACTGATGCACAAACAGCCTCTGGATAAAAAAAATGCAAGAACTGGAAACAAAGCAGGGTCCCATTTTAGGTAAAGCTTCATGATGGTGTAAACACAACTTTTCCTGGAAAGCTGCACAGGAATATATTAGAATTTCCTGTTTGGGGAAAGAAACAAGGTGGGACAAGCACTTAAGAGTTTTTCATTTCTGTATCTTTCTGTCTGGTTTAAAATTTCTAATCATGTATGCAGGTTCACTTTTGCAAATATTCAACAAGGGTCATTTGGACATTGGAGCTGTAGATTTTATTTTCTTCTATATTTAAAAAGCCTGATTTCTTTTTGCTTAATAATTTAACAACATCAAGATCCCATAAGGGGTTCCCTGGCAGCTCAGTGGTAAAGAATTCGCCTGCTAATGCAGGAGACACAGGTTCCATCCCTGATCTGGGAAGACCCACACGCCACAGAACAATGAAGCCCGTGTGTCATAACTATGGAGGCTGTACTCCAGAGTCTGTGTTCCACAATAACAGAAGCCACCCCACTGAGAAGCCTGCACACCATAAAGAAAAACCCATGCAGCAACAAAGACCCAGCAGTCAAAAATAAGTAAAATTATTTTAAATAAAAGATCCAATCGTTACCATGGAGAAGCTGACAGTGATTGGGAAGTGTGGGCTGGGATTGGTATCATTTCTGCTGTTTCTCACAAGGGCCTCTGGCTGTCAGGCCTCCCAGGAATCTTCACGTTCCACTGGACAACTCCAGATGACCTTTCTCTCAGAAACCCCTGAGAGAAGAGCCATCTCATGCCCCAGTGAGCTCTTCCCCTAAACCAGGTGTCTGGACCAGAGCAGGGCTTGACGGGCTGCTGAATGGTGGCCTGTACCAAACTACATCCAACGTGATGGAGAGATCAAGAAGAAAACAAGAAAGTTTGGGGTGGGTGGGTGAGGGTGGATGAAGAAAGGAGCCTAAGACCTCAGTAGCTGAACTTAGTGGAAGAGCCAGCACCATGGGACCAACCAGAAGAAATGGGAAAGCCCCTTTAAGAGTCAAAAATCAGAAGGCCTTAGGGTTTATCTTCCCATAAAGAAAGCACAGCATGCATGTCTCAGAGGCAAGCCTCCTGCATACACGGTCTACATTTCCCAAAGGCTCAGGTTTCACCCACCCAGGGCTCACCTCACAGGGCTGTGGAACCCAAGCAACAGAAGGAGTGAAGTCAGGGGACCCTCCTTGCTGACTCCAAGATGCTGCCTGTACCCGAGTGGGGGATGCAGCAGGGGGGCTGTGGGCTCTGTGGCTGCATGTTTAGGCTGGCATCTGGGGTCAGAGGCAGCTGAAGGCCAGAAATGTGACTTCAAGGGTGACCTAGAGGTCTAAGTCCTCCTGAGAGCATCTGCCCCCACCTGCTGGTTAATGATACCTTCCACCAACCTGCCCGCCTCTGACCTTTGGTCCTTGCTTCAAAGTTAAATACTGGAGAAAAGTGACTCCCCCAGGGGTCAGTGATAACTAAGGCCTCTCAGGGGCTGTGGGATCTGAGAATAGGGTCTGCAAGGACAGCGAGAGGGTCAGGAGTAAGGACTGAAACCTGCAAGGCCTGTAGCTGAGTGGAGAAGGAGAGGCAGAATCACTGATGCCACAGAGGGCAAACAGAACGTCCTCCGCTAGGCTTGGGTGTGCCCCTTAGAAAGGCCCCAACACACCCCGAGCCAGAAAGACCCCGTGTGATCAACCAATCAAGGATTCCATTTACAGTTAAAAAACTGTCGACTCAAAGCATGAACATACACACCAGGTTTTCCTGAGCTGACAGATACTGACCAATGACAGTACCCAGAGCAAGGTCTGGAAGGATACACAAACTGAAAATGGTGGTTCCTTTTCAGGAAGACACTGAGGTCGGGGGGACTTTCACTTTCTACTGTAGTCGCTTCTGTATCATTCAGTTGTTTGGCAGTGCCTTAAATTAAAATGTAAAGAATGCCTTTAAAGAATGTACCTAATGCCACCAAATCGTATACTTAAAAACGGTTCATCCATCGTAATGGTACTTGCTGTAGGTATTTCACAATTGAATAAAAAAAAAAAAAAAAAAACCTTTAAAAAAGGCACCTCTGGAAGTCAGAATGGTGATTCGCTGGTGGCAGGGGTGGGGGTGGGGGTGCTGGTTATAGACTGAGGAGCTGCAGGGGACGTCAGAGGCGTTTTTCTCTTGACCTGAATCACAAGCTTCCCCCACGGTCTGAAAGTACAGCAGTCCTACGAGACCTTCCGTAAGCCAGGATGAAGCTATTAGCCTAGGACACACCTTGCTGACAGGCACACAGAGTAAACGGGGATGAAGCACGGATGCTCAGACGCAGCTCAAAGCTCCGGGCCTTGACCCCCAGGTGCCGACGGTGGTGGGGCTGCTCGGGAGGCGCGCTGCCGCTGAACAGCTGCTGCAGAACCAGCCAGCGTGCACCTTATTTTCCCTTTTCACCTTTTGTCTAAAAGTGAAAAGCCTCTTTGGGCTTCTTTCAGTCTTTTGTAGTTAGGACTTCGGTTAGAGAGAGGCAAACTTTCCAGAAGCGAGGGGCACCTGTACACATGAATGTAACCACTGGTCCAAAGCCATCAAGCAGTACAGCAAAGATCACTGCACTTTTATGCACTTTACTCATGTTATTTCTCAATTTAAAAACTGTTTACCAAGAGGATTTCCAGTGAATTCAGATTGTCGCAATGCCCTAAATGCAAGCGAGGAGCAAATTAGATGATGTGGGGAGCTGGCTTGGCGGCAGTCTCCAGCGGGGTTAAGCCCCGACGAAACCCCGGGTGCTGGGCTAGGAGCTCACAGTCCAGCAAGGAGTTGTGATGTATTGCTGTGCGTGACACAAGGATGGACACAAAACAGAGCACAGAGCACACTGGGGGCATAGAGGAAGGGGTGGGGAACCGTGCCAGGACAGGAGCAGGTGGGCGGGGTGGGGGGGTACGGGAGAGGCCTTTGTGGGGAAGGAAATGACTAGTCCGAGGCTTGAGTGTTAGCAGTTTACTGGAGCACTCGGGAGGAGACGAGAGCGTTGGGCAGGGCGGCTCCGAGCTCCGGGCAGTCACCTTTATTTCTGTCAAGGCCAGGGCCACCTGGAGCTGGTGTGCCGGTGCCGGTGATGGTGACAGTGCCCGGGGCACAGTCTGCTGGGCCAGCGATGGCCTCTCCAGCTAGCAGTTCATAGGAGGGTGTTCACGATGCTCACATCCTGGGAACAGGTGTCGGGGCCCCCACCTCGGCACAGACAACCCGCTGAGCGGGTGTTCTGGGGCTCCTCAGTGACGGAGGAGGGAGGGGAGGAGGCAGCACGGGGACGAGAGGCAGGCCAGGGAAGAAATCTGACTGAGAAGGAAAGGCGAGGGAAAGAGTCTGGAGGCTGGAAGGGGCAGGTAAGTGAAAGGGCGGGCAACATGGCCTAGAATTCTGTCTGGATCTGTGGGAGCAGTTATCGTGGTCAAGCTGCGAGAGGCACCCCCAGGCTCTCCCAGGCCTAGCCCGCTCACCTTCTGAGGAAGCAACTAGCATCCTTCTGTTCAAACAGCTCTGCTAAGGGACTTGGGAACCAGGAGACAGATTTTCCCCCCAAAAAAGGAGACAGGTCATGAGGACTAAGAAAAAACCCCACGAAACATGAGGACAGACCTGAGCCCAGATCTCAGACCCACTTGTTGGCCGAGTGAGCCTCACCCAACAAGCCTCAGTTCCCGTGTCTGAAAAACAGGGACAGCAGCAGCTCCATCACATGCTGCAGTCGGGCTGAATCGAGATGCTGAACACAAAAATGCCGGCCGGACCTCTGCCACAAAGAGGCACTCTAGAGATACTTATTCACCTTCCACCTCCTGGCAAATAGATCATTTGGATGGGAGAGCTGGTAGGGGAGAGGGGTCTAGCTTTTCAAAACCAATCAAACTGGTAACTTTCTGTTTGCTGGCTTCCTGGTTTGTGAGTGGCTGAGACTCAGCTCCCCAAAGAGCTCCTGGGCCTCTCCTGAGCCTCCAGCCTTGGGGGCTGGGCCTGCGGGATATTCAGCACAAAGGCAGGCTGAGATCCACAGGGCACTGGAGACGTCGGAGCCCTGCCCGCTGGCCCACACACCCTACCCGCGGCCTTCTCCCCTTTGGGCCTCAGTTTCCACATGCATCAAATGAGCCTCATGCTGACACTTTTCCTGCAGGGCTCTTGTGAGGTGCCCAGGGGTAGCAGCACACATTCTTGTTTTATTTTTTTTTTCAGGTAATAATAACCATTACTAACACCCAGTGAGCATAGGAAGCATGCCCAGCGATGCTCTGGGCACTTGACATATATCGATGGACTCCTTTATCCTCCAAATAACACAGGTGGGGAGGGGGCTGCTGAGGGGAGGGGTTTACCCCAGGAAGTGTAGTTTCAGCACCGCCCCCCATCACGTGCTCAATCATTCTGCTGCCAAGCTCAAGGGTCCAGCCCCACCCACAAGCACCGGGAAAGTCTTGCCGTGTGGGGCCAGCCTCTCAAAAGGTGGATGTAATGACCCTGCCGTGCCCGAGTCACACTGTCCAGAGGAGCAGGCAGCCCTGCCTGGGACAGTCCACACATCACATCACTTTTCAGGTGGCCCTCTGACCCAACGGGCGTTAGGGATGCGCATGCTTAGTCACTCAGTCATGCCCGACTCTTTGTGACCCCATGAACTGTAGCCCACCAGGCTCCAGGCAAGAGTACTGGAGTAGGTCGCCATTTTCTTCTCCAGGGGATCTTCCTGACCCAGGGATCGAACCCGCATCTCCTGGGTCTCTTGCACTGGCAGGCGGATTCTTTACTTCTGAGCCACCAGGGAAGCCACACAATGTTCAATCTTTCCCATTTCTCTCTCAGGTGCACAGAGCTCCAAATGTCATAGTGGGTAGGGTGGGGAGAGTTCACGGTGACTCGTAACCAACAGCACGTGGCTTTGCAACCAGCTGCATAGGAAGCAGGGTCGCTAATCACCACCAAGCAGCCCTACACTCATTCCAAAACGAAGTGATCAGCAAGCAAACATCAGATGGAATCAACTCCGGGGTGATGTACGGGTGTGTGTGTTATATGCCAAACCCTGAGTGACGTGGGCTGCTGAGCCAAAGCCCACACACGCGTCCAGAATGTACAACTGTGGCGACGTCAGCAGGGCTTCTGAGCAGCATCGCCGAGCTTAATGGGGAAAATAAAACCCGAGGCGGGCAAAACATGGAGAGGTAACAGGCAACTTCCATTAACAAGAGGAGCCTGGCTTTCTTCCCCACCGTTGGCCAATTATCAGCGAGTGTCGCAGCAGCCGAGGCATCACCCAAAACAGGGCCTATTTGTCTGGAATTGGAGCTCAGAGGCCTCATGCTACACGCGCGTGCACACACACACACACACACACACACACACACACGGAGCTCAGAGGCCTCACGCTGCACAGGCATGTGCACGTGCACGCACACAGCGTTGGCCTCTGTGGGAACCAGCCGGTCATGTTGAGACGGTGCTGGGACTACTTAGAAAGCAGCCTCGGGGTGCTGCCCATCCCCTGGCTCCCTACCCTGACCAACTTCTCTGTCCCTCTCAACCAAGCACTGCCTAGTCTGGCCCTCTGATGCTGCGTCTGGCACTCCATAAAGAGCTAATAAATGCTTGTAGCGTGAATTAATCCAAAGACATTAATCCTAAGATATTTATGATTAAAGAGGCATGTTCAACATTCATGCAAAATAAAATATCTTATCATCTGGTGAAACAGTGATAAACCAAGCACTTGGCTGCTATTTCTTTAGGAGGAATATCTGACTACATCTTGTTCTATTAAAAAAATAATGAATTGTGAAATAGTGGTGACTCTCAGTGGTCTGAAACATTTGGCCCAGAACCCTAATCTCATGCTAAACTGGAGACCATCACTGCAGATAGTGGCAGAAGAGCCGGAAGCAGCAGCAGCCTGGGGACTTGAGGCTGGACGCCTGCAATCGCCTGTTGACAAACTGCTGAGCACGCAGAGGGGGAAGTGACCAGGGGGCCTTGTTCTCATCAACATGCAGCCCCCCAGCCTCCATGCGAATGAAGCACACACATCCCCACCCCAGCAAAACCCAGTTTCCTGGATGGAGGACTCTGGCGCTGACCAGGATGGAATTTCCTTGCTCATTAGAGATGTGGTGCTTGCGTCCCTGTTGAGATGGGTTATTTCAAGATAACTGAAGTTTCCTGCAGGAACCATGCTAAATACCATGGACTCCCAGGTTAGGATGTTCCCACTTCCCTCTGTAAACTCCCGAGTGCTCCAATGGCTTGAAAGGTGCATCTGCTTCGGACCCTCATTCCCCACCCCACACCTCACCCCATCACACTCTGCCTCAGCACACTGCTCTCTGCTGTTCCTGACACTCCAGGCACACTCCTGCCTCAGGGCCTTTGGGCTGGCTGTGCTTTCTGGCCCAAAAGCTCTTCCCCCAGACTTCTACATGACCCACTCCCTCATTTCCTTAAAATCTGTGCTCCCCTGTCGCCTTCCCCTTGAGTGCGCCCCCAGCCCCAGCGCACATCCCCTCCCTTTTCTGCTTCACTGCAGCTGCTTTTCTTGAGCTTGTCTCACATCCGAAGACGCTCTTTGTTGTTGTTCAGTCCCTCAGTGGTGTCCAACTGAGACCCCACAGACCGCAGCACACCAGGCTTCCCTGTCCTTCACCATCTCCCAGAGCTTACTCAAACTCACGTCCATTGAGTCGGTGATGCCATCCAACCATCTCATCTTCTGCCGCCCCCTTCTCCTCCTGCCTTCAATCTTTCCCAGAATCAGGGTCTTTTCCAATGGGTTGGCTCTTTACATCAGGTGGCCAAAGTACTGGAGCTTCAGCTTCAGTCCTACCATGAATACTGAGGGTTGATTTCTTTTAGGATGGACTGGTTTGATCTTGCTGTCCAGGGGACTCTCCAGTCTTCTCTGCTCTGCTGTTCACTATAGTTTCATGGTTCCGCTCTCCTCCAAGGACAACAGAAGCTCCTGAGGTTAGGGGGTCTTTGTTTCGTTCCTGGTGTCTCTCCGGTGCCTAGAACAGTAGCTGGCACACACCCAGTAATTATGTTTTGAATGGATGAATAAACAACTTGAATCCAGCTTCAAGGAGCTCAGAATCTAGTCAAAAAACTCAAATGCCCAAAGGGACTTAATTGCTGATAAACACGAAGCCCCAGGACACAGAAGTGGGAGGCACCCTCCTCTTCCTGTCCCACCCACTATTTTCCTGATTTCAGCTGAAATCTGGAAAAAATGCAGACTAGGGGAGGTCTCCAATCAGCTGGGTGTTGGCACTGCCTCATCCCTCTGAGCCATCTCCAGCCTGGTAGCCACCCCAGCCCGTTCTGGGGCATGCTGCCAGGCAGACAGGAGAGCTAGCTCAGGGCTGAGTCACAGAGCCTCCTCCACGCCCCCTCCACCCCCGCTCTGCCCACCGTGTTTTGCCTTGTTTGTCAGCTCCTCCAGGCCGTGGCCATCCCTTCTCTGCTCCCTGGAGCAGGACTTAGCCCCTCAGATCAGTCACCCACGTGGCTACAGGCCACGTCTCCAAGAGCCTCCATGCCACGGGGCTTTGGACAGTTGAGCAGCCTCTGCTTCCACAGGAAAGAAGGGAGAGGCGACGGGTCCTACGTGGGACACGCTGCACCCTGGATTTTCTCTGCTTCTGTCACATCCCCTCGCCAACGAGTCAGTGCTGCCACACGCAGGACCCTGCAGGCAGCAGATGCACCTGGGAGCTGTAATTCTATCAAGGGGTGACGGGCTGGACCACGGCGGACCCACCAAAAGGGAGAATGCACGCGAGTCCAGTTCTTTGTGTAGGTGCTTGCAACTCAGCCAGCTAAGGCCCTTGATTTATATATTTATCAGTCTATTTTTTCCCTTTGGTGTTCCAATCCACCCTCCCAGAAGCTGATCACTTTCAGGAAGAATGTGCGTGCTCTGGTACCAGCATCGGTTGCCACGGGGGTCACAGGTAAGGTCAGGGGCACTGAAAGATGCAGGGGAACTGCAATCCCAGCTGCAGGGGGCTCTTCCACTGGATGCATTCAGTCCCCAGTGGGGGCTCCATTGCCCTCTGATTCAAGCCTGGATTAGAAGGCCAGCTGTGCAGCAATGAGCCAAGCCAGTGATGAAGGGATGCTCTGCTCCTGCAAACACACAAGCCAGAGAAGCCCAGCCGCTACTTCCTCAGCTTCAGGCTCCACGAGCCACATCCCAGCGGAGCCCTCTGCCAGCAGAGGGCCCAGCTCTCAGGGTGGATGGGCACCACGTGGAGAACCGGCGGCCAGCACTACAGGTGTGTGCTCGCTTTTCTGGATCCCCCGAGAATCATCTGGAGACCGTCCCAACTGGCTGAACTGGTGCCTACTGAGGGATGGTGGACACCCTCATTTGGGGATAAACCAGCCTCTTGTGCCCCAGAATTATGTTCCCACTCTGAATTTAGTGCCAGTCAAGCACATGAATTTAGTGCCAGTCAGTCCCTCCGCTTTAGCAATATGTGAACCGTGAACTTCCAGATGTTCAAGCTGGTTTTAGAAAAGGCAGAGGAACCAGAGATCATATTGCCAACATCCACTGGATCATGGAAAAAGCAAGAGAGTTCCAGAAAAACATCTATTTCTGCTTTATTGACTATGCCAAAGCTTTTGACTGTATGGATCACAATAAACTGCGGAAAATTCTGAAAGAGATGGGAATACCAGACCACCTGATCTGCCTCTTGAGAAACCTATATGCAGGTCAGGAAGCAACAGTTAGAACTGGACATGGAACAACAGACTGTTTCCAAATAGGAAAAGGAGTACGTCAAGGCTGTATATTGTCATCCTGCTTATTTGACTTCTATGCAGAGTACATCATGAGAAACGCTGGGCTGGAAGAAGCACAAGCTGGAATCAAGATTGCCGGGAGAAATATCAATAACCTCAGATATGTAGATGACACCACCCTTATGGCAGAAAGTGAAGAGGAACTCAAAAGCCTCTTGATGAAAGTGAAAGAGAGTGAAAAAGTTGGCTTAAAGCTCAACATTCAGAAAACTAAAATCATGGCATCTGGTCCCATCACTTCACGGCAAATAGTTGGGGAAACAGGGGAAACAGTGTCAGACTTTATTTTTGGGGGCTCCAAAATCACTGCAGATGGTGACTGCAGCCGTGAAATTAAAAGACGCTTACTCCTTGGAAGGAAAGTTATAACCAACCTAGACAGCACATTCAAAAGTAGATAAATTACTTTGCCAACAAAGGTCCATCTAGTCAAGGCTATGGTTTTTCCAGTGGTCATGTATGGATGTGAAAGTTGGACCGTGAAGAAGGCTGAGTGCCGAAGAATTGATGCTTTTGAACTGTGGTGTTGGAGAAGACTCTTGAGAGTCCCTTGGACTGCAAGGAGATCCAACCAGTCCATTCTGAAGAAGATCAGTCCTGGGTGTTCATTGGAAGGACTGATGCTGAAGCTGAAACTCCAGTACTTTGGCCACCTCATGCGAAGAGTTGACTCATTGGAAAAGACCCTGATGCTGGGAGGGATTGGGGGCAGGAGGAGAAGGGGACGACAGAGGATGAGATGGCTAGATGGCATCACCAACTCGATGGACATGAGTTTGAGTAAACTCCAGGAGTTGGTGATGGACAGGGAGGCCTGGTGTGCTGCAGTCCATGGGGTTGCAAAGAGTCGGACATGACTGAGCAACTGAACTGAACTGAACTGAGTCCTTTCGCACTTTCCAGAGAGGGACCCAGGGCCAGCTGAGCTGCAGGCCCAGCTGCACGCAGAGGCTCAGACACTAACACTACTCAGCAACGTTCAAAACTGAGCCATCATTGTTGTTGTCATCATCGTCATCATTGCCAACACCTGACCCTCTGTGCCGTGCGTCCGGTCACAGGGCTCCTCCCTTTGGGGAGCACTGAGTATGCCTCTGTGTTAATCATCCCAACAAGGGAGGTAGCAGATGCAGGGCTGTTCTGAAGCCTCAGAAACTCAGACCACTATGAAGCCAGCATCTGATAGTTGGGCCCTGATGTGTGCTAGGCTTTGGAATAAACACTTTGTTATTCAGTTGCACAGTAGTATTTGACTCCCTAGTGACCCCATGGACTACAGCACGCCAGGCTTCCCTGTCCTTCACTATTTCCCGGAGTTTGCTCAAACTCTTGTCCATTAAGTCAATGATGCCATTCAACCATCTCATCCTCTGTTGTCCCCTTCTCCTGTCTTTGCTCTTTCCCAGCATCAGGGTCTTTTCCAATGAGTTGGCTCTTCGCATCAGGTGGCCAAAGGACTGGAGCTTCAGCTTTAGCATCAGTCCTTCCAATGAGCACTCTACAGAGCTTAGCAGGTTCCAGTCCGTGGGGTCGCAAAGAGTCGGACGTGACTGAGCGACTGAGCATGTGCTGCGTTTAATCCTCTCTGCAAAGGCTCGGTTGTTATTCTGATTGGAAGGTGAGGACATGGAAACCCAGAGAGGTGGATGAACTTGCCCCAGACACACCTAGTAAGGCGAGGAGTCAGGATGGAGGGGCCCAGGCAGCCCAGCTCAGAGTCCACTGCACCAGACAGAACGGGGAACTGCCCCGAGCAAAGAGAAGGCGCCCTGTGAGGGTCAGGTTCTGAGAGTCAGGAAGAACATCACAGGAGCCCCTGTGACCCTGCCACCAGGTTACCCACTGAGCCACTTGGGGCTGCGGTGGACCTCAGGCATCTCCAGCCAGTCCCGGGACAGCACAGGCGACACAGGTGTCTCCAAGACAGGATCCCCTGTCCTCGCCGGGCTGGGGAGCCCAGTGAGGAGGAGGGGCGTGTCTTTCCTGGGTACCAGCGCATCTCTCTCAGGGAATGGATGAATGAATGCAAAAACCAAGGAAGCAATTCCACAAAAACCCAGGATGAAAAAAGTCCCTTCAAAAACAAAAAAGTACCTACAGGTAATGATGCACATCCCATAATCTAATCTGTATGTTCATTTTGCAAAAGTAATGAGATGCTGGCGGTTTCAGAATGAGTGTTCTCTTACCCTTTTTTCCCCGACAAGAAAACTATCTGCTCTGCGTAGCCAGAGTTATCCCTTCGCAGGGACCATATGGTTTTAATGCACAGATGAATTCCAATTAGACGTCTATCTAAGCATGCTGATGTGTTTTCAATTTAACCCTAAATTACAGACTTTTCAAGTAACTCTGCTCTCCCCTCTGCTTCTCTCTCTTCAATTTTGGTTTGGTTTTGTGAAAGGTCTGCTGGTAAAATGAAGCAATACCAGTAACTTATCTAACAAATTACGGGAAGGAGAAAGTAGGTTAAAAAAGACCAAGAAACTTAAAACAAGTATGATCAAACCACATCCGAGTCAGGCAGGAAACAAAAGGAGTCTGTTCTTGCTTGGAGGGAAGAGAGGTAAATCTCACCAGGACTATTGTCAAACAAGTTGATGAGAGAAGCCCTTCCCGATTTTCAACAGCAGTCGTCAAAATACAACAGACTTCGATTTCGCACTCAGGGAAAGGTAATAACCGGAAGCAGAAGGCTGACACTTTCACTTGGGCTGGTGAGTCTTCACACACGCAAAAGCGTTTCATTTTTAGTTCAGGTGTCTCTGCCAGGAGCACCGTGTGTCTATCACAATGGAGGCGGGAGAAGAGAAGGCTGTTGGGAAAATGAACAAATCTTGGAGATGATCCTGCTGATCGGAGGTTCAACTAAATTGGGAATCCGAAGCTGAGAGGTTGTCAGCAACTTCCATGCCATTTGCTTTTGCTCTAATTGCAAATGCCACGTACCGATGTGAATATCCTGCTTTGTGACACTGTCCTAGTGTTTTGCAAGACATCATCCCTGGGGAAACTAGGGAAAGGGTAACAGATTGCTATAGTTTATTTCCTGCAACTGCATGTCAATCAATTTCAATGAAAAGCCCTGTAAACCCAAGCACCCCAACAGTCTCTGGGCTCACCTCTTGGAACGCTAAGTCTAACTGCAGTTAGCGGTGATCTTGGGGTCTGGAAATCATGTGACAGAAGGAAGTCTGAAGGAACCCACTACATTCTCATCTGTTATTAACATAACTGTAGTGTGAGTTACCAGCTGGCTGTGTGGGGACTGGACAAATCTGATGGTCGACACAGGACTCGTCTGATGGGGGCAGGGGGTGGCCTCTGAGGAGCTTCTTACAGGAACACAGGCACAACTGGGACCAGATCTTCAGACTGTTAAGACCATCCTGAAATCTGGATTTTTATGTGAAACCTCCCAAATTTTAGAGTTGGCAGGCGATTCATAAATTTTTCTGACACTGTGAAGACCAAACCAAACAGTTCTGAGGGCCAGCCTGCAACCTGTAGACACCTTACGTCTATCTTCTCCCCATCCTCACCACAGCTTTCCGAGTGGGGCTGACATTCGCTGTTCTCTAAATGGGGTATAATGACTTTCCCAGGGCAACCCCAAGGCTGCAGGGGTCCTCAACGGCCCCGCCTGGAGACCCTGCTGACTCTTCACTCGCTGTCCTGTAACTTGCATTCACTCAGCAAAAGAGAGTTTAAGAAAGCTGCAAGAAATCTCTCCAGTGGTATCAACAGTATTAGCACTGTCAGCTCCACGTTCTCCAGCCCACGTGTTGTCACATCATGGACCACGAGGGGAGTCCTTTCTGTTCAACTCTTCACCCTCATCACTTCCAAGTTAAATCCTCTCATCAAACACTACTCCTGCCCTTTGGAGCATTTCCAAGACCTGAAATAGTAGCCTTGTTTGTAAGTTTTATCAACGTTCTGCCCCTCCTACGAAATCATAAAGCCCCGGCATGGCAGGGGCTATTTAGGTTTTGTATATTACCAGAACTAGCACAACTCCTGAACTAAAGAAAGGGTGCAATAAATACTTCTTGAACGAACTGAAGAAGGACAGGCCAGACAGGGGCCATGAAAAGACCTCATTCAATTCAGCTGAACTAATGCCACCACCAATGAGGATAGAGGTTTCTGGAAACCTTTTCAGAGGTTCTGATTTCCCTTAAAGAGCACAGTGGCCCGGCCAAGACACTGCAAACCAGGAAAACCAGAAGGGCAGGGGCCTCGTGTAACTGCACTCCACGGAGTTCTGACCCTTCACGCTCCAGGACCACACTCCGCCCACTCACTCAGATATGACAACAGAGTTGACTGCCCAAGGGTAAGCCCGGCCCCATCACCGGTGTGCCGACTGCCTGAGAACAGGGCTGCAGAGACAGGGCCTTTATGTGAGCACTGCTCATCTCAGACACTCACAAGACTCAATAGCAGATAAGATGCCTGCTCCGAACAGGTAAGACCTTGGACGAGAGAGAACCGGGAGCAAGGGCCTTCTCGGCACAAACGTGCAGGGAAAGCACAGGGCTCTCTGGCGACCAAGCGAGAGGTGCCAAAACAGAGTGAGCAGGACGGGAGCGGGGAAGGCGGGCCAGACACAGGGCCAAGCAGGGAAAGCCTCGGGGCAAGTCATCGCCCCAGTGACTGGGGTTTCCCTTCAGCAGAGCACCAAGCGCACAACGTGGCAAACCATAAACGTGCCGTTCAGGCCATGCTGGTGACAGGAGTACTGGCTCCAAATGCAGCTTTCTAGCATCTCCAGAGACATGAGAGGACCTGTCCACAGGGTATTTTCTCCACCTAACTGCAGAAGGACTTTAGGCTGGGGTGAGCTGTAACTGCTCACGAAGGATACATACATTCTCCAATTTGTCACAGTCCCCACCGCTCCCTATTGGGCTCTCACGGGGTCTGTGTCATTCAGATATTCCCTGCCCAGCTTCCGTAGACAGCAGGGCCTCAGACAAAGTATTCTCTCATTCTGCCCCAATAACCGCGCCCCACAGATACACACCCTGAAGCCCAGAACGGGACGATTCCAAGTTCAATAACACACGCACAGTCAAATCCACTCTTGGTACCCAACCCCAGATTCTTCTGGGTATGTCAAGACCAGTGAGGTCCCCTGAATCCCAGACCAGCTTACACATCAGTGCTGTAACGAGCAGGATGTTGGTCTCTGGTTTGAGAGAAACACACGTGAACAAAATGAACCACGGTGTCTTATCAGGGTCTTGAGACAGTCCCCCCGCTAATGACTTACACAGCTTCTCTGAACATCCTGTTCAGGCTTAGCGTATGTCTCAGACAGATCGCCGTTCAGAATGACTTCAGCTAACGAGTTCACCAGGGGTGCATGATGTATAATTAGGAAGACCTGGTGAAGGAGGAAAAAAAAAAGGATTTGCATTAAAGCACATAGACTTTCAACCTCATCCTTCCCTCACCTGAAGTGACGAGGCTGGGCTACTGCACAAGCCTCGTCTTAGCGGCAATCCCAGTGACGCGAAATCCAAAGAATGGGTCACATCTGGGAGAAACAAGTTGGACTTTTCTCCTCCTAGGGGCGGGCCCTCCTTTCAGACTGTTGCCTATTTGGCTGGCTGCTCGCTGGCGGAAAGAAGTGCGTTAAAGCAAACTGTCCCTCCTGGCCGCCTGAAGCCAAATCGGGCTGAGGTGAAGCAATGTGGGAAGGGAATGCCAAACCCGCACCCTCTTTTCTCTCCGCAGGCGTTTCAGTGTCAAATCCGATTAGGATAAGACTAGGAGGCCTTGGCCCAGCCCTTCAGTTACGCGGAGGAAGGGGCCAGCAGGCCTTGTTCCAGTCGGGGACTTGGCAGAGGGTCGGCCACGCAGAGATCCCACCCATGGAATGAGCTCTTCCCCTTGCGGTGGGTTTGAGCGCTCAAGAATTCCAGGGCGGCGCTGGGAGGTGTGGAAACTGGGGAGGAAAAGCCGCTCGGGCCAGAGACCAATGGAGTCGTGCCAGGCGGCAAGCATCAGAAGGCACTGGGCTGTCGGGGGGGTGGCCTGGCCACTCCACCCTGTTGCCTGGCGTCCAAAGGAACGGCCTGAGGAGTCAGGGTACCCACACCGCCTTGGAGAGCCGGCTCAGACATACCCACCAGTGTGTTTCAAGATGCAGTGGTAATACCGGCTCCGCAGGGCAGTGTGGGATGGACCCACCATCTGCATATCAGAAGTTGTGTGCGCACATCTGTATTTGTTCATATATACATGCATCAGGCGTTCCAAATCTTGGCACTGTTTTACGATTTTTTCTGATGTGAACCACTTTAGAAGTCTTAACTGAATTTGTTACAATAATGGTTTCGGTTTTATGTTTTGGCTGTTTGGCCTCGAGGCATCTGGGATCTTAGTTCCACGACCAGGGACTGAACCTGCACCGCCTGCGTCGGAAGGCGGAGTTTTAACCGCTGGACCGCCAGGGAAGTCCCTCCTGGCACTCTTGTCCGGTGATAAATCCTTGTTGTAAGGGGGCAGCCCTGGGCATCATAGGATATTTGGCAGCATCTCTGGCCTCGAACCACTAGATGCTAGCCGCACCCCCTCCCCCAGGCATGACAACCAGCAACGTCTTCAGACACTGCCAGCTGTCCCCGGGCTGGGGGTAAAATCACTGCCAGTTGACAACATCTCCGGAAGGAGCTGGGGAAACCCTGTAACTATAGTTGTCTCTGGAGACAGAAATCAGGAGACTGAACAAAAAAAAAGTAGAAAGACAACTTGGTTTTCACTTGTTTGAACTTTATCACTTAAAAAAATTATTTAAAAATATTGTAAAAGAAAAAAAAAAGGAGAGGCAGAGACTAAAATACTAGCCGCCTCTGGGGAGTGGGACTGGGTATGTGGCAGGCAGTGGTAAGAGGGAACTTTTCCCTACATGTCATTTTGTACTATTTGAGGAGGGTGACTATATTGTTCAAAAAATTAAATACAATTCAGATAAAAGGCACGGTACAATAAACAAATGTTGTACCCACCTAGGGGAAAAAAAAAAGCACATCTGTTTTAAAACACTGAGGAGATACCAACTACCACAGACTATATAGCATGACAAGCGGGTTAGCCCACATCAGGGGCTGTGGCGGGCATTCAGATGTGAGTGACCATGACGACGACGAAGGAATTCAGTCCACAAACATCCAGTGAGCACCTACTGCAGCCCACCTGGTGACGGCCAGTGTGGACACGCATGGTGCTCTGCTCAGCTATGCCCTGGACAGAGGAAAGCGGGGAGAAGGGCAGCGAGTAACTGGGAGGTGGGTGGAAGCGTGTGCCCGCCGGAGGCAAAGGCTGGGCTGGCCTGTCCCAGTCATGCCCTTGTCCCCAGCGGTGGTTTAGTTTCAGCTGCACAACATCTCCATCACACCAAATTAATGTCATCAACACAAATTTTCTTGGTTTAGCAGAGATGCTTGAAAAATAATTCGGAAGGATGCTCTGATGCAGAGTTTAAGGACCAGAATTCATGCCCGATTTGAGGTTTTCGGCCAGGGGATGATCAAGTTCCGTGGAAATGCAGGGGTGCGAGAGCCCTTTACTCGGGCTGAGGAACGCCAGTGACAGCACTTTTCATGAGACACTGAAGCACGTAATGAGCTGCCTAGGCGGCTGGACCTTTCCTAGGAAAGCGGGAGAAAGGGGATTCTCAGAGCAAAGCGTGGCCTGACCCCGGTGATCCTCGGGGTGTGCCAGCAGCTGAAGGGTGCTGGAGGTGCTTGCCACGGGATTCCTGCGGTTCTGCATCTGGCCGGCTCGCTCCTGCCAGGCTCCCAGCATCCTCAGCAGGGGAAGCGGGACGATTGGTAACGAGGTGGTGGAAACAGCTGCCAGGAGGGGCAGGGGACTGCAGGGAGCTCCCTCACACAGAGGGGCATTCAGGCATCAGCGTGCAGCTCCCAGCACACAGAGCCCCCAGAACGAGAGTCCCAGAGTAACGTGAGCCAGTCACGTGCAGAGCCCGGCCGCTGAGAAGAGGCCGGGTCAGCATTTCTCTTCCCGGGCCAACAGGAGATGGCCCCACCTCAAACGCAAAATGGCCTGAGACCTGGCAAGAAGGACATTCTCTCGGCAGAGCAAATGAATACCTAGGCCACTGCAGAAGTGGGAACAGAGCTCTGGTCAAACGTCTAACTGCTTAACAGTCTAATGAGATGGCCTGAGAGTCCACGCTGCTTGTAATAAAAATATTTTTAAACTTATGTAACTGGGTCGCCATGGAGTTTTTCCCTTCTTGTAAATATTACATAATTATGAGAAGGAGACACACTTGTTGAAGACAGGGAGGCA
This sequence comes from Bos taurus, assembly GCF_002263795.3. NCBI lineage: Eukaryota > Metazoa > Chordata > Mammalia > Artiodactyla > Bovidae > Bos > Bos taurus. The sequence continues at coordinate 9,664,385 of NC_037352.1, read as the reverse complement.
GACAAGTTGGCTCAAGACACAAATTTGGGTACTGAGGCTGCTATGAGATACCTTCCAGAAGGTAACATGGGCCCCAGGACCACGACAACGGCCTCATTAGTGGGAGTTGGTTAAATCGCGGCGGCTCTGTGAACACATGCTGGGTCCCCCAGCTTCGGGCCTCTTTCAAGATGGCCATGAGCAGGGGCCACACGGGCCACGTTTTCAGGGTATTTAGAACACCCCCTGGTTGTTTTGGAAAGCTCGGGCCCCACAGTGAAAACCGACGACGTATCTGCCAGGTTTGACTTATTTCTCACTTCTTTTTAAATTTCCAAGTACTACCATGAAGAAGATACATAGCCCCTTGACTCAGGGTTGTTTTATTTCAAGATGGGGGACGCACACAAAGAAGATGGATTGAGATGGCCTGGGAAACTTCCGAAAGGCAGCGGTGCTCCGGGACCCCAGTGTGGTGGGGACACGGGTGAAGGATCAGACATACCTGGGAGAGAAGGTACAGAGAAACCGGCAGGCTGATCTTCGGTCGTTCTCCTCCCTGGTGAAGGTTGGGGGGATGAGAGAGGTCTGGGTTACACATGTGAGTGGTACGTAATACCCTACGCCAGAGGCCATCTGTCTGAATGAGCAGCACCCAACACCCAACTTCCTCTAAGACCCTAAGGTTCTTCTTTCCTGGTGGCAAAGTCGACCCTGCAAAATACATTCACAGCTCATCCCATCCAATGGGTTTCCCAGGTGGTGCCGTGGTAAAGAACCTGCCTGCCAGTGCAGGAGACATGGGATCGATCCCTGAGTCGGGAGATGCCCTGGAGAAGGAAACGGCAACCCGCTCCAGTGTTCTTGCCTAGGAAATCCCAGAGAGAGAGAAGCCTCACGGGCTATAGTACACGGGGTCCCAAAGAGTTGGACATGACTGAGCGACTCAACAACAATCCCATCCAATACTATTTGCAAGGCTGCTAACCTTCCACCTGAGAAACCTTTCACCGTGAGTCATGGATTAGATGCTGGACCCAAGAGAAGAACCAGCTCCTTAAATTACCAAGAATGTTAATTTCCCCCAGCTGGGGCACCAAGAACCTGGCAAGAGAGGCCCCAGAGGCCTGCTATCAGGAAGTGGGGCAGGGAGAGGTGGGGGCACCCTGATCTCAGAGAAGCCACTCATCTATACTGGGCTCCAATGAGCTCCATCTCCTACCAAGCCTGTAAGGATCTTCAGGACCCTTGTTTTGCTCAGGGAGGTTGACTGCCTGGTCCAAGGTCACGAGGAAAGAGGCAGAATTTGAAACCAGGCCTGAAAACACCAGTTCCCCAGCTTTCTCTCCACCTCCAGAGTGGCATTAGGTGGCTCTCGTTAGGGCTGCAGTTTTTTCTTTGAGTCACCTGTTTGTAACAAGAAGCCCCGTGTTCTGTCTCCAAAAAGAAAGCTACACCCCCATCTAGCTGGGACATGCGCAGAGGCTGAAATCCCTGCAGAGTAACCAGCTGGCTCTGTCCCACCTCCTGTCAAAGCCTCCACCCCTTCACTCTCGGAGGTACTGCCCAAAGGTCCCCTCTCCTCGAAGTGGCATTTTTCTTGGGGACGGGCACTGAGAACCACCAGCTCAGAATCACTTCGGGGGCAGGGTCCCGGTGCCCTCCAGACCCCTGAGCCAGAAACTCTGAGAGGAGGGAGAAAACATATCTGAGAAAGTGCCCATGAACGGGCTCATGGGCCGTTCGAGGGCTCCACTGCCTGTCACTGTGGACAGTCTCTGCCCCGAGATCTTTTCCTGGGTGTGCTCCATCCCCTTCCGGCCATTCAAGTTTTGCAGCTGGCTGGATCTTCTCCAAGTTAATTAGCTCTGGCAACTAGCCGAAAAAGTGAGCAGGGATGAGAGCACCTCAGGAGAAGCACGCACAGAAACCAAAACCCTGAATTTGCAGAGGTTTCCTGTCTCCTTTGGATGTCAGTAATCTTTTCTCATTCATTTACTGTCCACACACACACACACTCACACTCATACGCTCTGGCTGTCTGTCTTTCTCCTTCCCTCCCTCCCACCCTCTCCCTCACCCCCCTTCTCAGGAAAGAAGGGAAGGAAAGGACTGTCCCTCAGGCTCCAGCCGCGGTCCCTGCAGAGCCCCGTCCCCGTGGGGTGGCTGCTCCCCCCGCCTGCAGACGCCCCCGGCCGGGCTCACCTTGTCCTGGTTCTCCAGTGAGTACACGTAGAGCGGCAGGAAGAGCCTGTTGAGCAGGTGGTCCGTGAGCACGTCGTTGAGGAACTCGCAGTTGATGATGAGGATGTCATTGAGATAGTGCAGGTGGTCCAGGTGCTCAGCCACCAGGTCGCTGAGCTTCCCCCGATTCCGGTGCCTGCCGGGAGAGAGGCCCATCTCAGCCCCAACGCCCAGGCTCAGAGCTGAGAACCGATGGCCTGAGACTTAGGTTGCTGGGGGCGCTTCATTCACAAATATCTGAGCCAGTCTCGAGAGACACCTATCATGGCCCTGCCAGTGGATTACAGGAAGGAAAAACGGACAGGTCCACTGCATTCAATTTTAGGGGACTCAAGGGATCCCCCCACTTTCTGGGGGCCTCAGTACAATGGACTCCACAATCATCACCACGCTAAAGCTTAAGCTCCAATACTTTGGCCACCTTTTGCATAGAGCCAGCTCATTAGAAAAGACTCTGATGCTGGGAAAGATTGAGGGCAGAAGGAAAAGGGGACAACAGGGGATGAGATGGTTGGATGGCATCACCAACTCCATGGACATGAGTGTGAGCAAGCTCTGGAAGATGGTGAAGGACAGGGGAGCCCGGTGTGCTGCGGTCCACGGGGTTGCAAAGAGTCGGACACAACTGAGTGACTAAACAACAACAATAATAATGGGATCCCTACCACTTCCTGGGGCCGTGGAACAACGGACTCTGTCATCATCACCATAGTCCCAAACAAAATGGGTAAACACAGAAACCCAGGGAAGCTTTTAGCCAGGCACTTCAAACACGAGCTGCCACTAGTCCAAGTGGCAAGATCCCTGGCTCTTGAGATAAGCAGCATTAATGGAACAATAAATCCTCACTAGTAAAATGCTCCTGAGGAGTTCTGAGGAAACAGGCAGGCCTCAATGGCCTCAGCCAACCCCAGTCCCGATCGTATGAGGGGCGCCATGCGGGGACGTGACACCCCAGGTCCCAGGAGGCCCCTGCCTGCTTCGAGTGCAGACACAGGCACTGGGGCTGTCCAGGCCCTATGAGTGGATCGGGCTCACGCTCAACAGGGACAAAGATCTGAAATAGCCAATGGGGCCCATTCCCCTCCCCCAGAGCAGTTATCTGCTGCAAAAAGCACTCTAGATCCAGGACCTTTTGCTTCTACTATGATTATTACTCAAGTAATAGATGGTCACTGGAAGGGACAGACAACTAAAGAAGAAAATAAGAGCAAAAAGAAATCAAAGTCTCCTACAGTCCCACCACTAACAGATAAACAGTATGTTATTTCCATATGGAGGTGATGGAATTCCAGTTGAGCTATTTCAAATCCTAAAAGATGATGCTGTGAAAGTGCTGCACTCAATATGCCAGCAAATTTGGTAAACTCAACAGTGGCCACAGGACTGGAAAAGGTCAGTTTTCATTCCAATCCCAAAGAAAGGCAATGCCAAACAATACTCAAACTATCGCACAATTGCACTCATCTCACACGCTAGTAAAGTAATGCTAAAAATTCTCCAAGCCAGGCTTCAAGAGTATGTGAACTGTGAACTTCCAGATGTTCAAGCTGGATTTAGAAAAGGCAGAGGAACCAGAGATCATATTGCCAACAACCATTGGATCATCGAGAAAGCAAGAGAGTTCCAGAAAAACATCTACTTCTGCTTTCTTGACTATGCCAAAGCCTTTGAGTGCATCAATCACAATAAACTGTGGAAAATTCTTAAAGAGATGAGAATACCAGACCACCTGACCTGCCTCCTAAGAAATCTGTATGCAGGTCAAGAAGCAATAGTTAGAACCGGACATGGAACAACAGACTGTTTCCAAATAGGAAAAGGAGTACGTCAAGGCTGTATACTGTCACCCTGCCTATTTAACTTATATGCAGAGTACATCATGCGAAATGCTGGGCTGGATGAAGCATAAGCTAAAATCAAGATTGCTGGGAGAAATATCAATAACCTCAGATATGCACATGACACCACCCTTATGCAGAAAGTGAAGAGGAACTAAAGAGCCTCTTAATGAAAGTGAAAGAGGGGAGTGAAAAAGTTGGCTTAAAGCTCAACATTCAGAAAACTAAGATCATGGCATCTGGTCCCATCACTTCATCGCCAATAGATGGGGAAACAGCGAAAATAGTGTCAGATTTTTATTTTTGGGGGCTCCAAAATCACTGCAGATGGTGACTACAGCCATGAAATCGAAAGATGCTTACTCCTTGGAAGAAAAGCTATGATCAACCTAGACAGCATATTAAAAAGCAAAGACATTACTTTGCCAACAAAGGTCTGTCTAGTCAAAGCTATGGTTTTTCCAGTAGTCATGTATGGATGTGAGAGTTGGACTATAAAGGAAGCTGAGTGCTGAAGAACTAGTACTTTTGAACTGTGGTGTTGGAGAAGACTCTTGAGAGTCCCTTGGACTGCAAGGAGATCCAATCAGTCCATCCTAAAGGAAATCAGTCCTGAATACTAATTTTAAGGACTGATGCTGAAGCTGAAACTCTAATACTTTGGCCGCCTGATGAGAAGACCTGACTCATTTGAAAAGACCCTGATGCTGGGAAAGACCGAGGGCAAGAGGAGAAGGGGACGACAGAGGATGAAATGGTTGGATGGCATCACCGACTCAATGGACATGAATTTGAACAGACTCTGGGAGACACTGAAGGACAGGGAAGCCTGGTGTGCTGCAATCCATGGGGTCACAAAGAGTCAGACATGACTGAGTGACTGAACACATGGATTTAAAAATGCAATAGAAATGATGAGCAGATAATAAAACACAGCAGCTCCTGGCCCCGCCTCTCCCACCCCTTCCCACTCTCCAGAGGAAGCAGTTTCAAATCTTTTAGGAGTTTCTGTGGATAGTTCCTCCCTCTATTTTGCGATCTGCAAGGACCTCTATTTTGTGATCGAGCCATTTTAGATAGTACACAAGGACCTCCCTTGATGACAGAATTCTATGTTCCCTCCGCCCCTCCCCACCCAGCAGTCATCAGCAACTGGTGGTGACATTATAACCAGTCACTGCAGAGTAACGTGGAGGACCAGGAGTTCACTTTCCTCCTTGAGTAACTTTCGGTTCTTTCTGGAGCTGTGTCTCATCAGGGCTCATATCCATGACTATTCATATCTATATTCCTATTTTTTTTTTCAATCACTCAGTCCTGTCTGACTCTCTGTGACCTCACACAGACTGTAACCCACCACGCTTCTCTGTCCATGGGATTTCCCAGGCAAGAAAACCATAGTGGGTTACCTACTCCAGGGGATCTTCCCAACCCAGGGATCGAACCCGAGTCTCTTGCATCTCCTGCATGGGCAGGTGAATTATTTACCACTGAGCCACCTGTGAAGCCTCATCCTCATCCATCCATTCTATATGGGTCCTTATTCTCCCAACTGATCTGTGATCCACAGAACCTTACTTCTTTGCCAATGTGGAAGCTAATATTTTCTCTCTCTCTAGCCCCCTGCAGCCCCAAGAGACAAGGTCCCTTTATTGTCCTGACCCCATCTAGGTGCACTTCTCACCAGATTCGTGCAAAGCCGTCACTCTGGGGCAGTGGTTCGCAACTGATACAATTTTTCCTTAAAGGAGACCTGTGTCTGAAGACAGTTTTGGTCTTCACAATTGGAAAAGGGCACTACTGGCGTGTAGTGGGCGGAGGCCAGGGGTGCTGCTGAACACCCTATGAAGCACAGGATGCCCCACCACAAAGAATTACCTAGTTCAAGAGATGCACAGTGCAGAGTTTGAGAAATCCTGTTCTGAGACATCTATTTATCACCATCTTAATTTTTTCTTAAACAGATTTACTGATACAGAATTCACATACCAAAATCTTTACCCAAAGTATACAATTTAATGGCTCAGATGGCAAAGAACCTGCCTGCAATGCAGGAGACCTGGGCTTGATCCCTGGGTCGGGAAGACCCCCTGGAGCAGAAAATGGCAACCCACTCCAGTGTTCTTGCCTGGAGAATTCCATGGACAGAGGAGCCTGGTGAGCCACAGTCCACGGGGTCTCAAAGAATCAGACATGACTGAGTGGCTAACACATATTCACAGAGTTTTCCAACCATTATCACAATCAACCTTAGGAGATTTTATCCCCTCACCTCAAAAAAGCCCAGGCAGTCATTTTCCATTTCCGCACCTCACCCCACACACCCCTCCTCCAACCCTATGCTATGCTAAGTCACTTCAGTCGTGTCCAACTCTGTGTGACCCCATTAGACGGTAGCCTACCAGGCTCCCCGTCCCTGGGATTCTCCAGGCAAGAACACCGGAGTGGGCTGCCATTTCCTTCTCCAATGCATGAAAGTGGGAAACCACGGATCTATGGCTTCTATGGATTTGCCTATTCTGGGCATTTCATATAAGGAGAATCACATAACGTGTGGCCCCTTGCATCCTTTCACTAAGCATAACGCTCTCAAGGTTCACCCAGGGTGTCCTGCGTGTCGGGACTTCAGTCCTTTTTACTGCTGAATACTGCTCCCCTGAAGCTGCGTCCCATCCTTCCTGAGATGGGTACCGCACGGTGTTTATCCAATCGCCGGTGGAAGGCCATCTTCATCTTTTCATCAGCTGCCCAGCATCCCTCTACGGGTGCACTCAATTCATTTACCCTGTTCCTCTCTGGGAGGTATCTGAGTGGTTTCCAACTTTCTATTGCTAAGAATAGTGGAAAGCTGGGTGGAACTTTTCAGAGTATGGAAGTCCATATTCTGCCTACGCACAGGACGGGGTGGGGGTGGTGTTAAGTTTTGTTCTAGTGTTTGGCTTTTTTCTCAATGAGAACAGAATTCTCCCCAAAGCATTCTGTCCACCTAACAGGCACCTAGGGGTAGTCACTTACTCTTCATCTGTTTGTACACAGTTATCAAGCTCGATCACGTGGCTCCCAATGAACCAGACCAAATTGGAGAAGTAAGGGACGGCTGTTTTGTCTCTGATATAGTGCAGCATGGCCTGGTTATCCACTGAGAAGATTCACAAAAGAAGAGAAAAAAAAAAGTCAAGCTACCAAAAATAACTTGGGGGGAGATTAAAAAAAAAAAAAGCAATGAAAAAGCCCTCTACTATAATCTGACTCTTTTCTGTCTTTCCTGGAAATACTTTAAAACGGTTGCCTTTTTCATAAAACTATGAAGGTAGTTATGTTATTTTATAATTAATAAAATCAATGAATCAGGGTTAAACATTGATAGTGCATGAGGAAACCTACTTATCAGCAGTGCATTTAGCTAGACTACAATGAAAACTACACCATTCTCAAGCAAGTTTCTCATATTTGCATGTAAGGGTAAGTCAAGAAAGCAGAAAACCAGAAGTTATTAACTTACATGACACTGGAATAAGGAACACGGGAATCGTCATTGAAGGAAAGGCAAAAAACAGACAAGAGTTAACAGGGTGAGGAGCTGGGAGGGTGAGACAGTTGCTCAGAGGGGCAGAGAGCTAGGGCAGGAGGCATCTAGACAGAAAGACACAGGTTAGAAGAGAGCAGAGAGCAGGAGGCGGCAGGGCTGGGGCTCAGACGGGGTCAGAGTCCAGAGGCCTGTGGGCTGGCCCGTAACCGGTGAGCGGAGCCAGCAGGCCCAGGGGTGAACGGGGGCGCCGTGGCCCCAGAGCAGCAATCCTCGCTGCCGGTTCACCCCCACCTTGCAGGGCTGCGCACCCGCAGTAGCCACATCTTCAAGTCAGAAATCCAGGCTGTGACTCCAGCTCTCTCAAGTTTTAAATAGTGACGACCATATATTTTTTTCAAAAAATATCTAAACCAAGGAAAACCTGTCTGAGAGCTGGATTTGGCCTCCAGGTTATGACCCCCAGATGGGCCCCTGCTCTGAGCCCTAAGAAGGCTCTCCAATCTAAGGCCATCCCAGAACCAGGCTGGAGTGAGTCCCCAAGCAGCGCCTAAACCCCCCTCCCAATTAGGGGTCACCTCCAGTAATAACGTCTTAACTTGGGAAGGCAAAGCATCTGGTCCCTGAGGAAACAGGGTCCCCGCTCCAGGGTGGTGACTACACGAGAAGTAACCCAGGCGTCGTTAGGCAGAGGCCAGCACAACTCTAGGCCAGGAGACTCGTGTCCAGCCAGCCTCTGAGCCCCTGGGGGCGAGAAGCCACAGAACGGCTTTTTCCTGGGGGCAGTGATTTGGGCGTTTGGTACTTTCTGAAAGGAGGAATTTGTTGTTGGGTTTTGCAGCAGGTTGAGAATACAACACTGCCCCCTGCTGTTTGCAACAAGAAATGTGCTTGTACATTACAGATAACGTACCTCCTGGCTGTACTGAAGTGTATTTTACAGGCCAAGGAGCAAATTCAAAGACTCATTTGAGTTTCAAAGACAGCTATGCCTTAAATAATTAACACACGTGCCTCTCTCAGGCCATCACGCCTTCCGTGTGTCAGCACTGTGGGAGACTTTCCCTTGCAGAACTAAGTGCATGGAGAGGCACAGGAATTTACATAAGGGGGTGGCTAAATGGCCTGCGATGACAGCCTTTCACGAGACGGGTAACCCCAGCCATAACAAATGAACTCCCTGTTACCACCACAGAACTGTCTGTACAGACTCATGAGAGCAAGTACCTGTTGTCATGTTAGAAACCCGACAAGGTGCAAGCCCACAGGGGAGCTTACCTTTGTAGACGTTTAAAGTTATGGTTCTTACAGCAATTCTGACCATGCTTTCAGGGTGGTTGAAAAATTTGATGGCTTCTGTATACAGGGCGAAGTCATTAGTGTGCTAAAACACAAGAAGTACCCAAAATGAGTCACACACCCATAAAACATGCCTGCCCCCGCGCCGGGTTTTTGAACCCTATCAGTGAAAGTCGCTCAGTTGTGTCTGACTCTTTGTGATCCCATGGACTATACAGTCCATGGAGTTTTCCAGGCCGGAATACTAGAGTGGATCTTCAAAACCCAGGAATCAAACCCAGGTTCTCCCACATTGCAGGCAGATTTTCTACCAGCTGAGCCACCAGGGAAGCCCAAGAATACTGGAGTGGGTGACCTATTCTTTCTCTAGTGGATTTTCCCGACCCGGGAATCAAACCGGGGTTACCTGCATTGCAGGCAGATGCTTTACCAGCTAAGCCACCAAGGAATCCTACCAGAGACTTCGTAAAAGACACACACACACACACACACACACACACACACACACAGCACCCATGTGAACCTTAAGCCGGTGGTTCACATCCTGTGGGGAGTGTGCGGAGCGGTGGGACGGTGAGACCATGGAAGAAACAGAAGTGGGTCCAGCCAATGCCAGGCCTAGGTTCAGGATCTGTTCCACCACTCTTAGCTGTGTGATAAAGTATATCTAAGCCTCCGTTTCTACATTTGTAAAATGAGGATAATAATTCCCACTTCGTGGTTGCTAAGATTAAATGAGATTATTTCAGGTACAGTGCATACCCTGCTGCCCGATCCCTAAGGAGCACTCGGTGATAATTCAGATGCAGTTATTAGATGCTGCTTCAACTAATAAAAGGCAAGTGCAAAGTCTGACTACATTTAGACCCTCTTTTGCTGCTACTGCTGCTAAGTCGCTTCAGTCGTGTCTGACTGTGTGCGACCCCATACATGGCAGCCCACCAGACTCCTCTGTCCCTGGGATTCTCTAGACAAGAATACTGGAGTGGGTTGCCATTTCCTTCTCCAAGATCCTCTTTTAGCTAATATATATCTCTATTTGGAAACACTAAAAGTGTAAACATTACCGTGGAAGAGAAGTATCTCGGGAATCTTCTGCCATTAAAAAGGGGTTATCAGAACAGATCAAAACCAGAGAACAGATCAAAACTATTCCGAACCAGAGAAGTAGAGCCTTAATTAAGGAAAAGGACACAGGATCTGGGCTGGAGCATGAAATGACGTGCTCTGCTGCCCTCTTCTGGCCAGTGTTTTGCATGGCACCCGACCAGACTGGAGGGCACCCCAGGCAGGAAAGACGGACCAGCGACCTTCAGTGAGGTGACACCTGTCTAATGAGGGCAGCGCGACTTGGAGCACTAGACACAGGTGTACACTAACAGGTGGTAGCTACTGCACCAGCCCATAGAGACAGAAACCACGTCCACCTCAAAGATCAGGCTCCTATACTCTGGGATCAGCTGGATATTCTTCCAGAAGCATCACTACGGCCCCAGAATCCCTGCATGCTGCCCTCCCCGCCCCACTCCCCCCCAGCCACCAGCAGGTACACAGAAGCCCAGCTGCACCTGAGCTGGGGAAGAACCTGCCCCCCCTCTCTGGTCTAAACTTCGCAGGTGGGTTTCTTTCTGCCCAAGATAGCCTCTGGGAGAATGCAAACAGCACCCCTCTGGTCTCTAGACACATTCAATGAGCCCGTACTGGGTTCCAGGCACTGGGCCACACAATGTTAATCTTCTAAACCATCCCACACCTCGTGGCTGGGGGCTAGTACTCCTTCCTTTTGTAAAGGGAAGCGCAGCCTTCCCTTGTAAAAGAAACGGACCGTGGCTGTTGAGTTTTAATGAAAGTGTTTTCAGGAACAATATGTGAGCAAGAGGCCAGTTTTTGCCCATTATAAATCTAGACAAAAAAAATCAAAGTGCAGGAGGCTGTTGCCACATCCTACGAAGACAGCTGGGTGGATTTTGCCCAAACTCAGAAGAAATGTCTGGGACCATGGTCTGACTTCAAGCACAGGCTGTGCAGCGTATGTGACCACCGATCAGAGGACACCTGCCGGACAAACAGCATGTGGCTGTGTGGCAGCTGGCCTCCAAGATGGCCCAACGACCCTCACCTCCTAGAGGCACACCCTGTGCCTCCTTCTATGCTGAGTCAGGGCTGGCCTGGGCGGCCTAAAGAAGACAATGGAAGAGACGGTGTGTGGCTTCTGAGGCCCCATCAGGAAAGGCATTACAGCTTGCCTTGATGTCTTGGGATCACTTATTCTATGGGAAGCCAACTGCCACGCCAGGAGGACGCCCGAGCAACTCTCTGGAGGGGACTGTGTAACCGAGGCCTCCCAGCAACAGCCAGCGCTGAATGGTCAGCCATGTGGACGAGCCACCCTGGAAGCAGATCCCCCAACCCTAATCCAGCCTTCGGATGACTGCAGCCTTGTGAGACACGGAGCCAGAACCGTCCTGCCAGGCCATTCCCAACAACAGACACACTGTGAGAGAAATGTGACAGAATTCTGACCAGCAGGGCGGGAAAGGAAGTCTGCTGGGAGGCTTCTGGGAAAGAAGTTTGGGGAAAGTCAGAAGGGGGCACAAGAAAGGACGTGATGTCACCAGGCTTTTCAGCGGTGGCAAGTGAGTGTGGTGTCTGGAGCTTTTGCAGCCATCCTGAGACCATGAGGGGTATAAGCCTGAAGACAGATGCCAGCTCAGCAGAGCAAGACAATGGAAAAGCCTGGGTTGCTCACGAAGTGGTCGAGCCACAGGATGAGCCAGTCCCAGGAAAGCCAGCATCTGTACTTTTTGGAATGTGAGATTTAGTGACCTGATCGCTCAAGCTCCTCTTAATTGTAAGAACAATGGCAACTCATTTATTTAAATTGTTAGTAATTCTCCCAAAGAATACCAGAGTAAGGAATGACAAGGGCTACAGTTTTAGGGAGTCAGGTACATACTAGTTGTTTTGAAGACATCATCTCATTTAATTCAACCCCTGGAAAACCCTTCAAGGTAGAAACTATCATCACCATTTCTCAGATGAAGAAATTGAGGCTCAGAGGACTAAGACTCCTTTAAGGTCACATAGCAGGCAAGTGGCAAAGCTGGGTTTGACTGGAGTCATCACTGTTTTGCCAACAGAGGAACACATCCCAAGTTAATTTCTGGGCACTTCTCCCTACCAAGAGTATCATGCTCTCAGGTAGCACAAATTGAATTTTACATTAAAAACAGAAAAGGTAACTTGTTCAATTGAAAAAAAAAAAAACACGCCAAGGTCAAACAGTGTTGCTATGAAATAGTGAATCAGGAAATGGTGAATGCAAATGTGCTTTGTAAACAGACACAAGGTCACCCAAACCAAAGGCGCTGCTTGAACTGGCCAGCTTCCAAACAAACATGCCTCTGTGCAGCTACTTACCTCATTGTAAAAGAAATGGACCGTGTGGTTGTTGAGTTTTAATGAAAGCGTTTTCAGGAACGATATGTAATATGCCATAATCTCCTCATCAGAAAAGTCGAACTTGTGGACAATGATAGAATTTACATAGTTATTAGAGAGCAAATAATCTAGAGGGAGAAAAAAAAGAAAAGGAAAAAGATTAATTAATTCACGCTGGAGGAAAGACAAGCAGAGAAAAGTCCAGGAACAAGCAGATGACCACGTGAAGGGGCTTGAACCAGTCAGGCTGACAGGGAGCAGCTTAACCTTTAACCAGCACAGAACTCAGCCACCATGCGTAGTCACTACAAAGTTCAAGAGCGAGGCCCCAGAAAGCCCAGGACACGGCTGCCTCCCACACCAGACACAAGAATCCTCGAACATTTCCCTCCGTTGCTAGCAAAGTTCAGTGAGAGAGCCGGTGGCAGGGCAAACCAGGTGGTATGTGGGCAGTTTCACAAACCACCCACAGACGAGGGTCAGCTGCACCATGTCTTATGAAAGATGGCCCCATTTTGCCATCAAAAGTCACATTGTCACCCTTGAGTGCCACAGAAGGCTCCGCATGGCAACATGATTTATAGAGGCCCCTGGAGGCTCAGCCTCCACGACCGGGCCAGCAGCAGGCGGACTGCTTTGCGTCATCACTCACCACGATGGTGAACCTGCAGAGTAGGCCTGTTTGCCCTGTTTTGCAGGTGAGTAAAAACACTAAGGTTAATTAATCTGCCCAAGGACAGAGAGACAGTAAGTCAGGAATGGAATCCAAACTTCAGTTCACTGTCCTGTGTTAATACCATGCCCTCATGGCGGCCAGGGGCTTCCCTGGTGGCTCAGCTGGTAAAGAATCCACCTGCAATGCAGAAGACCCCAGTTTGATTCCTGGGTCGGGAAGACCCGCTAGAAAAGGGATAGGCTACCCACTCCAGTATTCTTGAGCTTCCCTGGTGGCTCACCTGGTAAAGAATCTGCCTGCAACATGGGAAATCTGGGTTCAATCCTGGGTTGGGAAGATTTCCTGGAGAAGCAAAAGGCTACCCACTCCAGTATTCTGGCCTGGAGAATTCCATGGACTGTATAGTCCATGGGGTTGCAAAGAGTCGGACATGACTGGGTGACTTTCATTTCACATGGGGGCCAAGGAGGAAAACTGGATAACGAGGCCCTGGGGGCACTGGATCCACAAGGGAGTGGCCATCCTGCTAAGCTCCCAGGCCCTGCTGGGAGACAGCTTCCCGTGGTGAGAGCTTCCAGCCGTGCAAAGGAAGCTAGAAAATACAGATCTTAATGCTGTTACCTTTGAAGTTGAAATGTCAGCCACTAGATCCACTAGTTTTGGAAGCTGTGCTTGCCAGTGAAAACAGTCTACAGAACCCCTACCACTCATGGGCCTGCAGTCTGCAGTCTCGGCCTTGGGCCCTGGCCAGACAAGTTGTCCTCTGAGTCCTCACCAGACACCCTGCGAAGCTAGTGCTGCCGTGCCCACCATCGGCCGTTCCGTTCTGGCTGCCTCCCCACAGATGGGTAAAGGCCAGACACGACCCACACCAGCATACGGGCAGACCCACACCAGCATACGGGCAGACTCAGCAAGGCAGGAGAGCGGGGTGGCACCTCTCTACCTCTGGTTGTGGGACCAGCAACACGGCCTCCCTGGAGCTTATCAAGACTTGCGGAGTCTTGGGCCCGGCCCTGACCACCTACTCAGATCTCTGGGTGGGCCCAGTGCTCCGTGTGTTGAGAAGGCCCGCTAGGCTTCCCCGTCATGCTCCCACCTCAGAGGCACTGGCTTCAAAGGTAAACTTGGACCCACACTGCCTGAGTGGCTTCCCAACTGGGTGACCTTGGGCAGGACATGTACTCCCCAGCTTTTCCATCTGAGAGCAGGAATTAATGAGACCTTCCTCACGTGAGGAAGCAGGTAAAACAGGAAAAGCTCTGAGGACCCGGAGGAGCACAGAGGCGCCCCCTACGCAGGAGCTGCCAGGCTTCACCCCCGCACTCTGGCTCGGAGACTCTGAACCTCCACCCCCAGTCCACCAGTCGCCACAACTGCTGTTCTCGGGGGAAAACAGAAAGAAAAAACAGAAAGCTGTTTGGTGCCAAAGAGGTACCTAACTTAGGCCAATCAGAGATTTACTGAAAAGGTTGGAACTACCAAACACACCAAGAAGAGTCACCCGGGAGCACGGGATGAGAGAGGGGTCGCAGCAAGGGCACTCTGCCAGGGTCGCCTCAGAACGGTCTCCGAGGCGCTGCAGGCAGGACACCAGTCTGTAGTTTTCAAAATCTCAGTGATAACAATTCTTGAGGTAAGTCTTACGGCTCGCTCTAAGAGAAAAGGCAGTGGGGTCCTGAGAATTTTAACACATTTAAACATGAGGAAAATTCCACGGACAGGTAAGTCTGGCCGCGCTACAGTCCACAGCATCACAGAGTCGGACGTGACTGAAGCAACTGAAGCATGAAAAGGAGGTTACCACACAAAATACACGTACTGAGCCTCTCCAGTCGTGTCCAAGCCTTTGTGACCCTGTGGACGGTAACCCGCCAAGTTCTTCTGTCCATGGGATTCTCCAGGCAAGAACATGGGAGTGGGTTGCCGTGCCCCCCTCCAGGGGATCTTTCCGAGCCAGAGATGGAACCCATATCTCCTGCGCCTCCTGCATTGACAGGCGGATTCTTTACCACTAGTGCCACCTGGGAAGCCCCAAATCTGCAGGATGCAGCAGAAGCAGTTCTAAGAAGGAAGTTTAAAGTGATACAAGTCAAAGTCCAAGTCACTGAGTCGTGTCCGACGCTTTGGACTACACAGTCCATGGGATTCTCCAGGCCAGAACAGTGGAGTGGGTAGCCACTCCCTTCTCTAGGGGATCTATCCAACCCAGGGACGGAACCCAGGTCTCCTGCATTGCAGGTGGATTCTTCACCAGCTGAGCCACAGAGGAAGCCCATATGGGCCTTCCTCAAAAAAAGAAAATCTCAAGAAAAACAACCTAAGCTACCATCTAAAAGAAATAGAAAAAGAAGAACAAACAAAACCTAAAGTCAGAAGGAAAGAAATAGTGAAAATCAGAGGGGAAATAAATAAAATTAAGAAAACAATTTTAAAAATCTATAAAACCAAGAGCTAGTATTTTGAAAGGATAAACAAAATCAACAAACCTCTGGCCAGGCTCCCCAGGAAGAAAAGACACAGAACCCAAATAAACAAAATAAGAAATGAAAAAAAAAGAAATAACAACTGATACTGCAGAAACACAAAAAGAAAAAGAATCACAAGAGTATACTCTAAAGGGTCATATGCCAACAAAATGGACAACCTAGAAGAAATGGACAAGTTTCTAGAAACATACAGCCCTCCACAACTGAGGAGCTGTTTCAAAAAGGAGCTTCTTTCAAAATGAAATAGATAATTTGAACAGACTAGATACTAGAAGGGAAATAGAATCTGTAATTCAAAAAACGAAAAAACTCCCTTCAAACAAAAGTCCAGGACCAGAACCAGATGGCTTCACTGGGGAATTCTACCAAACATAAAAAGGACTTACAGTGACCCTTCTCAAACTCTTTCAGGACTTCCCTGGTGATCCAGCGGGTAAGAACCCGCCTGCCAATGCAGGCGACACCAGTTTGATCCCTGCTCTGGGAAGATTCCACGTGCCACAGGGCAACTGAGCCCGTGCGTCACAGCTACTGAAGCCTGCGTGCGCTACAGCCTCTGCGGCAAGAGACACCAACGCAATCAGAAGCCTGCGCTCCGCAGTTAGCGAAAGCCCAAGCACAACCACCAAGACCCAGCACAGCCAGCAGTAAATAAATTAATTAATTTTTAAAACTCAACTCTTTCAAAAGACTGTAGAGGAGAGAACACTTCCAAAGTCCTTCTATGAGCCACCAAGACCCTGATACCAAGACCAAAGATACTACTAAAAAGGAAAATTACAGGCCAGTATCTTTGATGAATATAGATGCAAAAATTTTGAACAAAATATTAGCAAACCATATCCAACAACAGATAAAAAAGATCATACACACACCATGATCAAGTTGCATCCATCCTAGGGTCACAAGGTTCAATGACGCAAATCAATCAGTGTGATATACCACATAAACAAAAGGAAAGACAAAAGTCACATGATCATCTCAATAGATACGGAAAAAGCATTTGATAAAATTCAACATTCATTCATGATAAAAATTTTCATCAAAGTGGGTCTAGAGGGAACATATCTCAACATAATAAAAGTCATTTATGACAAGCCAACATGATACTCAATGATGAAAATCTGCAAGCCTTCCCACTAAATTATGTAACAAGACAATGATGCCCACTCTTACCACTTTTATTCAACATAGTATTGGAAGTCTTAGTCATAAAAATCAGACAAGAAAAAGAAATAAAAGGCATCCAAATTGGAAAATGGAAGGACGGAGGTAAAATTGTCATTACATGCAGATGACATGATATTCTATATAGAAAACCCTAAAGGTGGTGCCAGTGGGAAAGAATTCAGCTACCAATGTAGGAGACACAAGAGACGTGGGTTCGATCCCTGGGTTGGGAAGATCCCTTGGAGTAGGAAATGACAACCCACTCCAGTACTCCTGCCTGGAAAATTCCATGGTCAGAGGAACCTGAAGGCCTACAGTCCATAGGGTTGCAAAGGGTCGGACATGACTAAGCACACACGCACACAAAGATTCCACAAGAAAACTATTAGGACTGAAAAATGAACTCAAGAAGGTGGCAGGATGTAAGGTTAACACACAGGAATCTGTCACGTTTCTTTACACTGACAACGAAATAGCATAGAGTTAGAAGAAAAAAGATAATCCCTTTTAAAATCATGTCAAAAAAAAAAAAAAATACCTAGGAATAAACCCGATCAAGGAGGCGAAAGATACACACTGAAAAGTAAAAAATATTGAGAAAGGAAACTGAAGATGCTTTAAAGAAACGGGAAGATATCCCATGCTCGTGGATTGGAAGAATTAGGATAGTTAAAATGGCCATACTACCCAAAGCGATCTATAGATTTAATGTGATCCCTATCAAATTACCCATGACATCTTTCACAGAAGTAGAAAAAATAATCCTAAAATTTATATGAAAGACCCAGAACTGCCACAGTAATCCTGAGGGAAAAGAACAAAGTTAGAGGCATAACCCTCCCAGATTTCAGACAATACTACAAAGTCACAGTCATCAAAGCAGTGTGGTATTGGCACAAAAACAGACAGATTTATGGACCAGAATAGAGGTCCCAGAAGTAAACTCTCACACCTACAATCGATTAATCTTCAACAAAGGAGGCAAGAATATACAATCACAAAAAGGCAGTCTCTTCAGCAAGCGGTGTTCAAAAGCGAGAGACCCACATGTAACTAAATGACGTGAGAACATACCCTTTTACCATACACAAAAAGAAATTCAAAAATGGCTTAAAGACTTAAATTCATGACATCAGAAAACTCCTAGAAGAGAACAGAGGCAAAACATTCTCTGACACAAATCGTACCAATGTTTTCTTGGTCAGTCTCCGAAAGCAATAGAAATAAAAACAAAAATAAACAAATGGGACCCAATCAAATTTATAAGCTTTTACACAGCAAAGGAATCCATAAACAAAATGAAAAGACAAACTACAGAATGGGAGAAAATATTTGCAAATGATGTGACCAAGAAGGTTTAATTTCCAAAATATACAAACAGTTCACATAGCTCAATATCAACAAAAACAAACAACTCAATCAAAAAATGGGGAGAGAAGACCTAAACAGACATCTCTCCAAAGAAGACATACAGATGGCCAACAGTCACAAGAAAAGATGCTCAACATCGCTAATTATTAGAGAAATGAAAATCAAAACTACAATGAGTTGATCACCTCATTCTGGTCAGAGGTGATATCATATCACCTCATTCTGGTCAAAATGGCAATCACCAAAAAGTCTACAAATAATAAATGCTGGAGAGGGTGTGGAGAAAAGGGAACCCTCCTGCACTGTTGGTGGGAATGCAAACTGGTGCAGCCATGATGCAGAACACGATGGCGGTTCCTTAACAAACTAAAAATAGAACTAGAATATGACCCATCAACTCCACCCCTGGTCATATATCCAGAAAAGATGAAAACTCTAGTTCGAAAAGACACGCGCACCCCAGTGCTCAGAGCAGTACTATTTATAATAGCCAAGACATGGAAGCAATCCAGGTGTCCATCAACAGATGAATGGATAAAGATGATGTCACACACACACACAGAGGGATATCAGCCCCCCAAAAAATGAAATACTACCATTCACAGCAACAAGGACGGACCTAGAGATTTTCACACCAAGTGAAGTAAGTCAGACAAAGACAAATATACTGTGATATCACTTTTATGTGGAATCTTAAAAAAAATGATACAAAGGAACTTATTACAAAATAGAAACAAACTCACGGACAACAAACTTCTGGTTGCCAAAGGGTAAACGCAGGGCAGGGGTAAACTTGAAATTTGAGATCAACAGATATACACGGCTATATATAAACATATATTTATTTTATACTACATATATTTTATGTTATGTATAATATTTTATACTATATAAATATATATTTTATACTATATATATTCTGCTAAGTTGCTTCAGTCGTGTCCGACTCTTTGTGACCCCATGGACTGTAGCCCACCAGGCTCCTCTGTCCAGCAGATTCTCCAGACAAGAACACTGGAGTGGGTTGCCACACCCTCCTCCAGGGGATCTTCCCAACCCAGGGATCAAACCCAGGTCTCCCTCACTGCAGGCATATTCTTTACTGTCTGACACCAGGGTTGCCTATAATATACTAGTATCACTACGTATAAAATAAATAACAAAGACCTACTGTATAGCACAGGGAACTATATTCAATAGCTTATAAAAAAATGAGGTTACATATACCACAAATCTAAGTGTATAGCTTGATATATGTGGCAGTGTATATATTTATGAATTTTAAGTACTTGTACTTATGTGTGTATATATACTTGTGTGTACGTATATATATGCATATATATGTACACATACACACACCTCTCACACATTTTAGGTGTCCAGCGCGATGAATTTTTGCAAATAAATGCAACAGGTAAGCACCACCTTGATCAGATAGTGCATTTCCAGCTCCTGAAAGACACTCACACCCCTGCTCCATCCGTTCCCTGTCCCCAAGACAGCCCCTCAGCCTAACTTCCAGCACCGCAGACTCGTTCTGCCTGATCCTGAGCTCCGTGTATGTGGACTCACATGGGAAGCCCCCGCCTAGTGTGTGGCCTCTCACCACGGCCCAGTTACCCACGTCTCTTCCTTTGTCTCCTTCTGGCTATACAGTATCCTGTTCTTGGAACAGTCCACGACCTACCCACCCAGAAGCCACACTTGCAACGAGCAGCCAGTAAGGCTGCTTCACTCTACTGTCTGGCCGGCTGTGGTCAGCGGGGGCCGAATGGGCCGGCAGGAGAAGGGATGTCGGCCCTGCTGTGACTGCTGAGTGGTTCCCAGGCCGCTAGAGACACAGACGCCTGTGCTGGCTGCTGGGGGTGAGCGGCCTCCAGCCTCCCGGCTGCACCCCGAGCTGGAAGAGCCCCGTGCTCCCATGACTCCCCCGCGGGACTTTTCTGGGCCTCCAGACCGGACTCCGTGGGTGGCGGGGCCACGGTGGGGGCGGTGCAGGCGCCTCTATTATTCGACTGGGATTTTTCTACTATGCCCTCTCTGTGTGGCCGGCTTTCTGTGGTATGCTTTTATAATAAACCCAGGAGTCTCTAAGTAATCTCAGTCTCTCGGGCCTGCTGTCACTTAGGTCACCAAACCCCACAGGCAACAGGTGTACCCGTGAAATGGCTGCCTGTAATAACGAAAACCCGGAAACCACCTAAATGCCCGCGGTCACGTTAAGTAAGTTATGGCCCAGAAAGAGGCGGCTCTTAAACCAAACAAGGCTGGGATGCATGAATGGACAACATGAAAATCTAAGATACGCTAGTTAAGTTCGGAAAAAAAAAATGAAGCAGACAGCAAAACGATAGAGGTTAACACTGAGCTGTTGGGGTGAAATTCTCCAGAACTTCTGCTTTCTATAGCTTTTTCATTGGACTTTTTGTTGTTTTACAATGGAGACATTTTCTTCCTATAATCAGAAAATTAAAAGCAAAAGTCACCCATCCTTCTCACTCCCATACATCCAAGTTCTATAAAAACAGTACTTTTTGCTGCCTTGGTGGGGCTTATGAAAGTGCTCTGATGAATTCCCTGCAGGGCCAGCACCATCTGCCTGGGTTTTCTTACAGCACAATACACTTTTTAGCCCTGAGGCAAGAGAGGCCGTATGATCCAGAAAGCCCAGAATTTTCTATCGCCCCCAACCCCCTCTTCAATCCTGTAGCCCTGAGGTCAGCTGGGTCACCAGAGAACAGCCACTTGGGGGAACACTGGCTTTAAGGATAAAACCAGCTTTAATTGGAAACTTCCAGCTGCCAGACCCCACGCTACGCTGCGCACACCCGCTCTCACGCTTATCCTCAAGCCACTGCAATCTGCAGGTACTCGGATTGTCTCCACTTCAGAGAGGCAGAAACTGCCGCTTGGCGGGTCAACATCCTGGAATAGGCGTGGGGCGTATGTTGGCAGTACCAGGCCTGGGACTTGCTTGGCTCTCAGTCCATGATTTGCAATACGGAGCTGGGCCTTCCCCTCTCGGAGTTTTCAGAAACTGCCCGCAATTCACATCCAGCGTAACCAAAGCTGTTAACAGGGAAACCACTCAGGGAGAGTGAGTCAAATCGCATTTGCCAATTCACAATGGGGGAAGCCTCAGGAGTCTCCTGGGACAGTAGTGCCATCTAGTGGCCACTTCCTGGGACAGCAGCACCATCCAGTGGCCGCATCCCAGGACAGCAGCGCCATCTAGTGGCCATCAGCCAGAAGCTCTTTCCTCCCCTGCCTCCTCCCTCCTCAGGGGAAATGCCGCCATTCTCTTTTACTGGAAGCTTTTCTCAATCCTGTCTTGGGGGCCAAGAGCCTGCCTGTGACACAGGCATCCCATCACTTGTCTTCTCTTCCCTGCTTCCAGCAGGCAGGCCCTGAGGCTTGGTGCAGTTATCTTGGAATAAAAAAGCTTTTGATCAAGCACGGAGGATTAGGAGCCAAATCAGGGTTTCACACCCTGGGCACTGTTGACATTTTGGGCTAACTACTCCTTTATTGCGGGGGGCTGTCCTGCATGTTGTAGGATTTTAACAGCATCACTGACCTCTACCCAGAGGCCAGTAGCACAGCTCCCCAGGAATGTCTCCAGACACTGACAAATGTTCATTGGGAGCACAGTCACCCCCAGTTGATGACCACTGAGTTAATCTGCCTGGGCTGAAACCCATTCTGGATTCCGGCCTTGCTAGAGCTGTGACCTGGGGCCAGAGAGTCAAACTCTCTGAGCATTAAACGAGGGCACTCAGCACCTGCCTCGCAGCGTGGCTGTTTCAGATCACGAGCCCGGGGCTCAGCAAGGGCAGGGAGAGGCTCCGAGTCACCCTCACCAGTGCGGCAGTGGAGCTGAAGCAGGCAGGGCAGGGGCCAAAGCCACGCCCTGGCCACGTTCTTCCCCATCCTGCTGCTTCCAATGCTTATTCTGTTGGCTGTCTACTCAGTGACCCAAGCTCTTTAATAACAGGTTATAAAGAAGACACGCAAATGCCCTCAGAACCACCCAGCAGAGGGGAGCCCTCTCTCAGCCCTGCACAGCACCCTACCATGCAGGGATTAAAAATGGCACTAGGGCCTGAACTGTGTGCCCCCAAAACTCATGTGCTGAAACCCTAACCCCCAAAGGAACTGCATCTGGAGACAGAGGCTTTCAGGAGGTAATTAAAGGTCACATGAGGTCAGAGGGTGGGGCCCTGATCCAAGACTAGTGTCTTTACAAGAAAAGGAAGAGACATCAGAATCCTCTCTCCACGTGCACAGAGGAGAGACCATGTGAGGACATAAAGAGAGTGAGGCTCTGCAAACCAGGAAGACAGGCCTCCCCAGAAGTCAGCCCCGGCGCCGCCATGATCGTGGACTGCCAGGGCGAGCACTGTGAGAAACGCATTTCTGTCGTCTGAGCCGCCCAGCCTGGGGCACGCGGTCTGGCAGCCCAAGCACACCAAGACACACGGTGAGCACAGACATTCTCAAAGCAACACGAAAACCATGGCACACGACATGTAGCGACACCCAGCTACCTGACCCTGGTGTGGAGGCCAGGGTCAGGACTGTCCTTACAAAGTGAGGTCTCGTGGCTGATGTTCTCAAAGAGGATGTTTAGGGTCTGCAGCAGCTGAACGCACACGTAGCGGCCCGACTTCTGCCGCAGGATGTTCAAGAAGAAAACGAACATGTTCTTCTCCAGGAAGAAGCTACGGAGAGAAGGGGACAGCGTCAGTGGTCTTCCACTCGTAGAAATGCGCGTCATCCTCTGGTTACACACCCAGCACACGTGGCGGAGCAGCCAGGCCACACCACACGCATGGGCTTGGCTTCCAAGACACCCAGTTCCCACGACGCTGTATTCCACTCAGAGAAATGCAACCTTTCAGACTCTCTTCCTGGAATGTGGGAACAGTGCTGATTCTGGGAAGTGGTGAACTTCCAGATTTCGGACAGAGGGGGAAAGGTCTTTCCCAACTAAATGATGACACAGTGATCTATCTACGCTTCTAAAACCAACACGCAGCCGTTTTCCATCCACATTTTACAAACTTAGTTTTCCCCACTAAGTCTCCTTCCTTAGCCTTCATAGCTCTGAGTGCTCACCAGCAACCTAGGAACCAGAGTAATTCCCCGCAAAGGGGCACGAGGGTGCTGAATAGTCAAAGAGTTTGGGTGGTTTCTCAGCTGGCAAGTTGGTCATTTCCACATCTAGGGAATGAGAACTGCAAGGAAAGAGAAAGTGCTGATGCGGTCATGGGACACCAGCCAGCCCCCAGGCCTTTCTCTTCCTGCACAGACTATTTGCCTGCATGCAGGCTGGGGGCACTGACTTTGGGGGGCACACAATGGCTCTTTTAATCTTGAAATGGAGATCCCCTAATGCCTTTCTTTAAAGGAAGAAAATGTTTTTAGTTATGTTCTCCATATTCAAGCTAAGGGGCTTCCCTGGTGCCTCACTGGTAAAGAATCTTCTTGCCAATGCAGGAGACGCAGGTTCAATCCCTGGGTCAGGAAGATACCTTGGAGAAGGAAATGGCTACCCATCCCAGTATGCCTGTCTGGAAAATCCCATGGACAGATGGGCCTGGTGGGCTACAATCCATGGCGTTACAAAGAGTCAGGCCTGACTTAGTGACTAAACAACAACAATTCAAGCTGAGACCAGGTCACCTCTCATCTAGGACGCTCAGGACATCCTAGCCATCTCGTGGATCTGCTGTTGGCTCAGTCTTGGGGCCTCTCTCTTCCTGCCGCCATCAGCTCCCTGCTGGTAGGACCATGGCCTGGCACTGGCTCGGGCCTGCAGACCTTCTGTCTGAACGGGCAGATGAATCAATAAATCTGACCTTAGAGGGACCCTAAATTCTTTCCCAAGGGAGTCTGTGTGCCAACAAATGCCATCCACAATGACCCCCAGAATATTTCTATCATTTGACGAGTCGTGTCTTCCTTTGCTTCAGGTTGTATAAAGCAGTGACTGCCAAGTGTCACCCAATAAGTTCACTGCAGCCCGATGACCAGCTTGGGAACTTGTCAACATGCCTGTACCTAGATCTTGTCCAGGGGTAGATTCCATATGTCTAGTGTGAAATTTGGGTGCCTGGATTTTTACAACCCCCTAGAGGCGTGAGGGGATCCTTGGGAAAGTGGCTAATTCTAGGGCTGGGGCAGGGAACATGCCAGGTGAGCCTGGAGCACCACAGGGGACCAGAAAGTAAGGACGTGCTCCAAAATCCAAAAGGACGGGGGTGTGTCACAGGGACACAGGAAGTGACCTGAAAGAGCCCCCAATGCTCAAAGCCGGAACAACGCCAGCACAAAATAAATCACAGAGCGCTGGGTTATCATCCAGAGTACAAAATAAACACCCACGAGTCCAATCTTGCAGATACTGTTTTTTTACAAATTGAAACCTTTTGTTGAGCAAGTGTGTTGGCGCCATTTTCCCAACAGCATTATTTCTTATACGTATGCTGATTTTGCAGACACAAGGCCACTGCACCCTTGACAGACTACAGAATGTTGCTGCTAAGTCGCCTCAGTCGTGTCCGACTCTGTGCGACCCCATAGACGGCAGCCCACCAGGCTCCCCCGTCCCTGGGATTCTCCAGGCAAGAACACTGGAGTGGGTTGCCATTTCCTCCTCCAATGCATGAAAGTGAAAAGTCAAAGTGAAGTTGCTCAGTCGTGCCCGACTCTTAGTGACCCCATGGACTGCAGCCCACCAGGCTCCTCCGTCCATGGGATTTTCCAGGCAAGAGTACTGGAGTGGGGTGCCATTGCCTTCTCCGACAGAATAGTGTGACCATAACTTATATGCACTGGGACTACCAAAAAAAATTCACGTGACTCGCTTATACTGTACTGTTCACCTTGCTGAGGTGGCCTGGAACCAAACCTGCAAAATCGCCAAGAGATGTATATAAATAAATGACTGGGTAGATTAATAAATGAGGAGAGGAGACAAATCTGCTATGCAGAAGAATTCCAACTATCATCTGTAGATTCGTCCTCCTTCAAGAAGGTGGAGCTTAATTCCCACACCCCAGGAAGCTGGACTTAGTGACTCACTTTGGAGACCAGTATAGGGGAGGAGGAAAGAGTAACCTTGGGGTAGAAAACCCTGGCAGATATCAGCTGCACCAAGTGATCCGGTTAACCCACCAGGGACCATGTGGCTGTCAGGAACAATGACATTCCTCGAGGGGAAGGGCACTTCCCCAGGAAGCAGTCGTCCCCAAAACTTCCAGGCTGGTCAGGAGAGAAACAGCAAAGAAACCCAGACTGGGGGACACTCTACAAGACAGCTGGCCAGTCCTTCTCAAGACTATCAAGGTCATAAACAAGAGAAAACTGAACAATTGTCACAGACCACAGGACACCGGGGAGACATAACCACCAAGTGCATTGTGGCACCTGGATTAGGATCCCAGAGCAGAAAGAGGGTGTTAATGGAAAAACTGGTAGATTCCAAATCAAGTCTGGAGTTGACGTAATAGTGGTGTTTTGACAAATGATGTTAACAGGGGAACAGGGTGAGGGGTAAATGGAAGCCTTCTGTGTAATCTAAAATCTACAATTATCCAGAAACTTTAAAATGGACTAAAAACAAATTCTCCTGGGGCCTCTGCAGGGCAGTGATTTAAGAATAACTGGGCCTCTGAGAGCTCGGCAGTTTCTCTAAGATGACAAGTGGACTAAAAAAATCCATTCTAGTACAGGTGACTCTCTGTTCGTTTCTAAGGCAAACCATTCAGTATCACAGTAATCCAAGTCTATGCCCCAATCACAACTGCCGAAGATGCTGAACAGTTCTATGAGGACCTACAAGACCTTCAAGAACACCAGAAAAAGATGTTCTTTTCATCACAGGGGACTGGAATGCAAAAGCAGGAAGTCAAGAGACACCTTGCAAGTTTGGCCTTGGAGTGCAAAATGAAGCAGGGCAAAGGCTAACAGAGTTTTGCCAACAGAACGCCCTGGTCACAGAAAACACCCTCTTTCAACAACACAAGAGACAACTCTACACATGGATGTCACCAGATGGTCAATACCGAAATCAGATGAATTATATTCTTTGCAGTGGAAAATGGAGAAGCTCTATACAGTCAGCAAAAACAAGACCTGGAGCTGACTGTCGTACAGATCATGAACTCCTTACTGCCAATACAGATCATGAACTACTTATTGAAGAAAGTAGGGAAAACCACTAGACCATTCACGTATGACCTAAATTAAATTCCTTACAATTATACAGTGGAAGAGAAGGCAATGGCACCCCACTCCAGGACTCTTGCCTGGAAAATCCCATGGACGGAGGAGACTGGTAGGCTGCAGTCCATGGGGTCGCTAAGAGTCGGACACAACTGAGCAACTTCACTTTCACTTTTCACTTTCATGCATTGGAGGAGGAAATGGCAACCCACTCCAGTGTTCTTGCCTGGAGAATCCCAGGGACGGGGGAGCCTGGTGGGCTGCCGTCTCTGGGGTCACACAGAGTCGGACACGACTGAAGTGACTTAGCAGTAGCAGTGACAAATAGATTCAAAGGATTAGTCTGATAAGAGTGCCTGAAGAACTATGGACAGAGATTCGTGTACAGGTGGTGATCAAAACCATCCCCAAGAAAAAGAAATGCAAAAAGGCAAAATGGTTGTCTGAGGAGTCCTTACAAATAGCTATGAAAAGAAGAGAAGTGAAAGGCAAAGGAGAAAAGGGAAGATATGCCCATTTGAATGCAGAGTTCCAAAGAACAGCAAGGAGAGATGAGAAACCCTTCCTAAGTGATCAATGCAAAGAAATAGAAGGAAACAATAGAATGGGAAAGACTAGAGATCTCTTCAAGAAAATTAGAGATACCAAGGGAACATTACATGCAAAGATGGGCTCGATAAAGGACAGAATATGGACCTAACAGAAGTAGAAGATATTAAGAAGAGGTGGCAAGAATACACAGAAGAACTATACAAAAAAGATCTTAATGACCCAGATAACCATGATGGTATGATCACTCACCTAGAGCAGACATCCTAGAGTGCAAAGTCAAATGGGCATTAGGAAGCATCACTACGAACAAAGCTACTGGAGGTGATGGAATTCCAGCTGAGCTATTTGAAATCCTAAAAGATGATGCTGTGAAAGTGTTGCACTTACTATGCCAGCAAATTTGGAAAACTCAGCAATGGCCACAGGACTGGAAAAAGTCAGTTTTCATTCCAATCTCAAAGAAAGGCAATGCCAAAGAATGCTCAAACTACTGCACAATTGCACTCATCCCATATGCTAGTAAAGTAATGTTCAAAATTCTCTGAGCCAGGCTTCAGCAGTACATGAACCAAGAAGTTCCAGGTATTCAATCTGGATTTAGAAAAGGCAGAGGAACCAGCAATCAAATTGCCAACATCCAATGGATCACAGAAAAAGCAAGCGAATTCCAGAAAAACACCTGCTTCTGCTTTACTGACTACACTAAAGCCTTTGACTGAGTGGATCACAACAAACTGGAAAATTCTTAAACAGATGGGAATACCAGACCACCTTACCTGCTTCCTGAGAAATCTGCATGCAGGTCAAGAAGCAACAGTTAGAACTGGTCATGGAATAATGGACTGGTTCAAAATTGGGAAAGGGGTACATCAAGGCTGTATACTGTCACCCGGCTTACTTAACTTATATGCAGAGTACACCATGCACATCAATAACCTCAGATATGCAGATGACACCACCCTCATGGCAGAAAGCAGAGAGAAACTAAAGAGCATCTTGACAAAAGTGAAAGAGGAGAGGGAAAAAGCTGGCTTAAAACTCAACATTCAGAAAACGAAGATCATGGCATCTGGTCCCATCACTTCATGGCAAATAAATGGGGAAACCATGAAAACAGTAAGAAACTTTATTTTCTTGGGCTCCAAAATCACTGCAGATGGTAATTGGCAGCAATGAAATTAAAAGACGCTTGCTCCTTGGAAGAAAAGTTATGACTAACCTAGACAGCATATTCAAAAGCAGAGACATGGCTTTGCTGACAAAGGTCCGTCTAGTCAAGGCTATGGTTTTTTGAGTAGTTGTGTATGGATGTGAGAATTGAACCATAAAGAAAGCTGAGCGCCAAAGAAGTGATGCTTTTGAACTGTGGTGTTGGAGGAAAACTCTTGAGAGTCCCTTGGACAGCAAGGAGATCCAATCAGTCCATCCTAAAGGAGATCAGTCCTGAATATCCATTGGAAGGACTGACGCTGAGGCTGGATACTCCAGTACTCTGGCCACCTGATGTGAAGAACTGACTCACTAGAAAAGACCCTGATGCTGGGAAAGATTGAAGGCGGGAGGAGAAGGGGATGACAGAGGATGAGATGGTTGGATGGCATCACTGACTCAATGGATATGAGTTTGAGCAAGCTCCAGGAGTTGGTGATGGACAGAGGACCCTGGCGTGCTGCAGTCCATGAGGTCGCAAAGAGTCGGATACAACTGAGCAATTGAACTGAGTAAAGATGACACGGTTTCTCATCTTTCACCCAAGCATCTCTCTCATTTCCATAAACAGATACCAAGCAACCAACAAACAGTAAAGTCCCCACAGATCCTGAAAGGCAACTCGTCCTGCTTACAAGCAACACCTGTTTATTACTCAGGTTTTCCTTAGGGAACCCAAGCAGTGTCACAGGTCTGTATTTCACACCATTTGCATTTTCCACAAGTAGCTCCATCTGATGAAAACCTCATTGATGAAAATACAGAACCAGCCAGAAAATCAGAATATCTAATAAGGAAGCCGGGTTGGAAAGGGAACACCTGTATTTGTTTTAAGTGGTTTTACTAAGTGGCCTCAATAGTTTCAATTGAGATTAGTTTATATAAAAATAAAATCTGTGTTTGGTGGTTGTCACAACCCCAATCCTTCTGCGTTCAGACGTTGGAACAGGTCTGTTGGGGAAAGCAGTTCATGGGTTATGGCCTTTGCTTCTTAATTATCCAGTAGGGGCACCTTCTAAAATGATCATTTGCTAATATTTCTCGAGTGCCTACTCTGTACCAGGCACTGGGCAAGGAACTTGCTCTCTCTCACTTAACGATGAGGAAACTGAGGCAGGCCTAAGCCTGTTCACCAAGGAAGTGTGAGAGTGAGGAGAAACCCCTCCATGGACTTTGGCTTCTTCACTTAGCAGCTGCGTGACCTTGAGCATAAACATCTGTGGGGGCGGGGATAAAGGTGGGGAGGGCAGCAGGTCCTCCACCCTGGAGGAGCCGGGAGACTTCCTCATAGGAGGATCATCCCATCATGAGCTCAGCACTGCGGCCAGCACCAGGGAGCACAATTTCGGCTAACCCTCAGCGTCCCCCACCCCCACCCTCACCCCAGGGAAGGCTCTTTTCAGTTCACTTGGAATCTAACACCCAAGACATTTTCTCTTTCCTTTGGGGGAGATAATCAGACATGACTTGGAAAATTATCCATGACATTTTCAGATTTCTCCAGGGACACTCATTTCCATAACTTGCCCGTTTTCAGCAGGCATTTCTACAGCATTTCAAGGACATTTGAGAGAGAGAGAGAGAGAGAAGGTGCAGGACCAAACTGGCGTCAAACCCTGACGTCATTGGGAATGACTCATGGCTCGCATTTAGAAAAACATGCAAAGGGAGAAGAAGGATCAAAAAACAGACACCCTTACTCAAACACAGAGCTGTCATTCTGGTCCCCCCAGATGAGGATCTCGGTGATGGACCGGATGGTCTCCACCAGCAGGTTCCTGTTCTGCTCTGTGACGGTGGTGTTCTTGGTCAACACGTGGTACAGGTACCTGAGAGGAAGGGAAGAAAGGAGAACTCAAGGTGACCGCCAGAACGGAAGCCAGGCCCAGGGACCATGAGCGGCATGTTATCAACAGTTTGGCTGGGTGTTTTTCAGACTTGGTGGTCAGCACAATTCCCATTCAGAGGAGACGTAACTCACCACCCGAGAATAAAGGCAGACGACACTTCGAACTGTTACATAACCAGCAACTTACCAACCCAAACCGAAGCAAGACTGCCAAGCTTTTGAAGACAGGTGTGCTCACGCTCCAGTGTGGGCAAGAGAATGGCCTCGACAGCGGGACAAAGCGGGGACAGAGCCCACCGGAGACTCAAGTGCAGGGGTGCGGAGGGAAGGCCAGGCGGTGGCCTTTTTCACACTCTCAGGTGGTTCTGAGGCTGCTGGAACCAATGGAGATGCACAGCTCAGCGCCAAACGCCTAAGAGCTGCTGTCTGGCTGCTGCAGAGATGAGACCTGGAGTCACAGGTCAGGGAGGATAGGGCCCAGAGCCAGCGGCTGGGGCACAAATCACAAGCCACCATGATCGCCCCTGGAATGCCCTAATTCCCCTTCACAGGACTGATGGCTCAGATGAAGTGGGTGGCCTGCAGTTCAAGGGCAGTGATCTTACCCGCTGTGTGCAGCTGGAAGTGGAGTGGATTCGAGAGGCAATGACGAGGTACCTCACCCACCCACACGTGCAGAGACCAGAGGCCCGGCCTTATCCTGGCGGGCAAGAGAATCGCAGAGGCCATTCCTGAGCAGCGCAGGGACCAGCAGCCTGGCCAATGCCCTGGGAGTGCTGCCTGGCTCAGGTTTCAAGAGAGCGTCTCCCAGGCCCGCAGACTGAGGCCAGTTCAGCTTGCCAAGGTCCTAACCAACCAGCAAACTCTTCCACGTATGTCAAAACCCAGCTCAGTCACCTTTCGGTGAAGCCTTCTTCAAGAACCTCCCTCCCGCTCTCCTGCCCGAGTGGATTTGCTTGCTCCCTCCTCTCTGGCACCTCTGTACCCAGATGCATTTGCTGCTGCACAGACCACTCTGATTTGCAGTGATCTGCCTCCTTCACGAGACCTGAGTTCCCTGAGGTCAGGAACATCATCTTACTGATCCTGGTGACCCCAAAAGACTCCAGAATGTCTGATACACTGTAGGTGCTCAATATATGGTGAATGGGAGTGGGGGGCCCATTTTCACAGATAAAAGGTAGATCAGAGTATACAAGACAAAATATAGTCAAGGAGTTAAACACAGCAAGTAGTGGCAAAGAACGGCAGCGAAGAGTTCAAACCTTCGGCCCCAACAGAGAGACCTGGGCTTGATTCCTGGCCGTGTCACCTGCTGCGCGAGGCCTTCCATGAAGCATTTCACTTCTCTGAGGCCCGGGGTCTA
Source organism: Bos taurus (assembly GCF_002263795.3). Lineage (NCBI taxonomy): Eukaryota > Metazoa > Chordata > Mammalia > Artiodactyla > Bovidae > Bos > Bos taurus. The sequence continues at coordinate 9,633,144 of NC_037352.1, read as the reverse complement.
CAGCAGTCAAGGCCTCCTTGCTGGACTGTTCCAGAGATTCTGTGATGACACGCTGAAAAAGCCAAGCCCTGCGCCTGCCACACGGAAAGTGCTCACAGGAGGCAGGGCTACCGGCTACAGCCATTACCACCCTGTGGTTGTTCTGGGGAGGGCCATTGTTAAAACCATTATTTAAACTCTAAAAGGAATACTCCACGAACACAGGAAGGACAGACAGGCTGGATCCACACAGTCATGAAAAGAGGACTTCACGGCAGGAGTTATAAGAAGGTCCAGAGAAACCAGAGCAGGAAGTGGGGAGTCTGGTATGAGCTGGGTGACATCAAGCAAGCGACTTACTCTGTGTATCTCAGTTATCTCACCTGTAAAATGGGAGCGGCACCAGCATATGAATCCTTTAGTACCTATTACGGTGTCTTAGGAACAACCAAGTTAAAAGGTAGATAACTAACCTGGCAGTTCCCATGCATGACACAAGTGCCAGCTATTACTGTCGTTATCATTGCCTTCACCAGATAATCCCTGAAAGAAATTCTGGTAACTACGAGGAGGCCCTTACAGACAAACCCAGTGTGAGGGTGGGTGTCAAGTTCTCAAAAGAGGATTCTCGGCACTCCCACGTGCGGTGCATGGCCTGCATGACTGGCCCTGCGTGCAGGCGGGCCTTCCTGTGACCCTCATACTCGCAGTAACCTGGGGACACACAGCTTGCTAGCAACGCACAGGCCAGGAAGGGACCTGAGGGGCACTCAGCAGCTCATCCACAGCCCCGGGGCAGAAGCTGTCTGAGGGCTCCAGCCCACCCCACACCTCTGCAGACCTTGCGACTCTCTGCCTTTCTCAGTGGTGCCATCTGCTGGCAAGTGGTGATGCAGCACCAGGGTCTCACATGACCATGACTGAAGGTGGGTGTCTTTTCACACGTTCAGAGCCATCTAAATATTCTCCTTTGTGAGGTGCCTGTGCGAGTTTTTTGCCCACTTTTTACTAGGTAGAGAACCTTTTTTCTTATTAATTTGATGGAGTTTATGCATTCTGAATACAAAACCCTTACTGGATACATGAAAGTGAAGTCAAGTGAAGTCACTCAGTCGTGTCCAACTCTTTGTGACCCTATGGACTGTAGCCCGCCAAGCTCCTCTTCCATGGGATTTTCCAGGCAAGAACACTGGAGTGGGTTGCCATGTCCTTCTCCAGGGGATCTTCCGGACCCAGGGATCGAACCTGGGTCTCCCGCATTGCAGGCAGACGCTTTACCCTCTGAGCCACCGGGCAAGCCCCTACTGGACATATACCTATGGCAAATGTTTTCTCTGAACGCAGTTTGCCTTTTCACTCTCTTTACAGTGGTCTTTTGATGAGGAAAAGTTTCAAATTTTAATGTGGTCCAATTTATCAATCTTTCCCTTGGATAGTGCTTTTTGTATCCACCTAAAGGAATCCTTACCTACCCGAAGGTCATGAAGAAATACTGTTTTTTTCTTTTAAAAAGGTATTGTTTTACCTTTCACATTCTGACTTAGCGCACACCTGAAACTCACTTTTCTGTATAGCATAAGATATTAGCCAAAATTCATTTTTCCCATATGGCGATCTAGTTGATTCAGCATCATATACTGGAAACGTCCTCATTCCTCCAAAGACACCAATGTCGACTTTGTCGTTAATCAGGTGACCACTTGGAACTCTTTCTGGATGCTCCAGTTCTGCTGATCTGTTTGTTTACCTTTGTGCCAACACCATGTTATCTGATCGCTGAAGCCTTATAATAAATCTTGCAATGTGATGTCTTCCAACTTCTTCCCTTATTTTTCCATTATTATATTGGCTATTCTTGCCCCTTTGAATTTCCATATACATTTTAAAATCACCTTCTCAATTTCCACAAAAAAATATCTGCTAAGATTTCCTTTAAGACTGCCCTAAATCTCTAGCTAAATATGGAGAGAACTGACATCTTTTTGAAAGTGTAACGTGAAGACATTTACATTTCCTTCAAGGTTTGCTGGATGGGGGCTTGTGCATCTTTTGTTAGATTTATTCCTAGGTATTTGATGGGTTTTTTGATGCTGCTGTAAATGGGAGTGTTTTAAAATATTCATTTTCTAAATGTTTGTTGTTGGTGGATGCAAACACCCACCAGATCTCAAGCTCTAAATTCCCACTGCCGCTGGTTCATTCTTTTGCCACCACAACGCCCAAGCACACTGTTTCAGGTCACGTTTTAGAGAGAGCCCCTCGATATATGTCTGCTTAAATGTGGTGAGGGGAAACAAGAAAGCTGAATGGATGAAAGGTTAATATTTTAATGTTGCATCTAATTCCAGAGCTTTGGAAGATCAAATAATTCAACCACCTCAGAAACACTAATACAATATTAATATAATAACTTTCTGGTTTTAAACATAACACTATTTTAGAAAGATTGGAAACTTCAACAACAAAAAGAAAGATGACCACTGCTGGAGTTGCAGTGTATTTCCTTGGGTCTTTTTCTTTGCTATGTAATCTACACTCTTGAGCTCACGTGTGCATGTGTGCTAAGCCGCTTCGGTCGCGTCCAGCTCTTTGCGACCCTATATTCCAACTCTTTGTGACCCTATATTCCAACTCTTTGTGACCCTATGTACTACAGCCCCTGCCAGGCTCCTCTGTCCACGAGATACTTGAGCTCACGTGTGCGTGTGTGCTAAGCCGCTTTGCTCGTGTCTGACTCTTTGCGACCCTATGTACTACAGCCCCTGCCGGGCTCCTCTGTCCATGAGATACTTGAGCTGATGCTGTATGTCTGTTACCATGTCCATCTTTCTTCCCGCCTCCGGCTAAAATAAAACCATTTCTGTTACTGGTAACTGTTCACAAGCGTCAGTAGTGGCTACATAGCACACCACTGAAAGGACAACACAGCAGCCACTCTTATCCTGAGCCTCAGAAATGAACAACAGTGTTATGATATCACCACAACATCCCCACCTGCAAGGCTGCTGTTCTGTGTATATCAGTTTCTAAGGACAGAGTGACAGATCTTTCTCTTACAATGATAATGACTGTTACGACAACAGTTTCTCTCAAACTCTGTGTGTGTGTGTCCATTTTAACCACCATCATTACAGAGACAGTCGCAGCCTCCTATTGCCAGGTCTCCATTCTGAGGGCCTCAGATGAGCTCACTCATAAACCCGTACAACAATCCTGCCAGGCTGATGCCCTGGAGCCCAGGATCCGCCCGGAGTCCCAACACAGGGACAGGGCGCCCAGGCAGTGAGCCCACACTTATAACCATCGTAATGCAGAAGATGCAAACAATGACTTAACCGCTTTTATTAGTCAAGCATTTCCATGAAGTGATGAACGCCTAGCACCCAAGACATACACAACAAACCAAAAAGGCATGGCTACATGTATCCGATCTTAAGGGAAGTCCTTATCATGGACCCTTATGCCACTTCTCTGGAAAACAGCCCGCATTATCATGTCTCCAGCGGAAATTCTGCAGAAATGTAGAATCTCAATTTCAAACTTTCACACAGGAGCCAACTCTACTCTGAGAGACAAACTGGAATTCGAAACGCCTGGAGACAGAAACACGGCAGCCTGTTACCAGCGTGCCTGCCACACACCAGGCTCATCCCCAAGGACTCTAACAGGAGACAGATCCCTCCTCCACGGACCCTGCTTCCTCAAGAGACTCACTTATTTTCCAAGTCAAACCATCACAGTAAGTAATAATTATATCCACTTCAGAGGCAGACGTACTAAGTTGAAGTTCATACAAGTTTTATGACTTGTATCATGCACTGCAAGGAAATCAAAACAGTCGATCCTGAAGGAAATCAACCTTGAATATTCAATGGAAGGACTGATGCTGAAGTTGAAGCTCCAATACTCTGGCTACCTGGTTTGAAGAGCCAACTCATTGGAAAAGATCCTGATGCTGGGAAAGACTGAAGGCAAAAGGAGAAGGGGGTGACAGAGGATGAGATGGCTAGATAGCATCACCAACTCAATGGACATGAATTTGAGCAAACTCCAGGAGAAAGAGGAGGACAGAGGATCTCGGCGTGCTGTAGTCCATGGGGTCACAGAGTCAGACGTGACTTAGCAACTGAACAAGCACCATGCACTTATGTGTCAGTTACCGTTACAGGAAGGATACGGCCTGGGCGGGGCTAGGAATCTACTTCCCCAAAGCACACCCCATCCCCCAGATAACAATGTCTGGGGTGGGGGGACATGGAGCCTGGGGCTGTTTGACCTCTTCAGCACCAGGGCAGACACTTCCCAGAGGGTTCCACTCTGTGTCCTGAAAACCTCCACTTGGTCAGCATCCAGCCCTCTGGCCAGCAGGGCAAGGAGCAGCTACAGGCAGGGTGGACGCAGACTAGATTAGGAGAAGGTGTCACAGGCGGCGCCTCTCCCAGTGAATCACCTCTGAAAGATGTCAAACTGGGCCAGCAAGTGAGGCCAGGTCTCAGATGCCGGGGAGCATTTCAGCCCTAGAAAAAGTCACAGCTCCAGCCCAGCCCTGTGCCCAAACAGGCAAGAGCAAACTGTTGTTAAGAAAAGGCAGGCCACAGAGTAATGGAAATAAAAGCAAAAATAAACAAACGGGACCTAATTAAACTTAAAAGCTTTTGCACAACAAAGGAAACTATAAGCAAGGTAAAAAGACAGCCTTCAGAATGGGAGAAAATAATAGCAAATGAAGCAACTGACAAAGAATTAATCTCAAAAATACACAAGCAGCTCATGCAACTCAATACCAGAAAAATAAACGACCCAAAAAATGGGCCAAAGAACTAAACAGACATTTCTCGAAAGAAGACATACAGATGGCTAACAAACACATGAAAAGATGCTCAACATCACTCATTATCAGAGAAATGCAAATCAAAACCACAATGAGGTGTCATCTCAGGCCGGTCAGAATGGCTGCTATCAAAAAGTCTACAACAATAAATGCTGGAGAGAGTGCGGAGAAAAGGGAACACTCTTACCCTGTTGGTGGGAATGCAAACTAGTACAGCTACTATGGAGAAGAGTCTAGAGATTCCCTAAAAAACTGGAAATAGAACTGCCATCAGTTCAGTTCAGTCACTCAGTCGTGTCCCACTCTTTTCGATCCCATGAATCGCAGCACGCCAGGCCTCCCTGTCCATCACCAACTCCCAGAGTTCACTCAAACTCACGTCAATCGAGTCAGTGATCCCATCCAGCCATCTCATCCTCTGTCGTCCCCTTCTCCTCCTGCCCCCAGTTCCTCCCAGCATCAGGGTCTTTTCACATGAGTCAACTCTTTGCATGAGGTGGCCAAAGTATTGGAGTTTCAGCTTCAGCATTAGTCCTTCCAAAGAACACCCAGGACTGATCTCCTTTAGGATGGACTGGTTGGATCTCCTTGCAGTCCAAGGGACTCTTAAGAGTCTTCTCCAACACCACAGTTCAAAAGCATCAAATCTTTGGTGCTCAGCTTTCTCTGTAGTCCAACTCTCACATCCATACATGACCACTGGAAAAACCACAGCCTTGACTAGATGGACCTTTGTTGGCAAAGTAATATCTCTGCTTTTGAATATGCTATCTAGGTTGGTCATCACTTTCCTTCCAAGGAGTAAGTGTCTTTTAATTTCATGGCTGCAATCACCATCTGCAGTGATTTTGGAGCCCCCCAAAATAAAGTCTGACACTGTTTCCACTGTTTCCCCATCTATCTGCCATGAAGTGATGGGGCCAGATGCCATGATTTTAGTTTTCTGAATGTTGAGCTTTAAGCCAACTTTTTCACTCTCCCCTTTCACTTTCATCAACAGGCTTTTCAGTTCCTCTTCACTTTCTGCCATAAGGGTGGTGTCATCTGCCACACAACCCAGCAATCCCACTGCTGGGCATACACACCGAGGAAACCAGAACTGAAAGAGACACGTGTACCCCAATGTTCATCACAGCACTGTTTACAATAGTGAGGACATGGAAGGAACCTAGATGTCCATCAGCAGATGAATGGATAAGAAAGCTGTGGTACATATACACAATGGAGTATTACTCAGCCATTAAAAAGAACACATTTGAATCAGTTCTAATGAGGTGGATGAAACTTGAGCCTATTATACAGAGTGAACTAAGTCAGAAAGAGAAACACCAATACAGTATATTAACACATATAAATGGAATTTAGAAAGATGGTAACGATGACCCTATACATGAGACAGCAAAAGAGACACAGATGTAAAGAACAGACTTTTGGACTCTGTGGGGGAAGGCGAGGGTGTGATGATTTAAGAGAATAGCATTGAAACATGTATATTACCATATGTGAAATCCATGACCAGTCCAAGTTCAATGCATGAAGCAGGGCACTCAAAGCTGGTACACTTGGATAACCCTGAGGGATGGGATGGGGAGGGAGTGGGAGGGGGGTTTGGGATGGGGTGGGGGGTCACATGTACACCCGTGGCTGATTCATGTCAATGTATGGCAAAACCACCACAATATTATAAAGTAATTAGCCTCCAATTAAAATTAATTAATTAATTAAAAAAAAAAAAAAAAGAGGAGGCAGGCCAGCATTTGCCTCTTTTGTACATCCTATGACAAACCCCTGCTGATCTTTTACTGTGTGCCAGGCCCTGTCCTGGCATCTGACAACTCCCCTGGGGAACAAGCCGCCCAGGTCTCTGTCCCCCTGAGGCTCACGGTCAAATTTGGGAGAAACAAACACACACATATTCAACATCATTTTCCACCGTGAAAGGACACGCCTGAGGAACCCCGGCCAGGCGTGCTGGGGATCTAACTCACAGCTGAGATCTGACATCCTACCCTCACTGACTGTCAATAGGAGACAGCAGGCGTCCTAAGGGGGCGCCCCTCCAGCTTGGCCTCCAAACTCGGGCCAGACCAGAGCATGCGGCTCCCCGCTTGCTCTCAGCCTGGTGTCCAGATTCCTCAGCAGGACCTGGGCTCTGTGGCCTCTCCCGTCCCACAGCTCTGCACTCAGGTCCTCCACCCACTCTTGCCCTGACTGCTCCCCTTACCTAACAGCCTGCCTCCCCGCTGCAGGCTTCCCAGACGCCGCATCCTCTGCCTGCAGCATCCCCACTTCCAGCCCCTGACTGCCTGGAACAACCGCTCATCCTTCACATCTCCACGTAAACCGCTGTCTGCCTACTGAGGATGCTCCTGGCTCGCCAGCCGGGGTTAGAGGGTCTCCATCTATGCTCCCAAGCTGGACAGGTGGGCACGGAGCCTGGAGCACTCAGAAGGCCTGGAGGAACTTTAGACGTGACAAAACAGGTGCCTCAAAGAGTGATACGATGAGTATGATATTCTGAGAAAATGAATCTGGCTATACAGTGCCCTGAGCTCTGAAAATAACCAGCACGATCTTAGGGAAAGTTGAACATACCAAGAGCAGGTGAACGTCTGCCTGCTGGGCGTCACTCCTCTTCTTCATTTGCCGGTGCTGAACCATCCCTTTCTCTCATTCTCTGCCCACTAGCCTGGAAGGAGCTGATGCCACTCTGACTCCAGGGAAGGGCCTAGTAGAGCACCCATGCCCCCGCCACAGTGACTGACTCAGGGACAGGCACGAGACCCCAGGTCGGTGCAACGATACTCACTTCCAGACTTCTGCCAGAAGCATTAAGAAAAGAAGCTTGCTTTTTCGCAGGGGTTGCTAAGCTGATTGGATGTAATGGAGCATTCTGAGAATGACACCAACCGAGAAGAAAGCAGAGACGAGAGGTGGGAAGAAGCACATACTGACAACTTCGTCTGAACACCCAGACTCAGCCACAGCTTAGCTAGGACAGTGTGTTCAGTGGCAAGAGTCAATCAGATCCATTTGGGGCTGAAGGTGATTTCAGCGGGGCTTCCATCATTTGCAACCAAGAATCTTAACCCAGACCCAAAGGAGATCAGAGTTAAGGCAATGACCCAACCCAACAACAAGAAAGTTCCAGCCGTTTGTGGACTCGCAGTCCCTAGTGAAGGGGATGCCTCAGTATCGATCAGACATCTCCATCAGCCAACGTTCTGCTCGTCCATGTGATAGCCTTGCCATTGGTCTGGCCGATAAACCACCCATGATGTGCAGCAAACCACTTCTTACTATTTCAATCTGCCTCAACTAAACCACTAACTCCATTCAGTAGACAAAGACCACAGTACACAGCTTCCCACTATTTAGCAGAAGTAAAACCCTATCTTACAAGAAAAATTTGTTTTCCAGTTTGAAAGCTAGGAATGTTATGAATAATGTAGTTCAGAAAAGGTTTCCAGATCTCTGTACTATCGTCTAAATTGTTCTGTATATTTCAAACTTCTCTTAAAAGTAAAGTCTATTTTAAAAAGGGGGCGGGGGAGGGCTTCCCTGGTGGCACAGTGGCTAAGAATCTGCCTGGGAAGATCCCACATGCCACGGGGCAACTAAGCTCCTGCACCACAACTCCTGAGCCCGCATTCCAGAGCCCTCAAGCCGCAACTACAGAGCCTGTGCGTCACAGCTACTGAAGCCTGCGTGCCCTAGAGCCTGAAGCTACTGGGCCAGCACCCCAGAGCCCGTGCTCCACAAGGAGAGAGGCCACCGCAATGAGAAGCCCGTGCACCGAAACTAGAGAGTAGCCCCCAGTCACCGCAGCTACAGAAAAGCCCATGCAGCAACGAAGACCCAGCACAGTAAAAAATAAACATTAAAAAAAAAAAGGAAGCCTGTTCCCAGATGCTTTGTGTGCCCCCTCCCCAAACTGTCCTTCTGAATTCATTTCAATATTTTAATCTCTCTACCCGCACTGCCCCAGGTCAGGGCAAGAGCGCATTAGGAACTGTCACCTGTGGAGTGACCGATTCGTACTGGTTGCCGAGGACTTTCCTGGCCTTAGCACCGAAAGGGCCACGTCCTGGGAAATCCCTCAGTCCAGGCACCCAGGATGGTTTGTTACCCTGTGTATCAGATGAAGCCTTGTTCTGCCTCTAGCCTTGTGTCCTGTAACTGCAGCCCCACCTCCACACTCCAGATACCCCAGAGCCCCCCTCCCACATCCTGCAGCTCCACGTGGGGCTCCTGCTTGTCCCTGACTGCTCTACTCTGGCTGCCTCCCCCAGAGAGCACCCAAGAAGGATTCCCCCAGAGCCCTGAACCCACAGCGACCCCCACACTTGTCAAACCACAGTCACTGGCTGTCTTCCCCACCAGCCTGAGAGCTTCCTCGGGAAATGGGCTGTTCTGTGCCCAAGTGCTGCTTATGGCACTGTTTATAGTATTCTTTCCCAGGTCATTTTGGGATCTTCTAAGCTCCCCTCCAATACACAGATCGGTAGGTTCTTCAGGCTATAATATGGATTAAGCTGATCTGCTGATCCAGGGCAGGCAACTCAGGTTTCCAAAAAGCACCCCACAGGTGCTGTGACCTAAACAATGAACCTGGGCAGTTCCCAGGATACTTCAAAGGAACCCGAATCCTTTATCATTCCCTGGTTGGCTAGACTGCCAAGATGCCCCATTGGGCAGTGAGATTCAGCCAGGTTGAAAGTCTTCCCAAACTAACTTTTAGGATTTTTACTCAAAAAGACAGCATAATGAGTGCAAACCCTGAAGTCAAATCCTGGCTTTGACGCTTTTCAGCTGTTGTCACCTTGGGTAAGTGACTTAACATCTTCGGACCTTAGTTTCCACTCTAGAAAATGGAAACAATAATACTTCCAACAACTCATAAGACTTGTGAGGACTAAAGGAAATAACACACAGGAAGTCCTTAACAAGCACCTGGCACTGAACATGCCTTCGATAATCACCAAAGTAATTTAAAAGGGCTCAAGTCAGGCAGAGTTAGGTGAGAGCCTGCAGGCACCTGTGTGCTGGCAGCATGCCCAACCTCCCTTAGATAACCCTCCACCCCTTCTCAGCCTCATCCACCCAGCACCTAAATTCCTGAAATCCTTAAGCCTCTCCCTTTCCCGTCCAGCTGCCCTCCCATCTAAGATTCCTGCCTCCCTACACAGCCCCATCTTTGTCCTTGGCCTCTCTCCTCCCCATGGCCTCTTTCATCCCAACCCCACAAACCCATTCCTCGCTACGTAATGACTCCTCCTGACTCCCACTCTTTGAGACCTACAAATATTTATTAAGTGCCTGCTCCCTGCTAGAAAGGCACAGCTGAGAATTACGGCATCGCTTGTGCACGTGCGCCCAGTCGTGTCTGACTCTTCTCGACCCCATGGACTGTAGCCCGCCAGGCTCCTCTGTCCATGGGGATTCCCCAGGCGAGAATACTGCAGTGGGTTGCCATTTCCTTCTCCAGGGTATCTTCCCCACCCAGGAGTCACACCTGGGTCTCCTGCATTGCAAGCAAATTGTTTACCATCTGAGCCACCAGGGAAACCCCTATTTTCCATTAACCCTCCCCACCAACCTTAAAAAATCCTAATCTCTGCCTGTATGCTCTGCACCTCTCCCCATTCATTCATTTTTCTCTTTCTTTAAGCATCCGTCAAGATTCTATTGGGTGCCAGGCACACAGCTAGATGTTGGGAATACAGCTTGTGAGCAAAACAAGCCCTCCTGGAAGTACCAGCTTAGTAACAGACACAAAGTGGTAAAAACACAAAGGATAATTGCAGGTAGTGGAGATGAATCAAATGAATGAAATCAAGAGAAAGATCTAACAGAAAGGAACTGGGGCAAGGGAAGCACTTTAGGTAGGGATGTCTGGGAAGGGCTTGCCCCACTGATCAACACAGCTACCATTATTAGCTGCCTACTGTATAAGAGACGCTGGCTCAATCTCTTTACACGCACAACATTACGGAATCTTTGCACAGTGTTCACCATCCCTATTTGCAGTTGAGGAATCAGAGTCTCAGAAAGGTGAAGCAATTTGGCCAAGGTCACACAGCCATTCAATGATGAAATCGGGATCTGAATGTAGCCACTCTGTGTACTCTTGCTTCCCAGATCCACCTTGCCACCTACCTCCCCGTGAGTTCTACTTCTAACTCTTCATACTCCCCTAAGAAACTAGTTAGGATTTTTTTTTTTTTAATTTTTGTCCTTTACTGAGCACTGGTAGAAGCTTCCACCTTTATGTACATTTTCTAACCCTACCCTCAAAACAATCGTAGAAAGCAGGTGCTGTCACTATAGTCATTTTACAACTGAAGAAACTGAGGCCTAAATTCACGCACTTAAATTCAAACCCACATCTGTCTGGCTCCAGGATCCAGACCTCTGACCCCTTAAGAGGTCCAGCCTAAGAAATACCGCCCCGGGGAAGCTTGGTGCCCATCGTCCAGCCCCGGCGAGAACAAGGTCTGCATCCAACTGAAATCTGCATCTGTAATACTGAGACTCTGAGAAGCGGAGCGACTTGCCCAAGGTCACATAAGAGAGGAGCTACGAGGTCGGGGTTCGAAGCCCGGCGCCGTATGTCCAGAGCCATAGCTCTTAACCAGCGCACAGCCTTCCCCGAGCGCCTCCCTCGGCCCTCCGCCTCCGCTTTCACCCTTCCCAGCGCCTCCGGTCGGGGTCTACGCGCCCCCAACCCCAGCTCCCGCCCCGCGGCCTCCCCTCCTGCCCCAATACACTCACTTGAGGTGGTCCAGGGAGTGGATGTTGCGCGAAGACTTGCCATGGCCCCCGCCCACCCAGCTCCGCGAGCGGCCAAACATCTCGGTGGTCCCGGCCAGTCGTTCGCCTCACGGTCTCATGCCCGAGCGGCCGACCGGCTGGGCGCCCGTGGCGGCGGCACAAGCAGAGGAGGCAGAGGCGCGGGTGGTGGAGACACCGCCAACCACCTTCCTCCCCGGCCCACAGCCCCGCACTGACATTCAGCCGGAACCGGCCGTTCGACCGCCGCGCTTTACGGCCAGCTGCCGCGAGGAATGCTGGGAAATGCAGTTCGCTCGCGAGGCCCCCGTGGACGGGACTCTGCGAAGGAACTACAAAGCCCGACGTGCATCACGCAACCGCGGGCCCGGGGCCTTGGAAAAGAGGCGGGGCGAGAGGAGGGGAGTCCGCAGTATCTTAGGGGTGGGAGGAGCCCTGAGAAATGTATCTGTGAAGATAGGTGAATGAAAGTTACCACGGTATTAGCAATTATTACCTTTATGACGGGCTTCCCTGGTGGCTCAGAGGTTAAAGCGTCTGCCTGGAATGCGGAAGACCCGGGTTCGATCTCTGGGTCGGGAAGATCCCTGGCGAAGGAAATGGCAACCCACTCCGGTACTCTTGCCTGGAGAATCCCATGGAGGGAGAAGCCTGGTAGGCTACAGTCCATGGGGTCGCAAAGAGTCGGACACGACTGAGCGACTTCACTTTCACTTTCACCTTTATGATAAGAATAAGAATAGCTGTTCTTAGCGTATGCTGTGTGCCACTGCCGTAAGCTCTTTACACATATTGTTACTTCTCACAACAGCCGTATGAGAACCTTTATTATCCCCTTTTTACCCAAGAGAAATTTGAATCACAGTGGGGTTAACTTACCCAAGATCATATAATTAATACATGGCAGACCCAGGATTCAAACACAGGCGCCCTTAATTTTATGCCCCAAGAAACAAAACTTCACCAAACCGTTAACAGCCTGGTTTGTCCTTCACAGTCTTTTTTTCTACTTGAGTTAAAAAATAAATATTGAAAGGCCTTCGAGCAACAGTGTACCAAAACTGAACGTCCTGTTCTTTCAGTGGATTTCTCTGGTCTTCACCCCAAATCCATGCCATTTCCAAAACATCCACATTTTAAAAAATAAGGAAACACCCAACTTCTTACACCAGGCTAGAAGATGTATCTAAATTTCTCTCCTGGATTGGAAGTGGGAAATTGCATGGAGGCGATACTGCCCTGTTCACCATTCACCCTTTTCTATCCCTCACAGTTATTTAAGGTCTACTGTGTCCCATTAACTGTGCTCAGGACAAAATTGGGCTAAGGGCCAGTGTTCTCCCCAATACCTAGCACAAGGTTTGCCACATAATAGGTGTTCAACAAATATCAGAGTGAATGAATGAAGGTTTGTTTCACCTTCAGCAGTTGGAGGATTAATGGTTTGCTCTATAATTCATTTAAAGGGGTATGAGAGAGCCATGGAGAAAAAAGGGCAAGTTCTGGCCTCAAAACATATACAGGCCCAGCAGCTTCTAGGGTCCTTCTGTTTCTCTGGGCCTCAGTTTCCTAGTCTGTAAAAATGGGTAACATACTGCACTTCCCCCAGCTGGTTCCAATTAAGCAATGCATGTAAAGCACCCAGCTCAGGGAGGCCTGAGATTTAAAAGTCTGGTTGAAACCGCTTTGGGAGGCACTTTGGGCAAGGTCAGTCAGTCTCCTGAAGGATGTACAAGGGGTGCCCCCGAGGAGGGGAATCAGCAAGTGGAAGAGACTCACTTTTCTGTGAACTTCTTGGTTGGTTGAATGTTTAACCACGTTCGTTATTATTGCTGTAAAACACGTTTTACAAAATAAAAACAAGAAGCAACCCTACGACTGGAGGTCTGACCTGCTGGGAAGTTTCTTTACTCAGCTGTCCCTGAATTTTATTATGCAGATTCCCGCCGCCCCGCCCCGCCGAGGGGTGGATCTTCCAGCAGCCAGAATCTGCAGAGTCGAACCGGGCGCCGATTGATCTTCCCCACCGTGGAAAACTGCCACTTTCGGAAAGGCCAAAATTTTCACTGGTGAGGTCCAGTGTCCCCGACCCCCACCCTGCCTCCTTTTTCAACAGATAAACTGAGTCCCAAAAAGGCGTGGTGCCAATACTCAAGTCCAGCAGGGTGCTGATGAAGCTCACGATTTCAAATCTTCAGCTTTTGTAGCCTTAGGATACTTCTCGGTTGTAATCGTGTTCTGAGTCTTTACCCTCTCCCTACTCTGTCGCGGAACCGCAGAGCGAATTGGATTCGAGATCTTCCCTGAGTCCTGAATCGCGAAAGCGACTCAGAAGCCGGCGCCTGGAGGGGAGGAGCGAGGCAGTATCCGCCCCCGGAAGTCTCGGGCCAATGAGCACAGGCGTCGAGCGAGCCAATGAGCGCAGGGGATGGGGAGGCGACGAGCCAGTGAGCCCGGGGAGGGGGTGACGAGCCAATGAGCGCGGGGATGGGGGCGGCGAGCCAATGAGCGCGGGGCTGCTCCGGAGGCGGTGCTCGGAATGCGACCTGGAGAGCTACGCGGCGGCCGCAGCCATGGGCGCATCGCCTTCGCGGTCGCCGGGCTGGATCAAGGAACGGCCGGGAGCGGCTGAGGAGACCGTCGCCGGGACTGGCCCTTGACGCTGAGTCGCGGTGGGGAGGGTCCCCGCAGGCGCCTCGAGGGCCAGCGAGCGGGAGCCGGGAGTATCGGAGGAGCCCCGGGCAGCCGCCGGCCACTTCGGGGAGGGGGTGGGGGGCCCAGCCTGACCGCTGGAAGGGTCGACAGTGCGGTGTGGCCTCCTCTGCGGGTGGGGTGACCCGCCTGGCACCTCTCAGGGGCCGGGGCGCGTCCGCAGGGACCGACGCACATCTCTTGAGGGCACGCCGCCGGGGCTCAGGGCCGCCTGGGCCAGCCCCGGGGAGCCCCTGGATGGCTGAGCTGCCCCCGCGCCGGCCGCCCGGGCGCCGCAGCGGCTGAGCTCGCCGGGATCGCCGGGCCGCCGCCGCCGCCCGCCGCCCTCGCCGCCCGCTGCATGCCCGGCGCCCGGGTCGCGGCCCACCTGGACGCTCTGGGCCCCCTGGTCCCCTCCGTGCCGCCGCCGCTCCTGCCCTCTATGTTCTACGTGGGCCTGTTCTTCGTCAACGTGCTGATCCTGTACTACGCCTTCCTCATGGAGTACATCGTCCTCAACGTGGGCCTCGTCTTCCTGCCCGAGGACATGGACCAGGCGCTCGTGGACCTCGGCGTGCTCTCCGACCCCGGCTCGGGCCTCTACGACGCCGACTCGGAGCTCGACGTCTTCGATGGTTACTTGGAGTAGTCTCGGCTGCCTTCCCCCACGCCGCTCTCCCCACGACCCGCAACCGTCAGCCCGGACCGGGGCCCAGGTCATGCAGCTGCTGTTGATTGAGGGCACCACCTGGCCAGGGATGGGACCCCCGGGACGAGGCCCACTCCGGCCTCCGAGGCCTGTAAGTGCCCTCTATGCGCAGGATGAGGGCGGGCTGGGGCGCTGGCGAGGAAGAGGGAGGCAGCCCAAGCCGGACACACACCCCTCCCCCAGGCCTCTGATTTCTCAGTCCTGGTCTGTTTGGATGACGGGAACGGCTGGATTTTTCTTAGGCCCTTAGTCAGGGCTGGAAGGCTTCCCCTAGCGAAGGTGACAGCTGTTGAAGAAGGGAAGGGACGCAGGACGCAAGTGGCTTCCTGGTTAGCCATAGTAGCAACTTCACAGCTTAGGGAGAAAGCTTTTGCACCCAAGTCCATTTGAGGCAGGCCTGTCAACTCCTACCCACCCCCACCCCGCCAATCCTTAGCCTGCATCGATGGTGACCTTGCCTTTTGGGGGATTTCCACTAGTCCTGGAAAGATGAAGACTTGCAGTGTTAAAAGAGGGAGGAAGCCAGACACTGATCACCTTTGTCCTATGGCCCCTTGGAGGACTGGGTGGGGATTTAGAGCAAGGGTTCCCGGCTGATGCTGTGAGAGGAGAAACCTCCTTCAGCAAAGAACCCTGTACTTCCTTTGGCGTTGGCTAGGCTCCCGTTTTGGAGTCAGGTTTCAGGGCGCCCCAGCTCATCAGTTCTGCAGCTTGAATCTGCAGGGGCTGCCAGTTTCGCAGGCTGCTTTCACAGAGGAGGCCAGCTGGGGCTTGGTGCTGCGGTGGCTTTGCCTGCTGTGTTTGCAAGGCAAACTCAAGGGGCTTGGGGACCAGCAGGAGAAGGAACTACAGGATCCTTGCACTGAGGTGTTAAAGCCCTGCCTCTGGGCTGCCACCAGAAAGCTGTGTCCGGCCCCACCTTGTGTGTTGGTGGGAGGGAAATGAAGATCCAGCAAGGAGGAAGACGTGGCCAAAGTCACGGCCGGGAAGAGAGGCAGCAGGCCTAGATGAGAGAGGCTCTGGTGAGGGTTCAGGGGACGTGCAGGAATTTCTCAACTGAGCCCTTCAGCTGGGTGTGCTAGGCACTGTCCTAAGTGGCAGTGGCAGGGGACACTGAGGTGGTGGGCAGAGGCTCCTTTTGGAAAACGGGTATTAATGCCACTCACCCTAAGCATGCTGCGTTTACCCCTTCCTCTTGCCTGTCTTAGCCTAGATGACCATAGTCAGAGGGTGATGCAGGACACACTAGCAGTGGGCAGAACATACTAGCAGTGTCAACCTGGGGGGCTGACAGTGAGATTTCTTCGAAGAAAGCTTTATTTGAGCTCAGGGAGACCTTAGCAAGAGCCAAGTGCCCGGTGGAGCGTGTGTCAGCTGCTCTGCATACCTATCCATTTGGGCGGCCTGCCTGCCATCCATCCATCGATTTGTTCTTTTCTTGAACAGATGTTTCCCCAGTACCTAGTGTGCTTGGGTGAACACAGTGAACAAGACAGACTCAGACCCAGGCCTCTTGGCACTTGGTGAGAAACACAAGCAGGTTCCCAACAAGACAGTGAGATTTTTGAGAGTTACAGTAGAAAGGCGCGACATCCCCTATTGCGTTCACTACTATTTCCTTGCTTAGAACAGCTCGTGGCATCTAGTAATTGCTCAGTAAATGCCTGGAGAAGTGAAACAAGACTGGGAGATGGGCTGCTTCAGACAGGGGGTTCAAAGAAGGCCTCTCCGAAGAGGTGACACCTTTGAGCTGAGCCCTAAATTGACGGAAGGAGCCACATGTGATCTGGAGAAAAGCAATCCAGGCCTAGGGACCCACTAGTGCCAAGGTCGTGAAGGGGGAGAAAGCTGGTTCTTCCAACAACTGCAAGGAGGCCAGTGCGACAGAACAGCCCCAGGAGAGCTTGGTGGGGTGGGTGGGGCCTCAGTCAGTGAGGCCACGGCCACAAGCAATGGGAAGTCATCAGGTTTTAGTCAGGGAAGGACACAATTCTGGTCCACATTTTGCAAGGATAACTGGTGATTGTGGGCAGAATGAGCCATAAGGGCAAGTGTGGAAATTGGGAAGCCAGTTAGGAACTGGTTAGTTGCTCAGGCCAGAGGTGATCTAGGCTTGGATGAGGCAAAGTTGGTGCAGATGGAGAAACATAAACAGAGCAAGAATGCCTTTTGGAGTAGAACCTATGGGATCCACTCAGAACCTGTACTGAGTGTCAGTGATATTACCATGCGTGGTTCTAGGCCCTTTGCATATTCACTCATTGGGTCATTCAACAAATGTTAGCCCTGCCTGCTCTCACACGTTCAATCTCTGGGTGGCTAAGATGCCCTGGAGGAGGAAATGGCACCCCACTCCAGTATCTTTGCCTGGAAAATCCCATGGGTAGAGGAGCCTAGTGGACTACAGACCATGGGATCGCAAAGAGTCGGATGCGACTGAAGCGCTGAGCACGCATGCGCACACACTCTGCTGCCAAGCCCTAGAGATCCCAAGATGAATCCCCGCCCCCAACCAAGCCTTTGACTTACAGTTAGTGCAACTTGGTGATGAATGTCTTATTTTATCTCTTCACCACATCAACTGCAGCACTTCCCATTCCAAATGAAAACATTGGCACTCTCTGGACCAAAAAGCAAAGCCCAAATGCTTCGGCATACTTTGCAGCCAACACTGTTTGAGCAGAAACACCAGGAAGTGTATCTCAAGGACACCTTTGCAAAGCTTTCCAAGTGACAGGGCCTGACTCCAGCGGGTGGGGACGCCCGGGCCTGTGGGAAATACAAGTGCCTGGAGAAGTGGTGGGAACCAGGCACAGAGTGCCTTCTTGCTCAGTCCCAGATCTAAGCCACGGTGGTCTAGGTCCCAAAGACAAGAAGCCCAGACTCCAGCTGGGGAGGGGTGGCTAGTAGCAAGAAAAGCCTGTGGGAAAGATGAAAGATGATCTGACTGCACCTCTTCTCCTGGCCCCTTTCGTAAGCAGAAGAATACCGGTAGTCAAATCTTGCTCCTTCTCGCTCATTCTCATGTAGACACAGTCTCCTGTTACACACAGGCCGATCCAGGAAACACTGACCAAGGATGTGGGCTTGCCAGGCATGGGGGACTAGGGTGATCTCAGCATGAAATCACTGGGTGCACTCATTTTTGCTCCCTCTCTTTTTTTCCACATTACTCAGTTTCTCAAATGCTTGTTGAGCACCTATTTAAGGAGGCGGTATTAGGCTTCCCCAGGTGGCTCAGTGGTAAAGAATCCACCTGCCAGTGCAGGATACTCAGGTTTGATCCCTGGTTTGGGAAGATCCCCTGGAGGAAGAAGTGGCAACTCACTCCAGTATTCTTGTCTGGGAAATCCCATGGACAGAGGAGCCTGGCAGGCTACAGTCCATGGGGTCGCAAAGTGCCTAGACTCAAGTTGACCTAGGTTCAAATACCAATCCTAGTTGTGACCTTGGGCATGCTACAGTACCTCCCCAGGTGTCAGATTCCTCTTCTGTAAAGCAAGGATCATAATCTACTTCATTCCGAGGATTGAATGAGATAGATGTAAAGCTCTTAGACCTTTACCTATGTGTGTGACACATGAAAATTAACGACTGTTATTGTACACTCAGGCCCTTGTGAATGTAAAAACCTGCACGTACCCTCAAGTATGCTTATTTATATCCCACGATGAGCAGGACAGTCTTCTCTTGTGACTCAGCTGGTAAAGAATCCACCTGCAATGCCGGAGACCTGGATTCCATCCCTGGATCGGGAAGATCCCCTGGAGAAGGGAACGGCAACCCACTCCAGTATTCTGGCCTAGAGAATTTCATGGACTGTGTAGTCCATGGGGTAGCCAAGAGTTGGACACGACTGAGCAACTTTCACTTTCTCTTCTTTCATGAGCAAGAAGGGTCTGGCTGCCTGAGTGCTGGGCGGGTCCAGGTCTGGACCACCAAGACAGACTTCCCACTCTGCCTGGCTGGCCTGGGACCCTCAAGAGACCTTTTCCATCGCCCCGTGGTCTCTAAGGCCACCCGATCTGGAGAGCCATGGCTGTGATTTTCCTCGAGTATTCTTCGTTGCCCAGGAGCGGGGACTGGGGACCAGGCGCTCCTTCCTGGGAGAGAGGGCCGCTGCAGCTGGCCCAGGCACTGGGGAGAGTCCTCACGTCCCAGCAGTTCCTCTGCGGAGGCAGCTTAGCTGGATTGATTTGTCCTGGTTCCTGATGAAAGCAGCCTCTGCCTGCCAGCGCTGTCTTGGCGCAGAGGGAGAAGAGGCTCTCTGCACTGGAAATGGAGGGACCGGAGAGCGTTGCTGCCCGAGTCAGCATAGCTGGGCGAGGCCAGGTTGGGAGCTAAGGGTAGGCGGACTAGGTCTGCTTATCACAGGGTTTCCCAGATATCAGTGTTCTGACTGGTGCCACAGCTCCTTCCTGACCCACCTGTCCTGGTCTCTTGGTGGCAGTCTGTGGCCTGTGCCATCAGCAGAACACTCAGGCTGGGCATCTGGCTTCCCTGCTCGGAAACCCAAACCTCCCTTGGGGATGCACACGATAGGTTCAGATGGGAGAAGCTGCGGTGGAGCTCTGGGGAGGGGTCAAGGCAGACGGGGGAGCCAGGTGGGAGGGAGACAAGTGGTGACGTGGGAAGATGGGTGCGCCCCCAGGCCCTGCTGCCTCCAGCTCTCTGCTGCCCTGAGGCCCCCTGGGAAGTGTGCCTGCTGCCCCACTGGACAGGCGAAGACCCCCATATGTGTCTCAAGACAGCTGAGATGCCGAGGGGGCCCCATTCCCTCATGCCTGAGTTGTGCAAACTGGAGATTTCATCCGAGGGAAACCCTCACAGCCCCTTGCCTCTGTTTCCTGAACTCAGAATTGAGGGCTCCTGTCAACTTGAGCATTGGTATCCCTGGTTTATGTGCCATCCTCCCTTCCTGGGACTTCTGAAAGCATAGTTTGCTTTTGGGAAACCAGGGCCACAATAAAAAGGACAGTCAGCCACATCCCCCATGTCTCAGAGAAAGAAACTGAGGCCTGGAAAGGGGGGCGTGAGGCACCAGGGGTACAAAGCCAGCAGGACAGCCAAGCCCCCGGCCCAGCACTGAGGGAGGGTGCAGAGGGGCTCCCAGCTCCCCTCCATGGCTCTGCCAGGCCCGCCTCAGATGTTCTCTTGGTCCTGGGTCTGAGTTACTTTTTTTAAACTTTATTTTGAAATAATTTCACAATTACACAAGTTGCAAAGAATTCCCATACACACTTCACCCAAATTCACCAAGTGCATGCATTCATATTTGCCACGCTTGTTTGTGTGTACAACATGCTTACTCTGTGCACATGCATGTATATATATATATACATGCTTCCATGTATGTGTATATACAGGTGTACATGTATGAATATTTTTCTGAACCGGATTGCAGATAATATGTTCATTTACTCCTAAATATTTCAGTGTGTATTTCCTTAGGGCATTTACTTAAATCATCACAGTACCACTGTCAAAACCAACAGATTGAATGTTGATAACACTCTTAGGACCAGTCTGAGCTGTGACTATTCAGATGTCATCAATTGTGCCAGTAGTGTCCTTTCACAGTAAAAACAGGGAGGGTGGGAAGGGAGTTGAGGCCCAGGAGCCAATCCCAGGTCGCCCTTGTCATCCCCCGTCATGTCTCTGATGCCGTCTTTAGTCTGAACAGTCCCTCGGTCTGTGTGTTTCATGACACTGACATTTATGAAGCATGCGAGTCTGGTATTTTGTAGACTGTCTCTCGGTTGGGATTGTCTGATGTTTACTCCTGAGTTTAGCTTCAGATGGTGTACTTTTTGGCAGGAATACCACAGGGAAGTGAGCATGTGTCCTTCTGAGTACACTATCAGGAGACATGTGTCTGTCAGCCTCATTCCTGGAGATGTTAGCTCTGACCACTTGGTTACGGTCTTGCCTGCCGTCTCTCTCTGCTGCAGAGTTCCTGTTCCTCCCTTTACAGTTTATGATGAAGTATGTTTGTTCTAGTGCTTAATTTCTTAAAATGTCTTTTTCATGTGAATTTACTTTTGAAAGACTGTTTATGTCACTGAAAAGAGAAAACCAGCATCACTTGGCATGGATAAAAATACTAAGTGCCAAAGTCATTAACTTCTGGACAAATACTAAAGCCAGCTAAAGGCACAGGGCTCCCAGCTCTTTGTCAAAAAGTCAAGTTAGCAACTGTCACGTGATAAACTCTAGCATCAAAGTGGAACTTTCTTCTCCAGGTAACCATAAGGATTGGCCAAGAACCAAAAACCAGTCACAGTCTAACTGGGTGTCTCTCAGGTTTATCCCAGGCCATCTCCATGGACCCCCTAAGACTGGTGCTTAGAGGCTTTTCAGTCAGATTTTTAAGTCCCAGCTGGACTAGGGCCTTCACCTCCCCAAGCCTCAGTTTCCTTCTCTGTAAAATGAGGAAGATAGTGGCCCCTGTTGAAGGGCTCAAATCTCCTGCCTGCCAGTGCAGGAGATGCAAGAGACGAGGGTTCAATCCCTGGGTCGGGAAGATCCCCTGGAGGAGGAGATGGCAACCCACTCCAGTATCCTGGCCTGGAAAATCCCCTGGACAGAGGAGCCTGGCAGGCTACAGTCCAATGGGTATCAGAGAGTCAGACGTGACTGAGCTGTGAAAGCAGTTGAAAGGCTCTTGCACATTAGGTAAGATGGTGATGGCCCCGTAGTTGATTCTTGCCAGTGATGCCATCAGTGGTGGTGGTGTGTCAGACCCAGAGCAGGTTGGCCCAAGAAGCCTTCCCCTTTCTCGGGCCCCCTTCCTCTGTGTGGGGGCCAGTTGCCGAGGAGGGCATGTCTGTTGGGCAGCCTCTGAAGCAGTCCGAGGGTGGTGTAACTGGTGCCCAGGGAGCCAGGTGATGCTGGTATCCTCGTAGCTGGCAGCCCCTGCCCCAAGCCTGGGGGTGGCTGGGACCTGGTTCCAGTGTCAGTCACCCCCTGAGGGGCAAGCTCCATTCCTGGGAGTCCTTCCTGTCGGGGGCCTTGGCTCCGTGGTTGTAAATAACTGCATTTCCAGTTTCCCCTGAGCGTCACCCCATGAAACAGGTGGGGCAGGGCTCATTATTCGCTCCATTAGACAGGGCGGAAAACTGAGGCTTGGGGAGGTTCAGGGACTCGGCCCAGACACCCCGCCGTGAGGGGGCCGCATGGCGCCTCCTGGCCACACTCCCAGTGCTCCCAGTGAGGCCTCGTCAGCAGGCGTCCCTGGGAGGCAGTGAGCACGCTGAAGCCTAGTGCGGGCCGGCTGTGGATGTCCTGCCCCATCTTGGGCACCTGCTGCTTTGCATTTGGGGCAGAGGAACCCGGCCCTGGCTCCCTTTTTGCAGGCCAGGAGTATCTGGCTAGAGTTAATGGTTTCACTTCCAGCATGTATCTGTTGCTTTCTGTTTATGACAGATGGTCTTGTTTTTTTTCATTCACGATGGTGACATAAAGATTGCTTTTAAAATTGTGGAATTTGCCGGGGAGAAACAGGCCAGTAGTTCAGGTGGTTCTTGACTGTGGAAGAACTCAGAAGGCCTCATGGAGCCTGGGGTGCGGGCCAGCTGGAGGTGCTCCTGATGAGGAGTCACCACAGAACCTGTGCTTGAGGGGCGTCAACCGCCAACTCAGAAACCAGCATCCAGACCCTCTGGAGAAAGCAGCCAGGACCCTGGCTTCCCCCAGGAGCCTGGACCCAGGCAGACAGGCGAGGTCTCCTTCGCCCTCCCGCTTCCAGCCACGCACTCATCCACCAGACACGGCAGAGGCCTTCCTGTGCATGGCCTGGTGCTGAGATGGCAGCAGAGACCCTGGGCAAGTCATATCCGCTGGCATCTGTCTTTATGGCTTTAATTGGCTGGTGGGTACATGGAGGAGGAATGGGTAGTGGGTGCCCAGCAGGCAGGGTCTTTTGAAGGACGGAAGGGTTACCCCTTTAGAAGACCCCCTGGACTGAGGAGACCCCCATTCCCACCCTGTGTGTTTCCTAGCTGAGAACAGGTGGGGACATGGAGGGGAGGGGCCGTGTGTGCTGGGTATTGCAGGCATTCCACCAACATAATTTCATGTAATCCTTGTAACAAACAGCCAGCAGTTTGTTTCAGATGGGGACACAAGCCCAGAGAGGTTAGGTGACTTGCCTGAGGTCACACAGCTAGGAAGGGGCAGAGCCTGAAGGACTCGAGACTGGCCAATTCCAGACCTCACCCAGGCTATCCCAGAGGAGCAGGAGAGTGGAACAGCCCAACTGCACAAATAATCCTCTGCCAACACGTCCAGAGCATCACCCCACCATCACCTTTAAGACAGATCTCAAAGCGTCTCCCCACAGATAACCAGACTGAGACATTGCTTCTTAAGATGAAGTAAGTGCCCAACTATCATTCTAATGACAAACCAGCCAGCCATTCCTTCTGTCCAGGTCTGGGGAGTGGCCTGGAAGGAAAGGTTACAGTTTCAGAAAGAGAAAACACCCAAAGCTAATAGCTGATAAATTGTTGGTTATGCTCTAAGGATGTCAGGAGGTGGGAGAACCCACTGCCTAGACTCTAAGCTGCAGCCTCGGAATGTTCTCAGCCCAGGGCTTCTGATGCCAGAGGAAAAAAATGAACTAGGTGCCAAGAGGAACTGAGAAAGACGATGGGGTCAGACCACAGAGGTTCAAATCCTGGCTCTGCCACTTTTGAGCTGTGTGACCTTGCTTGGTTAACTTAACCTCTCTGAGCCCCATCTGAAATTCAGGGATGATGGTCCTCCTTGGCTGTACCTCCTGGGGTGGTTTTGAGGAAGAAATGAGCTAAGCCATGAGTTGCAGCAGATAGTACAACGTGAACACAACTGCTTGATAATTTGTCAGCTGGTTTGCTGTGAGACCAGATTTGCAAGTTAAAGAAACGAGGAGGTTGGTCTCTAACAGCAGCAATGTGTGGCACAGATGAGAGGAGCCAGGACATCCTCCCACCAATAGAGGCCTGGGGCCACACCTCTGTCCTCAGTGTGCTGTGTGACTTAGGACAGGTCACTGCCCTCTGTGGGTCCCTTCTTTCTCTGGAGTGACCAATTCAGATTAGGGTCTCCCAAACCTCATATGATACCATCAGCAATTTTTGCCATATTTGCTCGTTGTCTGAGCTGTTATCTGAACTGTTATTTATGCAGTTAACACAAGTTAAACATACACAAGTGTTAATCTTTTAGTCATGTCCGACTCTTTGTGACCCCATGGACTGTAGCCCGCTGGCTCCTCTGTCCACAGGATTCTTCAGGCAAGAATACTGGAGTGGGTAGCCATGCCCTTCTCCAGGGGATCTTCCTGATCCGGGGATGGAACCCAGATCTGCACTGCAGGCAGATTCTTTACCATCTGAGCCACTGGGGTTATGCAGTCACTGTCTTCAAACTGGAGGCTCTCTTTTTAAAGTGAAATTAATGTGGAAAGAGAGGATCTTTATGGTATTACTATCAGAAAGGGAAGACTGGCATCATTCTCCATAAATAGAAGGTGACCCTGCAGATGAACAATGAGAACAGAGGGCCTTAGTGAATCCTAGTGGGAGCTGGCACCTGAGCCTGTTCCTTCTGGAAGTTAGCACGTGTGACAGAGTCGCACTAGCCAGACTGACGCCTGCCTGGGACTTAGGTTGTTTGCAGTCATGAGCATTGGGAGGGGAGTGAGGCCCTGTTCCAAATGGGGGTTCCATGTCCTCTAACAGCCCTTCCCCCCAATTCTGAAATGGGCTCAAGTTCAGTCCCCTGCCTTGAAGAGAGTGCAGTGAGCCCTGGTAATGCTGAATTGGAATAAACAATCTGCTCTGCTTTCCTGGATGCCAGAGGTCTGGGGAGCTCCACGCTGACCGCCACAGGGAACCCCAGAGTCCCCATGGAGGAGGGAGGTCTGCAGAAGGTGGGGTCCTGGTGGGATGGGAGGGGAACTCGTGAACACTTTTCTGGAGGCTGGAGCTCTCCACTGCGCTGGTTGCAGCCCTGGCTTCCCCTCCGGCCTGCCAGGTCCTGGGTCATCAGTGGGAGCTGCAGACAGTCTCTTGAGCAGTGAAAGGATGTGTTCCTAGCTGAGCCCTAGATGAATCTGACGAGGACACAAGAAACTGACCTGATGTGGCCCCTGCTAACCTCTCCGTGTCTCCCCCAGGGCTGGGCTTCCCAGGTGGCACTCGTGGTAAAGAACCCACCTGTAATTGCACAACAAATGCAGGTTTGATCCCTGGGGGAGGGCATGGCAGCCAACTCCAGTGTTCTTGCCTGGAGAATCCCATGGACAGAGGAGCCTGGTGGGCTATGGTCCATGGGGTCGCAAAGAGTCAGACACGACTGACTAACTTAGCACGCGTGCACTTATGACCAGCCTTCAACCCCTTTCCACCCCAAACCAAACTACAGGAGGTTCTGAGACCTGGTCACCAGTCCTCCCACTACCTGGCGTGTCCATACACACCTTTCCCCAGACTCGGCTCCGTCCATTCCCTGTGCTTCCTCCTGGGTCAGCATGTTACCTTGGGCTGCAATTGCTCCCTAGATGTGTTTCAAAGGCAGAGACTACACTCATCTCGGTCCCCAGTGCCCAGGTCAGGCCCTGGCATACATGGCGCGTGAGGTTATGTAGTGTTTAAAATCTCCAGTGGAAAAAGTCCTGGAGAGCTGAGCATCCTTAAACAAGTTTCTTACTCCATCTGAACCTTAGTGTCTTCATCTGTAAAATGGAATCATAATAGTACCTAACTCCTGGGGTGTTAGGAGGGTTGAATGAAATGACCTGTGTGATGCTCCATCTCAGGTGTGCAATCCCCAGGAGCAAACAATTCCAGTGCACATTGTTTATTTGGGAAGTGATCCAGGGTCTTCCCAGGTGGCACTAGTGGTAAATAACCCACCTGTCAATGCAGAAGACAGATCTTCTGGGTCAGGAAGAGTCCCCTGAAGGTGGGCACGGCAGCCCACACTAATATTCTTGCCTGGAGAATCCGATGGACAGAGGAGCCTGGGGGACTACAGTCCGTAGGGCCGCAAAGAGTTGGACACAACTGAAGCAACTTAGCAGGCTATGCCCAGGAATTAACTGATGGGGAATGGGGCAGTGAGACCAGGAAGGAATGTATCATCTAGCAGGTCACCTCCACGGCCCTGGGCTCAGTCCTGCTCAGGAGCTCTGGGAAGTAGGAAGCAGTGTAATGGAGAATATAGCTCAGAGTCACTCCAGCCACCACATGAGAGCTGGAAGGGTGAAAGTGTCAGGCTCTCAGTCACATCTGACTCTGTCATCCCATGGACTGAAGCGCACCAGGCTCCTCTGTCCATGGGATTTCCCGGGCAAGAATACTGGAGTGCTGTCATTCCATTCTCCAGATCTTCCCAGCCCAGGGATAGAACCTGAGTCTCCTGCATTGAAGGCGGATTCTTTTCCGCCTGAGCCCGCAGGGAATGGGGTATTGATTCCCAGCTTTCTGGCCTTTACTGGTTGGAAGGCAGCTGTGGAAAAATATTGGCTCTGCCTGCACTTGCAGCCTGGAGCCCAAGCAGGCTCTGGAGGCAGAGAGGCCTCAGGCAAAGAGGCGGGTCCCTGCAGCTGGAAGCTGCCAGGTTAGGGTGCCTCGGGAGGGTGAGTGGACTAAGTCGGGTGCAGCACCCACACTTTGCCTAGGGCTCATGGTGCAGAGTAGAAGCTCAGGAGATGGTACCTGCCCTGATGGTTAACTGTCTCCATCTTTATCACTATTCCCGTGTCAGCCTCGCCTCCCACAGTTAAGCAACTTCAGGCAGGTCCCAACTTCAAACAGGTCTGCACCTCTGTTTCGTAGCCTAGAAAGTGGGGACATTCATGGTTCTCAGCAGAAGCAGTTCTGTCCCCTCGGGTGGCCCTAGGAAATGGGGTGAGCGGGCATTTTTGGTGTCACCTTTGGGAGCAAAGATGCTGCCGTACACCCCAGAACAACCCACCTGCCACGTCAGAGAATTGTCCTGCCCCAAATACCAGCAACTCCTGGTGAACAGTAATACCTGTGTTTAACGTATATGTTTTTTAAATTATTATTTTCCTAATATTTATTTAATTTGGCTGCATCGGATCTTACTTGGGGCACATAGGATCTTCATTGCCCAAAGCCTTTGTGGGTTTACTTGTCCCGCAGATGTGGAATCTTAGTTCCCCAACCAGGGATCGAATCCATGTCCCTTGTGTTGGACGGTCAATTCTTATTAACCCCACCAGGGAAGTTCCTAATGTCTGAGTTTTATGTGATGCTTGATGACGTTTGCGGAAGTAGTCTGAGCTGGCATCAAAGGTGGTGAGACTCAGAATTGGGGCAGGACTCATGGGGGCTGTAAGGGAGTGGGCATGGGAATGTGAGATGCTGCAGGCACAGCTGGACCCAGAGAGAGAGGTGGGCAAGAAATGAGGACCCGGGGAGAGCCAGGTGGGGAGGATGCTGTGCCCTGGGAAGACGGGCCAGGCGGGGCTGCTGAGTAGCTTGGCTGTGGCCACAGCCTTCCTGTAGGTGACGAGGCATCTTCCCGGTAGGGTAGGAGCTGCTGCCAAGCCCTGCCCACTCCTTGGAGCTCATGTCAGCCAGCTGACCCCAGGTGACTCTGAGCAAGCTACCCCCTCCTTCCTCAGCTCCTGAGATGCCCCTCCTGGGGATTTTCTGCCAGGAGTGAGACAGCCCTTCCTCTCCCAGGTGAAACTGCACTGCTTCTCCAGCCTGGTCCTTAGAAACCAGACACATTAAGATTTTTTAATAAAAGATCATAGGGGACTTCCCTAGCAGTCCAGTGGCTAAGACCTCTCCCAGTGTAGGGGGTAAGGGCTCGATCCCTGGCCGGGGAGCCAAGATCCCACATTCCCCACATTTGTGCTAAGTCCTGTCCAACTCTGCGACTCCATGGTCTGTAGCCTGTCAGGCTCCTCTGTCCGTAGGGGTTTCCAGGCAAGAGTACTGGAGTGGATTGCCATTTCTTCCTCCAGGGGATCTTCCTGACCCAGGGGTCGAACCCACCTCCCCTGCATCTCTTGCACTGCAGGCGTATTCTTTACCTCTGAGCCACCAGGGAAGTCCTAAGACTCCACATACCTCCTGGCCAAAAAACCCAAAGCATCAAACAGAAGCAATATTGTAACAAATTCAATAAGGACTATAAAAATGGCCCACCCCAGAAAAGGAAAAAAAAAGTTACAGGACAGCAGCGCCAGCCTAAGGTCAAGGTTCCTGGTGGTTCCCCAAGTTCAAACCTCTTGATGGATGGGGGCAGGTCAGTGCTTCAGTGCTAGTAACGCCCCTTTGTCCCTCTTGCCAGGCCTGCTTCCCTCGAAAGCTCCGTGCCAACAGAGAGGTTCCTGTCCGGGCCCAGGACGGTGGGACAGAGAGATTGAGAATGGACGCCAAGGTCCGGAAGGCACGTGCCCCCGCCCAGAGGGTGAGGCAGGGGTGCCCGGAGACCTCGCCTGCCTGCGGCGTCATGCACACAGCCTCACCCTGGCTTCCGACCTTCCGCCATCTCAGTGGATGTTTACATGAACCCAGCCAGAGTCAGCCTCCTTGCTTTCCACCCCCGACTGCATCTGCTTACCCCACTTAACCTTCGGAGAGAGAGGACACGTCATACACAAAAGCGACTCCCAGCTCCGTTTGATGCCAGTGGAGCTCTAAGCCCTATGGGGTCTGTCCCGAGGCCCGGCTTAGATGCAGCGACTGCTTCCGGGAGAGACTCAGAAGGAAAAGAACACGTGGGGGGCTGCGGGTGGGGTTTGGACTCATTCATTTCAAGTTGTTTGCTCGCCATCAAGTTGCCAGAACTGATACATTGTGCCAGGGGTGGGGACAGCCACTCCTCTGGCCAGAAATATTTTTGGAAAATGTGAGTGGTATGAATACTTGACTTCGATAAACCTGTAAAAGCAATACTTAGGAGGCTAACTTCTTTCAATTAAAAAATGTATGCAACTCCAACCCGTGGGGGCCCTTCTTTTTTTGTCTTTTGAGATTTTGGAAAGGAGTTCTTACACAGAACCTCTGATAAAAGGGCAGAAGAGTCAGGACCTCCACAGTTGGAGATCCAGTGGGGCTTGGAGGGTCTATCCAAGCTGGGCTGGTGTGGGAGTCCCACCTGGGCCCCCTCCTGGTGTCCACAAGCCTCTGACAAGCCAGGACCCATCTCGGGTGTGGTGGGAAAGGCCTGATGGCCAAGCTGAAAATCAGGCCCGAATCCCAGAGAAGTTGGAGGTGGGGATCCCCTGTGTGTGTTGGGCGTGTGGTGGTGGTGGTTAGTGGTTAAGTTGTGTCCGACTCTTGGCACCACCATGAACTGTAGCCTACCAGGCTCCTCTATCCATGGTATTTCCCAGGCAAGAATACACTCCAGGAAATCCCATTTCCTTCTCCAAGGAAGGATCTTTGCAACCCAGGAATCAAACCTGCATAATTCCTTACCCCTGAGCAGTAAGGCTCCCTAGAGATGAGGGGAGTGAGAGGGTGAGGGAAAGAGCAAACGGATGACTGAAGTCAGGTCCACTTGCAGCAATTCTCTCCAGTTTGCAGAACACCTGATGCTTTGCAAAGTACCTTCATGTACACACCGTGTTTAAGAAGGAGTGGCTGGTCAGCTCCATTCTACAGGTGAGGAGACTGAGGTGTGGGAGAGGAAAGGCCTTCGGGGGATTCTAAGAAAGGGTGCTGAGAGGTGAGAACGGAAGACTTTTGAGAAAAAGGAGCGGAAGGAGGGAGACGTTTCTTTGGGGGAGAAGCCTAAAGGGAAAAGCAAGTGTTTAAAAGTGCATGGACAAGACTTCCCTGGCATCCCAGTGGTTAAGACTCTGCTTCCAGTGCAGGAGACGTGGGTTGGATCTCTGGCTTGGAAGATCCCCTGGAGAAGGAAATGGCAACCCGCTCCAGTATTCCTGCCTGGGAAATCCCATGGACAACAGAGCCTGGTAGGCTACAGTCCATGGAATCGCAAAGAGTCAGACACTGAAAAAAGAGACATGACTAAGCGACTGAACAACAACATATATATACAATTTAAATGCCTTAAAAAATAAACAGGACTTCCCAGGTGGCACAGTGGTAAAGAGTCTGCCTGCCAACGTAGAAGACGCACAATACATGAGTTTCATCCCTGAGTTGGGAAGATCCCCTGGAGGAGGAAATGGCAACCCGCTCCACTACTCTTGCCTGGGAAATCCCATGGACAGAGGAGCCTGGTGGGCTACAATCCATGGGGTCACAAGGAGTCAGACACGACTGAACACCCATGCATGCACACATCTCTCATTTAAAGTCGTCACCGTGAATAATTATAGCCTCTGATCTCATTTTGTCACCGTGAACAGATCAAAAGCAGCGGGGATGGTCATGCCCACCTCACCTGACTGAAGGGTGCTGTAGATGCCTGGACCAGAAGGAGACTGTCTTCCTGTGGTTGCACACGTGGGAGTTGCCTGGAGTCCACAAATCCCACACGTGCAGGGACACCGTGAGGGGTGATGCCCCGGTACAAGGCTGGATGCCCTTAGCCCCCAGGGCACGTGGGGCCTTCCTTCCTTAGAGGGCTTCCCCTAAGGCGGAAGGCACCACCTTTCTGTGAGGACATCCAGCTAGACAGCTGGATCAGAATCCCTCTGATGCTTTTGACCCTCAACTCTACTCTCTGGGAAGAGGGGGAGAGTCTGGGAGCCAGGCAACCAGACTGGGGCACAGGCAGCTCCCACAGCCGCCAGGAAATAGCCAAGCTGTCCCAAATCAGGGCCTCTGACCGAGCAAGCCATGCTCCAGTGAACAACACCAGCCAACCTGGCAGTTCTCTATGTAGACAGCAAAGCTGCCAGGTCCCTTCCAGGCTCGCCACGGCCAGGGCCCGACGCCAGCTCAACTAAGCAGCGGCTCCCAGGATAGAGTGGCGGGGCAGAGACAGGGGAAAATGCAAGGTAAAGCTCACAGTGCTTCACCCTTGTTGACTGCCGAGTCGTGAATTTTCCAATGAAGGGTAGGAAGCCGTAGGGAAAATCCTTTCCCCAAAGACAGGACTGGAGCCAAAGTGGACTCTGCTGTGTGTGTTGGGCTGTGTGGGTGGGTGGGGGTGGAAGGCTGGAGGGGTCTGGGGAGGGGAGGAGAGCAAGGGTCCCGGTCAACTGGCTGTAGAATATGGCAGAAGTGATGCTGTGTGACAGCCAAGGCTGGCTTATAAAAAGGACACGATTTCTCCCCGTGGTCTCGGTCTCCCCCTCCTAACTTCTCTTCCTGTTGGTGTGATCACCCTTCAACCCAGCCACCAGGCCGTGAGGAAACCCCCACATGGAGAGCCCCCGCCCCACTTAGAGGCAACGAGGCCCCCAGTCAGCAGTCAGCATCAGGTGCCAGGCATACAAGAGACAGAGCCTTCAGACGACCCCAGCTGACCCGGAGCAGGGCAGAGAGATGAGCAGTCCCCGCCAAGCCCTGCCCAAAAGACAGATGTTTAAGAGCAGAATAAACATCGGTGCTGTTTTTAGCCACTGCGTTTTGGGGTGGCTTGTGATGCGTTAGTTAGCCAGAAGAGTGTGCACCCCAAACTTAGTAATCACAATGTAAACACAGGATCTGCCCTTGGGATTAAACGACAGATTTATATGTAGTGGAAAAAACAAACAGGAAATGGAGGCAAAAAGGCGAATGTGGTCCAGGCCACGGCCCCACCCCTCCTCCGTTAGTGTATCGTCAGCTCTTTCCCCGAGAAGGTCCAGTGCGTATGGCCAGGCCTAGCTTTGGCCTCGGTGAAAAGAGTCAGTGCAAACCAGTGAGTCCCAGAGACAGAAGGCAGCTGCTGAGAATTTCCAGCGGTCGTGCTTTGGGAAATGAACAGGCTGGATGATGCTCACAGGCATCCTTGGAGCCGGTCCTGCTAGGAGAGCAGCCTGGAAACGTGCTTTCCCCCCAGGCCACAAGGGACCTGGGCAGGCGGATCTGTGGCTGCCTCATCCATCGCCCTGGCCTTGGCCACGGCTGTCTGCAGTGTCCTTCGGGGAATGCCCTCAGGGCTTCTGGGCGTTCAGCAATGGCCCCCGGGTGCCCGCCCACCTGCCAGAGCCTCGGTGGCTGAGCAGGGCTGACATCCACCCGGGGATCCGAGGGGTCGGTCCACAGAGCAGGCAGCCGGTCCTCTCCCCAGCTGGGCGGGGGCTGACCCTGAGTCACCGGGGCTGGGCACCACAATACCACGTCCCACGGGACACAGGCAGAGAAAAGCTGTGTCCCCAAAGAACCAGGCGAGGTTCCAGCACGGTCAGTGTCCTCGGAGAGTGTGCTGTGGGAGGCTGGGAGAGGGGAAATAAGGAAGCTTTAGGACAGGGCAGGTCAGCACACGGCGAGAGCGTGGTCGAGCCTGGGGATGGGAGGGGTGCGGGGATGGAGGAGGGGACATCCCAGGTCAGGGGGCGAACGGAAGCGAGAGGACAGTCACATGCACAGAAATTGGTAGAACGAATTCCTCTGAAGACAGGGCCGGGCAACGGGGCAGCCCGAGGACTGAGATAGCAGCCGGGCTAGCCGGGACATCCTCGGAGGAAGACCTTCCAATGCTGAGGGCCGCGGGGCATGCATGCAGACCTGCCTGTCCTTTCCAGGGCCCCAGACATGACCACAGGGAGGATCCCCAGGGCCCAAGTCCTCAGAGCCTTTAGAAGACACCCCAGCAGAGAAGGAGGTGGAGTAGAGGGGCAGCAGACAGAACACGGGTCCAGGAGCGGTCACCCAGCTCCTAGCCACTGCCCCGCCCACCTTTCCCAAATACTGACTTCCTGGGACCCTGTACCTGGAGCCTCCTGGGGCTCTCCCCTCCCAAGCTCACCTCAGTTCTCTTGTCCCAGCCGCAGCCTGGATCATCTCAGAATGATTCGTGGGTCCAGCTGCTGCAGGTGTTCCTGGACGCCAAAGGGGATGGTGGGCGTCCACATCCTGTGAGGGGCCGTGGCACACGGAGGCCAGGTCAGAGGACGGGGGGGTGGTCCGGAGTCCCCAGCACAAACTGCCTCCAAATTCCACCTCCACCCAGCTTCGTGTGGGGTCATGGGGACACCAGAAGTCTAGTGACCCCGCCTTTTTAAACTTGATTCTGCTTCAAGGAGATAGTGAAGGACAGGGAAGCCTGGCGTGCTGCACTCCCTGAGGCTGCAAAGAGTCGGACACAACTGAGTGACCGAACCACAACTGGTGAGAACTTGCTGTGTGACCTCAGAAAGGTTAGCTAACCTCTCTGTGCTTTCTTCACATCTGCATAATGAGTCTTATAAGAGCCACCCTACTCGTCTTAGCAAGAGATGAGTGATTATGTACACACCAGTGGTTTGAAAGATTAT
Organism: Bos taurus; assembly: GCF_002263795.3. Lineage (NCBI taxonomy): Eukaryota > Metazoa > Chordata > Mammalia > Artiodactyla > Bovidae > Bos > Bos taurus. The sequence goes on along the minus strand of NC_037352.1, from coordinate 9,599,796 downwards.
AAAGTACAGTATCGGACAGTGGACATCATAGTGAGGTAATAATAAGTAAGTCTGAATCATATGAAATTGACCGTTGTATAGGTCAACAGTGGAGGAGGGCATAGCAACCCACTCCAGTGTTCTTGCCTGGAGAATCCCCATGGACAGCGGACCCTGGTGGGTTACAAAGGGTTGCAAAGAGTCGGACACAACTGAGCGACTAAGCACAGCACAGCACATAGGTCAACAGATAAAAGCGATTTCGTCTTGTTCAGCTTACTATATCGAGTCTTTTCGTGTACCAGACACTGTCCTAAGTATCTTGACTAATTTAAACCCCACAAAACTGCTTGGGAGTAAATATTATTATCACTCCCATTTTACAGATGAAGAAACTGAGGCCAGGGAATTCCCTGGCAGTCCAGTGGATGGGACTCAGCGCTCTCACTGTTGAGAGCCTGGGTTCAATTCTTGGTCAGAGAACTAAGATCCCCTAAGCTGAAGCAAAAAAAAGAGACTGAGGCCAGTGGGGTGACATGTCTTGTTGCCCATGGTCACACTCTGGAGAGAGGCAGAGTGGAATTTGAGCTCAGGTGAACCCCACGCTGACTCCCCCTCCATCTTGGCCAAGACTTACGCCAGTGTCTTCACCTGAGGGCACTTTCTCAGGCCAGCGGCAAGCTGCTGAGCCCCAGCGGCTGTGAACTTGTTGTACTGGACGCTGGGGAGAGAAAGCCATTGTGGATCCTGGCCCTGGGGACCATCCAGCCTCAGACCAAGGTCAACACCACGCTCTCGACAACCAGCCCTTCCCAGGATGCCAGCAAGAGACCCTCGGTCCTCCCAAGCCCTGCCCGCATGGCCCAGGCTCCCACACTCACTCCAGCACCCGGAGGGACACCATGTCTGGAAGCGCGTGCGCCAGGCTCTCGGCTCCCGCGTCGCAGATACAGTTATTGTACAAGCTGTGGGAGACAGAGGTCAGGCCAGGGGTCGGGGGTGCTGGGGCGTCAGGGCCTGGCAGCAGACACACCAGCTGGGACTACTGCCCCATTCGACAGAGGGGAAAACCGAGTAACTTCTCCGTGGTTACTCCGTGAGTCTGGGGAAGCAGCAGGACTGAGTGGAGGTAGCTTCCTGCCAGGGACACCTCAAGTTCAAATCCCAGCTCTGCAGCTTGTTGCCTGACTTTTGGCAAGTTACCCAGCATCCCTGTGACTCAGTTTGTGCCTCCATAAAATGGGCATGTTAGAGTAATAGTGGGGAAGAGTAAATAAGTTCATGTTGGTAAAAAACCCAGAACAGGGCCCAAAACGTGGAATGAACTACTTGTTAACTATGGTTATTATATCTCCCGGGGGGGGTTGTGAGGTTATATCAGTTACTGTAGTACACCCAGCACTGGGGATATAGCAGGGAAAAGCGAGACCCAGAGTCACTGGGCAGGCTTGGCTTTCTATAGGGTACTCAGTCACCATCAGCAGTGTCAAAAATAGAACACGGGTGTTGTGGATGCCTCATTAACAAGAGTCCTTATAACAAGCCAGGTGCGGCCGCGGTTCTGATTTCAAGGCCGTGACTCTGCCTCGACCCGGCCTCAGAGCAGCGCTGCAGGACTGCATGAAAACGCAGCAGGTCTACACTGCGGCAAAGGGATTCACGCTACACTCCGGGGACCCCTGAAGTCATGAGTTGGCTCGCACCAGGGGAGGAACCAGGGAGAGGTTTCGCAATCTCTTCCTGGGATGGACCTTAGAAACAAGGGGGCCCTTCCTCCCCCACACAGGGAGAGGATTCTTCCCATATTTCACTGATGCCAAGATGTACGTGTTCACATTTGAAAATCACTGAGATCAGGATGTGTCTGATAATCAAAGGATGTCATCATTTAGTTAACAGTGTTTTGTCCTCTTAATGATGTCTTACCAATGGAAGGCATCTTAAAGTCCTTAAAATATGAGGTTTGTTTTTTTTTTCATTTTTTGGCCATGCCGTGCAACTTGCAGGATCTCAGTTTCCCAGTCAGGGATAGAACCTGGGCTGCAGCAGTGAAAGCCCAGAATCCTAACCACTTGGCCACCAGGGAACTCCCAATGTGAGTGAGGTTTTTTAAAGTGTCACTCAGGTCACACATCACCCCCACCGGGCCCACCTGCTTCTCCATTCACACCGGAAAACCCCCAGTCTCCCTCCTGACCCTAACGAAGGTCTCCCTGTATGGTCTGGCCTCCCCTGACCTCTCTCTCCTCATCTCCCACTCTGGGCCTAGTTCCTTATATCCAGCCACAGGGGCCCACCCCCCTTCTGGCTCTGAAGGACCCAACCCCTTTCCCACATCAGGCCCTTTGCATCTGCATCCCACAGAAGGGGGAGGGCCACCTCCTCAGAGCTCTCCTGACCTCCCTGGTGAATTCAATCCTCCCTATTGTCCTCTCCCTGGCCTTTGTTAGTTTCCTTCTTCCCAGCATGAATCAGCGTTTCAAATACTGTTTCCTCATGTGCTTATTTATTATGCAAGGAGCTCAAAAGTAAGACCTGTGCTAGTTTTGTTCAAGCTGTATCTCTAGTTCCTAGCACCGGTTCTGGCCCACGGTTGATATTAAAGAATCTTAGATGCCCTCACAACTCTAGGCAGTGCCAACATCGACTGTACAAGCTGCACAGCACACAACCTATACAATGGCACGCAGGGACCCTGGCTGGAAGGTTAATGGACTGGAAAGACCATCAGTACCGGGCACCACCAGGGGCCAGGCTATGAGTGAAAGTCGTTCAGTCTTGTCCGACTCTTTGCGACCCCATGGACTGTACAGTCCATGGAATTCTCCAGGCCAGAATACTGGAGTGGGTAGCCTTTCCCTTCTCCAGGGGATCTTCACAACCCAGGGGTCAAACCCAGGTCTCCCGCATTGCAGGTGGATTTTTTACCAGCAGAACCACAAGGGAAGTCCAGGGGCCAGGCTGGAAGTAATCAAAAGCAAGATGTGCTATTCCAAGCCTCACCAGAAGGTGGCAGTGTAGGCATGGACCGGTGTCTGAGTGACAAGAGCCAGCCAAGGCTGCCTGTGCACGGTCAGCCTTCCAGAAATCACTAACCCTGGACTCCAGAAAAGGCTCAGTCTTGCCATCCCCTGGGGAAGGAGGACCAATATTTATTAAGCACCAGAGCCAGGCACTGCACCAAGAGTTTTCTGTAGGCCATAGATACGGTACTCATTTTCCAGATGAGGAAACAGACTTGGGATGAGAAAACGACTTGCCCAGAATTTGCCCTTCCTCCGGGGGCTGCTAACCCTCTTGTCCAGGGTAGTGTCATCGCCCATCTCCAGCAGGGTGTGTTCGTGTTGGGTTTTAGGTGGGTGCCCCCCACTCCCCAACCCCACCAAACTGTGCAACACCAGCCCAACAGAACAGCCTGTAGCGACTGCTTCCAGGGACCTCGCGGCCGGTAACCAAGGGGGCTCTCTGCCCACCCCAAGCCCACCAGCTCAGCACCTGACGGACGGGGACCCCACTCACCTCAACCTGAGGAGGGACGTGGCCAGCGCGGGCAGAGCCTCGGCCAGCTTGCAGGCACCCACGTCGGTGATGTTGTTCTGGGACAAGCTGCAGGGGTGCAACAGGGGGAGGGCTCAGGGCCAAACCTGAATGCCCCTACCCACCAGCGCTCATGCCCCAGGCTCGGGCAGAGCTGGGGACCTCGGCTTCCTCACAGGGCGGCCCAGGGCAGCAAATGCAAGACAGAGCAGTGGGTGCTGAACTGTGTGAGGGGCACTGCGGGTAAACTGGACCAGTGAAAGGATGCCAGTCACATGCTGAGGCTGAGCGGGACGACGGGGTGAGGATGCAGGTGAGAGAGACTGCGCTCCTCCCACGCCTGTTCTATGAGTTCACAGCATCCCTTCTTTTCCCTCTGGACCACTTTTCAGACTGTCATTACATGAGAGTTCACATTATTTGTTTGAGCTCCTCGAGGTGAGGGGTCGGGTCTGTTTTGTTCATTACTGTAAACATGTGCCTAGAGTCATGCAAAGTACATAGGAGGTGCTCAGAAGATACCTAAGTGGGGAAGGGAACGTAGGAGACAGAGATGGAGGGAGGAATCAGGGAAGGGAAGAAGGAAGGAAGGGACATGGGAGTGAAATCTAGCTCACTCACATTATCTCCTTAAACACTCCAAATTACTTAAGAAGTCTCAGTGTCCCTCCATCAGGGAAATCCCTAATTGGTTCTGGTGAATTCTGTGGCTTCCCTGATAATGGTTGTGGAGTAGAGTGTGCATGACGTTTAACGATCCCTCTAGGTTCAGTAAAAAAAAATCATGCTGATCCTCCTGCCTCATCCATCTCCCACTCCCCCAAACCCAGAACAGTTTTTTTTTTTTTAATCAAAATTTACTATTTTACTAACAATCTTTTACTGATAAATCCTAACCTAGCTCTCACCCTCAGTCTAACTTTCTCTCATTAGACACTGCTTACATTCATTACTGCACACTTCACAATTATGATGGTTGTTTGTTGGTTTATTGTCTCCCCTCCCTAGAAGATCTCTGAGGCCAGGGACTTTGCTTTGCTAAAAGCTGGGTCTCCAGGGCATTGAACTGTGTCTGCACATAATAGGTGCTTCTTACATATTTGTTGATTAAATGAATAAATGATTAGTAGAATGGCTGATTAAAGAAATGACTGAATGAGTGAATGGGTGCATGACTAAACAGATGCATGATTGAATGGATGAGGGAATGAAAGAAAAGGCGGGACTTTGGGGACAAATGCAGCAAGAAGGGCAAGCCCAGCCCACTCACTTGAGTGTCTCCAGGGCCTTCAGCTGAGGGAAGGTGGCTGAGAGCTGGGCGACACCCTCGTCCCCAATCTTGTTCTCGCTCAGCGAGTCCAGGCTGCAGGTAGAATCAGATGGGGGGCATCAGCCAGCACCCCAGAGGCCACCTGACCCTCCCCCACCCTCCAACCCAGCAGCAGCCTCCTCCGGTCCCCCGACCCCTGGGCACACCATGGCCAGATGCAGCTGAGCTCCAAGAATATGAGAGCGTCTTCATCACCTGGGAGCACCAGGTGGCCAATCAGGGGACAAGGCTCTGACTCCCCACGGACCTGAATCTCTGTTCTTCCTTGAAGCCCCATGAGCTGGGGCAAGTTCCCCAAACTCTCGAGACCTGAACTGTACAACTGGGATCACATTCCTCACCCCTACATCCCCCGTGGGGTTGCTGGGAGCAGCACAAGAGGGAAAAAGAGTCAAAGGTCACAAAAGGATTCAACTTCTTTTTATTGTTTCCATCTCTCGTCCCTTCCCTGCAGTGGGGGCATCCGGTCACTCACACCAGCCACACTAAGGAAGCAGGGAGAAGGGGACAAACAGGGCCAGGGCTTGGAGAAATTCCAGGGTTTATACTCACTCTAGATGCTGAAGGGAAGTAAAGGCCTCAAGGATCTTCACCAGTTTAGGAAAAACCTGTGGGCCCAAGACAGGGCCCAGCCTAGGAAGCAAAGAGCAGAGTCAAGACCCTGAAACAGCCATGGCCCTGCTATTCAACCCCACAGAAGGCAGGCCCACCTGAGACCTTACCTCCTCCCTGCCCTCCTGGTGGGACCCCAATCCTTTCTACTTCAGGCAGATTTCACAAAACCCACTCAAGAGGCCTGCTGGGCTCCCAGCTGGGGGCTCCCCAGCCTTCATCTCCACGTGGGGAGCCAGGGCTCACTCCTGCCATTATCCATGTAGACCCTTCTCCCACCCTGGCCTGGGGAAATGGTTCCCAGATGCTGGCCTGAGGACCCACCTCCAGCCCTGAGAAAGATAACTTACATATTTTCCATTGCTATTTCATAACAAACAGAACCATTTCTTGAGCACTTTTTATATGCCAAGAACATGCCGGGTTCATCACTCAGATCTCATTTAATCCTCACAATGACTCTGAACTAGGAGCCCTTCTTAGTCCCATTTTACAGATGGGGAAACCAAGGCACAGAGAGGTTAACTAACTCACGTAAGGCCACACAGCCTGGATGGACATTTAGAACAGACTTCAAGGGAATGAGAAAAAGAAAGATGGCAAAGGGCTCTCTCTCTCTTTTTAATATGGTTAAATTACTCAAGGTAAAGAACCATCTTTTATTCTGAAATTATATCCTTTGAACTTTTTTGACATCATAATGCTTCATTTTTGATAAAATTATGGTGCCATCAGTGGCTATTTCTCTTGTTTGAATGAACATACCTGATATAAATTAAAAGATGGTAACTTCACAGAGTCACTGAAATTCACTTTGAAATATTCACAATCTTTGAAACCCCAAAGCCTAGGAATCATCAGCCTTAATAAAAGGTCACGAGAGGGGGATCAGAAATCCGACTTGAATCTGGGCTGGCTTCCCTGGTGGCTCAGATGGTAAAGAATGTGCCTGCAACGCAGGAGATCTGGGTTCCATCCCTGGGTCAGGAAGATCCCCTGGAGAAGGAAATGGCAACCCACTCCAGTGTTCTTGCCTGCAGAATTTCACGGACAGAGGAGTCTGGTGGGCTACAGTCCATGGGGTTGCAAAGAGTTGGAAATGACTGAGTGACTAACACTTTTCACTTAGCTTCTCTAGGACCTTTTGGACAAATCCCTTCATCTCTGAGTCTCAGTCTTCTCAAAGTTAGTCCCAGTCTTGAAGGATTTTTAAAAGATTAAGGAATTCATTTACTAAATATTGATTGCTTGCCTATAGGGTGCCAGACCCACCAAACGTGGCAACGCAGATCGCCGTGAACAGAAGAGACAAAAGTCAAAGCCCTCGTGGAGCTAACATATCAAGGGGCAAGATGGATCATCAGAGAAACTGGTAAACTGTCCGGTACGGGAGATTATACGTGATGCGGAGAAAAGCCCAGCGCGAGCGGGGCAGAGCTGTACTTTCAAATACGGGAGACAGGAAAGGCCTCTCTCAGGGATCTCCGTGGTGGTCCAGTGGTTAAGACTGCACCTTGCAGTGTAGGGGACACAGGTTCAGTCCCTGGCGGGGGATCTAAGATCCCACACGCCACGGAAAAACGAAGCCTGCGTGCCACAACTAGAGAGCTCATACACAGCAAGGAAAAATCCCGCATGACGCAACAGAGATCCTTCGGGCTGCAACTGAGATCTAGGAAAGCCAAATATAATAAATAAATGAAAATGTTTTAAAGTTTGTTTAAAAAAAGAAAAGATCTCTCTTGCTGAAAACCAGAAGAAAGTGTCGGCATGGGCCATGCAGACACCTGGGGAAAAGAGTCCTGGGCAGAAGGCACAGCCAGTGCAGAGGCCCAGGGGTTGGACCAGACCTGCTGCTAAGTCACTTCAGTCGTGTCCGACTCTGTGCGACCCCATAGAAGGCAGCCCACCAGGCTCCCCCGTCCCTGGGATTCTCCAGGCAAGAACACTGGAGTGGGTTGCCATTTCCTTCTCCAATGCATGAAAGTGAAAAAATAAAGTGAAGTCGCTCAGTCGTGTCCGACTCTTAGCAACCCCATGGACTGCAGCCTACCAGGCTCCTCCGTCCATGGGATTTTCCAGGCAAGAGTACTGGAGTGGGGTGCCATCGCCTTCTCCATGGACCAGACCTAGTGAGGTTGAAAAGCATCAAGAGGATGCACATGGCTGCAGAGTGCAGGAGGCAAGGCTGAAGAGGTAAAGGGGGCCTGAATCAGGAGAAGCGTCCACCAGCACAGCCCCTGCTGGGTTCCGAGTGGCTGAGCGGCCTCATCTATAGGTAAGTGAGGCCAACAGGTTACCCTACGTGGTAGCTGCCAGTCCCACGCCCAGAATAGTCCCTTCCTTCCTTCCTTCTTTCCTCAGAACTTCTCGGGGCTTCTGGCCTGCAGGTGGCTAACCTCTGGGTTTTGGATTGTGTTCTACCCCACGGCTGCTGCTCCCCAGAGCACAGTTCCGACCTCAAGCTAGGGGCTTTTGAAGCTGAAAATAATTCAAAGCCAGAATGGGTCCTTGGTACTTGTTTTCGTATGTTTCCTCTTTTCAGCAACACTTTTTTTTCTTTAACCTCTGCACAAATTTGGCATCTTGTCTCTCTCTGCTCAAAAGAAGAGATGCTTGGCTTTTTCTGGAGGGCCAGGGGAGCAATGATCAGGAGGAGCAGGCAGCTTGTGGGTGCCCCATCAAGGACCCTGGGCAAGTTACTTAATCTCACTAGGCCTCAGTTTCTTCATCTGTAAAATGGGGGCAATAATGACGATCTCCCAGCTCTTAAAATTAATGAGATTACATACAAAAGGCACTGAGTACACTGTAGGTGCTTAATAGTTCCTTCCTAATCGTCAGATGGTTTAAAATCCCTAACAAGGTCCAACTATGAATTTAGCTTTTTCCCGCATTGGAGCAAGAGCCAGCCAGGCTGATCTGACATTTGTGACTTTGGACAAACAATTTATCCTCTCTAAGGTCTCAGTGTTTGCTTCTGTACAATGGGGAGATAATAACAATTTCTCCACCCAGCATGGTTCATTCCCATTCCTTTGCCTAGCTTCAGTGCTTCAATCACCTGCTCCAGGAAGCCCCCTAAGTCTGATTCTCATAGCCCTTGAGTTTCCAGCCACTAATCACAGCAGCAGGTGGTAATTTTACACCAGACAGCAAGCTGATTGAGAACAGTGGCCTTGGCCATAGGAGTAGATCTGTTGAATGAGTGGATATGAATGAGCATCTTCACCAGCAAATGGGCCAATTAGCTTCACCCGTGAGACCCTCCAGGACTAGCCTGGACTGGCCATGCCCCAGCTGCTGGAAGCTGGTTTCCAGAGTGGTGGGGGAGGACGAGAGGATAAGAATAATTCTGAGGGCTGATCTGCATTCTGGTGGCATCAGCCCAGCTAACGCTGGAGGAGAAACCTCATGGGAATCCGAGACGCTCCACCCCTTGGCTTACGCAAACTCCAGCTTCTTTAAGTCTCGGACAGCAGGGAGCTCCCCAGCTGCTGCTTCAGAGGAGCTTCTTGTCCTGGAGAGAACGGGCAACGTCAGTGGAGAGCTGGCACAGTACCATCACTGAGCCCCTTCCTCTGGGTCTTAGTGCCCCAGGGCCCAGAATTCCCTGGAAGGACAGCCTTCCTCAGGCTTCTGTTGTCCCCTTGTTAAAAAGAAAAGAACCTCCAAAAAGGATATTGTTAAGGCATCACTGTGTGTTTCACACAAAAGAGCCTTAGAGGAGGCACTACCCACACCCTCCCCAGACAGAACACAATATGTGCTCAAACAATGCACGATGAAACAAGGAGGGAATGACACCCGTCCTGCAGTCATGTCTCCTCTACCATCTCAACCTTAGACCTCTGCCGTCTATAAAACGGGGATCCTGGTCCCGGCTGCCTTGAAATGTAGCCCTGGTGTCACTTGTATGACTGGATGAACACTTAGCAGGAGAGACTATCTCCTTGGCTGTATTTATTTATTTATTTATTTTTAAAATCCGGTTGCACCTCACAGCATGTGGGGCCTTAGGTCCCTGGCCAGGGATCAAACTCACGCCCCCTGCACTGGAAGGTAGAGTCTTAACCACCGGATCGCCGAGGAAGTCCCTCAAAATGTGTCCTTAGATTTAGCTGGGAAAGAAGTTCGCCCATGATGGCAAGTTCGGAAGCAGACACAGTGATAGATCCTGGGGTTTCTACCTGAGTGGTGACCGCAGTGAGAGATTCTAGATGGTCATTGCCCAGGGATGGAGAGGGGCATGGGAGGTTCCCCCAAAAGAGGAGGCACTGGAAGTGCTCATGACGAACTTAACACTAAGTCCTGTGCAGCCTGGACCACCTCCCATGTCCCCTCCCCCTCACCTCTGGATCTGCACGAGATTGCCAAGGTCTTCCACATCCTTCATGGACTTGGCCTTGAAAGGCTCGATGGTGAACTTCTCCTCCACTGCCCGGAGTAGCTTGGCCTCCCCACGCTGCTGCAGGGACTCCCATAGCTCCACAGTGTCACTCAATGCAGCCCTGTGAAGGAAGGGCCTCAGACCCGGGCACGGTGACCAGGCTAGACCATAATGGGGGAGGGGGAGCAGCTCTATGAAGGAACCTCCTACCTGTTCAGATACTTTCCTTCCTCAACACAACCCCTACTTCCTCTAGGGAGTCTTGCATGACCACTCAAGCCCTTATCACTTATTCCGTTTACTCAACTCTCCCAAGGGTTTTATTTCCCTTTTTGCTTTGGCTACCAGGAAGCTCAGTGGAAAATTCTCAGTTGAATGACAATGTTGTCAACCTTACCGCATGGGCAAATTATGCTTAGGGGGAAGGTAGAAGAGATCCTCTGGTGATTAAATGACCAAACAGATAACCAAAGAATTTAGATTCCTTAATTTAAGGAATTTTTACTTCATCCTGAGGGAGGTAGGGTGCCTCTGAAAGATTGGAAGCAAGGATAGAGTATGATCAGATGCAATTTCTAGTGAGACTGTGCTGATGGTGGAATATAACATGGAGTGGGACAGGAGACTGGAGGCAGGGAGGTTGAGGGAGGCTATGGCCTTAATCCCACCATGACAAAATGTGGGCTTAATGGGGTTTCCATCTCCAAGGGATGGAGAAAAGAAAATGAATTCAAACCCAGGTCAGTCTTAGATCTAGACGTGGCCCAGTGCCTGGCTTAAGGCCGGTCTTCACATTCTGGTTGAAAGAATGATGCTGTCGTTCCCTGGCTGTGTGACCTCAGGCAAGCTACTATCCCTCTCTGAGCTTCGGCTTCCTCATCTTAAAAAAAAGGATGGAATCACGTCTGCCCTCATCGGGCTGGCATTCATTCTAAATGAGACCACCCACAGAGTCAGCACTGGGCACAGCACCAAGACACCCTGCAGGCGCCCAAGGCCAAGGAGCCCCCTCTCCTGTCCCCGGCCCCCACCTGAAACGGGTGACACAGCTGAGTCCCACGAGGCTCCCCAGTCCAGAGGCGTCGACGCCAGTGCTGCGGAGGTCCAGGGAAAAGTCTCGGCCCGCGGCCTCCAGGGCGCTGCCCAGCACATGGGTGTCAGGAGGCGTGAGCCGTGTGCCCAGGAAGGAGAGGCGGGCAGGGAGCCCCTGCAGCACGTGCTGCCAGAGCCCGGGGTCCAGCGCCTCGTGGGCACAGTGCAGCAGCTCCAGCAGCCGCCCCGCCTGCAGCGTCCCGGGCTGCAGACGCTTCAGGTACCTCGTGAGCACCTTCTGCTTCCTGTCCGCTGACGTGGTGGCCGCCGGCCCTGCCAGGGCCCCCAGGCAGCCGGCGCGAGGCTGGAAGACCAGTCCGACCAAGAAGCGCGGCACGCCCTCCAGCCAGTTGTCATAGGGCCGCTTCTTCCTCGGGGTCAAGGCCAGATACTGCGGCAGCTCCTTGTCCTTGATTTCGCCGCTCAGAGCCAGCCACACAGCCCCCAGGAAGCACTGCAGGAGGAAGCTGGAGAAGGCCAGCTCCGTCTCTGGGGCCCCCGGGGTGGGCCGCAACCAGCCTTGGGCCACAGCCCAGGCCCTCGCCTCCGCCGACGGTAAACAGCCCGCCTTCAGGCCCCTCTGGTGCACACGGCCCAGCTCCCAGGCCAGCCTGGCCAGTTCCGCCAGGGCCCCTGGGGGGCTATCTCGAGCTGCTGGGCCTAGCAGGCCCACGTAGAGGCCCGTGAGCGTGGAGGGCAGCTGGGCTTCATCACTCCGCTGCAGGAGGGCCTCTGCGAGCTGGCACACGGTCCGGCACACGGTGGGGCTGTGGCTGTGGCTCAGGAGGAACGGCCGGGCCTGCAGGAGCGCCAGGGCTCTCTCTTGGTGCTCAGCGGTCCCCTCCGACTCAAAGTAACGCCTCACATAGGTCTCAACCTGCTGGGCCGAGAAGCCGGCCACCTCAAACAGGGCGTCCACCTTGCTCAGGCTCTGGGCCAGGCGGCCCCGGGGCCAGGCCGTGAGCAGCAGGGTGCAGCCCCGCAGCAGCTTGCGCTGGAGGAGGCCCGCCAGCAGCCCCCGGAGGGAGCGGGGCTCTGCCGACCCGGGGCCTCCTGTGCTGTGCAGGGAGCCATCGTGGGCTTCCAGGTCCTCGAAGCCATCCAGGATGAGCAGGATGCGGTTGGGTCTCCTCGCAATGTAACTGAGGACCTCGTCGTCCACTGGCAACGGCTGCGGGCCCAGGGAGGACAGCAGATCCTGCAGGCGGTAGGAGGTCCCCGGACGGTCCAAACGATGGCAGGGGACACAGAAGACAAAGTCGTACTGTGGCAGCTGGCCGTGGGCCCAGGCCCGGCTCACGGCCCGGGCCCAGTGACTCTTCCCATGTCCCGCTTTGCCCAGCACAGCGATCACCCGCGTCTCCCGGGGCTGCTGGCGGTCGCTGGCGGCCAGCAGCACCTCGGCCAGACCCCCTCGGGCCGGCTGCCGCTCTGCCCAGTCCAGGGTGGCCAGCTCTCTCTCCTGGCTCTTCCCGCTGCTCTTCTCCAGCCTCACCCTCACCAGGTCCATGTCCACCAGGGTGCCTTCCGGGCCGGTGGGCTGGGCCTGGTACTTGTCCCGTAGCGACTGGTAGAACTGCTCCACGCTCTCTGCGCAGGTCAAAGGGTGTGTGGGGTCGAGGGAGAGGAGGATGCTCATGGCAGGACTGGCCACTGTGAGGCCAGCCCGGCCCCCATCACTAGCGTCTTCATCCATTCATCTCAGCCTTCCCTAAGCACGTTCTTGATTAGTGGCCTCACTCAGTTATCCAGACACTCATTCATTCCTTCTTACACCCAGTCATACCCTCATCTCACTTGATTATCTATCCACTCCATTCACTCGCTAACCTTCATTGTTTTTTAACTTTTATTTTATATTGGGGTATAGCCAATCAACGATATTGTGGTAGTTTCAGATGCCCAGCAAAACAACTCAGCCAGACATGTACATGGATCCATTCTCCCCCCAGACTCCCCTCCTATTGAGGTTGTCATATAACATTGAGCAAGACCCTGTTCCAGACAGCAGGACCTTGTTGCTAACATTCTTCTATTTGCTCACCGTAGGGAGGCCATGGGGGGAGGGGTGTTAAGAGCTAAGATAGTAGACTCCACGAATCTGGTTCAACTTTTTACTGTTCTCTTGAGCATGTGAGGTACCCCCTATGCTTCAGTTTCCTCACCTGTAAAACCGGGGTCATACTGGGGTCGTTGGCGACTTGACTACATACATCTCATGTGCCTGTAAGTGTGTCTGGGACAGAGTCCGACTCAGCCGTCTGGCTGTTCTGTAAGTTGCCCTTTCCTTTCTACCCTCTCACACTCATCACCCACTCTTGCCTTCATCCACTCTCTGTCACCCACCCTTCCCTCCTGCATTCTCCCAGCTTTGCAAACAAGAAAATGCTGACACATAGCATGGGCTCACAGGGGACAGGTCCTCAGTAAACCTTTCTCTAAGTGCAGGTGTAACTGGTGGAACGAATGATGGGATAATGGTGGGACCAAATGAGCACCTGAATGAATGAATGAATGAGCCAACAAGTAAGGGACCCTGCTACCACTCACCAGGCCACTTGGGAAGTTTGCTGGAGGCCCCGCCAGCTGCTGGGCATTTGGTGGGGGACATCTCATCCTCTGGAGGGGAAGAAGCTGGTGTTAGAGTTAGGGTGAGAGGCACCCCGGGGACCTCCCTCCCTCTGGGTCATCAGTCCCTTGAGTATGCCAAGGGCAGAGCTGACATGGGCTGAGTGTCCCCAGGTGGTGACCTGAGGCTGTATCCTACTCAAAGATGTCTTTCTTTGGCCGGCTGTACTTTTAAAATTTTCACCAGTGTTTCAGAAATCACAATATGTATGCTAAAATCAAGATCTCCAGGTTCTGCTGGCAATTCAGATCAGGCTGCACTGGGCCTGTTTTCCTGCCATGTAACAAGCTGCTGAGATTTGACATGGATTCTCCTGCTGTTCCCCTCGCCCACCCTCCCTTGCACCCACCTCCCAGGACACCCTGTCCTGTTTTGTACAAACACAACTTGCCAGTCCCTGCAGGCAGTTCTGTGGGTGGATCTCGTTGTCTGAGGCAACTCCTTCCCCAGAACCTTTAGTTCTGTTTCCGGTAACTCTCAGAGGTCCAGCTGATTCTTACCTGTCAGGCCTGCACGGGAGGTGAGGGCCGGTTCGGGCATGCTGGGGAGGTCAGCGGCAGACGGGGCAAAGGGGCTGGCAGAGCCAGGCCGGTCTGGGGACTTGGGAAGGCTCTGGACAGCAGGCCCGCTGGATGGGGGTGTTTGGCTGGCCGGGGGCATCTCACCTACAGGAGAGGGGAAAGGAGTATAGGATCAGCTAGGAGCCCACTTGGGGTCACCCCTTCCTCAAATAAGGCTGTGGAGCTGGGGGGCTGGGGAAAGGGGACGGAAACTTCCCAAGGAAGTCATTTCGGGATGGAGTTGAGGAAAGAACTCTGGAATTACAGCTAGCTCCTAGAGCCTTGGTTTTCCCATCTGTGAAATGGAAACAATCATCTCATAGGGAGCTTAAGGGCAAATGCTACTAGGCACCTTCCCCACTATGTGGTCAGAGCTCGTTTTCCTCAATAGCTCTTGCTTCTGGAGCACCAGTTCATTATACAAAAACTGGCGAGCAACTTTCAGAGGAAGTTCTTGAATCGAACAGAAGCATCTCCTACGTGCATTCTCTCTCCCTGAGAGCCCAACGCATCCCTTCGCTTGGACAATCTACAACCCTTCAATGGGGCAGGTCAGCAGGGACCACTTTGCTGACCTGGAAACAAGGCAGTTCAGAGAAAGCTGTACAAGCATGCATACCCACAACGGCATACTAAAAAAGTGAACGAGAGACTCAGGAACTCTTGTGAGTATCTCTTATTGTTGTTTGGCTTGTTAATTAGCATGCAATGATGTCGTGACTTTAAAATATAATAAAGTTTTTTTTTTTTTTTAAAGAAGGCTTAGTGGGGGAAAGTGACCCAAAAAAGGCCACTTAGCCATTTGGTGGGTGGTGGGTCCACTCGGACCATGTTGGGGAGCTCTGCTCCTCTGCTTTGATTTTTGGGAAATGGGGACAGAGAAGGGTGTTCTGGGGAAGGAAGATCATGAGAAGGTGCTAGGCTACACCTGTCAAATACCTGGGTGGGAGTGGGGGAGGGGGGCATGGGATACAGGAGCAGTCAGGTCACAGGCAGAGGAGGTGAGGAGCCCAGGTTCACACACTCACTTTGGTAGATGAGTATACTGGAGACCCCCGTCCCAGTCCCTGAGATCGGCCACAGCCCCTGGGGCAGAGTGGGGAGAGTGGGGATAATCTGAATGGGTCCCGCGGGAAGACTCAGGCAGCTCAACAAGGAACTGGACGGAGGCGCTACAAGAGACAGAGAAGGTGATTTTGGATTCTCCATTAAAATCTTAAAAAAATATATATATATACATATTTCAATTATCTAGAAAAATTATTATTATTATTGGCAGCACCGCACACAGCATGTGGGATCTTAGTTCCCAGATCCCTGGTCCAGGGATCAGCCCCGCCCCCTTGCATTGGAAGTGCAGAGTCTTAACCACTGGACCATCAGGGAAGTCCCTTCATTAACATCTGAGTTAATATCTAGTGGAAAAAAAAGTGAAAGTGTTAGTTGCTCAGTCATGACTCTTTGTGACCCCATGGACTGTAGCCCGCCAGGCTCCTCTGTCCATGGAATTCTCCAGGCAAGAATCCTGGAGTGGGTTGCCATTCCCTCCCTGGCGAACCCGGGTCTCCTACATTGCAGGCAGATTCTTTACCGTCTGAGTCACCAGGGAAGCCCCAGTGAATATCTGACTCCCTTATAAAGGGCTCAGGTCTACGAGACAGCTGCAGCTGTGTTGGCCTGTCCTTGGTGGTATTGCTGGCACCCAGCAGAGCAGCTGTCACAGAGAGGGTGCTCAGCTGATAACTGATGAAAGCACAGGGCTGGTGGGTGAATTCCCGGATTGGAGGGGATTCCCAGCTGTATCTCCCAGGGATGCATTTCCTCCCAGGCATATTCTCCAGCACAGAGTGGATGGGGACCCGAGGACCAGATTGGCTGAGGCAGACGTGGAGGAGACACTGGCAAAGGGAGGAATTCCATTCCTGCTGCCATAGCCACTCCTGGGGCACCTCCAGGGGACGGGGAAGCCCACCCTCTTGGAGCCCCTAACATACCTGCGTCCTTCAGCCGGGTCTGGCTGGATGCTGGCTCCGTGTTGAACAGAGCAGGAGGTGGCGGGCAAGGCTGAACCAAGGAGTCGCTCACTGGCCCCACCAGGAAAGTGCCAGTCACCACGGGCATGGTGAGGGGCTCGGCTGTGAGGAAGGGGGGCGTGTTAGAGGCTGGGTGAGATCTGGGCGGGGGGTGGTGTCCGGAGGGGCCTTCTTGGGGGTGGAGGAGGGCAGGGTGGATCTCTCTGCTGGCAGTGGAAGGAAACACCTGTCCTCAGGCCTGGGTGAAGCTGGTTTCATTTCAGCAACTTCTCTGTGCTAGGAGTCCCCAGCCCCAGCCTCCTCTTTATGGCTGGGTCCTGAGTGCTTCCTACCATGGAAACCTAGGGATGGGCAGACCTGTTAGCCCAGGCCCCTGTCACCCTCTCTACAGCCAGTCACTGAGCCCCCAGGGACCCTAAGAGACCCCAACACTGCCCATCAGTCTGAGGCAGAAATTTATCTCCTTTGTTTAATTGCGAGTCCTTGGAGGGTGGACACTTGCCTCCCTCCATCAGACTGGAAGCTCTGTGAAGACAGAGACTATTTCTCCATCATCTTCATGGGCAGGATCCCTGACTTCTCCATCACATTAGAGTTTGCTGAGGGCAGAGACCAGGCTTCCTCCATCAGACTTGGAGGCTTTCATTCCTCAATCTGTTTCCCACAGAGAGGCTGGTTTCCCCAGCTTTGCTAAAACAACCAAGTGAGAGGGGAGGAGAAGTGGGGGGAGAGGAAGGGGAGGGGAGAGGAAGGGAGGGGAGAGGAAGGGAGTGGAGGGGAGGAAGCATCTGGTGGGTGGCGGGGCTGGGGAATGGTGAGCGTGGAGGAAGAGGCTCACTGAGGCATGGGGCCTGTAAGGAGGGCGGGAGGGCACAGGGTAACCAGCCGATCTGAGGTGACAATACTCTTCAAGGAGACATGTGACCTGCAGGCGCAGTGGCACTAGGTGGTGGGGGAGGGGGGTGGGGGGGTCTCAGCTCTGACTCGGAGTTAAGAGGAGGGAGGCATCATTGGCGGGGCTTCATAGCAGGAGCGGAATCTCCCAGCAGTCCTTGAATTTCAAAGCAATGGGCTATGGAATCATGACCTCGGTTTGAATCCCAGCCTTGCCTCTCACTTGCTGTGTGATCTCGGACAAGTGGCTTCGCCTCTCTGAACCCCGACTTTCAAATGCCAGTTTCCGTGTGAACCTGAAGGGGCCCCTGCTTTCCTGCCCACCTGCCCTGCTCACCTAGCTTCCGGTGCTTCAGATCCACAGGCAGCTCCTCTGGGAAGGCTGCAGAGAGAACCCCACGATCATCAGCCCCAGGGCAGGGGTGTTCCAAGGCCAGAGGGGCTCTGGACCTCAGCAGGCCCTGCCTTAAGTGACTGGGAAGTGGCCTTGGGGTCCCTTTCCCTCCCCTGCCCCCAACCATTTCTGCCCCGACTCATCTGCTTGAGCCGGAACCCCATCATGAAGCACCCGGGTCAATGAAGCACAGGGAGAGGCAGAACCACAGAGGGGACACAGAGGAGGTTTGTTTTGTTCTGTTTTTAAACTTTTTTGGCAGCACTGCAAGGCCTGTGGGATCTTAGTTCCCTGAGCAGGGATTGAACCCTCACCTCCTGCAACGGAATCACGGAATTCCTAAGAGAAGTTTGAGTTAAAAAAATAACAACAATAATAATAAAAATAAAAAACAACCTGCCTTTGGAGCCTTCCTAGCTGTGTATATCTGCAACACAGCATCTCTGAGCCTTTGACCTCTCATCTCTAAAACGGGGGCAGTGATTCCCACTTTGCAGGAGTGCATTGGAAATCAGTGAGTGAGTATTAAGCATGTAACACATGAGAGAAAACCCCTATGTGTCCCTTAGCAAGAGGCTGATGAAGCAAATTATAGTTCATCCCCCAGTGAAATACCCTAAAAATAATGAAGACACTGAAGGATGTATGGGGTGGTACTGGCGTCTGCAGTCTACCTTGAAATGCTCCAAAAGTAACGTGGATGGATGGGTGGATGAATAGAGGGATGGCTAGAGACGTGTCAAACCCGATACAGCCAAACACTGACGGTAGGATGTAAGCGTGGGTACTCGGTTGCTTGTAGCACAACCCTGTCACCTTTACTGCATGTTGAAGTTTTCCATAATAAAATATTAGGGGAAATGCTTATGAAATGAAAAAAAAGAAAGAAGGAGGGAAGGAGGAAGAGAGAAAGGATGGGAGGGAGCAAGGAAGGAAAAGAAAGAAGAAAGGAAGGGACATTCCCTGAAGGCAGGACCATGCGCTTCCCAACAGTGCTACAGAAATAACCTCCCAGACACATTACATGAAGAAAGAGTGGAGGTGGTCATTTGCATGAAAAATATTTTTTAAGAGGTGACTTTTAGACAAAGAGAATATTTCTTTTTTTTTTTTAATCTTTGGGTCACACTGCATGGCATGTGGGATCTGAGTTGCCTGACTAGGGATCGAGCCCATGCCCCTGCGCTGGCAGTGTGGAGTCTTAACCACTGGACCACCAGAAAAGTGCCTGAATAGAATATTTCTAACAACACCAAAAGGGAACTGGCAACACAGGTTGTCCTCAGAGAGGGAGAATGAGGGACTGGGGGAAAAGGGTGGGAGGGAGATTTTTTTCCCCACTGAATATTCTTTGTACATTTTGAATTTGTATGTCATGAACCTGTTTACCTGTTCAGATTCAATAAATAGGTTCAGGGCTTATACATGGTCTGGCACATAGTAAGCACGTGATCAACGGTTACGCCCATTTTATGGAAATTTTCATTCAATGGATAGTTATTGAGGTGCTCCTGCATGCCAGCCACATGCTGGGGATGAAGTGATAAGAAGGACTAGGTCCTCATGGTGGGGGAACTAAGCAAAGGCAATAAATAAAATAAATCCAGATTGTGACAAGTGTTATGGAGACAGAGAGACACAAACAAGGTGAAAATAGGTGAGGTAAGTTATATGGAAAGCGTAGTCAAGGAAGGCTTTCAGGAGGAGGTGACATGTTGGCCAAGACCTGAGAGATTCCCAAGCCCATAACGGTAAGAAGTTGGGGGCGGGGGTAGGTACATCTCAGAGAGAGAGAGAACAGCACGTGCAAAGGCCCTGGGGCTGGAAAGGATACATGGGTCACAGGAATGGAAAGAAGGCAGAGTGACTGGAACCTGGAGACTCACAGTGCGTTTGGAGAGATGGGAAGCACCAGGTGATGCAGGCCTTGGGGTGTGTATTTTGTAGCCACTGGGGGGTCAGCGTGCATGTGTGTCAGTCGCTTCAGTCGTGTTCGACTCTTTGCGAACACATGTACTGCAGCCTGCCAGGCTTCTCAGTCCATGGGATTCTCCAAGCAAGTATTACTGGAGTGGGTTGCCATTTCCTCCTCCAGGGGATCTTCCCGATCCAGGGATTCAACCAAAGGAGTCTCTGGCACGGTAGGTGGATTCTTTACCGCTGAGCCATTGGGGAAACCCAGAAGGTCAGCAGGGCAGCAATATGATCTGATTTGTATTTAAAAGCCCACATTAGCTTCCAGGTGAGGGCAGATTAAGGAGCAGGGAGACTGACAAGAGGCTCAGAGAGATGCAGGTACTTGCCCAAGTTCACATGGACTATAAATAACAGATCCAGGACTCAAACCCAGATCTTGCTGGGGAAAAACTGTGCTTGAAGAGCTCTTCCTTAAACAGGGGGTGACAACTAAGGATGAAAGAGAAGCCAGAGCCCAGAGGTCCATTTGGACCCCAAAATAGCCAGGGGCAGAGACCCAGCAGGAGAGGGGCCAGTTGATCCTGGGCAATCAGCTTCCTCTCTGCGTCACTAGGGAGCAGGGGTGAGGGGAGAGATGGGAGGACTCCCAAGCCCAGGCCGAGCAGACAGGACTCAAGGAGGGAAGCAACTGGGAGCCATCCCAGGTTTTAGAGCTAAGGCAGGGCCAGCAGTCAAGCAAGGCTGGGTCAGATCAGGGAGTGGGGAAAGCGAGGGGGTGTTGGGGAGGGACGGGGCGGGGGCTCACTCACGTCTCTTCTGACTTTTCTGCCCTGCCTCCTCCAGCAATTCCACGCTCTCGCTGATCATTTCTTCCAATCCTATGTGCTCGACTTTGGGGAAAAACCAAAGACACCAACACATAGTCAGTGGACATCCAAGGTGAGGCCCCACTGACACTCCGTTGGGAGGGAATGTGATCACTCATTGAGGGCGGTCCTCGGGTATTACAGTGCTCCCCCAGGAACAAGGAAGGAAATGCAGGCTGAGACAAGAACTGCCCGCCCCTGCCCACCAAGGGACAGTTAGGGAGTTTGAGATCACATGTACACACTGCTATATTTGAAATGGATAACCAACAAGAACCTACTGTATAGTACACGGAACTTTGCTCAATGTTATGTGGCAGCTTGGATGGGAGGGGGCTATGGGGGAGAATGGATGTATGGCTGAGTCCCTTCACTGTCCACCTGAAACTATCACAACATTGTTAATCAGCTGTACTCTAATATAAAAAGTGAAAGTGAAAGTCGCTCAGTTGCATCCGACTCTTAGCGACCCCATGGACTGTATGTAGCCCACCGGGCTCCTCTGTCCAAGGAATTCTCTGGGCAAGAATAGTGGAGTGGGTAGCCATTCCTTTCTCCAGGGGATCTTCCCAACCCAGGGATCAAACCTAGGTCTTCTGCATCATAGGCAGATTCTTTACTGGCCGAGCCAGCAGGGCAACTAATATAAAATAAAAAGTTAAAAATAAAACAAGAACTGGTCAACTTACTGAAAATGTCTTTGCTCAGGCCCTCCAGCTGGGTGTCCTGGAAGACGTACTGGTCCAATTCCGCTGCCCAGACAAGAAAAAGCATCGTCAATCAACAATTTCTCACCAAATGCTTACTGTACGCCTGGCATTGGACTGGGTATCAGGGAACTGTGACCCTTCAGACTCGGCACACGCTGGGGTTCAATAAATGTGTGCTGAACGAATGATGAAATCAGTGAAGGAAGACTGAAGCTTAATGGGCTCTTAATCTAATTAAAGGCATGATATATATCCATGCAAACTTTTCTACTGCTATAAAGCAGTACATCGCAACATAGCAGAGTTGTCTTGAAAGTGAAGTGAAAGTCACTCAGTCATGTCTGACTCTTTGGAACCTCATGGACTGTACAGATTCTTTACCAGCTGAGCCACCAGGGAAGCCCAGAGTTGTCTGGGGTTTGAGTTTAAATTCCAGCTCTACTCCCTCACCCCACTAGCTGTGCAATCTTGGGTCTACTTAACCTCTCTGGGCCCCTGTTTCCTCATCTGTGTAATGAGAATAAATAGTACCTACAACCCAGGGATGGATGGTGAGGATTGGAGGCTCTGCATTTAAAGCAATCAACACAGTAGCCAGGACACAGTGAATACTCAATAAAGTGAAAGTGTTAGTGGTTCAGTCATGTGTGGTTCTTTGCAACCCCAAGTGCTATAGCCTGCTGGGCTCCTCTGTTCATGGAATTCTCCAGGCAAGAATCCTGGAGTGAGTAGCCATCCCTTTCTGGTTAATTACATGAAGTGCAGCATGTCTTATGGCCAAGGGAAAGATAGCTATCATAGTAAGAGGTAAGATGAGGGTGTATTTTGGGTTGGGGTAGTCAGGGAGGGCTTCCCAGAGGCAGGGATCCTAGAGCCAGACCTTGAAAGATGGGGGGGCAGAATCTGAGAGATGAAAGTGGAGGGCTTCCTGGGTAGTGGGGACAGAGTGGGGAAAAGATGGCTAGGAAACTCTTGAAACAGATGTCTTCAGTAAAAGTTTCGTGTTGGGGAAAGTTCAGACTTCATTTTACAGGCAATTGGGCTTCCCTGGTGACTCAGACAGTAAAGAATCTGCCTACAATGTGGGAGACCTGGGTTTGACCCCTGGGTTGAGAAGGTCCCCTGGAGAAGGGAATGGCAATTCACGCTAGTATTCTTGCCTGGAGAATTCCATGGACAGAGGAGCCTGGCAGCCTACGGGCCATGGGGTCGCAAAGAGTTGGATACAACTGAGCAACTGATACTTTCACTTTACAGGCAATAGGGAGCCATAAAAGGCTTCTGAGTAGGGCATGATGGTGGTGATGATGACAATGAATATGATAATGAGGATGGTGTTGATGGTCGTGGCTGGGTGGTACCTAACACTTACTGAATGCTTATTGCAATCCTGCTCTAAATACGTTCCACACAGAAACTTATTCAAGTCTCACAGTCATCCCACAAGGTAGGCAAGATTATTATTCCCATTTTATACACGTGGAAGCCACTGTAATACTTCGGGATGTCTCAGACAACTGAAGGCCCAGGAGCACAGATTTGAGGAGGAAGCTGCCTTCTCCACTTGCTCTCACTTCCTGTGTAGATGCCCCTAAGGGGGAAATGAATCCTAAGAGATTTGGGAAAAAGCCCAAATCATTCATTACTGCCTCCAGCTCTGAGGGAATGTGAATACTCTCAGGCCTAAGCATTTCTGCTTCCTCCGTTGGAAAGGAAGAAGGTGGGCTCTCAGTTCTATAATTTTTGAGTCACACGCAGTTTCTGCTCCTCTCCGTTTTCTGCCTGAGAAATCCCGTGGACAGAGGAGCCTGCCGAGCTACATGCAGTGATGGGGTCGCAAAGAGTTGGATATGACTTAGCAGGTGAGCATGCACAGATGCTTGCAGGCACGATGCTGAGTTAACTGTGCGCTGGGGAGGGACTAGCCATGTGCATGCCAGACCTCTTAACTGATGCGATTCTTGGGATGCCAGGAAAAGGGCCACTAAGAACATCTGTACAGGTTGTACACTATGCAAGTGTGCCCAGCTGAGAGGGCAAATGGGCGCAGGTATCCAGCCTGAACTTTGATAGCTAAGTTGTTACTCTTTTTTTTTCCCTTCCTTATTTTGACTTTTGCTTTGTTTTTAAAATGTATTTATTTTTCATTGAAGGATAATTGCTTTTCTGCCATACATCAACATGAGTCAACCACAGGTATACAAAAGGCCTCTCTCTTCCATCTCACACCCCATCCCACCCCTCTAGGTTGTCACAAAGAAGTTGTTACTTCCTAGTAGGGGCTGCATCCTGAAAAGAAGAGGAGGCGTTGTTTTCCTAATCCAGCAAAGCCTGTGCATGAGACAGTGGTGAACCTGGGAAGGAGGGATCCTTTACCTCACTCCACCAGAAAAAAAAAAAAAAAGGAAACACCCCTCCCTAAAGAGTTCTGCCCTTGTCTGAAACCTGTAGGTCTTTTTAAAGCTGAAAAACAGTCTCTCAGCTTAAGCTTTAGCAAACCTTCCCACTCCAGATACTATCGTTCTTGTGGTTAAAAGTAAGGACTTTGAAATAAGAAAGACCTAAGCTAGAATTTCAGACCTGCCTGTTACTATTGCTAATGCAGCCTTGAGTAGATGCTTTAATCTCTCTAAATCTTGATATCCTCATTTGTTAAATGAAGATACTGACAGTAGCTACTTCCTCTGTTTTGGGAAAGATTCAATGTGATAACACACACCGTGATTAGCAGGCTACAAATGCCCCTCCTCAATGGTAGTTACATTGGCTTCCATTTGTACAAAATGGGAATAATAATCACACTTGCCTTGTGGGATGACTGAGAACTGAATAAGTTTCTGTGTGTAGAGTGTTTAGAACAGGAACTTACAAAGAGTAAGCATAAGTGTTAGGTACCACCAGACCACTACCATCAACACCATCATTAGTATCATCACTCACTCAGAAGCCTTTTATGGCTCCCTATTGCCAGTAAATCAAGTCCTAATTTTCCTGGAGTCAAAACTTTCACTGCAGATGCCTATCTCAAGAGTTTCCTAACCACCCTTTCTCACTCTGCCTCCACTACCCAGGAAGCTATTACAAATACTAGGGTAATTTAGCTTAGGAGCTGGGGAGAAAGAGAGGGAGGGTATGAGGTGGGCTTTGTGGGAAGGAAGGAAGGAAAAGCAGCAAATGGAAAAAGGTATAGAAACGGTGGCAGAAGATGGGTAAAGTTAAATTTATTTGCCTGGTGTTCATCTCCCCTTTTTCCCAATTCGCTATCCTTCTAACCCTCACTCCCCATCCTTCTTGCTCTGATTTCTGACAGAGGGCCTGTTGGCTCCTGGTGAATAGTTGACATTAACAAAAGAGAAAAAAAGAATCTTTCCCCTTAATTGTCCTTTTTCTGGACTAAGAATGCTTTCTCACCGATATTGGCATAAGCTTCCCTGGTCTCTTCATCACCTTCCATGTCACACAACAGCCTGCTGAACTGTTCGCAGTTGATGGTGTCTGTGTCAGGCTCTGGGAGGAAAAGACACTTGGATAAAGCTGGAAAGATCTGGGAAGGAGGCTGCTGGGGAAGGAGGGAGAGGCATGGCGGGCTGGGAGAGGTCCCCACCAGGAGCTAGCCTGGCCTGCAGTTGGAGCTGTCCGTGGTGCTGAGTGGAGCTCCACGGCCAGCACGTCCCCTGGGTGGTATCTCCACTGCGGGCTGAGGGGTGTAGGGCCTTGAAAGGGGCCCGAGGGAGGGCAGCCCACCTGAGCAGAGCTCTATTTCTTCTTCTCCTGTCAGATCCATCCGGTCGTAGAGGTGGTAGAGCTGCAAAGGGTCAGCACTGCTGTTGAGAAGTTCTAAGTAACTGCCTTCTAGAGGCCCCAGCTCCATGGTTGGGCACTGTCCACTGCCTGGAAGGGAGACACAGCTGTCAGCTCATGGGGTGTTGGAAAGATGCAGAGAATTAACACCTACCACAGTTCCCAACTGGCTCTCTTGTTGAAGGCGAGGGTTGGTGGGAGCCAAAGAAAGTGAACAGAGGTTTCTCATTCAGCACTACTTATGTGCTCAGGGCAAAGAATATGCCTGCGATGCAGGAGACATGGGTTCGATCCCTGGGTAGGGAAGGTCCCCTAGAGAAGGGGATGGCTACCCACTCCAGTATTCTTGCCAGGAGAATTTCATGGACAGAGGAGACTGGCAGACTACAGTCCATGGGGTTGCAAAGAGTCAGACACAACTGAGTGACTAACACTTTCACGTGTGTTCAGGACATTGAGGAGGAGAAGCCCTATATCTTTCCTCTAAGAATCTTTGTCACAGTGGGAAGATGCCCGTGATACAGAAAAGGGAACCAAAGAAGTGTAGATTCAGGACATCTCATACCTGGGAGCCAGGGGACCTAAGTTCTGCTGTTAGCACTACCATGAATGATAACAGCTAAGATGCACAGAATACCTACTATGTGCCAGAAACACAGTCTAGCACATTTAATTCTCACATCAACAACCATATGAGGTAGGTACTATTACTAACCTTATTTTATACGTGAGTAAACTGAGACTCAGAGAGGTGAGCTGACCTATGTAAGGTAACCCAAGCCCAACCAGGAGTTAGTTCTAGGCAGTCTGACTCATGGACATGTATTTAGGTGTAAGGCTTTCCTGCCTTCGGTGACCTCAAGCAAGTCTGTGCTCCTCTCTATGCTTCAGTTTCCTAATATCTAAATTGAAGGCGTTGATGCACATTTTCTCTAATACCTTTCATTATTAATTGTTAGAAGACATATCAAATACCTTAGGTTCTACTTCATTTAATCTTCAAAACAGCCCTGGCTCTCAGTCCACACAAAAACTTGTATACGAGTGTCCACAGAAGCATGTTTCATAATAGCCAAAACATGGAAAAATTCAAATGACTATCAATGAATAAATGGATAAACAAAATGTGGTATATCCATACAATGCAATATTGTTGTTGTTGTTCAGTCACTCAGTCACGTCTGAGTCCTTGCAACCCTATGGATGACAGCACGCCAGGCTTCCCTGTCCTTCACCATCTCCCAGCATTTGCTCAAACTCATGTTCATCGAGTCAGTGATGCCATCCAACCATCTCATCCTCTGTCGCCCCCTTCTCCTCCTGCCCTCAATCTTCCCCAGCATCAGGATCTTTTCCAATGGAATAGTATTCAGACATAAAAAGCAATAAAGTATGGATACATACTTCAACATGGATGAAATCTGAAAACATCATGATAAGTGAAAGAAGTCAGACACGAGGGCAAATTTTGTATGATTCCATTTACACAAAATGTACAGAACAGACAAATCTTTGGAGATAGAAGGCAAATTCATAGTTGGCTACATTTGGAGGAGACTTGAGGGGAGGGAAATGGGGAACAACTACTGGTGGTTATGAGGCTTTTGGGGGGAAATGATGAAGCGTTCTAAAGTTGATGGGGATGGTTGCGCAACTTTGTGAGTATACTAAAGTGGCCATTGACTTGTATACTTTAAATGGGTGAATTGTCTAAAATTTGAATTATATGCCAATAAAGCTGTTAAGAGCAAGAGTAGTGTGGGGGCTTCCCAGGTGGCACAGTGGTGAAGAATCCGACTGCCAATGTAGGAGATGCAGGAGACACAGGTTTGATCCCTGGGTTGGGAAGATCATCTGGAGGAGGAAATGGCAACCCACTCCAGTATTCTTGCCTGAAAAACTCTATGGACAGAGGAGCCTGGTGGGCTACACTCTATGGGGTCACAAAAGTCAGACAGGACTGAGTGACTGAGCACAGCACAAAGCTGTTAAAATGAAACAAAACACTGGCTCTGGGAGGTAGGCTTTATGGTCTTCCCTTTGCAGATGAGTAACCTGAGGCTCAGAGGGGCTCAGCAGACCCCTGATGCACAGCTCTTGCTGGCTTGAGCCAGTGTGAAGCTCCATCAGTGTGGCTCCAATGGCCCTGCCTTCCCCCCAGTTTTGGTAGTCTATAATTCCATGATCTGTTCATTTCCCATTGCTGCTGCAACAATGTGCCACAGGGCTATTGTAGCTTAAAGCAATGAGTCTTATTCCCTCATAGTTCTAGAGGCCAGAAGTCTAAATCAAGGTGTTGGCAGCCTTGGTTCTTCTGGAGGCTCTAGGGGCACACCCTTCCTTGCTTCTTCTAGCTTTGGGGATTGATGGCATTCCTTGACTTGTGACTTTGAGGCCACATCACTCCAGTCTATGCCTAAGTGCTCACATCATCTCCTAATCTGCATTTGTCTTAAATGGACACTGATTTAGAGTCTACCCAGATAAACCAGGCTTCCCTGATAGCTCAGTTGGTAAAGAATCCACCTACAATGCGGGAGACCTGGGTTCAATCCCTGGGTTGGGAAGATCCCCCGGAGAAGAAAAAGGCTACCCACTCCAGTATTCTGGCCCGGAGAATTCCATGAATATATTAAAGAGTACCTTTTGGAGAAGGGAATGGCAACCCACCCTGGTATTCTTGCCTGGAGAACCCCATGGACAGAGGAGAGCCTGGTGGGCTACAGTCTATGGAGTCGCAAAGAGTCAGACATGACAGTGAATTTCACTCACTCACTCAGATACACCAGGACATCAGTTCAAGATCTTTAACATAATTACATCCACAAAAACCTTTTTTATTCCAAATAAGGTAGGACTCAATGCTCTAGGGGTTTTATGTTGACATATCTTTGAGTTGGAGGGGGAGGTCCAACATTCAACCCACTATACTTGGGATGCAGATACATGCTGGAAAGAATCAAAAGAAGCTTCCTGGAGGAGGTGAGAAGAGCAATGGCCAGAAGATTCAAGATAGGCTTCCAAGTGCCCAGCCTGAGCCAGAAGAAAATGGAATTGAAACGGGAGGATCGTGAGAAAACACACACATGCAACTCACCACCACCACCCAGGTGCTCTTTTTCCTTTCACTCATCAACAGTTCTCATTAGCTCTGAAGGGTCTCAACACAGACCCGGATATCACAGAGAATGAACTTTCCAGTCCAGAAAGACACCCTGGCCAGGGCTGACTGTTTATAATGGGTTGGGTGGGGGCGGCAGGAACCCAAACATAGCAGGCTTGCGTTAATGACCCAGCCAACCATGACTAGAGGAAGTGGAACTGAAAGATGGGGCCACTAACTCTTTTCTCAGAGCAGGACAAAGGCTGGGAGGTGGGGCGAAGGTCTTTACTTCTCCCAACAAGTCCTGGGAGCCAACCAAGCAATCTACTGTGCTCTCCAGGATGGTGAGAGAAGAGCTCTCTGCCCCAAATCTTGCCTGCTGCCCTGCTCCAATTTTCAGTCTGCAGAACAGCCTACATTATAGCTAGCCATCTGCCTCTTTCTCCAGACAGTGGGATCTGGTAACAACAGATCCAGACTAACCCCAGCAATTCCATGAATAAAATGTGTGACTTTAGTCAAGTCACTCGTATTCTGAGTTCTCCCACAAGGACTGCCAGGGACCTTCAGGCTCAATCTCCTTCATCCTACAGAGGAGAAGATGAAACCCTGAGACGGGCTGTGCCTTGCACAAGGCCCTAGAGTCTGCTGGTGGTGGGGGGCCCACACCTAGAGTAAGACTCCCAGTCCACACTCTTCCCTGCCAATCAAAATGTATCTGGTCAACTAAGCACCCCCATCTGTCTAGGCTCAGGAATAGGGACCACGTCCTATTACAGATGGGCAAAGGAGGGAAATGCAGAGGGGAGGAGCCTAAAGAAGCCCAGCTTATTGACAGGCTCAGCTGCAAACACTGGACACCAAATGTGGTCCAATACCAGGGAAAGACACTGACAGCAGAGAAAGAAGGCAAATCCTTTGAGCTTTGGAATCAAACTGCCCGATTCTCAAATCATTCTTACCTACCAACTCACCATAACCTGGAAAGTTCATTTTTTAGATCTCTTGGAGCCTTAGTTTCCTCATTTTTATTTTTAGGCCACGTTCGCAGCTTGCGGTATCTTAGTTTCCTGCGTGTGCATGCTCAGTCACTCAGTTGTGTCCAACTCTGCGATCCATGGATTGTAGCCCAACAAGCTCCTCTTTCCATGGGCTTTTTCAGGCAAGAACACTGGAGTGGGGTGCCATTTTCTCCTCCAGGGGATGTTCCTGACCCAGGGATTGAACTAGAATCTCCTGCATTGGCAGGGGTATTCTTTACCACTGAGCCATGTGGAAGCCCCTTAGTTCCCTGACCAGGGAAAAGATCCAGGCCCCCTGCAGTGGGAGCATGGAGTCCTAACCATTGGACCACCAAGGAATTCCCTCAGTTTCCTTGTCTGTAAAGTGGTAGTCCATGACCACAGGACTGGAAGAGGTCCGTTTTCATTCCAATCCCAAAGAAAGGCAATGCCAAAGAATGCTCAGACTACCACATAATTGCACTCATCTCACACGCTAGTAAAGTAATGCTCAAAATTCTCCAAGCCATGCTTCAGCAATACATGAACCTTGAACTTCTGATGTTCAAGCTGGTTTTAGAAAAGGCAGAGGAACCAGAGATCAAATTGCCAACATCCGCTGGATCATGGAAAAAGCAAGAGAGTTCCAGAAAAACATCTATTTCTGCTTTATTGACTATGCCAAAGCCTTTGACTGTGTGGATCACAATAAACTGTGGAAAATTCTGAAAGAGATGGGAATACCAGACCACCTAATCTGCCTCTTGAGAAATTTGTATGCAGGTCAGGAAGCAACAGTTAGAACTGGACATGGAACAACAGACTGGTTCCAAATAAGAAAAGGAGTACATCAAGGCTGTATATTGTCACCCTGTTTATTTAACTTATATGCAGAGTACATTATGAGAAATGCTAGACTGGAAGAAGCACAAGCTGGAATCAAGATTGCCGAGAGAAATATCAATAACCTCAGATATGCAGATGACACCACCCTTATGGCAGAAAGTTAAGAGGAACTCAAAAGCCTCTTGATGAAAGTGAAAGAGGAGAGTGAAAAAGTTGGCTTAAAGCTCAACATTCAGAAAATGAAGATCATGGCATCTGGCCCCATCACTTCATGGGAAATAGATGGGGAAACAGTGGAAACGGTGTCAGACTTTATTTTTCTGGGCTCCAAAATCACTGAAGATGGTGACTGCAGCCATGAAATTAAAAGACGCTTACTCCTTGGAAGGAAAGTTATGACCAACCTAGATAGCATATTCAAAAGCAGAGACATTACTTTGCCAACAAAGGTCCGTCTAGTCAAGGCTATGGTTTTTCCAGTGGTCATGTATGGATGTGAGAGTAGGACTGTGAAGAAGGCTGAGTGCCAAAGAATTGATGCTTTTGAACTGTGGTGTTGGAGAAGACTCTTGAGAGTCCCTTGGACTGCAAGGAGATCCAACCAGTCCATTCTGAAGGAGATCAGCCCTGGGATTTCCTTGGAAGGAATGATGCTAAAGCTGAAACTCCAGTACTTTGGCTACCTCATGTGAAGAGTTGACTCGTTGGAAAAGACTCTGATGCTGGGAGGGATTGGGGGAAGGAGGAGAAGGGGACGACAGAGGATGAGATGGCTGGATGGCATCACCGACTCGATGGACATGAGTTTGGGTAAACTCCAGGAGTTGGTGATGGACAGGGAGGCCTGGCGTGCTGAGATTCATGGGGTCGCCAAGAGTCGGACACGACTGAGCAATCTGATCTGATCTGATCTGATAGGGATTAGGTGCATTAATTCATGTAGAGCCCTTAGGAAGGTGATTGTCACTTAGTAAGTGCTTAAGGAATGAAAGCATAGCCACACACAGAGAGCACAATATGGGAGAGGGCTATGATTATTGTTAATTCACCTCTTACCTCTGCAAGAATCACTGCAGATGGTAACTACAGCCATGAAATTAAAAGATGCTTGCTCCTTGGAAGAAAAGTTATGACCAACCTAGACAGCATATTAAAAAGCAGAGACATTACTTTTCCAACAAAGGTCCGTCTAGTCAAAGCTATGGTTTTTCCACTAGTTATGTATGGATGTGAGAGTTGGACTACAAAGAAAGTTGAGCACTGAAGAATTGATGCTTTAGAACTGTGGTGTTGGAGAAGACTCTTGAGAGTCCCTTGGACTGCAAGGAGATCCAACCAGTCCATCCTAAAGGAAATCAGTCTTGAATATTCATTGGAAGGACAGATGCTGAAGCTGAAGCTCCAATCCTTTGGCCACCTGATGCAAAGAACAGACTCCTTAGAAAAGACCCTGATCCTGGGAAAGATTGAAGGTGGGAGGAGAAGGGGATGACAGAGGATGAGATGGTTGGATGGCATCACCAACTCAATGGACACGAGTTTGAGTAAACTCTGGGAGTTGGTGATGGACAGGGAGGCCTGGCGTGCTGCAGTCCATGGGGTTACAAAGAGTCAGGCACAACTGAGCAACTGAACTGAACTGAACCTCTGCAAGATTTATAAGGAGATCCTTTCTCTTCCATTCCTACCTTACGACATTGTGAAGCCAAGATTCCTGCTCTTTTGCATAAGGGGATCCCACAGCCTCCACAGGAGCAAGTAAGCCCTAGAATCAGCAGTGCCACCTGGGATATCTGCTCTCAGACATCCCGAACATACATGTCATCACCTCCCTGCATCTCCGAGACAAAGCCCACACTGTACACACTTCCTCTTGAATAGACAAGGATTTGCAGCTCGCCACAGACGTCTGCCCCCAATCTGAATTCACCAAGAGCCCTAGGGAGGAGGCAGCTAGAGTATTATGCCCATTTGACCAAGGAGGATCCTCGTTGAAATGGCCTAAGGTCATCTGGTTGGAGAACTTGACTTTGAATCCTGGCTGGGAGACCTTAGGAAAGTGACTTAACCTGAGTATCAGCTTTCCCACACTAGACTGGGAAAATCATACTTATTTTGTGGGACCATCAAAAGGCCAGGAAGGGCTCTGTGTGGTACACCAGGCACACCAAAGGCCACGGTAAAAGGAAGCCCAATCTACTGGGAGCCTGAGACTCCAGGCTTTCACTTTAGAGCTCCCCACAGTGCCATACTGCCTCCCATTCATGCCGAAATCGACTTGGCCTGGGACCTGCTGGTGTTCCCACAACCATGTTTCCTGTGTCTCTATATGCTTAGGAAGCACTTCAGAGGCTCCTAACTGGGTTCTTTCCTCCCTGTGCAATTCCAGAGGGGCCTGGAGGCAGAGGGCCCTGACCAGCCCACTGCAAGGGAGAGAGTCGCCTACAGATGCCCAGCACAGGCCAAACCTCCAGGCGAGGGAGCCTGTGAGTGCAGGAACCTTCCATCTAGCTCACCTATCCCCCACGCTCCAACACACGGCAACCCCTCTCCATCAAAGGAAAGATGGCACACAGCTAGAATTCATTGGTGCCTCTGAGTGCCGGGCATTGAATGACATGTTTATAGGTATTATCCTGTTTAGCTGAACTCACACAGTAGTCATATGTCTTCCCATTTCTCAGATGAAGAAACAGGATCAAAGAGAAGACCAATGAACTGGGACCTGAAGCAGCTGCCTGGCTCCAAGTCTCAGCTTCTTCCAGGCTCTTGGCAAAACCCACCCCTGGCCACACTGGGGAGGTGCCTTAGCCTGGTGGTGCACTGAAGCGTGGGTGGCAAGACGATTTCTCCTTTTGAGAAGCTGTTGGGGGCGCAGCTGAGGAGTGAGCTGTGCCTTTTTGGTAAAAGGGCAGTATTTTTAGAAGGTCCTCTTTGGACCTGCCCTTCCCCTTGGGCCACCACCATCTACATCCAATTTGAGAAAAAGTTCCTAATCCTTTTGCCACCAAAAGTCCCTTTGGGGGTTTGTTTCCATCTCCACTTCACATGACACCACAGATTTTGAAAGAACGTACACACATAAATGGTTTTTGAAATAAAGCTTCATTTCCCTCTCCCCCGGAGGGAAATCAAGCATTACCAAATGTTCTAGCTCAGATGTTGATAATCAGTTTTTACAGTTCTGTGCTCTGTCTTGGCTGGGGAGAGTCCTTTTTTGTCTCAGGGTGGTGCTAGATGTGCTCTGTTTATTATCTTGTATCAAGTGTCACACCAGCTCTGGGAGATTGGTGTTATTGTACCCATCATACAGATGGTGACAATGAGGTTAGGCTCAGTTATCAATTGCTTTCTTCCCAGAGAAGGGGGTATATCCTTGAGGATCTGAGGAGACACTGAGAGTCAGGAGGGGACTTCTTTGGTACTCCAAAGTTTTCAGCACTGCTCTGCACTATGATGAAAGAGCATGAGAAGAAATACTTCCCTACTTGTTGACTGTGAGCTCCTCCCAAGGAAGAAGTGGAAAATCTCTGAACTGTGTGTCCAGAGACACAGGTTTGAGTTCCAGTTCTGCCTTTGATCTTGAATTCCTTTCTCTACCCATCTGAACCTTAGTTTCGCCAGCTGGGTGTGGAAGCCCACTCAGACGAGGCATTTAGGGGCTCTAGATCCCTCATTGCTTATCAGCTTTCCTCCCTGACTTTCCCCCAAACCCCCCTAACACCACTCTGCCCCCCAACTTCATGATAAGTTTCTTCCGGATGCCACTTTGTGGCGGGAAGCCAGGAGCCCAGGGTTCCTTATCTACCACAAGCAACACCCAGTCAGCATCTTAGTGGATCAAACACGTTCCTCTTTTCCTCTTGCACCCTGCAGGCCCCCAGATAAATTCGACAAGACACCTTGCACTTTTTTCCTCTCCAAATCAATAATTTACTGAGCATCTCCTACAAGAAAGTCACTGGGCTCAGTTCTCTGAGGGCCTTAGAGAGGTTTAAAACACAACCCCTGCCAAGAAGCTTGCAGTACAGGCCTGGATGGTATTTTAGAAAAGAGACGAAATGTGAGGATGATGGTACAGTGGTTAAGGGTGCAAGCTCTGGGTTCAAACTCTAGTTCCACGCTAACTGGGTGGCCTCAGGTAAGTTACTCAGCCTCTCTGAGTTGTGGAATCTATTGCTCTTAGGTCGCACGGTGTCGACCTCATTAGACTGCTATGCGTGCGTGTGTGTGTACACTGTTGTTCAGTTGTGTCTGACTCTGCAACCCTGTGGATGTAGCCCCGCCAGGCTCCTCTGTCCATGGGAGTCTCCAGGCAAGAATACTGGAGTGGGTTGCCATGCCCTCCTCCACGGGATCTTCCCGACCCAGGGACTGAACCCACATCTCCTGCGGCTCCTGCATTGCAGGAAGATTCTTTACCGATGACCCACCGGGGAAGCCCTTATTAGGCTGCTACGACTTGCCTAAAGTGACATATTCAAGAAGTATTACTAAGATGTAAGCTCCAACGTGGAAGCAGCAAGGTGTCACTTGCCACCATACAAGTGACAAAACTAGAAAACTGAACAATGCCAAGGGGTTGGTGGGAGTGGATGTTTGTGGAGCCACCTGCAGAACATCCTGGCACCCCTTAGAATACCTATGGGTGCAGAGATCCTACAGTTCAGCGATTCAGTTCTTGGATATACACCAAAGAAATGCCCGCACAACTCCATGAGGACACCCATCAGAAGTTGCCCACTGCCGGTACTGTTTGCAGTGACCAGGAGTTGGAGGCCACCTGGGTGTCCGTTGCTAGGGGAAGGATGGTACCAAGTAGCTGCTGCAATCTGCAGGGGATGATGCTGTGATTAGAAGCCATAGTCCAAATGCACACGGAGGCGGATCTTAATAACACAGCACAGAATGGAAACGTACAAAGCAGAGTAGCTCTGATGACCCTGTTCTAGATGTACAGTAACATACAGGTGCAGAAAAAAGAAAAAGCAACACGTATTTTAAAGCACATGCCAACGAAAGGATACTCCTCGAGTGCATTAGAGTGGGTTCCCAGAAAGAGGAAAGAGTAATGGGGAAAAGGGAATTTAAATAAGAGAGATGCCTCGTGTGGAGCAAAGACCAGACTGTACTGCAAAGTGAGATGTGCAGTTAACTCAAGATTGGAAAAGGCTCCTGAAGTGTAAGAGACACAAAACAAAACCAAAGATGACGGAAGCTACTTGGTGTGGGGTATGTCTGTGGCTACCAAACAGGGCCTGACACCCGTACATGTTCAAATAAAGGAAGAAAACTGCACTCTTGCCACCCTGTAGACTGCCAGGGATGGGTGGATGGGGGCCCAGGAGCCCCCAGTCCTGGGAGAGGAGATGAGAAAGTGAAGGACTTGGAGATGAACAGGGAAAAGTGGGCACCATCAGTAGAGGAGGAAGCCACAGCCCTCTGGCCCCCGAAATGAGACAGAGAGGACTTCCAGAAACTGCTGGTGTCAAGACTTTCACTTCCCGGAGGGGCTTGACGGGGTCACAAGAGACAGAGCAGAAACGAAGGTGCGTGGCAGTGATGAGGAACAATGGGGCTGGAAGGCAGCTGAGGCTTCTTGTCACTTCTCCTCCAGGCAGGGAGACTGGAAGGTGCGTGTGTGTGTGCGCGTGCGTGCATGCACGCACATTGTGTGAGCATGTCATAGCAGCCAACAGGCCAGACAAGGAGAGGTCTGGAAATACTGTAATCGGTTGGCTTTTGTGCCTGACTGAAACTGCAGGCTTCTCTGTGCCAAAGGGCGCTTGGCTTGCAGTATGGATTCAAAATGAAGGGTGAGGGATTTTCCTGGTGGTCCAGTGGCTGAGACTCCATGCTGCCAATGCAGGGGGCCTGGATTCGATCCCTGGTCAGGGAACTGGATCCTGCAAGCTGCATCTGAAAGAGCCTGCATGCTGTAACCAAGACCCGGAGCAGCCAAATAAATAAACAATTTTTCTTTTTTAAATGAAGGGTGAATTAGGCCTATAGACCTAGGTGTTTTGTTTCCTGAGACAATTTGTGTGTGTATGTGTATTGTTGCTGTTATTGTTCAGTCACTAAGTTGTGTCCAACTCTTTGTGACCCCATAGACTGTAACCCACCAAGCACCTCTGTCCATGGGATTCTCCAGGCAAGAATACTGGAGTAGGTAGCCATTTCTTGCTCCAGGGATCTTTCCAGATCAGGGGTGGAACCCGTGTCTCCTGCTTGACAGGCATATTCTTTACCACTAAGCCACCAGGGACGTGTGGATGTATATGTGTGTCTTAATCACCATCGCAAAGTCTCCATAGAGAGCACACAATTAACTGTTGCCAAAGTCCCCATCACTTTCCATTGCATTCTGCTGGGTCCTGTTTGGCACAGTGATGACCCCTCAGGCATTTGAGTTGGCCTGGAGGCCTCCTAAGGTCTCTTCTCTCTCTGATCTGCTGGAAAGATGATGGCTTGAGATGGATGGGTGACTGGGAGAGGCAGGACTGGATTCTATCCTGCCCCATAGGGGCAGGATGCACAGGACGGTGTCTTCCAACAGAAAGGCTTGGAGGGGACTGGCCCTGAGTGCCCAAACTGGCCAGTTCCATAAAGGAAGGAGCAGGAAGCCTGGGGGTTGTAGTGTCTGGGTGCTGGGGGTATTCCCTCACCTCTGGTGCCAGCTCCAGCTGAAAAAGGATTAGGAAATAAGCTGTCTGGAGGACACAGGGCACCAAGAGCTATTCTCCACTGGACTCACTTCACTGGAGGGTCACTTCACCCTCCTCAAGGATCTTGGTGGCTCCAGAGGCTGAGGCCCCACCCCCCACCCCAGCCTCTCTTTGCAGAGACCAGCCTGTGCCAGGATACAGGGTCTCGGAGCAGGAATGCTGGAAGTGGAAGCAAGATTGGCTCTGCTCCTGGCCACAGCGCTCCTCAGCAGTTGGAGGGAGCACAGAGGAAGTGAGCTGGTGCAGCCATGGAGACAGCCTAGACAGACAGCATCCCCACAGGGAGTCATGACTGAGATC
This sequence comes from Bos taurus, assembly GCF_002263795.3. Lineage (NCBI taxonomy): Eukaryota > Metazoa > Chordata > Mammalia > Artiodactyla > Bovidae > Bos > Bos taurus. The sequence goes on along the minus strand of NC_037352.1, from coordinate 9,563,074 downwards.
ACTGTCCTGCTCTGCATCTGACGGACTCTGTGACCCTAGGCAAGCCCCTTTCCCTCTCTGGTCCCCAGCTGCCTGTCTATTAAATAAGAACATCGCGCTAGAACGTCCGTGCATGCTCAGTCGCTTTGGTCGTGTCCGACTCTTTGTGACTCCATGGACTGTAGCCTGCCAGGCTCCTCTGTCCATGGGATTCTCCAGGCAAGAATGCTAGAGTAGGTTGCCCTGCCCTCCTCCAGGGAATCTTCTCCACCCAGGGATCGAACTCCTGTCTCACCCCCCTGAGACAACTTGGCTCTGCTTTTCCCCACGTAGGGCTTGGAAATCCCCCAGAAGACTCCACAGAGACTACCTCTGAACCCTTGAGCAAGCCACCTATCTTTTCTGGACACCCTGGAGGACACCCACTTCATCACAACTTGGAAAATCTTGGAACTCGAACAAGACAAGCCCCGCTGATGTGTGCGACTGTAAATGGCACAGTTATTGGGGTCGAGAGGCCCAGGGCAGGGGGAGGCAAAGGGGGAAGGAGGAGAAAGCTTGAGAGCTACAGCCAGGGGAGGAGGGGGACTCCATGCTTGTCCAGAACACCAGCCTCCCCCACCTCCGCGTGGCCTTTCCTCTGCATGCCCCAACCTTCCCAGCTACAGTCAGTGACCCAAAAAGGAGTCCAACAAGCTGTTCCTGGAAGAAAATCTGAGCCGGGTGCTGGGGTGGGGAGGGGAATGAATAGCCCCATGGCTGCAGTGAGCAACGCCAGGCTCCCAACTCCAGTCCTAACCCCCAACTTGACCTACATGTGCTAAGTCGCTTAAGTCGTGTCCGACTCTTTGAGACCCTGTGGACTGTAGCCCCACCAGTCTCCTCTGTCCATGGGATTCTCCAGGCCAGAATACTGGAGTGGGTTGCTATGCCCTCCTCCAGGGAATCTTCCTGACCCAGAGATCAAACCCGAGCCTCTTACATCTCCTGCATTGGCAGGTGGGTTCTTTACCTCTAGTGCCACCTGGGAAACCCAGCACGGCACCTAAGCAGCAGCAGACGCTTTGCTGGGTGTTGGAGACTCCAAGAGAAACACATTACTCACCAACCCTGGCTGCCAGTCTCTGACGACAGCTAGCAAACTGGGCTGTGAATCAAAATTGCCTGAAGCAGGTGCTAAACACACAACAGCTCATATCTCATCCACGGAATCTGGGGTGGGGTCCGGAAATCTATAATTTTAAAGAGTGCCACCCTTGGGCACCCCTTCCCCCAAGACACACACCCTTGCCTTGCAGTGACTGAAAACTAAGGCCTTATTTCCAAGGCAGCCTGAGTTTACACTTGCTGAGAAGTTTACACTGGCCAAGTTTACACTTGCCTTTCAGTTTGCATGGCTGTGAAGAAAGCTGAGTGCCGAAGAATTGATGCTTTTGAACTGTGGTGTTGGAGAAGACTCTTGAGAGTCCCTTGGACTGCAAGGAGATCCAACTAGTTTATTCTGAAGGAGATCAGCCCTGGGATTTCTTTGGAAGGAATGATGCTAAAGCTGAAACTCCAGTACTTTGGCCACCTCGTGTGAAGAGTTGACTCATTGGAAAAGACTCTGATGCTGGGAGGGATTGGGGGCAGGAGGAGAAGGGGACAACAGAGGATGAGACGGCTGGATGGCATCACTGACTCAATGGACGTGAGTCTGAGTGAACTCCGGGAGCTGGAAATGGACAGGGAGGCCTGGCGTGCTGCGATTCATGGGGTTGCAGAGTTGGATACGACTGAGCGACTGAACTGAACTGATGGGTTTTCCTTCCTCCATGGGGAACTTCCAGACTCTGCATATCTATAACCTTTCCACTTCTTTCCAGCTGGAAACCCTGGAATCAGATTGGTCCCCAATTCCTACATATTTCCTTCCAAATTCCCTCAGCACAGCCCCTTGACCTAGTACCCCACCCACTCCCAGCCTAGATTGTTACAAGTTACTAGGTCTTTCTACTAACCCAAAGCCTCCCAAACTTCAAGCATTCACCTGCCTCCTTTACACTTTTTGGGTCATATCTGCATACCACCTGTTGTATAATTTACCTAAGCATTTTCCTTAAATCAACATAAAAAAATCCCAAACATTTATTTGAAAAGAAAATTTTCTGGAATTGAAAGTAGCAATGAAATGGATAGGTGCATGCAAAAGTTTGCAGCAACACTATTCACAAAAGACAAAAGATGGAAACAACTCAAGTGTCCATTGACAGTGAATGGATAAGGAAAATGGCCACACACTGGAATAGTATGCAGCCAGAACAAGGAATGAAGTTCTGACACATGCTACAAAAGGGCTGAAACTTGAAGATGTTATGCTAAGGGAAAAAAGCCAGACATAAAACAAATATTGTATTAATATAATTCCACTTATATGAGGCACTGGAGTAGTCGAATTCATAGAAACAAAAAGTAGAATGGTGGGGACTTGCCTAGCAGTCCAGTGGTTAAGAATCCACCTTGCAAGGCAGGGGTTCAGGTTCAATCCCTGGATCAGGAACTAAGATCTGACTAAGCCCGTGGGCATCAACTATGGAGTTCGAGTGCTTTGGAGCCTGTACGCCACGACTAAGACTCGACACAGACAAATATTTTTTTAAAAAAACATAGAAGGGTTACCAGGGGCTGGGGGCAAGGGGAGAATAGGGAGTTAGTGCTTAATGGGGACAGAGTTTCAGTTTGGACCACGAAAAAGCTTGGGAGATGGATGGTGGTGATGGCGGCACAACATTATGAATGTGCTTTATGCCAATGAATTGTACACTTCAAAATGATTTTCTTGGTAAATTTTATGTTTAAAAAAGAAGAAAACTTTCTATCGCTATCTTGCATGAAAAACAAAAACAAAAAGCAAAACCACTATCTCACTTGCCATTGAAAACAAAAATTATCAAATTAATGTCAGCTGCCCTTCCACTTTGTTAAAAAGAAACATTAGTATTAGACTGCTGCTAACATGCCTACTCAGGCTTCCGTGGTGGCTCAGATGGTAAAGAATCCACTTGCAATGCGGGAGACCTGGGTTCGATCCCTGGGTTGGGAAGATCCCCTGGAGGAAGGCATGGCAACCCACTCGAGTGTTCTTGCCTGGAGAATCCCCATGGACAAAGGAGCCTGGCGGGCTACAGTCCATGGGGTCGCAAAGAGTCGGACACGACTGAACAACTAAGCACAGCACAGCAACGTGCCTACCCACAGAAAAGGAGGATTAAAAGAGGAACAGAAAAGCTCCGATGTCTTTCCTTTGAGAACCAGTGTCAATCAAGACCTCTCTTGAGAACTGCCTTTGGACCACGGATCACCTGCGGATTCCCTGGTGGTTCAGCGGTAAAGAATCTGCCTGCCAAAGCAGTAGACGTAGGTTTGATCCCTAAGCTGGGAAGATCCCCTGGAGAAGGAAATGACAACCCACTCCAGTATTCTTGACTGGGAAATCCCATGGACAGAGGAGCCTGGTGGGCTACAGTCCATGGGGTCGCAAAAGAGTCGGACACAACTTAGTGACTAAACAACAATGGATCACATGTGTGTCAAAGCCTGTGGAGACACAGGGGGCGTGAGCCCATAATGACCGCTCAGATCTCTCTATTCAATCCTGCTAGAATCTGTGAGGGTTACACCGAGCATGTGTGTATTCAAAGTGCTCTTGTGCAAGGCAGGAAATCATGAGGAAAGCACTCACATCTTATATCCATCTTGTAGATACTTCTTGGAAGGGGAAGTCACTTACCCAGGGGGACTGATGCCAAGTCTGAGACCCAAGTTTGTGAGCTTCACCCTCTTCCTCAGGCCACCCGATCACCCAAGACTGACCGCTGGCCTTGGAGCAGGGCCCCTGTGCTAACTTTCTGATTCTACTCTTCACAAGGTACTAGATGCCAGGTCCCTGCCATCAGACTTTGCTGTATCAACAAGCCTCCCTCTGACTTTCCAGGCCCCGCCCTGCATTTGTGGAGGCTCACGCCTTTGCCCAGGTACTGGATGTGCTCTCAGGGGACCTGGATTCAGATTCTGAGTCTGTTAACAACTTGGCCATGGGGTCTTTGACAAAACTCCTTGGGAAGTCCCTAGAGGTTTGTAACATGGAGAAGGTACAGCGGTTGGACCACATTAGTGCCTTTCAACGAATGTGTGACCTCTGGACCCCTGAGATAGGAGACACACACACACACCACACACACACACACACACACACACACACACACCCCATAAGACCTCTGGACCCCTGAGATAGGAGATACACACACACACACCCCATATGACCTCTGACCCCAAGATAGGAGACACACACACACACATCACACACACACACACCGTAAGACCTCTGACCCCCTGAGATAGGAGACACACACACACACACACACACATACCGTATGACCTCTGGACCCCTGAGATAGGAGACACACACACACACACCACACACACACACACACACACACACACACACACAAACACACCGTATAACCTCTGGACCCCTGAGATAGGAGACACACACACACAAACACCACACACACACAAACACCACACACACACACACACACCATAAGACCTCTGGACCCCTGAGATAGGAGACACACACACACACCACACACACACACACACACACATACACACACCACACACACACCATATGACCTCTGGACCCCTGAGATAGGAGACACACACACATATACACACCACACACACACATACACACACACACACATCATACACACACCATATGACCTCTGGACCCCTGAGATAGGAGACACACACACACACACACCATATGATCTCTGGACCCCTGAGATAGGAGACACACACACACACATATACACATACCATAGGACCTCTAGACCCTTGAGATAGGAAACACACACACACACACACACACACACACACACACACCCCATATGATCTCTGGACCCCTGAGATAGGAGACACACAAACACACACACATACACACATACCATAGGACCTCTAGACCTCTGAGATAGGAAACACACACATACCCGCCCCTCCCCCCCCCCCCCCCCCCCCCCCGCCATCTAAGATAGGAAACACACACACGCACACCCATAGACGGCTAAGCTGCTATTGGGAGCCCCAGGGCAGACCCAGCCAATGGGATCTGGGGGCGTGGCCTGGGAACCCACTTCTAAACAGCTTCCCCCACCCTCTCCGCCCTCCTGCCGCGGGTGATTGCCCCGTATGGGAAGCCTCGGAGCCCCTGGCTCAGTTGTCTTTGAGGACCCTTCCCTCCATATTTTGGGACCTTGGAGACCAGGTCCTTGCCTAAGGCAGACTGGTAGAAAATGGTTTTCTGGGGTCTCATCTTCTCTTCCTTCATCTCCACCGGTCCTCAAGCAAGAAGCACTAATTTCTTTAGCCTTCTGACTGGCTGGGAATGGCATTTCTTTGGGAGGAGCGAGGAGGAGAGCGGGGAGGGGGAGAGCGGGGAGGCATATCCCTGTAAGACTTCTTGCGAAATTTAGGAACACCTGGCTGCAACTGGACGTAGGCCCTTCAATCGCCTCCCATGTGTCACCTAGGGTGGAGACAGAGGCTGCGGGACTCAAGGGAAAACCGCGGGTATTAAGGGTTCCAGACAGAGCTAGGCGTGGTGGGAGCCCCACCCCAATCCCTCTCTTGGGTGCTCTTAGTTTCTCGCCTTAGAGGACGTGGCTTAGGACCCCAACTTGCCATAGAGATGCCAACGGTCAAGCACAGTCCGGGAATGCCCCTGCCCCCAAAGATGCTAAAAGAGAAGTGAGGATCCCTTCAATCCGCTGGTTAAAGGTCTCCTCATAGACCCCCGCCCCCCCCAGCATTGGGGACCCCACTAAGAGGACCGGGTACCCAGATTCCAGAGTCAGAGTGGGAACGTGACTCAGGAGGGAAACTGAGGCTCAGACAAATGCAGCCCGGGTCCTAGGTCTCGGGGTGGAAGGGAAGCCTGTGATTCCCTCCTCGCGCTCCCGCGCGCATCTTCAGATTCCAGGACGCTCAGCCAGTGTGGCTACCCAGCGTCTGGCCGCCCCGCTAGCCTGCTCTGCGCGCCTCTTCTCTGTCCCCGTGTCTCTGCAGACGCTGCCCTTCCCGCCCGCTCTCCCCGCCGCCGCTCCTGGGCCCCGGTAAGCTGGCCAAAGCAACCCAGCTCCGGGGTCTCCACTCCCATTTCCTGTGTGGAATCCTTCCAGGGATGCCGGAGACGAGGGGTTTTCTGGGTGTGCACTCTGCACGTTTACAGTCCCCGGCTTCCAGCCTTGCTGTGTGACCTCGGGCAAGTAGCTACCAGTCTTTGAACTCTATTCCTAGCCCCACCTCGGGGGCCGCAGAGGGGCCTTGGGTTACCTGCCATTGTTTCCCGCGACTCCTGCGCACGCTGCCTTCTGCTTCTCCCTCCTGCCAGCTCTGCGGTTGAAGGAGGGCGAGGGAGGGATGGGCCGTTGCCGGGCCACCTCCCTTCCACCCCTTCGGGCCCCCCCCCCCCCGCCCCGCCTCCGACCCCCCTGTGGCTGCCTTTTTTCTCTTTCACTTTCTCTCTGCCGCAAAGGGCTTGAGCCACCCAAGCTGGGGAGTAAGCAGACACCCAAGCCGCCCCCGGCTGCACCCACCACGTGCTTTCTCAGAAGCACCTAGTCTGCCGCTCACCAGAGCTCCAATCAGGCCCTAAAAATAGCCAGTGCTCCCATGCCGGGAGGTAGCCTGCCCTTAGGCATTTGAAACACAAGCCCTGATTAGGAGGAAGCTGGCCCTTCCTTTCTTTCCACTTCAGCCCCACCTTGAAACTGACAAGCCATTCCTGCAGGGCACAGGGACTTGCTAGCCCAGCCACTCACTCCAGAGCAGCCGGCTGCCCTGGAAGGCACAGAAAATTACTCAGGTCAATTCAGCCCTGGCAACCTTGATTCCCCCCGCCCCCAACACCACCACCACACACCTCCTGACAGCTTTCTTCCCTCCCTTCTTCCACAGGTCCTGCACCCCTGCTCCATCCACCCTGAGGCCTTGGAGAGGTCACTTCCCTTCCCAGGATTGGATTTCCTCATCTGGAATTGAGGGGGAAGCCTTCAAGGTGACTTCTGACCTCTCTCTCTCCTTAGAAAATTCTCCCTGCCCCAAGCTCCCGCTGCTACCCTCAGAGCCGGCAAACGTCATCAGTCTGCAGGTTCGGAGGAGGCCGAGCATTTATTTCAGCAGCATCTGACCAAAGACTTCTCACACTCTCAACCACACAACAAAGGCAACACCAATAATACTGGGTTCCTGTGTGGATCTTCAGATATTAAAATAAACTGGGCGCTGTGCTAGAACCTTGGATTGCTCACCTTGGTCTTGGAATAAAAGTTTCCCCCAATCCCATTTAACAGCCCAGACTCAGTATAGGCTGGGGACCCTATGTCACTTGACACCCAGGCAGGCAGCGCAGCTGGGATTCAAACCTGTGTGCTGCTTTCAGAGCTGATACCAGATGTCTGTACACTGTTGTCTCTCACCGTCTATCCCCTGTCCCCCACTTATTCCACAAAGCGCCAGTTGGAAATGGGGGAGAGGGTAGCATCAGGCCAGGTGCCTGGCTACTCCCCACCAGGCTCAATGTCTAGACAAATGGGCTGACTCTGGCTTTGGTGTCCCTGCTTCCTGGGGATGGGGTGGGTCTGGCAGGGGTTCCACCCTTCAAGGGCACCCCTCAGTGTTTACCTGGCAGAGAGAGGACCTTGCGGTTGGCAGAGCCTGGCCATCAACACTGAGAGCTAACGACACGCCCCCTGGAAGTCATCCCTTTAGTACCCTTCAGGCTGATCAAGTTCTCTTACATTCCAGACACCTGAGTGAAACTGCAGGTCCCTCAGTGGAAGGAAACGGCAAACCACCTCACTTCTTCCAAAAGCCCCAGCAGGCCAAAGACCCCTTCCTGCCATCCTCACCCCCCTAGTTCAGAGCAGTGTCTCCTTTTTTGGGGGATGGCGGGATGTCACCCTAAATTAAGAAGCATTTTCAGTCCCAACATCCCCCACCCGCCTTTTTACCTTGGGGCTCTGGCAGGTAGGACCCGGCAGGGCGTGGAGCCAGGCAACGCATGGTGTGGGAAACACAGGGAGGCAGCAACTTCCAGACTCTGGCAGCCCCTCCTGGTGCCCTCAGCTTGCCCAGTGAGGTCTTCAGGTGCCCAATTCAGGAGCAGGCAGCCTCATCTCTGGCCAGTCTCCCTACACCTGGTCAGGAGCCCGCCAAGACATAGCAAACATGCAAAAGAAGCAAGTAAGGGACCAGCGGAAAATTCTCCCCTTACCAGGTGATCAGTGCTGCCAGATTTCTCTTACTAGGCATGCTCTAATTTGCCCATGCTCCCTTAAACACTCCCTGTGTTTAATTTCGGTTCCTTGTTGTGTACCAAATGGGTTGATGACCAGGAAAGATAGTGAGTTGACTGTTGGAGTGTCTTCAACACAGTCATTCTAAAACGGTGTTCACCACAGTGGAACCACGCTGGTGCCAGTTGCCAATATATGCCATCTTCTGTAGGGTGGCGCTAGGGCCAGAGCCTCACAGATGCCTCAAGATAAGCTGAAAGCCCCTGCTGAGTTCTGCAGACTCCCTGGATTCCATTGCCATCCCCCATCCCACTTACACAACAAACTGCCCTGAGTTTCCCCAGAGAAAGAGTCCTCCACTCATCATTCTTATTCCAAGACATTGGATTAAAATATAAATTACATATTAGAAAGTGTTACCCCAAATATGATATACTTAGACACACATAGTTTGGGGTACCAGATAAATGCAGCAGAGAGACTGTCACAGGAGAAAGTTAGTGCCTTTTCAAGGTTCTGCCCAGGCTTCTGGAAGCCTCCAGAAGAAAGTCTCAGTCTGGGGGCTTATGAACTTTTAACGCCTCTTCTAATGCATCATCAACTCATCTCACAGAGAGCAGCCCCCAGCTTCAAGCCATCAGTAGAGAGCAGTGTCTGGCCAGAATGCCTTCCTGTTTCATAGTTACCTTCTGCGTGTGGCATTCTTTTTCATTTATGTTGGACATAAACTTTCCTTGGGAAATAAAATTGAATGAAAAACGTGACGGAGAAGGCAATGGCACCCCACTCCAGTACTCTTGCCTGGAAAAGCCCATGGACGGAGGAGCCTGGTGGGCTGCAGTCCATGGGGTCGCAAAGAGTCGGATACGACTGGGCGACTTCACTTTGACTTTTCACTTTCATGCATTGGAGAAGGAAATGGCAACCCACCCTAGTGTTCTTGCCTGGAGAATCCCAGGGACGGGGGAGCCTGGTGGGCTGCCGTCTATGGGGTCACACAGAGTCGGACATGACTAGAGCGATTTAGCAGCAGCAGCAGAAAAATGTGAGTAGTTTGAAAACAACCAAAAAACCCTAACCTGTCAAGCTAATAGTAGTGTGCGTGTGTGCTAAGTCGCTTCAGTCATGTCTGACTCTGTGCGACCCCGTGGACTGTAGCCCACCAGGCTCCTCTGTCCATGGGATTCTCCAGGCAAGAAGACTGAAGTGGGTCGCCATGCCCTCCTCCAGGGGATCTTCCCGACCCCAGGATGGAACCTGCGTTGCTTATGTCTCCTGCGCATTGGCAGGTGGGTTCTTCACCACTCACACCACCTGGGAAGGCCGACAGTATTGCAGAGGGTACAGAACGATCATGAGGTTGGTACCGAAATGAATGACGTTTCGGAAACAATGACTTTGGAGCCTCAAGCATTTTTATGGAAAGAACACTGAATTGGGAATTTGAAGCCCTGTGGTTCAGCCCCCACGGTTACTAGCTGATGGGTCACCTCGGACCCCTCACTTCCGTTGTGTGGGCCTGTTTCTCCGTGTGTGAAGCGAGGGCAATTATGCCTATATTTGTATAGGGATTATTTTCGAGGCAGTTTCTGCTTTCAGAAGTTCGAGAGGGGAAGTAGGGCAGACACATGAGACTGCTGAGAGTCAATGTGAAACAGTCTTGTTCTGTTAGGCTAATAAAACAGACACGATGAGTATGAGACATCCCAAGAAGTCTCAATTTCCTGTGACCTGGCACACCAGGCCATTCCATGAGGACACCTTCTGTCCTCAGAGGGAGCTGGCTCTGACGGCTGTGGCCACGGCAGCTCTGAACCAGCTTCGTGGCCCGGCCAAGCTTGGAATGAGAGTCCCCCGGACCTGGGGTGCACCTGTATGGATGCTGTCATTTCTCACCTGGACTACCTGCTACCTGGTCTCTCGGTGTCCTCCTTCACCTGCCCCCACCCCAGACCCATGCTCTATAAGACCCGAATCTGATCACGCCTGTGTCCACACAGGTTTCTGAGCCGGGAGGGTGACACATGCCAGCCTGCGTTTTGACTGATGGCAGATGCCATCGATTGGTACCAGGAGGGCCTCGAGTACGGAGTCAGGAGAGGAGCGCTGTGGAACCTCACCAGGTGCTGAGGGGGGTCCAAATTCTAGCAGAGGCAGTGGAGATGAGGAGATGGTGCGCTGAGATGAAGTGACAAGCATCCAGGACTGAGTGGGCAGGCCTAGGAGGGGGCCGAAGGGTTAAGCCAACGACAGGGTCTCTCCCTATTAGAACTTCTAGCATACCTGCTGAAGCTCCTCTTCAAAACTCCCCCAGAGGCGGTGACCACTCATTCTCTTGAGCCCAGGATAAAACCAATTCCCGCTAGACTAGGGAGCCCTCTCAGAACTTGCCCCAGGCACCTGAATTTCTTTGTCTCAAGTCAGAATTCAGCATGACAAAGCTATAGACCGAAGCACTGTTCCAGGTACCAGTCTGGGGTCCCCAGCCAAGCACAGAGGAGAGGAGATGAGGGGACTTGATCTTGCAGGTAGGATTAGCATCACAGAGAGCTTGCCATCCCCTGCGGCAATCTCTCCAAACAGATCTTGCTCAGTCCTACCTGCTTCAGTTCAGTTCAGTTCAGTCACTCAGTCGTGTCCGACTCTTTGCGACCCCATGAATCGCAGCACGCCAGGCCTCCCTGTCCATCATCAACTCCCGGAGTTCACTCAAACTCATGTCCATCGAGTTGGTGATGCCATCCAGCCATCTCATCCTCTGTCGTCCCCTTCTCCTCCTGCCCCCAATCCCTCCCAGCATCAGAATCTTTTCCAATGAGTCAACTCTTCGCATGAGGTGGCCAAAGTACTGGAGTTTCAGCTTATCTCTGCTCAAGCAGGGTCCCCATCCCACCCCTCATAGGACCACCCTCCTGCCTCCTCCTGTCAGACTGCATTTTGGTCATCCTTCGAGGCCCACTGTGGTCAGCCTTCCAGCTAACAATAACCTTCTGCTTTCCTCTTTTTAACAAACTTGCAGCCATGGATTTGGCAATACATCATGAACTTCCTATTTCCTGAGTATGGCCCCCGCTGCCTCTGACGAAGTCATAAAGTCCTTAATGTCTGTCTTACTGTGTTTCCCAAAGAAAGGCAATGCCAAAGACTGCTCAAACTACCGCACAATTGCACTCATCTCACACGCTAGTAAAGTAATGCTCAAAATTCTCCAAGCCAGGCTTCAGCAATACGTGAACCGTGAACTTCCAGATGTTCAAGCTGGTTTTAGAAAAGGCAGAGGAACCAGAGACCAAATTGCCAACATCTGCTGGATCATCGAAAAAGCAAGAGAGTTCCAGAAAAACATCTATTTCTGCTTTATTGACTATGCCAAAGCCTTTGACTGTGTGGATCACAATAAACTGTGGAAAATTCTGAAAGAGATGGGAATACCAGACCACCTGACCTGCCTCTTGAGAAACCTATATGCAGTTCAGGAAGCAACAGTTAGAACTGGACATGGAACAACAGACTGGTTCCAAATAGGAAAAGGAGTACGTCAAGGCTATATATTGTCACCCTGCTTATTTAACTTCTATGCAGAGTACATCATGAGAAACGCTGGGCTGGAAGAAGCACAAGCTGGAATCAAGATTGCCGAGAGAAATATCAATAACCTCAGATATGCAGATGACACCATCCTTATGGCAGAAAGTGAAGAGAAACTAAAAAGTCTATTGATGAAGGTGAAAGAGGAGAGTGAAAAAGTTGGCTTAAAGCTCAACATTCAGAAAACGAAGATCATGGCATCTTGTCCCATCACTTCATGGGAAATAGATGGGGAAACAGTGGAAACAGTGTCAGACTTTATTTTTCTGGGCTCCAAAATCACTGCAGATGGTGACTGTAGCCATGAAATCAAAAGACGCTTACTCCTTGGAAGAAAAGTTATGACCAACCTAGATAGCACATTCAAAAGCAGATAAATTACTTTGCCAACAAAGGTCCATCTAGTCAAGGCTATGGTTTTTCCAGTGGTCATGTATGGATGTGAGAGTTGGACTGTGAAGAAAGCTGAGTGCCGAAGAATTGATGCTTTTGAACTGTGGTGTTGGAGAAGACTCTTGAGAGTCCCTTGGACTGCAAGGAGATCCAACCAGTCCATTCTGCAGGAGATCAGCCCTGGGATTTCTTTGGAGGGAATGATGCTGAAGCTGAAACTCCAGTACTTTGGCCACCTCGTGTGAAGAGTTGACTCATTGGAAAAGACTCTGATGCTGGGAGGGATTGGGGGCAAGAGGAGAAGGGGACGACAGAGGATGAGATGGCTGGATGGCATCACTGACTCGATGGACGTAAGTCTGAGTGAACTCCGGAAGTTGGTGATGGACAGAGAGGCCTGGCGTGCTGCAATTCATGGGGTCGCAAAGAGTCAGACACGACTGAGTGACTGAACTGAACTGAACTGAATATGTTTGACTTTCTTTTTGAAAAGGATGCCAAGATTGTTTGAGTGAATGGTTGGCGTTTAAATTTGATTAAGGCAGACAACCTCTAAATGGATGGAGAGTCCTCCTGTACTAGGTTGTAAGTATCTTTTCTTACCCTTTTTGGTGACCTGCCTCATTTCTAGCAGATGCTAAATAAATGCTTAAGGGAGAGGGAAGTAAGGAGGTGAGAAAGCAAGGAAGAGAGATCAGACAAGAGGTGGGGGAGTAGAGAGAACAAAACCTAATATGTAGGCAAATTAGGAGATCAAACCAGTCAATCCTAAAGGAAATCGATTCTGAGTATTCATTGGAAGGACTGATATTGAAGCTGAAGCTCTAATCCTTTGGCCACCTGATACAAAGAACCAACTCATTAGAAAAGACTCTGATGCTGGGAAGGACTGAAGGCAGGAGGAGAAGGCGACAACAGAGGATGGTGTCACCGACTGGATGGACATGAGTTAGAGCAAACTCAGGGAGGCAGTGAAGCATGGAGAAGCCTGGCGTGCTGCAGTCCACGGGCCACAAAGAGTTGGGCACAACTTAGTGACTGAATAACATCAAGGCAAATTAGGCAGGTCGGAAGGTATCTGAGAACATAGACCTGTTCGTGGGTAAATGTACAAGTGGATTAGTTGATAAGAAGGTGGGTGAATCAGCTGATACATAAATATTTGGGCAGTCAGAGAAATGAAATATTGATAAGTTGATAGAATTAGATAGTAGATGTAAGTTGATCAATTGGTTAGTAGATATTAGTATAGTTGGGGCTTCCTGGGTAGTGCTGGTGGTAAGGAACCTACTTGCCAATGCAGGAGACATAGGACATGAGGGTTTGGTCCCTGGGTCAGAAAGACTCCCGGGAGGAGGGCATGGCAACCCACTCTAGTATTCTTGCCTAGAGAATCCAGTGGACAGAGGAGCCTGATGGGCTACAGTCCAGAGGGGTGCAAAGAGTCAGACAAGACTGAAGCGACTGAGCACTGACAGTAGTCAGTTGGGTAGACCAGGTAAGTTTGAGAGCAGGCAGCGGGAGAGACCAATAATGGTAAGTAAGGACACAGGTGAGATGCTCAAGGGAACAACAAAGAACAGAAACAGTCCCTGGCTGAGTCAGGTGCCAGACCGGGAGCCAAGCCGAGAATAGAACAGGCCCCTGGTCAACCCCGGGAAAACCCATGGGGACTTGCCAACTTCCGGTTGCAGGTGTTTCTGCTTCTGCGGCTCATGTGGGTGAAGGTGAAGGAAGTCTGGCTGGCTGGGAAGCCACTCAAGGTGAAAACCAAGTGGTCCTTGCCAACACATCTCCTTCCAGGAGCCAGCGGAGACTCACTTACCAGGGATCAGAGCAGGAATGGGTTTGGGGAGGAAAAAGGGGTAGAAAGAAGGGAGGGTGCAGCCTTCCTCCCCTCTGCATCTTGGCTCGGGTGAGTCTCATCCTAAGGACCAAATGGGGAAGGAAGTGACAGGAAGAACTTAACAGTCTGGGGTATGTCCCTCCCTTTCCAATAGATCAGGCAACATCCTAGAAGGAGGCTTTGTTCTGTGTTTCCTAGAACAGAGTTCTCACGGGTAAAACTACCACACTGTGAAAACACAGAGAGACAAAATAATGAAGGAAAGCCAAAGGCAACAGTAAGATGTAAAGCCACGGCAGGGGCGTCCCACAGCCTGTGAGAAGGCTCGCCCCAAGAGCACCGCTGTGCCTCCGTCCACAAACCTGAGGCCGGCTGGGTCTGACCTTGCCACCGGTCATCCTTCCATTCACCTTGAGTCTGCGGTTGCCCCAAATGCCACCCTGGAGGCTGATGAGTCAGAACGAGCTTTCATGCTGGCAGCAATGCCTGTGTTTTGGATGATGTCACTGAATTCTCGGAATAGCCACTCTGGATGCTAGTATCGCCTCCATTTTACAGATGGGGAAACCGAGGGATCCCAGGAAGGGATCGGCATCCTAGCCCTTGGAATCAGGGAGTCACAGCTGGCACCGAGGCTGGCTGAGGCCACAGTATATGTGCTTAACCAACGTGCCAGCTTGGAGTCACATTAACTCTCAGATGCACATAGCGGCCTCACACTCAGCACTGGAGTAGGTGTCTAGATGTGATGTGGAGCCCTCAAAGAGACTGCAGACTCAACTCCCTGGTTTATCCTCCCCCCAGTCCAATGCAAGAGATGTAAGAGATGCAGGTTCAATCCCTGGGTCAGGAAGATCCCCTGCAGGAGGAAATGGCAACCTACTCCAGGATTCTTGCCTGGGACAGTTCTTCCAGTATAGAGGAGCCTGGTGGGCTCATGTGGTCATGACTCTCATGACATCACAGAGAGTCAGACACAACTGAAGCAACTAAGCATGCATGCCTAAGTGATTGATCACAGCACAATATGTATGTGTCTGACATTCCTAGAGTTATCTGTCTAATGCCAAGCGCTTCCTAGGATAGTTTCTCAGACACCATCTCACTGAACCCTTGCTATGACCCTGGGAGGTTTATATCATCACTCCCATTTTAGTGATGAAAAAACTGAGTGTCAGACTTGTTCAGGCATGTGGCCAAGGTTACACAATTTGTAAGCAGCAGGGCATGGCTGCAGGACTAGAGCTGTTCAGCTTCCAGCCTAGTTCTCCCTCCATACTGCCACACTAAGTCTCTCTTCTCTGGCCTCTGACTGTCCTCCAGGGGTTGTCACTCACTGTCCCCAGTCAGGTAGCTGAGTTCTGTCCCGACTCTTGGGCCTCCACCGGGCTTGCTGGGGGCTGGATGCACATGTGCTTTTCTGTGCAGCAGAGTCAACCCCAAAGAAGTGCACTTCCTGCACAATTGCAGCTGAAGTATTATCATATCCAAAGGTGACTTCTGAATCATCAGGCTGGTTTCAGTTTGAAGATGGTCAGCCTGCTTCGGGTAGACTTACGGTATCCCTTTGGGTTATTCAAAAGAGGCAGCCAACTAGAAAGAGAAACGAGTGATCTGGGCCCATGAGATCTAATAGCCACCCCTCCCCAGGCCATGATCGAGGCAATCATTCACCTCCCTGTGCCTCAGAGTACTCATCTGTAGAGTGAGAGTAATGGTAAACAGGAGCCATCCACACACGCATCCATCTCCCCAGTCACCCGTCACCCAGCCACCTATGCACCTACCCGTCAACCATTCACCTATCCTTCCCACCTCCCCACCCACCCACCCACCCATCCATCCACCCACCTAACCACCTACCCATCAACCATTCACCTATCCTTCCCACCTCCCCCCCCACCCACCCACCCATCCATCCACCCACCTAACCACCTACCCATCAACCATTCACCTATCCTTCCCACCTGCCCGCCCACCCACCCACCCATCCATCCACCCACCTAACCACCTACCCATCAACCATTCACCTATGCCCCCACCCACCTACGCACAGCCCCCATCCACTCATCACCCAGCCACCTACCCACCTACCCTCCCATCACCCATCCACCTATCCAGTTCCTTACCCGCCCACCCATCCATGATCTATCCCATCCATCTACCTACCTATCAACCATTCACCTGTGCCCCCACCCACCTACCCACACAACCCCCACCCACCCATCACCCAACCACCTACCCACCCACCACTCAGCACCCATCCACCTATGCACCTACCCATCAACCATTCATCTACCCACCCACCCACCCATCCATCTACCTACCATCCAGTAGTCTAATATTCAACAAACACACATTGCACACCTATCCTTTTCCAGGCATTATATTAAGTGTTCGGGATACATCTGTGATAAAAGCATAGATCTCTCCCCACAGGGTGCTTACTTTCCAGTGAAAGAGTCAGACAATAGGCAGCAAACAAAGGAACCTCCCTGAGGGTCCAATGGTTAGGACTCTGCTCACATTGCCAAGGGCCCGGGTTCAGTCCCTGCTCGGAGAACTAAAATCCCCCAAGCCGTGCAGCTTGACTAAATAAATAATCAGCAACAAACATAATACAAAAGTAAAGTGTATCAAAGGTAAATATGTCAGTGTGGGGAGTGGTACTCAGAGTGTGGAGGGGGAGTTGCAAATTTAAATAGGATGATCAGGGTAGGCCTCCCTGAGAAGGTGACATTTGAGGAAAGTGCTAAAGGATTCAAGGAGGTTGGCCCAGAAGATATCTGGAGAAAAGAGTGTTCAGAAGGAAGCAACAGCATGTGCAGAGGTCCTGTGGCAAGGAGTGTGCCCAGCTGTCCCAGGGACCCCAAGGGTACCAGCATGGCTGGAGAAGATGAGACGGCAGGAGTATAGGGTGGGAGCAGAGCAGGGATGAACCAGATCTTGAAGGGCCTCATGGGAATCGTCCGGATTTAGCTTTCCTCTGAGTGACACGGGAAGCCAGTGCAGGGTTTAGGGCAGCGGAGGGTGACGATCACGATAGGGTTGTAGAGAGAGTTACAAAAACTTCACACTCCGATTTCCTTTTTTCTGAAGCCCTGTTGAAACTCAAGTCAGTGCCCTTTATTTCTACAAACCACACACTTCTCCTCCCCCTGTTCTCCTTGTCCCCGTCTGAAGGCTGCTCCCTCTCCTTGCCCCCTGGCTGCATCACTGCCTGTAGTCCTTACAGATGGAGTCTCACAGGCCTGGGAGGAGCTGGCCTGGAAGAGGGTGGTGGGGGAGCAACAAGGAAAGGAAGTGATGTATCCTTCCTTGTCTCCCAGGCTCCTGAAGACCGCATGGAGCTCAGTTCCCTTTCTAGAGTCACATGGCATCAGAAATAAATATATTACATCCCCTGGGAGGAAACTGAATTTAATAACAGGAACCCGCCCTTGAAGCGAGAGGGAGGAGCAGAGGTGTGGGCAGCCAGCAGAGTGGAGGAGGCTGCAGTTTGCAGGGGGTGTGTCGAGGAGAGAGGAAGGCCTTGACACCCCCTGAAGTTGGCATCTGCATCAAGACTGCATAGGCCATGTGTGTTCTCTGCAGTTTCTTTCCTCTGCATCTTACAGTTTTCAGAGTGCACGTCTTTTGCCTCCTTCCATAGGTTTATTCCTGGGTATTTTATTCATTTTCATGCAATGGTAAAGAGGACTGTTCCTTTCATTTCTCTTTCTGATCTTTCATTGTAGAGAAATGCAACAGATTTCTGTGTGTTAATTCTGTAACCTACAACTTTGCCAAATTCATTGACGAGCTCTAGTAGTTTTCTGGTAGCATCTTTAGGAGAGACATGTACACACTGCTGTATTTAAAATAGATAACGGACAAGGAAATCAACCCTGGATATTCCTTGGAAGGATGCTGCTGAAGCTGAAGCTCCAATACTTTGGCCCCCTGATGCAAGGAGCCGACTCTGGAGAAGACCCTGATGCTGGGAAAGATTGAAGCAAAAGGAGAAGAGGGCGGCAGAGGATGAGATAGCGGTTAGATAGCATCACTGACTCAATGGACATGGATTTGCGCAGATTCCAGGAGATAGTGGAGGACAAAGGAGCCTGGTGTGCTGCAGTGCAAGGGGTCGCAAAGAATCAGACACAATTTAGCGACTGAATAGCAACAACAAGAGGAAGGACCTACAAGGACCTACCTTATGCTGCAGGGAACTCTGCTCAATATTATGTAACAACCTAAATGGGAAAGGAATTCGAGAAAAGAGTAGATACATGTATATGTATCCCTGAGTCACTTTGCTGTACACCTGAAGCTAACACACTGCTGTAAAGCAATTATACTCCAATACAAAATAAAAAATGTTTTTAAAAAGACCCCATAAGTGGCTTGCACTCCCATTAAGAAATCAGGGGGGTCATTCAGGTGATAGAGATGTCCCAGCCCCCCTGGGGTCTTTTAGGAGGGGAAGAGTAAAAGATGTGTCTGAAGAACAGACAGAGATGATCTGGGTGAGAATTCACCCAGGAAGACAGCCCACCCCTTGTAAACATGTATCTTGGCAGAAGAGTTGGAGAAATGCCTACAACTGCCCTGGAGCCCATGGCAAAATCATCAAGAGGCTGTTTAGCCCTTAAGACCAGACTGAGCCACAAGTGTGTCTGCCTTCAAATCCAGCCTCAACACTTCCTGCTTGGGGACCGGAGTTGGTCACCTCTGGGCAGTCTCTGTCTTTTCTTCCTGTGTAACATAAGGCTGCTGCTGCTGCTAAGTCACTTCAGTCGTGTCCGACTCTGGGCGACCCCATTGACAGCAGCCCACCAGGCTCCCCCATCCCTGGGATTCTCCAGGCAAGAAAACTGGAGTGGGTTGCCATTTCCTTCTCCAATGCATGAAATCATTAAAGGGTTAGGGTGGATATGAGAAAACCCACTGGCTTAGGTGTGCCTGGCAAGCAACGAAATACTCAATAAATGTGAATTGTGATTATATCAAGTTGTAAGTTACTCCAAAACCATAAAAAGACCAAGGACTAGAATTTATGACATCAGCTCACAAAATTGGGAAAGCACAGGTTTATGTAACGGAGGCTGAAAAGTAAGTGTCTTTAGGAAGAATGTTGTTAGTGGGAATTCCCTGGTGGTCCAGTGGTTAGGACTCCACGCTTCTGCGGCTGGGTTGTGGAGGGCGGCCTGGGTTTGACACACCTGGTTGGGGGAACTAAGATCCCTCAAGCTGCGTGGTATGTCCAAAAATAAAAATTAAGAAGACTCTTGTTTGCAACAAAGTGAGAACCTTCTTGCAAGTGGGAAAGAAGACCTAAAATGTTTGAGGAGCCAAGGATGCGAGTGGAAATGGTATGGCATAGGCTTTTTTTCCCGCTTTAAGATGAATCAGGAGTCAGCAGTACCCTTTAAAAACAAGACACTCTCTTCAACTTGGTTCCTCTTCTGTCTCTCTCTCTCTTTCTCCCCCTCTTTCTCTGTCTTCCTCCCTCTCTCTCTTCTTTCCTCCCATCCTTCCTCCCTTCTTCTGTCCTTCTGTCTACCTCCCTCTCTTTCTCTCCTGTCTCTCCTTCCCTTTCTCTTCCTCCCTGTGTGTCTTTCAGTTTCCCTCTCTCTTCATGACCCGGATGCACACACAGGCACGTGCATACACATGCACACACACACGCCCACGCAAACATGCACACACATGCTCACACACACATGTGCACACACGGCAATCTCTGCTCTCCAGCTCTTCAGCCCTTCCTCTCTGTGGCAACCTATGTCTTCAGCTTTGAGACACACTGATTGTGCCGGCATCCGTCTTTCCCACTTGCAGGCAGCGGCTGATTTGTCCATCTGTGCCCTTCACCAGGGCCTTGCACATGCCTAAGGTACCCAGGGAGCTCAGAGAGCAAACCCAGTGGGCATTTGGCTGTGTGCCTCCGGGACGGTTTACTTTTAAGCAGAGTGGGAAGCACACTGTTCTGCCAATGCTCTCGGCATCCCAGCCTGAGCTCTCTAAGCACTTGCTGCTCCTGCCAGCTCAACCAGAGACCCCGATTCCTATTCATTCTGCCTTCTCAGCTTGGGACAGAGATGAACATGAGGACCTCCCTTTCAGAGATTAGAGGGAAAAGCCCTGAGCTGCTGACAGCCAGACATGGCTCCATGAGAAAAAAGGGATGGATGGCAACTTACCACCAGGGTCCTTGTAGCTGGGGCCCCTCTCTGCTGTGGGGGCCTGCAGCCCACTCCAGATCCACCCCAAGAGGGCGAAGTCTGGGTCTCCTTTCTCCAGCAGGGTCAAGGAGATCTTCCTGGCCAGAGCCTCACCATCAGACTCATGGAGCAGGGCATGGTGGTACTCCCTGGAGAGGAGCTCTTCCGCCAGCAGGTTGTCCAGAAGCGCCTGCACTTGGCTCGGCCGATGGCTAGAGAGCAACATCCGGACCTGAGACAGGATGGTCTGGAAGTGATTCATGGTAGCGCTCAGATGCAGGGCAGCTCCCCTGGGCTAGCGCCTGGTATCTCTGCTCACCCAGCTTGTAGCATCCAAAATGTGAAGTGAAAATCAGGATGGGGGAACCTCTGCAGCTTATTCCTGCTAAGGAGGATTTCCTCATTTGCACGTTAGGCTGGGGTTGCCTGATGAATTGATGGAAATGGGTTCTGGTCTTGATTTAGACCCATAGATACGTGCATACCTTGCGTGTGCGTATGCCAAAGAGGGTCACGGCTCTGTGGATTCCTTTAGACCCAATCCAGTATTTACTAAGAGGAACAAGACTTGCCTCTTTGAGGACCTATAAGGTGATAGGCTTTCTCGGATGTTGCATCATAACAAGAAGGCACTGGGGCATAGCAATTAAGCAGTTGGGTTTGGAGCCAGTCTGCTGGGTTCAAATCCCCAATTACTTGATGTTTGGCAAGTTACTTAGCCTCTCCTTGCTGCCATTTCTCCATCTGGAAACGTTACCGAGTCCAAGCTCACTCTGCTCATGGCAGGGCAGGCCAGTGAATCCAAGAGGCGAGGTACTGAGGCAAGGAATGAACACGGCTTTATTCCGCAAGCCTGACCGAGAAGACGGCAGACTAAAGACTCAAAATAACCATCTTGTCCCGGTCTGGATACCAGGTCCTTTTAGGTATCAGAGATGGCAGGGAGGTGAGGAAACAGAGTAGAGGCCATTTACTCTTATAAGTGTCTCCTAGAAGGGCAAGCCTCAGGCAGGGAGATGTGTTAATTTTTTTCCTTCCTGCCATCTACAGGTGGACAGGGTTCTGATCAGAGGCATTTTAGTTTAAGAGGCAGAGGGGAAGGATTCTCTGAGGCAGGCCATTATGTGTGATTATAATAACAAAAGCAGCCAAAGACACAGATCTTGCATGGAAGAGTCAAAACTGACTCTCCCCTGTTACAAAAACATGAAGTGATAATAATGGTATTTACATCTTAGAGTTGTAGGGAGGAGTAAGCGAGATAACGCCTGGAGAGTACCCAGCACATCATCCACAACTTGATAATAGTTCAATAAATTTGAATTCAATAAATATGAGCCATTATGATTATTGATTAATCATGCAAGCAATTGTGTCACCTTGGGCTCAGCTTCATTAAACTTCAGTCCCTTCCTCTGAAAAATCTCCCAGGAAAAATAATTCAATCTCATCAGATTTTTCTGAGGATTAAAAGAGGTAGTATGTATAAGGGGCTTAGTGCTGGTCCTGGTAAGCACTTCATGAAAATTGACTATTACTAATATTATCCCCAATTAATAACACGGAAAACAGGCTTTGCATAGGAGCCAGTCTGTTGTAGGATTCTACCCTGAAAAACCTCAGCCCCCGCTTTTTATATCATAGCTGATTGCTCTTCCAGAAACGCACTGTGACCTCGTTTCCTTTCCTGGCCTCATTTTACCATCTCTCAGATGGGACCATTTGCATTGTTCATTTCAGTGAGACAAATAGGGATTTCCACTTCCAGTATGGGTGAGAGTTCCTATTTGACCAACACTACCACAATGACAACTATAAGCTCTGATGGCTGGGAGGCAGAAGAAAGTATAAAAAACAGCTACCTGAAGGCCCTGGGGAGCAATCAGAGCAGGCAGACCCTGGACAGGAGTCAATATGTGGAAGACAAGAATATCACTGGTGAATTCCCAGCTCATTAGTTTAGCTCAAGGAGGTCTCAGTCTGTGTTCTGCAGGGCAAGTAAAATTCTGCTTGGAAAAAGAAAAAAGTTTTACTGCCCCGAATAACCAGAGGACAAAATTTGAGATAACAATAGTTGCTGGAAAGTGGGAGTAGAAATTCCAAGAAGGAGAGAGAGAGAGAGAAGTTGCTCTAAATTCTGGGTATAAACTGTCCAAATGTATGGTTGACCTCTGAACCCTGCATTCACGGCTCATTCGAGTTCTTGTTCATTCATGCATTCACAGCTCAACTAAGGCTAAAGGAACTGAGCTGAAATTTGAGTTGTAACCTACCATGGGGGTTGTGTTGAGGGCAGGAGACTAGGCATTTGATTCCAGCCAATATAGGAGCCTGCTGAAACAGCAGCAACAACCAAATTAACCCTGTTCAGATTAGAACACAATCCAGAGTGTTTACTGTAGGGTATGGAGAAGGAAATGGCAACCCACTCCAGTATTCTTGCCTAGAGAATCCCATGGACAGAGAAGCCTGGTGGGCTACAGACCATGGGGTCGCAAAGAGTCGGACACGACTGAGCGACTTCACTTTCTTTCTTCCTTCTTTCTATGGAGTTAGAAAAGGCGAGGTTCAGAAAAAGAATGAGACGGGCACTTTACAAGAATGTATCACCTTTAATGAGGCGAGAAGGGGCAGCAGTCAGATTAGTGAGCTAACCCAAGAAAAGAGCAAGTATATATAGGCATATATGAGGAAATCTACTGTCTTAAGGGGGCCTGTTCTTCTCCAAGGTTATTCGGAGTAGTTATCTCTTAAACGGCTGGGGCAAGGAATTCTGGAGATCAGCCAGAGGCTGGGACCGACTGGGAGCTGGGCGTAATCAACCTTTTTTTCTCGTTTTTTTTCCTTCCGGTGAGAGAGTTCTTTGTTTTGCATAGAATGGTGGGGAGGACCGAGAGGGGAGTTTAACTCCAGGCTATTTTGAGCCACGTATCACATATTGTGATAGGCAGTACCTATCCAAAATTACCTGACTATAAAGGGATAGGAAAAAGGGACCCATTCTCAGGAGAAAAGGATAATCAATGGAAATTGACCCCCAGATGACCCAGATGTTGAAATTAGCAGACAAGGATTTTTAAAAAATCTTTTTATTTTTACTTTTTAAAATCTTTCTATTTTTCAAGTCTTTACTGACTTTGTTACAATATTGCTTCTGTTTTATGTTTTGTTTTTTTGGGGCCTGGAGGCATATGGGATCTTTGCTCCCTGACCAGGGATTGAATTTGTACCCCATGCATTGAGAGGTGGTGTCTTAAACCACTGGGCTGCCAGGGAAGTCCTGAGACAAGGATTTGTTAAAGCAGTGACTCTAACCATGAATGAAATAGACATAAAGGGTGCCAAGGAAAACATGCTCATGAAAATAAAAAAATAGGAACTTTCAGCAGAAAAACAGAAACTACTAAAAATTACCAAATGGAAATGATCAAAGTGAAAATTACAATGTAGGAAAATTTACAAGTCTTTGGATTGGATTAATGGCAAAAAGGGGATAACAGAAGAAACCTTAAGGTGTCACAATAGAAATTATTTGATCTGAAGAACAGAGAGAAAAAGATTGAAAAAGAAAAGAGCTTCAAGGATCTGTGGGACAATGTCAAAAGGTCCAACTTATACATACTTACAAGGACGGAAGAAGTGAGGGAGTGGGGTAGAAAAAAGGTCACAGAAATAAAGCCCCAAATTTCTCAACTTTGGTGAAAATTAAACAGCATGAAAACCATGAAGCTCAGCAAGACAAACGCAAGGAAATCCACACGTAGGCACATCATAGTCAAACAACAGAAAACTAAAGATCAGGAGAAATTTGTGAAAGGAGCCGGATCAAAAGATCGCATTGCAGGGACGTCCCTGGTGGCCCAGTGGTTAAGACTCCACACTGTCAATGCAGGGGGTGGAGGTTTAATCCCTGATCAGGGATCTAAGATCCCGCATGCCACACAGCACAGCCAAAAAATAAAAAAACAAGACAAGAGCACATTATATACAGGAGGGCACATGAGTCATCACTAACTTCTCATTCAACATCATGGATACCAGAAGACGGTGGAACAGTATCTTGGACGAACTGAAAAGGAAAAAATGGTCAACCCAGGCTTCTAAAACAGTGAAACTATCCCTCAAGTATGTGGGGAAAATAGATATTTTCAGACTTAAAAAACTAAAAGAGTATGTTGCAATAGTCCTGCATTTTAAGAAATGCTAAAATAAGTTCTTTAGATGGAAGGAAAATTATATACCAGTTAGAAACTCAGTTAGATACCAGTTGGGAAGAACTAAAGAGTGTCAGAAATAGTAACCTTAGGTAAGTATAAACGTTTTTTAATTTATTTTTAAATAATGTATTTATTTGGCTGTGCCAGATCTTATTTGTGGCACACAGGATCTTTTAGTCACAACACATAGTTCTTGACCAGGGATTGAACCCTGGGCCCCCTGCACTGGGAGTGCAGAGTCAGCCACTGGGCCACCAGGGAGGTCCCGAAAGATTGTTTTTTTTTCTCCTTAATTTATTTAAAAACATAACTGCTTAAAGCAAAAGGTATGATACTATCTTGTGATTTTTAAATACATGTAGATATAATATATGGAGAAGGCAATGGCACCCCACTCCAGTACTCTGGCCTGGAGAATCCCGTGGACAGAGGAGCCTGGTAGGCTGCAGTCCGTGGGGTCGCTAAGAGTCAGACATGACTGAGCGACTTCCCTTTCACTTTTCACTCTCATGCGCTGGGGAAGGAAATGGCAACCCACTCCAGTGTTCTTGCCTGGAGAATCCTAGGGACGGGGGAGCCTCGTGGGCTGCCATCTATGGGGTTGCACAGAGTCGCACAGAGTCGGACTGAAGCAACTTAGCAGCAGCAGATATAATATATACGATGGATACAGCATAAAGGATGGTGGAGCATAATGTGTGATTGTTGGACCCACATGGTGGCAATCTGTACTTTATATTAAGTGGTGTAACGTTTCCTCTGTGTTGGTTGAGAGAGTGGAAAATATATATTAAAAGCCTTTGAGGGGCTTCCCTGGTGGTTCAGTGGTAAAGAATCCACCTGCCAATGCAGGAGTCACAGGTTCGATCCCTGGCCCGGGAGGATCCCACATGCTGAACAGCCTCTAAGCCCATGTGCCGCTTGTGCCCTAGAGCCTGGGAGCCACAACTGCTGAGCCCTCAAGCCCTAGAGTCCATGCTTTGCAACAGGCGAGGTCACCACAGTGAGAAACCTGAGCACTACATTAGAGAAAAGCCTGTGCAGCAATGAAAACTCAGCTCAGCCAAAAATAAATAAATAAACATTTTTTTAAAATCTGAAGTGTCTCTTAAAAAATAGCCCTTGAAGAACCACTAAAACATAATGCAAAAAGGCATAAGCTAAACAGCAATGTGAAATTAATACAGAATTTTAAATGAGATGGACTCAACTCTGGGCTAGAATAAGCTGTCCAACAAGACTATGACATTATAAATTTTATGTATAAAGGCTGAGAGGTAGAAGATAGAAATTCTAAAGCTCTTCTCACCTAACAAAGTACACTTTTCAGCAGAGATATAGAGGTAAATATCCTCTGGGCAACAAATTATCAATTAAGATAAACAAAATTGCATACTTTTTAGGCCTTTAAGCATAATTCACAGGGCAAATCAATAATTTTTGCAGGCTGGGTATATCTTGTACTTTTTTGTACAAATTTAATTTTGAAGTGAAGTACAATGTTAGAGCTCAGTTGTGTCTGATCCTTTTCAACCTCAAGGACTATAGCCCACCAGGCTCCTCTGTCCATGGAGTTCTCCAGGCAAGAAGACTGGAGTGGGTTGCCATTTCCTTCTCCAGGGAATCTTCCTGACCCAGGGATTGAACCTGGATCTCTTGCCTTGCAGATTCTTTACCATCTGAGCCACCAGGGAAGCCCAAAAATTTAATATTGAGTTGGCCAAAAAGTTGGTTCAAGTCTTTCCATAAAGTATAACAGAAAAACTCGAATGAACTTTTTGACCAACCCTATACTTTTAAGAATAATTCTACAATCACGAAGTTTTACGGCTTCACACAGGTCTTCCCCACGACAAGAGAATGACAGGGTACCTGTACGAAAGTTCTCAACTTCATCAGAACTAACTTTGTGAAGCAGATCAGCATCTGCTTTACTGTAGTTAGAGAGAAAGAGGAAACTTTGACCCCCACTTCCACTTTCTTTCTGAGATTTCTCTTCCCAGCAGTTGGAAGACCACACGGTTTCTTGGACAAGGTAGTGGCTGTTGCTGTTCAGTCGCTAGTCATGACCCCAGAGATTGCAGCACACCAGGCTCCCCTGTCCTCCATTATTTTTTGCTCAAATTCATTTGAGTTTGCTGAAATTCATGTCCATTGAGTTGGTGATGCTATGTAACCATCTTATCCTCTGCTGCCCTCTTCTCCTCCTGCCCTCAATCTTTCCCAGCATCAGGGTCTTTTCCAACGTATCGGCTCTTTGTACCAGGTGACCAAGGTATTGGAGCTTCAGTTTCAGCATCAATTTTTCCAATGCGTCTTCAGGGTTGATTTCCATTAGGACTGATTAGTTTGATTTCCTCGCAGTCCAAGGGGTTCTCAAGAGTCTTCTTTAACACCAATTCAAAAGCATCAATTCTTTGGACAAGATGGTAATGCCCGTCAATTATCCCTGAGAGAAAAAGAGGAGATTTGAGAACTTACAACTTATTAGTTAGGAAAGGAGGCGGGGGAGCCAAAAAAGAATTTTATCAGAAGGAAGAGATGGTGTGTAATCGTCAGCCATGGTTGTGGAGAAGACGGCAGGTGGGTCAGTTGCTGTGGGGAGTAAGGAAACCATGTTCTTAAGTACCTCACCTCTGAGGCACCTGAGAGAGAGGACCAGGCCTGAGAATCCATCCCCAAGAGTCCAAGATGGAGAGGAGAAGCAGGCCATGAGTCTCCATCAAACACCCTGAGATGGGGATCAAAAGCAGGCCACGGGACTCCATCTAACACCTCAAGAATGTGTTATGGAGGTAATGGATGATTAAACTGCAACCACGGGGTGCACAGAACCAGGAGCTAGAGCAGCTTTTCCAAGGCTGCCTTCCTCTTTCCTGCCAACCCAGTCCAGTACCGCATCACATGCTCAGTCACGAAAACCTGAATGCCAGCTTCCACTTGGTCCCTGACTCTCTGGGCCACCACAGCAATTTATTTCCTCTCTCTGGCCCCCTGTTTCATCACATGTGAAACACAGGTCAGATTATACCGTCCCTAGAATTTCTTTCAGTTCTGTAATGCTGCTGTTTTCAGGTAGGTGTTACCTTGCTGCAGAAGCCGCCGGTCTCAGAGTGTTCCCTCGTGATTAGTCATGAGTACAGCATTACCTCTGTCTATAGTCATCAAAGTCCCCCTGTAAAATTTTTGTCTTACAATTATCACATGCGTTATTATTCCCCTCTTTTACTTTCTCTGTATTATTTATCATAGAAGGAAATTCCATATTCCTATCTCAGTTGCAAAGTCATGTCACTTGCCTAAGAATAGTGGCGAGCAGATGGAAAGTAAAATGTTTATATTCTTCTGCTTATGGGAGGTCCTGATCCTGAGATCCAATGTCTCTTAGTGACAAAGCATGCTTAGCAAGTGTTATAGAGGAGTTACAGGTAGACCGGCACCTAGCTGAAGCTGTCTGCATCAGAAAAGTAGTAAAAATGTTGAAAGTTACCAGTAAGGATGTAGACCCTGATGCTGAGAAAGACTAAAGGCAGGAGGAGAAGGGGATGACAGAGGATGAGATGGTTGGATGGCATCACTGACTCAGTGGACATGAGTTTGAGCAAACTCTGGGAGACAGCAGAGGACAGGGAAGCCTGGCGTGCTGCAGTCTCTGCAGTCTTGGAGACTTTGGGATCTCAAAGAGTCGGACGTGAATGAGTGAACGAGAACAAAGGATGTAGAAAAATAAGAACTCTCCTACTTGGCTGGAGACCACTTAGAATACTTTCATCACCTAACGTTAACATTTGAGCAATAACTATTGAAATGGGAGAGGCACATATCCAGTGTTTCCACTCCTCACTATATAACCCAGGAAAAGTCTTAGACATGTGCATTATGACACACAAAGCAACATTATTTGTGATGGCCAAAAAAACCTGAGAGATAACAATCAACACAGAACAGACATGAATGTCTTTTATAAGGATCCTGGAACACATGTGACTTTAATGGATTGAACATAATAGATCCAAGCGGAGTGACGGAATTTAGTGTTTGTTAAAAACGGACTCAGTGACAGCATTTCCTTGGTGGTTCACTGCCTAAGACTCGGCTCTCTCAATGCAGGGGATCTGGGTTCCATCCCTGGTCAGGGAACCAGATTCCACCTCCCACAACTAAAGATCCCGCACGTAGCCATGAGGATTGAAGACCCAACCTGCTGCAACTAAGTCGCAGTGCAGCCAAATAAATATAATTATTTTAAAAATGGAGTCGGTCGAATCGATTACACTTTGGAATATCGTGTAAGTTTTAAAGGGTTAATGGTTGAGTCTTTACAATTTTGTCTCCTTCTGTTGCAGGATAGTATGATGTTACGCATAAAAGCAAGTCCATAAGCTGCTAAACCCATGAGGGTATTGTATTTCTGAGAACCTTAAAACAGGTTGTTAAGGGCTCTGAATTCTGATACTGGCATTCCAGAATCTTCTCACAAGATCAGCTAATGGTATAATCACTACACCTTTTGTGGCACTGGTCATTCATGATTGCCCACCCGTAATTCCTTCTAGAATCATCACAGGTTATGTGTCAGGAAGTCTATCTGACAGCACTCCCATGAAAAAATGGATAATTTTAAAGAAAAGTGCCGTTCATCCTTATGTGTATACTGAAGGATAATGTCTTTAAGTGGATTCTGTTTGACAATCCCACAGTGGAAAACTGAC
Organism: Bos taurus; assembly: GCF_002263795.3. NCBI lineage: Eukaryota > Metazoa > Chordata > Mammalia > Artiodactyla > Bovidae > Bos > Bos taurus. The sequence continues at coordinate 9,533,797 of NC_037352.1, read as the reverse complement.
CACATTAAACTTGCCTAGCAGCAGCAGCAGCAGTGGAAGGCAGCTGTTTAGGGAGTCTAAATTCCATCTCCAATTTTGATTGTATTCTGGGTTTCTTAAGATTATTTGATTATTGTTACAAATTTGGGTTTTTTAATGCTAAACAATGCTAATTTAATCACAAATTTCTATATATTATGTCTAAGGCTGAAGGATGTCTATCTCAGAGAGGAAGGCGTTACAATACTTATGAATGGTGACAAAGATGCTGTGCATATCTGTAATTTCATCTTTGAGTGTTTGTGACTTACTTGATTAGCTCTGTCCTGTGTGCTGTAAGCAAACGTAGAATCAATAAGTCCTGATGATGTTTCGAGTGACTGTAGAGAGGCGACATAAGAGACGTGGGTTCCACCCCTGGGTCTCGAAGATCCTTGAAGGAGGTCATGACAACCCACTCCAGTATTCTTGCCTGGAGAATCATACGGACAGAAGAGGCTGGCGGGTTGCACAGAGTCAGACATGACTGAAGTGACTTGGCATGCACCTATAGACTTTAGAGCTGCGAAAATGATATGTAAAGCAAGGTTTTACAATTATAGAATCAAAGCTATTGGATTTTACTATTATAACTTGAAACAACATGCATAAACAAAAATCAATGAAAGAAGGTACTCATTTCACTGACCCATAAAAAAATTTACCTTAAGAAGAACCTAGAAACAACGTAAATATTCTTCCAAAGTAGACTGGATAGATAAGTGGCCGCATAATGCTACAATGGAATCTCACACAGTAGTTAAAATACATGAACTAAGGCTACATATGTTAACATTTCAAGTTCAACAACATAACAAGTATAAAACCAACTACAGTCTGCAAAGTACTACCTAGGGATGAGGTACCTAGGAGGGGAGGATGTGCACGAAAATTATCAGCTGTCAGTTCAGGAGACTGGTAATTTCTAGAGCAAAGTGATGTGTTCATGAGAGGGATGAAGGAGAACAGCATTAGAGAGGGATACACAGGGGACCTTGATAGCACTTTAATGTTTTTATTTCATTAGCAGAGTTGCGATTGCATAGCACTTTCTATTCTTATTCATTATAAACTTTTTTTTTCAGCTTTAATCCTTTCTCTTTATTTTTTTTAAATATAAATTTACTTATTTTAATTGGAGGTTAATTACAATATTGTATTGGTTTCTTGTATGTCTAAAATATCCAGCTAGGCTGAGTCATGTGATCTTGTTGATATTTGTCTGTTCTAATCTATATAACAGCCACATCCCCTGGAATGATCAGTTTCTTGATGATGGCGATTATGAAAGAGTTGAAAGGGAACTCTCTTGCCACATGATTCACTGTCACTGAAAGCCTACAGGTGAAGCCCTCCTCTCCTGTTATCTGGTTACCATCAGGGTGGTGCAGGAACCACATTTGAGAAGCACTGATTTAGCGAAAGTTGTCCCTGTTTTGTTATAAACTAGACCTGTGGTCTGGCCTTGGGGATGAGAAACTTGTGGTGGGAGACTAGAAGAGGGGGAGAGAGAGAGGGTGCCCTGGGATCTGCAGAGAGGAGTCGCGTGCAAGGTGTCTATGCCCAAAGCACAGGGCTAAGGCAGTCCTCGAGGTCATCTACCTGCTGAAAGTGAAAGTGATAACTGTTCAACCGTGTCTGACTCTTTGCGACCCCGTGAAATGGAGCCTGCCAGGCTCCTCTGCCCGTGGAATTCTCCAGGCAAGGATACCAGAGTGGGTGGCTATTCCCTTCTCCAGGGGATCTTCCCAAACGAGGGATGGAACCCTGATCTCTTGCCTTGCAGGCAGATTCTTAACCATCTGAACCACCAGGGAAGTCTACCTGCTGAGCAAGAGGCAATGAACTTCTTACTATTTCCTCCTCCTTGACTTGGAGATCACTAATGGTAATGATGACATATTAAAGTATTCAGATGTCATATCCTGAGGAAGAGTAGTGGGGAGCTAGGCACTTTCTGTATACGATCTCATCATTACCAAAGGCAGTGCAAGGTGGGCATCACCATCTCATTTTACAGACGCGGCTCAGAGACGTGAAGTTGCAGAAACTGAGTAGGAACCTGAGGCAGAATCTAGCTTGTGAAAGGAGAAGAGGTCCTGGCTGCTTCCTCCTGAGAGGCCAGGAGAGCAGCTTCCTGCAGGCACGGGCCCTGTATCCATGGCAGGACTGGGCCCTGTGGCTGCCACGTGTCTGCCCACAAGCCCACAAGCGTTGCCACAAGATGGGCAATGCTGCATCTCAGCCTGAGTCACCTTGACCACCACTCAGGAGCCTGTGGATGGCTGCTTTTGTTTCTTGGGTTTTCCCCCAGCTTGTGACTAACTGCAGAGTGGGTGAGAACTGACACATAGCTTACAGGATGATGTCATGACTTGCCCAGGCTCTTGGGGGTCAGAAACTGAAGTCAGGAGACCTGGGCCCAGTGAGTGCTGGAATTGGCTATTTGCCATGAAGTGATGGGACCAGATGTCACAATATACATGACTTGACACACCATAAGTTTCCAACAAAGTGTTTCATTTATGGAGTGCCTGACCCACATGTGCTCCTATGTTTACTAGGCATTGGGGAAATAGAAGTCAACAAAAAAAAGATAAAAATTCCTACTCTTGTGGAACTTAGTCTTATTAGTTTAAGCTAAATTTGAAATTTTTTATGACCAATTTAGACAGCATATTAAAAAGCAGAGACCTTACTTTGCCAACAAAGGTTCATCTAGTCAAAGCTACGGTTTTTCCAGTAGTCACCTGTGGATGTGAGAGTTGGAATATAAAGAAAGCTGTGTGCCAAAGAATTGATGCTTTTGAACTGTGGTGTTGGAGAAGACTCTTGAAAGTCTCTTGGACTGCAAGGAGCTCCAACCAGTCCATCCTAAAGGAAATCAGTCCTGATTATTCATTGGAAGGACTGATGCTGAAGCTGAAGCTCTAATACTTTGGCCACCTCATGCAAAGAGCCGACTCATTTGAAAAGACCCTGATGCTGGGAAAGATTGAGGGTGGGAGAAGGGGATGACAGAGGATGAGATGGTTGAATGGCATCACCGACTCAATGGATATGAGTTTGAGTAAACTCTGGGAGTTGGTGATGACAGGGAGGCCCCCTGGAGTCCAAGGGGTCACAAAGAGTCGGACACGACTGAGCGACTGAACTGAACTGAAATCTGAAATATCTGAAAAGCTATTAAAACCAAGCAAGATAAGCCTCTCCTTCAAAAAGAGAAAAATATAAGAACAGAACTAGAATTGTTACATCTTCTTATTGAATTTGTTATCATTATGCAATGACTCTCTTGACCTCTGGTGATCTTTTTATCTTAAAGTCTATTTGTCTTATACTAATAGAGTGACACTAACTTTATTTTGATTATATTTATCTGGCACGAATATAAGCATTTCACTTTTTGTATATGGCTTAGATGATAAAGATCAGATCAGATCAGTCGCTCAGTTGTGTCTGACTCTTTGTGACCCCATGAATCGAAGCACGCCAAGCCTCCCTGTCCATCACCAACTCCCGGAGTTCACTGAGACTCACGTCCATCATGTCAGTGATGCCATCCAGCCATTTCACCCTCTGTCATCCCCTTCTCCTCCTGCCCCCAATCCCTCCCAGCATCAGAGTCTTTTCCAACGAGTCAACTCTTCACATGAGGTGGCCAAAGTACTGGAGTTTCAGCTTTAGCATCATTCCTTCCAAAGAAATCCCAGGGCTGATCTCCTTCAGAATGGACTGGTTGGATCTCCTTGCAGTCCAAGGGACTCTCAAGAGTCTTCTCCAACACCACAGTTCAAAAGCATCAGTTCTTCGGCACTCAGCTTTCGTCACAGTCCAACTGTCACATCCATACATGACCACTGGAAAAACCATAGCCTTGACTAGACGATCCTTTGTTGGCAAAGTAATGTCTCTGCTTTTGAATATGCTATCTAGGTTGGTCATAACTTTCCTTCCAAGGAGCAAGTGTCCCTTAATTTCATGGCTGCAGTCACCATCTGTAGTGATCTTGGAGCCCAGAAAAATAAAATCTGACACTGTTTCCACTGTTTCCCCATCTATTCCCCATAAAGTGATGGGACCAGATGCCATGATCTTCGTTTTCTGAATGTTGAGCTTTAAGCCAACTTTTTCACTCCCCAGTTTCACTTTCATCAAGAGGCTTTTGAGTTCCTCTTCACTTTCTGCCATAAGGGTGGTGTCATCTGCATACCTGAGGTTATTGATATTTCTCCCAGCAATCTTGATTCCAGCTTGTGTTTCTTCCAGTCCAACATTTCTCATGATGTACTCTGCATATAAGTTAAATAAACAGGGTGACAATATACAGCCTTGATGTACTCCTTTTCCTATTTGGAACCAGTCTGTTGTTCCATGTCCAGTTCTAACTGTTGCTTCCTGACCTGCATACAAATTTCTCAAGAGGCAGATCAGGTGTTCTGATATTGCCATCTCTTTCAGAATTTTCCACAGTTTATTGTGATCCACACAGTCAAAGGCTTTGGCATAGTCAATAAAGCAGAAATAGATGTTTTTCTGGAACTCTCTTGTTTTTTCCATGATCCAGTGGATGTTGGCAATTTGGTCTCTGGTTCCTCTGCCTTTTCTAAAACCAGCTTGAACATCAGGAAGTTCAAGGTTCACGTATTGCTGAAGCCTGGCTTGGAGAATTTTGAGCATTACTTTACTAGCGTGTGAGATGAGTGCAATTGTGCGGTAGTTTGAGCATTCTTTGGCATTGCCTTTCTTTGGGATTGGAATGAAAACTGACCTTTTCCAGTCCTGTGGCCACTGCTGAGTTTTCCAAATTTGCTGGGATATTGAGTGCAGCACTTTCACAGCATCATCTTTCAGGATTTGGAATAGCTCCACTGGAATTCCATCACCTCCACTAGCTTTGTTCATAGTGATGCTTTCTAAGGCCCACTTGACTTCACATTCCAGGATGTCTGGCTCTAGGTCAGTGATCACACCATCGTGATTATCTGGGTCGTGAAGATCTTTTTTGTACAGTTCTGTGTATTCTTGCCACCTCTTCTTAATATCTTCTGCTTCTGTTAGGTCCATACCATTTCTGTCCTTTATCGAGCTCATCTTTGCATGAAATGTTCCTTTGGTATCTCTGATTTTCTTGAAGAGATCCCTAGTCTTTCCCATTCTGTTGTTTTCCTCTATTTCTTTGCATTGATCGCTGAAGAAGGCTTTCTTATCTCTTCTTGCTATTCTTTGGAACTCTGCATTCAGATGTTTATATCTTTCCTTTTCTCCTTTGCTTTTCGCTTCTCTTCTTTTCACAGCTATTTGTAAGGCCTCCCCAGACAGCCATTTTGGTTTTTTGCATTTCTTTTCTATGGGAATGGTCTTGATCCCTGTCTCCTGTACAATGTCACGAACCTCATTCCATAGCTCATCAGGCACGCTATCTATCAGATCTAGTCCCTTAAATCTATTTCCCACTTCCACTGTATAATCATAAGGGATTTGATTTAGGTCATACCTGAATGGTCTAGTGGTTTCCCCTACTTTCTCCAATTTAAGTCTGAATTTGGCAATAAGGAGTTCATGGTCTGAGCCACAGTCAGCTCCTGGTCTTGTTTTTGCTGACTGTATAGAGCTTCTCCATCTTTGGCTGCAAAGAATATAATCAATCTGATTTCGGTGTTGACCATCTGGTGGTGTCCATGTATAGAGTCTTCTCTTGTGTTGTTGGAAGAGGGTGTTTGTTATGACCAGTGCATTTTCTTGGCAAAACTCTATTAGTCTTTGCCCTGCTTCATTCCGTATTCCAAGGCCAAATTTGCCTGTTACGCCAGGTGTTTCTTGACTTCCTACTTTTGCATTCCAGTCCCCTATAATGAAAAGGACATCTTTTTTGGGTGTTAGTTTTAAAAGGTCTTGTAGGTCTTCATAGAACCGTTGAACTTCAGCTTCTTCAGCATTACTGGTTGGGGCATAGACTTGGATTACTGTGATATTGAATGGTTTGCCTTGGAAATGAACAGAGATCATTCTGTCGTTTTTGAGATTGCATCCAAGTACTGCATTTCGGACTCTTTTGTTGACCATGATGGCTACTCCATTTCTTCTGAGGGATTCCTGCCCGCAGTAGTAGATATAATGGTCATCTGAGTTAAATTCACCCATTCCAGTCCATTTCAGTTCACTGATTCCTAGAATGTCTACATTCACTCTTGCCATCTCTTGTTTGACCACTTCCAATTTGCCTTGATTCATGGACCTGACATTCCAGGTTCCTATGCAATATTGCTCTTTACAGCATTGGACCTTGCTTCTATCACCAGTCACATCCACAGCTGGGTATTCTTTTTGCTTTGGCTCCATCCCTTCATTCTTTCTGGAGTTATTTCTCCACTGATCTCCAGTAGCATACTGGGCACCTACTGACCTGGGGAGTTCCTCTTTCAGTATCCTATCATTTTGCCTTTTCATACTGTTCATGGGGTTCTCAAGGCAAGAATACTGAAGTGGTTTGCCATTCCCTTCTCCAGTGGACCACATTCTGTCAAATCTCTCCACCATGACCCGCCCGTCTTGGGTTGCCCCACGGGCATGGCTTAGTTTCATTGAGTTCGACAAGGCTGTGGTCCTAGTGTGATTAGATTGACTAGTTTTCTGTGAGTATGGTTTCAGTGTGTTTGCCCTCTGATGCCCTCTTGCAACACCTACCGTCTTACTTAGATGATAAAGAACCTGCCTGCAATGCAGGAAACTTGGGTTTGATCTCTGGGTTGGGAAGATCCCTTGGAGAAAAGAATGGCTACCCACTCCAGCAATCTGGCCTGGAGAATTCCATGGACTGAGGAGTCTGGAAGTCTACAGGCCATGAGGTCACAAAAAGTCAGACACGACTGAGTGACTAACACTTTCACTTGACTTTCTAGTTTACTTTGTTTTTTTTTCTTTTCCCCATAACATTTGACTTTTTATTTATTTTTTGACTACAGTTCATGGCTTGAGGATTTTAGTTTCCCAACCAGAGATTGGACCTGAACACGGCAGCATAAGCATCAAATCCTAACCACTAGACTGCCAGGGAATTTCTGATTTGACTTTTAATCTCGACAGAATTCTTAAGCGTTAAATATACCTCTTATACATAATGCATCTGGTCTAAAAAATCTTTGTCTTTTGACAGGAGAGTTTGATCCATTTACATTTCTACTAATGGTGCTGTGCTTCCTCCCCCCGTGTATGATTTTTTTTGACTGTGAGTTATTCATTTGTTTTTAGAACTTTGTTGTGGGTGATGTTTGAGTTCTGTTGTAAAGTTAAGTTCCATTAATGAGTAGTCAACGTCACTTCTGCTAATCCCTGGGGACCCTCCTTTCAACCTGTGACCGTCTTTAAATTACATTATTTGCTTGAGTGTTTTTTTTTGTTTTTTGTTTTTACTACTTACGTAGCATGAATTTGGGTCACAAGCCTGAGTGAAGACCCGCTTGTAATGGCAAATTCTCAGGTGACATTTTTTTTTCTCTCACACTCACCCCCACGATCGAGACAGACAAGTTTTGTATTAGTAGCTCTCTCTTCTGTCTGGCAGGGTATATTTCTCACTCATCCTCTCAGTTCAGTTCAGTCACTCAGTCGTGTCCGACTCTTTGCGACCCTATGAATCGCAGCACGCCAGGCCTCCCTGTCCATCACCAACTTCCGGAGTTCACTCAGACTCACGTCCATCATGTCAGTGATGCCATCCAGCCATCTCATCCTCTGGCGTCCCCTTCTCCTCCTGCCCCCGATCCCTCCCAGCATCAGAGTCTTTTCCAATGAGTCAACTCTTCACATGAGGTGGCCAAAGTACTGGAGTTTCAGCTTTAGCATCATTCCTTCCAAAGAAATCCCAGGGCTGATCTCCTTCAGAATGGACTGGTTGGATCTCCTTGCAGTCCAAGGGACGCTCAAGAGTCCTCTCCAACACCACAGTTCCAAAAGCATCAATTCTTCGGCTCTTTTGGGGTTCAGCTCTCTTATGAATCTACTGTAAAGTTCTCAATTGAGGGGTCCCCTAGACTATGTCTTGCCCTTTTACTCACTGCAACCTTTAAAGGTGAAGCTCAGGTTCTCCAGAGTTTGAAACAAACCCTCAGGGAAAAACTGGTCTTTGATGGATGCTCACCATCCAGTATCCATAACTTCGTGTCTCTGGGGACTTTGTGGATTTCTTACCTTGATGCTAGATCAGCAAAATGTTTAAAAGGTGCATTCAAGCATTTTTGCAGCATTTTAGCTGTTTCAGGGGGTGGAATATTAGGGAATCTACTTCTTCATAGAACTAGAATTAGGCGTCTCTCTATTAGTTGTTTTTTGTTTTTTTGTTTTTTTGTTTTTTTAAATAATGACCTTTTACTATGGACTGAATGGTGTTCCTGACCCCTAACACTTCAAAATATTTTTGTTGTTGTTTCTGGCCAGGCTGTGTGGCTTGTGGGATTTTTTTAGTTCCCTGACCTGGGAATGAACCCGGACCCTCGGCAGTGAAAGTACAGAGTCCTAACCACTGGACCACCAGGGAATTCCCTCTGTTACTTCTAATACAAATGACTTCAAGATGTGTCAAGTTCCCTAGAATTTTGTTCTTAGTCCTCTCCCTCTTTGAACAAAGTCTGTTGTTCTTCAAACTATAAACATTTGGCATAACTTCTAGTGGTCGTTAGAGCTACCATGGCTGCTCTAGTTCTTTATGGAACAATTTATGACAAACTCGCATTAAATAAAAGCATTCCTGACACAGAGATAAAGCTTCCTAACTAGGAGAGGGCATCTCATCTTTCTATCCATGCTCAAAACCAAACCCACTGACTCTGAACTCAAAAACCACTCCTGCACCTTTGTTTCCTGAGTCAATGAATGATGCTCACCCAACCCAGGCAGCCAGGTCAAAGACCTGGAGTCCATGCTCCTCCTGAACCACGTCCTTCCCTTACCTGCAATCTGTTTCCGGGTCATTGCATGACAAGGCCAATGTATTTCTGGAGTTTCTCATCCACCTTCATCCTTCATTTCTTATTGTTGTTCAGTTGCTAAGTCGCGTCCGATTCTTTGTGACCCATAGACTGCAGCACACCAGACTTCACTGTCCTCCACTGTCTCGTGGAATTTGCTCAAGTTCATGTCCTTCATCTCTATCCAGCCTAAATTATAACACTTAATATAACCATCATCTCTCATCATCTAGCCTCCAATGTGGTCCTTATCTGATAGCAGATTATTTGGCAATTAATCTTCCTGATAATCCTATGAGATGGGGACTGTTATATTTCCATTATACAGATGAAGAAGCTGAGGCTGGTAATGGTTGAGGAAGGGTCCCAGGGCTAGTCAGGGGTGGAGCCTGACTCTACACAGTGGCCTAATCTAGACCTCTGTCTTAGCCACCACTCTCTACATTTGTTTTCTTGGCGCAGTGCTTAGGACTCTGAACTTTCACTGCTGAGGGCCCGGGTTTAATCCCTGGTCAGGGAACTGAGATCCTATGAGCCCCACAGTGTGGCCAAAAAAAGAACAAAAATTGTTTTCCCACCTTCAGCCTCACCACCGCTAATTCACAGCGGCAAGGGAGTCTTCTAAATGGCCACACTGATCATGTTCTGCCTCAGCTCCAAGCCCTCCAGTGGTTCCCCACTGCCTTGGCATTAAGCATCAGCTCTTCAATAAGGCTCATGAGTGCTGCGTCCATGGCTTCACCTCCTATGACAAAGAACACTCCTGACCCCATCCCACTCTGCAGCAGTCACATCGTGGCCCACTCACGGTATTTGCAGGGAAGCGATGCTCTTCCATCCTTCATTGACTTCTACTCACACTATTCTTTAACTATATACACTTTCTACTCTTCTTCACTTGGTGAACTCCTACACATCCTTCAGCATCTATCCCAAAAGTTACTTAGTGGAAGAACTTCCTGACCACTCCCAGGAAAAAATAGTCTCTGTGTTCTTTGCCCTTTAGTAACTGCTCAGGAAACTTTTCACCTTTGAGGATCCTTTGTACCATAAAAAGTAAAGTCAAAGCAAATCTAGTTAGAAGGAAACTAAAGTATCATGGTAAATGTCAAGAGGAAAAAAAGAATTTGATTGAAATTCCACCTTTAAAAATGAAAACTAAATGAAGCTAAAATTTACAGGCATTATTCTATCTTTAGTCAACAAAATTACAGTTGTAATTTTGTACTAATTCTTAGACTAAATAGATTAAGTCAGGGCTGGTATTTCTTTTTCTTTTAGGCATAATTTCCTGAAAAAATTTTGTCTGAAAGTGTGATATGACATCCTTTACTACAAGTTTCACACCAGATCATACAGAGAGTCATATTTGTAAAAATGTTATTAGATGCTCTGAGTTTCCCGGAAGGCCTTTCTTAGTCTTTTCATAACGAAGATGTTCTCTTTTCAAGTACTTGTTCTGTTTTCTTCTCATCATTTCCCCTTCTTTAGTGGTGTCTTGGTTTAAGAATCTCATTGGTCAGATGCTCATTTGTCAATATCTTTGGCAATGCTTTGAATGGTTCTCTAGTGTCATTTAGATCAACTTCATGAATTTTGTAACTTTGCAAGAATGGCAATTTGATTTTGCCAGCAGTGGCAAACACTCAGACAGACTGACTAACACCCAAGAAAGAGGGTTATGGGCAGGGCCAGATGCTGCATTCAGTGGGCGGAGGGTCTGTAGTCTGGTTAATTCTATCAAGCCAATGTCAGTTTCCTGGGTCTGCTAATGCACTTTAGTTATGTGAGACTTGCCCATGAGGGAAGCTGGATGCAGGATACATCACACTGTTTAATATTATTTTTGCAACAATTTATAAATCTATGATTATTTCAGAATACAAAGTTACTAATAGAAAAATAATTCACAGCCAAGAGGAAGCCTAAGGAAACAGAGAGACTAAATGCATGAGAACTAAACTTATCAATTAAACTTACAAAGGACCAGACATTTCATTAAAATTTTCTTGTGATGACTGCTTCTGTTTTCCTGAGCATCACCAGTTGGGGAGTAGGGATTTTCACAAAATACTTGGGTTTTCACTAACTTCTTTCATAAAATTATAATTATTTACTTAACTGCCTACCTTCTCCCATTGGTCTGTGAGCTCCTTCAAGGCTGAGAATGGATCTCATTCATCTTTTTATTTCCAGGGTCCATCATAAGGGCTAAGATAAATTAAGCCTTTGATAAAAACCTAGTGAGTGAATAAATGACTGAAGACGTGAACACGGAGATTGGAAGACTGGGTTCCTAGTTTGGTCCTGGCATAGCTAAGCCCTGGGAAGGGCAGTGCCATGTTGGTTTCTTCTAGAGGTGGTGCTTATTTAACTTATACGCAGAGTATATCATGTGAAATGCCAGGGTGGATGAAGCACAAACTGGAATCAAGATTGCCGGGAGAAATATCAATAACCTTGGATATGCAGATGCCACCACCCTTATGGCAGAAAGCAAAGAACTAAAGAGCCTCTAGATGAAAGTGAAAGAGGAGAGTTTAAAAGCTGGCTTAAAATTCAACATTCAGAAAACTAAAATCATGGCATCTGGTCCCATCACTTTATGGCAAATAGATGGGGAAACAATGGAAACAGTGAGAGACTTTATTTTGGGGGGCTCCAAAATCACTGCAGATGGTGACTGCAGCCATGAAAATAAAAGATGCTTGCTTCTTGGAAGAAAAGCTATGACCAACCTAGACAACATATTAAAAAACAGAAACATTACTTTTCTGACAAAGGTCTGTCTAGTCAAAGCTCTGGTTTTTCCAGTAGTCATGTTTGGAGAGAGTCATGTGAGAGTTGGACCATAAAGAAAGCTGAGCACCGAAGAATTGATGCTTTTGAACTGTGGTATTGGAGAAGACTCTTGAGAGTCCCTTGGACTGCAAGGAGCTCCAACCAGTCCATCCTAAAGGAAATCAGTCCTGAATATTCATTGGAAGGACTGATGCTGAAGCTGAAGCTCTAATACTTTGGTCACCTAATGAGAAAAACTAACTCTGGAAAAGACCCTGATGCTGGGAAAGATTGAGGGCAGGAGGAAAATGGGATGACAGAGGATGAGATGGTTGGGTGGCATCACCGACTCAACGGATGTGAGTTTGAGTAAACTGCGGGAGTTGGTGGTGGACAGGGAAGCCTGGCATGCTGCAGTCCATGGGGTCACAAAGAGTCAGACATGACTGAATGACTGAACTGAACTGAGAGGTGGTTTGGTTGGAGTTTCGGATGTAACTATAGTTGCCACAGGTGATGGGAAGCCTGCTTGTAGGATTTACTCTGCTTGCTCTTAGTGATGCAAGCAGATGGTATTTGCTCACACACCTCTCCCACTGCCCTGTAACCAGTTAGGAGGGCTGGGGGACTTTTGGAAGTGGTATGTTTGGGAAAGGCTAGTTTGGGTGAAGCCATCTTCAGTGCCCCTTGGAAAGTGCACTCTAGCTAAGAATCACCTCTTTCCCACACAGCTCAGCCTCAGGTTTGGTAAGGAGGGGTGGTTAGGAATTTGTGTACTAGGATTTGTGTACTCCTGCAACGTGGCAGACCTGGGTTCAAACCCTGGGTACTAACCACTCCATCTGCAAAGTCAAGGATCAATTCCTACACTGTCTTTACTCCTTTCTTTTTCCTGTGTGTGTGCTTAGTCGCTCAGTCACGCCCGACTCTTTGTTGACACTGTGGACTATAGCTCACCAGGCTCCTTTGTTCATGGAACTTTCCAGGCAAGAATATTGGAGTGGGTTACCATTTCCTCCTCCAGGGGATCTTCCCTTCCAAGGAATCAAACCTGAGTCTCTTGTGTCTCCTGGGCTGACAGGTGGATTCTTTACCACTGCGCCACCTGGGAAGCCCTTTCTTTTCTCCAAAATGATGAAAAATAAATCCTGCTAGCCAGGCTTGTCCTTCTCCCAAGAGACAATCAAGGGAGGTTTTCTAATATCACACCACACATACTGTTAAGCAGCTAGATTTTCAAAGTTTTAATTTAATGTATTTTGGATATTTTTCAAATTTCCCTGCCTGCAAATCTCCTTCCTTTTTTTTTTTTTTTTTTTAAGATTTATCTTTATTTATTTATGGCTGTGCTGGGTCTTCGTTGCTGATTTTCGTGAGCGTTTGTCTAGTTGCGGCGAGTGGGGGCTGCTCTCTAGTTGCCGTGTGCAGGCTTCTCATTGCCGTGGCTTCTCTTGTTGCAGGGCACGGGCTCTTGGCATGTAGGTTTCAGCAGCTGGTGGCTGACAGCCTTTAGAGCACTGGGTCAATAGTTGTGGGCATGGGCTTAGTTGCTCCTCAGCATGTGGGATCCCCTCCTGTCAGGGATCTAACCCATGTCCTCTGCACTGGTAGGTGGATTCTTTACCACTGAGCCAGCAGGGAAGCCCTCTTTCCTTGTTTTTGATAGCCCCATGATATTGTACAAAACGGGTACATTGTTTCATTGTTGACCTAACCAGCTCCTCTTAAGAATGGACAATGACGTGACTTTGGTTTTCTTTAGGTACATCACTGCAACACTCGTAACACCTCTAAGTGCCTAGACACTGCTGGCAAGTGTGATCTGTCCTCCCAAAGGCTGAGCCTGCGTTCACACTCGCAGTTACAGTGCAAGACCATAAAGCCGAGTCTTTTAAGAGAAAAAGGAAATCCTGTTTTCCATGATGATGACGCTTCCCATCCAGGTAAGAATGAACCTGACTTCACCAGGAGACCTCGCAGCTATTTTTGTCCTACTTTCGGTCTCCTAACAACCTCATGGGAACAATGGGAATGAAGTCTGGCATAGCTACTATAATTGTTATTGATTGTACAAAGGTTTAGTTAGCGCCAAGCCCGGGTGTGATGCCGAGGCGCGGTGGGGCGGGCAGAGCACACTGGCTGGGAGAAGAGGTGGGGCGTCTGAGTGGCCTCCCTGTCCTGTGCAGACCCTCCAGCAGAGCTATCTGGGAAGCCCTGGGCACTCAGGAAACGCTGTAGAATGCATGAATGAGTGAAGCGTACCCAGGGCGTGCCCCAAGAGGATGGGGAGCCAGGAAGCTGCAGGTATGGAATATGTTTCTAGGCTTATAAGAGTTGGACACCTATTCCTGGTAAAGAATCTGCCTGCAATGCAGGAGACCCTGGTTCGATTCCTGGGCCAGGAAGATCCCCTAGAGAAGGGACAGGCTACCTACTCCAGTATTCTTGGGCTTCCCTGGTAGCTCAGACAGTAAAGAATCCGCCTGCAATGCGGGAGACCTGGGTTCAATCCGTGGGTTGAGAAGATCCCCCGGAGGAGGGCATGGCAACCCACTCCAGTATTCTTGCCTGGAGAATCCCCAATGGACAGGGGAGCCTGGCAGACTACAGTCCATGGGGTTGCAAAGAGTCAGACATGACTGAGTGACTTTCACTTCACTTCACACTTCTTTCATACAATCCTCATAACAGCCCTGAGAGATAGACAACTATTTAACCTGTTTTCAGATGAGAAAACTGAAGTTTAGAGCTAAGTGCTGGTCAGAGTACCCAGTACCTAGCAAGCCTTCAAGTAATACTAACACAGTTGTGGTTATAACATAATTATAACATCCTCCCATGTACTGTTTTACCTACACTCAATTCATCTCAGCCCTCTTGTGAGTAATCTCCAGTCAGAGACAATCTTTCTCACCCATGCACAGAGCTGAGTAATTCCCCCTCCCTGCCTTTGCCCCTGCCAATCCACCCACCTGGAATTCCCTCACCCTTCTCTCTACTTGTCAATAGCCATAATCTACTTCAAGACCTGATCACATCTGCTTCCTCCAGAAAGACCTCTCAGATTACCCCACTCACTACTCACCACGTCTATGTTCTCTTCACCTCCGCTCCCTGTCCCCTTGCAATCACTGACAACATGGTAGCTTTGTTCAAAGTTTGACATTTTACAAGCATTTTCACACATTGACTAGCACCCTGTTGGGGAGCCTGTGACTCTGGGCAAGTTGATTGACTTCTCTGAGCTTCATCTGTTAATAGAAGTCAAAGTAAGTCCCTACCACTTGGAGCTGCCATGAGGCATGGTGAACGAGACACCTGAGCCTAGCACAGAGTAAGGGTCCAGCCCAGGTTAGTACTGATTATTAGGATCTCAAAATGGCCCCGAATGTAGACACTTGGATCTCCATTTTACAGAAAAGGAAACCCAGGAACACGGGGGTGGATGATCTGTGTAACTCTCAATAACGAACGGAAACCCAGCTTCCTGCCTCTCTGCTCCACTCCACCACATCTTTTTAGGGATCCGTTTCTGATACTTCACTTGATGCTCACTGGGGTGTGTCCATTCCGACTTTGAGTTTCCCCTGACAGAGATGACAACGCCCCAGTCTTCCTGGGCCTTCCTGACTTTTGAAGGTGCGCTCAACTGGGCTTTCTCATTTCAGTCCTCCAGCAGCCCCACAAGGCGGGTGAGACACAACGCTGAGGGCAGGAAAACAGGCTCAGAGAGGCAAAGCCCCTTGCTCGTGATCTCACAGCAAAAAGTGAAACAGTCTTCATTGGAACTAGCCCAGAATTTGCCTTTCACATACTTTGTCTCCCCTCTTCCCTCCACCAAAATATTCTGGATTCATGGGCACTCAGTGTTTATCTGAAGTTTCCACCTTCGGAATGGGTGTTAATAAATGTGCGTGATGGCCAGCTATGGAGACTCTGAGAAGGGCGGATGGGTGAGCTGCTGTTTAAACTCACATAACCCTGGAAATTCCTCGTCCCCAAGCCAGGCTCAGTGGTGACCCTCCAGGCATCATCAGGGAAGAGAGTGGTAATTCTAAGTATCCAGCATGTTTTTGGAGAAAGTGTTTCAAAAACAAGTTTTGGTTTGTTTTCATGGAACTTCCTCCCAAGATGGAGAAACCACAGGGGTGAGTTCTCCTTTCCAAATAAATGCATGATTCTGCTTCTTCAAATCTGACAGTGCAGTGGACAAAGATCACCCCAATTTCAGCAACATCTGGTTGCTCCCATCTAGGAAGAAATGCCCACCATTCTTCAATCAACAAGCATGTTGAATCATTCAGTATTTGTCTTTTTATGACTGGCTTATTTCACTCAGCATCATGCCGTTAAGGTTCATCCATGTTCTAGCATGGGTCAGAATTTCCTTCCTCTTTAAGACTGAATAATATTCTGTTGTAGGTATGTATCACATTTTGCTCATTTACTCCTTCACTGGACACAGGTTGCCTCCATGCTTCAGCTATTGTGAATAATGCTGCTATGAATCGGGGTGTACAAATGTCACTTTGAGACTTTGCTTTCTGTTCTTTTGGGTGTATAACCAGAAGTGGGATTGCTGGATCATGTGGTAGCTCTATTTTTAATTTTTAGAGGAACTGCTTTACCATTTTCCACAGTGGCTGTACCACTTTGCATTCCTACCAACAATTCACAAGGGTTCTAATTTCTCCACATCCTCAGCAACCATTTTTTTTTTCTTTTTAAATAGTAGCCATCCAGTGAGTATAAAGTGACACTTTACTGCAGTCTTTTTTTCTTAAAGGATTTTTTTGATGTGGACCATTTAAAAAATCTTTATTGAATTTGTTACAATATTACTTCTGTTTTATGTTTGTTTGTTTGTTTGTTTTGGCTGCGAGACATCTGGGATCTTAGCTTCCTGAACATGGACTGAAGCCACACCCCTTGCTTCGGAAGGCAAGATCTTAACCACTGGGCTGCCAGGGAAGTCCCTCTCACAGACTTGATTTGCATTTCCTTAATGATCACTAATTCTGAGCTCCCTTTCATGTATTTATTGGCCTATACTCTTCGGAGAAATGACTGAGTTCTTTGCCCAGTTTGGATTGGGTTGTTTGGGTTTTTGGTTGTTGTGTTTTAGGAATTTTCTATATAATCTGGATATTAATCCTTTATCAGTTACATGATTTGCCAATAATCTGGTTATTACTCCTTTATCCGTTACATGATTTGCAAATTGTCTTTCATTCTGTGGATTGCTTTCTACTCTGTTGACAGCGGCCTTTGGAGGCACAGTTTACACTTTTCTCATTCAGATCAGTTTATCTATTGTTTGGTGGTCATTGCCTGTGCCTTTGGTGTCATATCCAAGAAATGATTGCCAAATCCAGTGTTGTCAACCTTTGCCCAATGTTTTCTTCCAAGAGTTAAAACTTGTTCCAGGTCTTTGATATATTTTGAGTTAATTTTACATATAGTGTTAGGAGGAGGTCCAGCTTTATTCTTTGGCAGGTGAACATTCAGGGTTTTTTTAGCACCCTTTGTTGACAACACCAACTTTCCCCCATTGAATGGTCTTGGCTCCCCTGTTGAAAACCTTTGACCAAATATGTGTGTGCACGCTTAGTTGTTCAGTCATGTCTGACTCCTTGCGAGCCCATGGACTGTAGCCCGCCAGGCTCCTCTGTCCATGGGATTTCTCAGGCAAGGATGTTGAAGTGGGTTCCCATTTCCTTCTCCAGGGGATCTTTCTGACCCAGGGATAGAACCTGGGTCTCCTGAGTTGCAGATGGATTCTTCACTGTTGGAGCTACCAGGGAAGACCATATATGAGTGTTCAATTCTACATGCTTTATTCTATTCTATTGGTGTACATATCTGTGTTTATGTCAGTACCACACTTTTGATTACTGTAGCTTTGTAGGAAGTTTTGGAATCAGGAAGTGTGAGTCCTCCAGCTTTGTTCTTTTTGAAGATTATCTTGGCTATTTGGGATCTCTTGAGATTTCGTATGTATGGATTTTTCTATTTCTGCAAAAAGGTCATGGGGATTTTGATAGGGATTGCATTGACTCTGTGGATTAATTTGGGAAATATTGACAGCTTAACAATATTGTTTTCCAGTCAGTGAATATAGGACACATTGTATTTCCATTTATTTATGTCTTCTCTGATTTCTTTTAGCAAAGTTTTGAAGTTTTGCTTGTAGGAGTCTTTCACCTCCTTGGTCAAATTAATTCCTAAGTATTTTATTCCTTTTGATGCTATTGTATTCTTAATTTCCTTTTTGGATCATTCATTGTTAGTATATGGAAATGCAACTGACTTCTGTGTTGGTTTTATGTCCTGCTACTTCACTGAATTCATTTATTAATTCTAACAATTTTTTGGCGTGGACTATTTAGAGTTTTCTAAGGAAATGGCAACCCACTCCAGTACTCCTGCCTGGAAAATTCCATGGATGGAGGAGCCTTGTATTCTACAGTCAGAATGGTGTTGTCACAAAGAGTCAGACACGACTGAGCGACTTCACTTTCACTTTCACATATCACATCATATCATTTTGAACAGAGATCATTTTACTTCTTCCTTTCCAATTTCTTTTCTTGCCTGATTGGTCTGGCTAGCACTCCATTTCTATTTTGCAGAGGTGGGAATCACCATCTATTATAGCTTTAACCCTCCAAAAATGCATGGATTTCTCACATCCACTTTTATCTCCTCTTCCATGTCTTCCTTCCACTATTCTCTTTTTTTAAAAAAATCCATTCCTGTATAAATTATACTGATGAAGCCTGTTCACAAAGACCTCTCTAGAAAAAGAACAGGTAAGACATCCACCTCTCTTATTTACCTGCTCAGGTTTCTCCTCCAGACAAACATCCGTTAACAAATTTAGGTGACCTAATTCCATGGACAAAGTCCTTCCCATCCTACAGTATCCTTCTTCCTTATTACAAGAGCATTGCTGAATAAAACTCATCCTCGCTGCTTTAACTGGTGTCCCACTTTGTTGATTTTTGATGGAGGGAGCTCAGTCTCGCCATCTTCTGATCTCCCGTTGGGGTTCCGGATTGGCCAGTGGAAGCTGGGAGGCTCAGAGCCTGCCTGCTATCGTGGTCCTTCAGGGTCAGAGCCCTGTGCAGGGAGCAAGTGTGGGAGGTGATGAAGGCAGAAGGGTCCGTGCAGAGGGCAGCAGCAGGCACAGTCTGCCTCCTCTGGGGTCCTCTCACTGCAGCCTATCAGCAGTCATGTCATGGCTTTGCTTCAGCAGCACCGTCTTGAAATGACCCCCCCTCCATCCCATTAACCTGCCCCGGCTCCTGGAGACTATGCTCCAGGTAACAGATCTCCCTCCCATCCGCTGTGTGTCTCAGCCAGGCTAAGCCATTCCGGCTTTCCAGGGTGTCAAACAGAGGAAGATGCTCCATCCATGCCCTGCTTTGAAGTTCCTGTGTCTGGCCTGTATCCAAATCCGGGAGGAGAAGTCACAGCTTAGACCAGCCCCAGCTTTCGGTTTCAGGCTGAGTGTGGGAGGTTGAGGCCAAGCTGAGATCAAGGAAACGTCTCCTGGTTCTGCAACTTTCAGGAAACCCCCTAAAAGTTCCAGAGGGCAGTTAGCTTGTGGGGAGCGGGGGGGCGGTGGGGTGAGAGGAGAGGCTTGGGAGTTGCATGAAGCCCCACTCCTAGCCTCCCTTGTTCCAGATTTGGGGGGGTGTTAGCAGCCTGAGGTCACCAGCCTCCTTTCTGGGCCTTTTTGCCTCCTCTTGTGAGACCTGGAAACAGAATAAAGGATTCCTGAGAGTGAGGCACTCTGCTTCCTTCTCAAAGCTTGTCTGGCTCTTCTCTGATGTACAGAGAAGGCAGTGGTCTGACCTGGTGGGAGGGGAGCAGGGAGAGAAGAGGACTCCTCTGTCCTGGAGGGAGGCAGGGAGTCCTGGTTATAAAGATGGGTCACCAGGGTGGAGGATATTTTACATCCAGAAAGGAACATGAACTTGTGCTATGAGAAGGCAAAACAGCGGTTCCCCTTGCAGGAGGGCACTGGGGGCTGGAAACAGCCTGCGTCTTGATTCTGGGAGCTGGTGACATGGGGTTGCTCTGCTTGTGAAAACACAAGAAGTTGTACACTTATGATTTTGCACTTTTCTGTATGTATCTTATGTTCGACTTCCATTAACATTTTTTTTAATTAGTTTTTTTTGGCCGTGCTGTGAGGCATGTGGGTTCTTAATTCCGTGACCAAGGATCGAACCCACGCCCCCTGCATTGGAAGTGTGGACCACCAGAGAAGCCCCTTAAAAAAATTTTTTTTTTTAATTCAATGCAGCTTTGGAGAACATTCTGGCAGTTTCTTGAAAGATATATAAACCTAGCAATCCCACTCCTAGGTATATACCCAAGGGAACTGAAAAAAAAAATCTATCCACACTAAAACATATACAGGAATGTTCATAACAGCTTATTCAGAAGAGCCAAAAACTGGAAACAACCCAAATGGCTAAATCAAGTGTGATCTACCCATGCAACAACAACAACTCCCATATAATGGAATATTGCTAAGTCACTTCAGTCGTGTCCGACTCTGTGCGACCCCATAGACGGCAGCCCACCAGGCTCCCCCGTCCCTGGGATTCTCCAGGCAAGAACACTGGAGTGGGTTGCCATTTCCTTCTCCAATGCGTGAAAGGGAAAGTGAAGTCGCTCAGTCGTGTCCGACTCTTAGCGACCCCATGGACTGCAGCATACTAGGCTCCTCCGTCCATGGGATTTTCCAGACAAGAGTACTGGAGTGGGGTGCCATTGCCTTCTCCATAATGGAATATTATTTGCCCTTAAAAAGGAATGAAGCACTGATATATGCTACAACATGAACGAACCTTGAAAACACCATGCTAAGTGAAAGTAGCCAGACAGGAAGGACAAAGCCAGACACCACATATTGTATGATTCCATTTATATGAAATGTTCAAATAGGCAAATTCATAGAGACAAAATAGATGAGTAGGTACCTTGGGCTGGGAAGGAAGAAGATTTGGGGGGATAGTGAATTGGATATACAGTGTAACTTGGACCATTGAAAATGTTCTAAGGTTGACTATGGTGATGACTAGACATCTCAGTACATATACTAAGAGCTGTTGAATTGTATATTTTAAGTAAATAAATCATACAGTATAGGAATAACATCTCAGTAAGTCTGGTCTAATAATTTAGGAGGGCATAGCATTAGAAAGAGTACCAGGCCATCAGAATGAACACCAGACAGGCACACCCACAGGGCTACACAGGTGCCTACCCCAGCTGTTGGGTGAACAGGAGTGTCTGTTGGTTTCTCAGGCCCAGGAAGACTTCAGATCACAGACTGGTTCCACTGTCTTGAATGCAGGAAATGGAAACAAAAGGGGGCCCAACCAGTATGCTCCCCAGAAAGGAACCATGAAAAAAGGATATGGGTGGGAATGTTAATTTGGGAAGCTATCCCAGGGAGGAAAGGAAGTCCCACCTCATGGCGAGGGAGCTGGGATGTTTACCTGCCACCGCAGGGCTGCTCCTGGGGCAGGAGGAAGTCGGGAAAGGCCTGGTTGTTCCCAGCGGACATGACTATCTAGTTCTTGTTGTTGTTGTTCAATCACTCAGTTGTGTCTGACTCTGCGACCCCATGGACTGCAACACGCCAGGCTTCCCTGTCCTTCACCATCTCCCGGAGTTTGCTCAAACTCATGTCCATTGAGTCAGTGATGCCCTCTAACCATCTTATCCTCTGTCATCCCCTTCTCCTCCTGCCCTCAGTCTTTGCCACCATCAGGGTCTTTTCCAATGAGTCAGTTCTTTGCATCGTGTGGCCAAAGTATTGGAGCTTCGGCTTCAGCATCAGTCCTTCCAATGAATATTTAGTGTTGATTTCCTTTAGGATTGACCGATTTGATATCCTTGCAGTTCAAGGGACTCTCAAGAGTCTTCAACACCACAGTTCAAAAGCATCAATCCTTTGGTGCTCACCTTTCTTTATAGTCCAACTCTCACATCTATACATGACCACTGGAATAGCCATAGCTTTGACTAGACAGACCTTTGTCAGCAAAGTGATGTCTCTGCTTTTTAATCTGGCTCTCACATGCCTTTATTCATGCAACCTCTGTTTACTGAGCACTTACTAAGTTCCAGGCCCTAGTAGGGGACCCCGAGGAGGAAAAAAACTCAACTTGACTCCAAAAGACTCTCACAATGAGTCTGCAGTGCCCACAAACCACATGGGAAAGTCCTTCTGTTAGAATCCTTACCAGAAAATGCTTCTATTAGAATCGTGCCTGCCTGGGGGTGTGGGGGGCCACCTGCCTGTCATCAGCATGGGCTACGTGAGCCCCAGGCTCCTGCCCTTCCCCCACAATGCCCAACCATGGCCCTGCCCTCTCTTCTGACGTCCTTGTGGCTTGAGCAGACACCCATGGGCTTCTGTTCTCGATGGTAATGATTCCTTCCTCTAAAAGCAACAGGATGGGGTGTGGCTGGCTGGTGTGGAATATCATTCATGGTTCTTGGGGAACACTTAGACTAACTCATCCTGATTGGGGCTGCAAGTCCTGCATTCCTGGAACTCTCTCCGTCCAGGAAAACAGGGGTGGGAGTGTCACCACCCTAGCTTGTTTCTCCACCACCTGCCCCCAGCTAAACCAGTGCTTCTTAACCTTGGCTTCCCATTGGCATCACCCAGAGGACTTTTTAAAAAATGGCTGCTGGACTTCCCTGGCGACTCAGCGGTAAAGAATCTGCCTGCCAATGTGGGAGACATGGGTTCGATCCCTGATCTGGGAAGATCCCACGTGGCGTGAAGCAACAAAACCTGTGCAGGGCAACTACTGAGCCTGTGCTCTAGAACCCGGGAGCCACAACTACTGAGCCCCTGTGCTGCAGCTCCTGAAGCCCACACGCCCTAGAGCCCATGCTCAGCAACAAGAGAAGGCATTGCAGTGAGAAGCCTGCACCCCACAACTAGGGAGTAGACCCCACTTACCGCAACTAGAGAAAAGCCCAGACAGCAATGAAGACCCGGCGCAACCAAAAATAAATAAATTTAAATAAAAAAAAAAAAAGAGTAAGGCAACGAGCTCATTTTTCTAAGAAAAATGCTGCTGGTCCTACTTCGGACCAGTCCATTCAGAGTCTCAGGGATGGGACTGGGCCAGGGTCTTCTGAAAAAATCTCCAGGGGACTCTAAGCATGCTGCTAGATTGAGAGCTCCAGGCCCTGAGAGGATGAGGCCAAGTTTAGCTGGGGATGGATATTGGTCTTCTAGATCTGGTGGGAGCTGAGGAGGAGTGACCAAGGGCCTGGCTGAGGTCGCTGGCTCATCCATTCATTCACCAGTTCCGGACTGAGGGCCTATTGTGGGTCAGGCGCTGTGTCGTGGCTTAGATACAGGTGGGGCAAAAAGGACAGTTAGGACCTGCTTTCATTCCAGAGGGGAACACAGACAGTAAGCAGAGAGGTCGCCTGAGTACTTTCTGATGACAATGTTCAATTGAGTGATGCGTTGATTACTGGGGTCTGTGCGGTGCAGAGCTACTCAGATATTGTCTTAGTTTCCTGGGCCTGCTGTAACAAGACCACCAACCTGTTGTTCAGTAGCTAAGTTGTGTCGTATTCTTTGCGACCCCATAGATTGCAACATGCCGGGCTTCCCTGTCCTTCACTATCTCCTGGAGTTTGCTCAAAGTCATATCCATTGAGTCAGTGATGCCACCCAACCATCTCATCCTTTGCCGTTCCCTTCTCCTCCTGCCCTCAATCTTTCCCAGCATCAGGGACCACCCATGGGTGGCTTAAAACAACAGGAATACATTCTCTCACAGTTCCAGAGGCCAGAAGTCTGAGATCAATGTGTTGGCAGAATTGGTTCCCTCTGGAGGGTCTAGGGAAGCAGTCCTCAACCTTTTAGGCATCAGGCACCGATTTCATGGAAGACAATTTTTCCACAGACCGGGGTTGGGGGGTGGGGGGGATGGTTTCGGGATGATTCGAGCCCTTTACATATTTTGTGCACTTTACTTCTAATCTAATACTGTCACTGATCTGACAGGAGGTACTGGTACCTGGTCTGGAGTTTGGGGACCCCTGCTCTATGGGGTAATCTGCCCACACCTCTCTCCTAACTTCTGGGGCTACTGATGTTCCTTGGCTTCTAGAGGCATCTTCCAGTCTCTGGCTCCATCCGCACATGGCCTTTTCCTCCGTGTCTGTGTTTGACACAGCTTTCTTCTCTGTGTGTGTGTGTCCTCCCTCCTTCTTATAAGGACACCAGTTGCTGGATTTAGCACCCCCTGCCCCAGTGGTCCCCCATGGGTAATCCAGGAAGATGATCTTATTTCCAGATCCTTAATTACACCTGCAAAGACACTTATTCCAAATAAATTCACATGCTCAGATTCCAGGAATTAGGATGTGGACAGATCTTTTCTGGGGCTGCAAGTCAACTTCCTACAGTTATGGTGGGCAAGGAAGGCCTTTGAGGGTGTGTCTGGGTGTGAAGTGTTCCAGAAGCTGACCCCAAGGTGTGGGGGGAGCGGGGTGGGGTGGCAGGAAATGCTACTGGGAGGCAGAGAAGAGAGACCTTGAGCAGCGGGAGCCTGGGGCTCCATCCCACTGGGAACCCCAGGAGGCCGCACAGAACAGGAGTATCAGAGACACCCATCCACTCAGGGACGAGGGCACTGGGGCATTTAGACACCAGCTCCTGAAAGCCATTGGCGCAGGGAGCTCCTGAGGATTCACTGCCCCACTGCTGGGCCTGGAGGCTTCTGGAAGACAGAGAAAGCCCCCAGCAAAGAATGGGAGGTGTTTGCAGGCATGGGAACCACGAGTGCCCAGAGGTGCAGGGTGGGGGTGAGGGGCACCAACTGTGGCTGTTCCAGGAGGTGACATTTGAGGAGCCACCTGAAGAATGTGACACTGTTGGTCTGTGATGGGCATGTCAGGACATGTTGGGGACATGTCAGGCATGGAAGAAAGAGCAACCCCCCTCCCCCACCCCGAGGCAGAGGTGAGCTCCCTGACCCAGAGAGCAACGAAGATGGAAGTACAGCTGATGGAAGTTGCCTGGGGGGGGGTTGGGGGCGGCAAGAGCCGGGTGGAGGCATCTCCTGGGGGCATCACGCAGAGCCCAGGGCTGAGATCGGATTATGTGGACAGGAAGCCTTCGGAGAGTCTGAAGCGGGAGTCCCACAGGATCCAGTTACAGTTTGACAACAGTCTCGCCTTGAGTGAGGGCCAGAGGGTGCGTTGCAGGAGGAGCAGAGGGAGAGAAAGCAGAGAGACTGAGCGGATCGGGGCCCAGGTCTTCCTCGCCCAGCTGTGTGGCCCACGCCAACGCCTTCCCTTCCCCAGGTGTGAGCTGCCCATCAGAAAAGTGAGGGCCACAAGCTGAGTCCTGTTGGTTGGAGGGGGGCGTCTGGGGATGCGGTTGAGGTCCCGGGAGCAGAAGTGTCCAGAGCACAGCTGGGTGAGGACTTCCTGGCTGTGCTGGGGACAGAAGGGGGGCCTTGACACAGCCCCTCATGCAGAAGTGGTCAATCAGGTTCAAGGTGGGGCCTTTCTCAAGGTCTCTGCCCGGTGGCTGGGGTTTTTCCAAAAGCAAACTGAGTTAAAACTATGAATTAAGGATGCTGTGTCTTAGAGGCACGAAGACCAAGTGAGTCTGAGAAGTGAAGATTGAGTCTTTGAGGTCCCTTGGCCACGTCCAGCCAGCCTGGGGGTTGGCCACTCACCTCGTTCAGGGCTCTGAAAGGCAGGAGCTAATGCTGATTATTCTCTGAAACTGGCAATATGGCACTTACTCAACATTCACACCTGTAGTGTGAAGTGTTTCACTGAATTCTGAGGGAAGCTGAGTAATTGTAGACATTTGGGTTTCCCCAGATGGAGTCCAAGTGTAGTCATGTTGTAGTTAAAATCTCAGTATGCCTGATCTCTCCTGCCTACCAGGAGGTCCAGCCTTGTCTATCGTTTCTCTCCCCCAATATGTCCAAGAACCCCAGCGGTCACTACAGGTACCTGGTAATGCTGGATGCTCATTTATCAAGGGTTTACCATGTGCCAGAGTCAGACATGACTGAAGCGACTTAGCAGCAGCAGCAGCAACCATGTGCCAGGCACAGCGCTAAGCACTTTTCATGAGGGAGGGCTGTCATTCTCATTTTTCAGTCAAGAAGATGGGACCCCAGAGGCATTAACTCACCTTGGGGAAGATGCTGATAGATATCCATCAAAAGCTGTCTTCTCAATTCTCTATAAACATAGGATTCAAGAGGGAGAAGACATATGTACACTTCTGGCTAATTCATGTTGATGTAGGGCAGAAATGAAACCAGTATTGTAAAACAATTATCCTTCAATTAAAAAGAAATACCTTAAAAAACTTGATAACTTGATTGGAAAAAAAAAAAAAGGAAGATTATAGCCAAGCACAGAGCTGGACCACCTTTCCCAGCCTCGCTTGCATTTGCGTGTGGTCATGTGACCAAGTTCATGCCAGTGGCATCTCTGCCTCTTCTGGGTCCTTTAAGAGAGTGGGTTCCCTCCCCCGCGTTCTCTTTCCCCTTCCATTTTCTGGGTACGGAAGACAACAAGATCCAAGGGCAATGGAGCCACGGGATAGAAAGAACCTGTGTGTGTGCTGGTTGCTCAGTCGTATCTGACTCTACAACCCCATGGACTGTAGCTTGGATTCTTCAAAGTGGAGAATATCCTGCCAGCCTGAACATCAACTCAAGGCTATTAAGTGAGCAGGAGAGAATTTCTATCATGTTAAGGTTCGGAAAATGTAAGATCTGTTTGTTCAAACAGCCTAGCCCAAGCTAAATTTCAATGCTCAGAGCTGTGGCGGAGCTGGGACAGGAATCAAATTGTCAGACTCCAGGGGTGTCAGCTGTGATGTGCTCTGGTGTGTGGCCTTGAAGTTGGCTCTACAAGCAATGACACTCCCACACCAAGCTTCAGTCTTTCTTCCATGTCTGCTGGCCTCAACCACCCTCAGCTGCTAGGAAGTTTAGTGTCAGAGGTTCAGAGGGTGGGATCGGGGCCATTTCACAGTTGCCACCGTGAATCCATGGAGCTGCACAGAGCACAGACAGACCAGCTAGTGCTGTTGATCAAGCTGGGATTTCTAGTTCAAACCTTGATGTTCTCAAAGGTCAAGGCTGCCACCTGCCACCACGGCACAGTTCCTCCCTAGGGTCGATGTCTGTGAGCCTCTCCCAGACCACACCACTGCCTTCTTCAAGACATCTTCCCAGCAGGTGATCCACAGCAAGCCTGCCTGGACCCCCAGGCACCTGCACACAAGTAGCTTAAGTGTTCAGGTGACTGGGGTGGGGACCACTTTTATCGCCTTTGCACATGCAACCGGAGCACCACTCCTGTCTGCCCACTGCCTTCACTGCTGAATCAAATTCTCCACTCGAGGACCCTATTTCCTCAGGAAAGTGAGAGTAGCTCAGTCATGTCTGACTCTGTGCGACCCCATGGACTGTAATCCTCCAAGCTCCTCCATCCTTCGGATTCTCCAGGCAAGAATACTGGAGTGGGTTGCCATTCCCTTCTCCGGGGTGTCTTCCCCACCCAGGGATCAAACCTGGGTCTCCTGCATTGCAGGCTTATTCTTTACCATCTAAGCCACCAGGGGAGCCCATAGTTATCCTCATTTCTGGTGTCCCTTCCTGCTTTCCAGGTGGCTCAGAGGTAAAGAATCTGCCTGCAATACAGGAGACACAGGTTTGATCCCTGGGTGGGGAAGACACCCCGGAGAAGGGAATGGCAACCCAACTCCAGTATTCTTGCCTGGAAAATCCCAAGGACGGAGGAACCTGGCGGGCTATGGTCCACAGGGTCTCACAGAGTCAAACACGACTGAGCATCCACACTGCACTTCCTGCCTACAGATGCCACATTTCATGAGATGTGGTTTCCGAGCTGGGAGTCCCGTTTGTCCCAGGGCTCCTCAGCCCCTGTAGGTGAGGCTGGCAGGTATGAGGGCTTTGCACAGCCACCTGCCACCTGTCCTTGAGTACCAGCCGGGTCAGGGTACCCATGGATTGGGGGTGGATGTGTATGGTCCACGCCCACCCCGGCAGCTCCAGTCCAGCTAATGTGGCCCGTATATGGAAAAAGGAAGACCCTGAGACACCAACCCACACCATGCACATGGGTGGCAGATGTGGGCTGAAGGCTCTGTTTTCAGTGTATCCCATGGATGGTGGGCACAGCGGATGCTCACATCTTTCAGATCCCTTCCCACCTTCATGCCCAGCCACCCCCTGTGAACTTTCACTCCCAATAGCGCCAACAGCTCCTCTTTCCTGGAGGACAACCTTCCTGCTGCTGGAACCCGCTTGCCTTTGTGTGGCCGGAGCTGCAAGTGCCTGGGAATTCCTGACCCTGCTGGGGGCAGCCCTTATCCAATGGCTGATGCGTGGCCGGGGAGTGGGGTTGGGGGCAGGGGTGGGTATAAATAGTTCTACTCCTTTCCCCCACGTGGAGCCTCTGAGTAAGCCACAGTTACCTTTTGGGCTGCCTTGTTTTCCCCTCCTCCCCACATTCATATGTTAAAGTCCCAGCCCCTAGTCCCTCAGAATGAGATCTTATTTGGAAGTAAAGTCATGGCCGATGTAAATATTTAAGATGAGGGGTAGGGTGGGCCTTGAATCCAGCATGACTGGTACCCCTCTAAAAAGGGGAAGCATGCACACAGGGAGAATACCATGAGAAGGATGGCGTCATGCCGTCACAAGCCTAGGGACCACCAGCAGCCAGGAGAGGGGCCCGGACAGACCCTTCCCTGGCGCCTTTAGAGGGGGCCTGTCCCTATCGACAATCGACAATCTTAACCATGGACTTCTGGCTCCCGGACTGTGAAACGGATAAAAAAAAAAAAACATCTGTTGTTTAAGCTGCTCCATTTGTGGTACTTCATTGTAGCAGCCCTAGGAAATTAACTAAATTAATGAAACTGAAAGACGCTTGCTCCTTGGAAGGAAAGCTATGATAAACCTAGACAGCATATTAAAAAGCAGAGACAACACTTTGCCAACAAAGGTCTGTAGAGTCAAAGCTATGGTTTTTCCAATCATCATGTATGGATGTGAGAGCTGGACCATAAAGAAGGCTGAGTGGGGAAGAATTCATGCTTTCAAACTGTGGTGCTGCAGAAGGCTCTTGAGAATTCCCTGGACTGCAAGAAAATCCAACCAGTCCATCCTAAAGGAAATCAACCCTGAATATTCACTGGAAGGACTGATGCTGAAGCTGAAACTCCAATACTTGGCCACCTGATCCAAAGAACCAACTCATTGGAAAAGACCCTGATGCTGGGAAAGGTTGAGGACAGGAGAAGGGGGCGACAGAGGATGAGATGGTTGGATGGCATCACCAACTCAATGGACATGAGTTTAAGTAAACTCCTGGAGATAGTGAAGGACAGGGAAGCCTGGCGTGCTGCAGTCCATGGGGTTGCAAAGAGTCAGACACGACTGAGCGACTGAACAACAGGAAGATAATACACCTTCTGTGGGACTTTACCTAATATCTCATGTCTGCCTGGTCTTCCTCCCTCTGCTCTAAAACCTCACATTCATATGAATCCTTGTCAGTGGGTAGGGTCTGCTTCTGGGGAGTCCCACCTTAGACGGTGGGTTTTTTGTTTGTTTTTATTTCTGTTATGGTTGTTGCTTTGTGTTTTATTTGGCTGCACTGAGCCTCTGTTGCTGTGCATGGGCTTCTCACTTCAGTGGCTTTTTTTGTTGCAGGGCACGGACTCCAGGGCACGCGGCCTTCAGCAGTTGCAGCATTCTGGCTTAGCATCCCATGGCATATGCGATCTTCCTGGACCAGGGATCAAACCCAAGCCTGCTTCAATGGCAGGTGGATTCTTAACCACTAAACCACCGGGGAAGTTCCAAGACAGTGGGTTTCAAGCGGAAGCAAACTTTTCGGGAGCAGACAGTGAACAGAAATGAGCAAACTCCTGGGTCTAGGGGATCTCATCTAGAGGGGGACAGCCCCCGCTCAGCTCTGCCATAGGGGATGGCAGGCTCCACAATGCCCGAGTGCCCAGTTTCTCAAGAGAAACCAGATATAAGGATTAAAAAAAAAAAAGTGACATCTGATTTTTAAATATTGGTAATTAATTTCATAGACTCCATCTGTTGGCTCTTTTCAGTGACACGGGTCTGACCCAAACATGCCTGGAGACCAAATTCAGCCCCCTGGCCAATGCCATGCAACCCTGGGTCAAGAGCTTGACTGCAGAGCCCAGCATTACATGATAAGCAGAACTCTGATCAAGAGGCAGGAGACTTGAGATCTGTTTGGGGTTTTACCACGTGTTTGCTGTGCCCCTGCTCTAAAAACCTCTCTGAGCCTCAGTCTCCCCATCCATAGAATGGACACAGTCCAGCTTGTCTCCCGGCATGGTCATAGAACAGACTGACAATTTATTCAGCATACAGGAGAGGCCAGCAATGTTCTGAGCACATAGTAAACTATTAACTCTTTCACTCTCCCCATCAGTCCTCAGAAGGAGATGTCACAAGTATCCTCATTTACAGGCAAGAAAGCTGAGGCTGGGAGATTTAATAACTTGCCCAAGATCTCCTGGCTGAAAAGCAGAGGAGCTGAGCTTCGAATCCAGTCAAGCTGCGAGTCTGTGTTCTCAGCCACCGCACTTGGCTGCCTCTCAGGACTCATTCAAATATCTTACAAACTGCTTTTTGTTGTTCTTTTGCAAGCGAGGAGGCAGGAATGGAGGGGTGGGGCCCCTTGGCTTTTTCTTAAGGCTCCCAATCAGCCGACAGCCGTTCCTAGGAGGAACTGAGCTGGGTTGATGCGGTGGTGCAGGCTTCCTGATCCCATCTGGACCGGGGCCAGTGCTGGGTCCAAACAACTCTCAGCCCTTTTCTTCTCATCAGAGCATTTCCCGTAAGTGGTGGCTTTCTGCCTGCTGGCTCTCTGACCTGCCAGGGCTGGCAGCCAGGCAACACATGGGCTTCTCCTCCACGAGACCCATGCTTCTGAACTGGAGCCTGGGCTACCCGGCCCCACTGCCCATCCCATTCCAATCTGAGTCCGTGATGCATGCGTTTCTGGGAAAAACTTGGATTCAGATCATACCCGCCCAGCGGGGAGTGGAATCCAGGCTTCTGTTTGCCCTGACCCGAAATATCTTCTGCACAGTGGGCAGATATCTGCTGCCTGGCACATTCCCCAGAGTCTCTCATCTCTTCATCGCTTACTCACCAGACACTGTTCCAACGTCCACAGTGTGCCTGACACTGTCCTCAGTGGACAGAAGGGGCGTCTGTTTTTATTTTTTAAGCTTTTTTTTTTTTTAATGTGGACCATTTTTAAGGTCTTCATTGAATTTCTTACAATATTGCTTCTGGTTTATGTTTTGATTTTTTCACCATGAGGCATGTGGGATCTTAGCTTCCTGACCAGGGAAGGAACCTGCACCCCCTGCATTGGAAGGCAAAGTCTTAACCTGGACCACCATCTCAGGGTCACCTGTTCTTACGGAGATAATATTCGAGTGGTGGACAGGGGAGGAGAAAGAATGCTTAACTAATAAGAAACCAAGATAATTAGACGTCATGGAAAGTGCTAGAAAGAGGACAAAACATGTCTAGATTCCAGACCCTAGAGAGGGATTGAGCGATTGGGTGGAACATGGGCTGGGAGTCAGTGAAGTCTTTTTGGAGAGAGACCTCAAAATTTCAGTCCTAAGAAAATCTGGGGAGATAGGGCACTCCTGGAAGGGGAAAGAGCAGGTGCAAAGACCCTGAAGCAGGAAGGGGATTGGTGCTTCTGGAAATCTTAGACTCTGGCCCAGGGTTCCCAGAGCATGATGGGTGGAGGAGGGTGAGGCAGAAAAGATCAGTAGGCCCCCACCAAGCAGAGTCCACTGCGGCATCTTCTCTAGCGTGGGCAGGACACAAACTGGACTTCCAGCTGCTGGGAGAGAGACCAGCATTGCGATCTTCCCTGCACTGCACCCATGGGAGGGACCCGCCAAGCTCCCAGCACTCCAACAGGAGGCCAGAGCTCAAGATGAGTACCAACCACCGACCGCTCTCCCTGAAACAGCCCTGCCATGAACTTGACATTTCTGCCGTTGGCCCAGCCCTTGAGAGGCCTTCCTCTCTGGCCTGTTTACTGACTCCTCCACAGCCTGGAGAGATGTCAGGTGGCTTGGGAGGCCAGGCCGGACACATCAAAGCTTGCCTGTCCCTTTTGTCCCCTGCTTTGGAATTTCCTCTCTCCGGGGAGTGGCCTGCTGGCCTAGCGAAGGCCTCCCTTCTCATTCCAGGTGAAAGCAGAGACCAGAGCAAAGAGCAAGCTTCTGGCACAAAGAGGCAGCCTCAGTGGACTTGAGAGAAGAAGGCCTCTGCACGGTTAAGCAGTCAGCAGGGCTCATGCGAAAGGACACGCAGTGGCCCAGCTGCAGGAAGGAGCGAAAGCATCCAGCTCTTTAATTCTCATACCTCCCCACCAGGCAGGGGCCCGTGTCATTAGGACACTGCCATTGGCTAAACAGTCGCACAGCAGGTAAGTAACTCTCAGACCTTGCCAGGCCCTAAGCCCTGCAGACTTTCTGCTCTTTATCTTGTGGGTTAAGGGTGGCTGGTACAGAGGGTTAAGCAGCGAGTAGAGGGTGTTTGATCAGACCCGGAGCTGGAAGAGGCCCTGAGCTGCCCCCATTCCCCATCAGGCGGGAGCAGGGGCAGGAAACAGCAGCCCCATGCCTGTCTTTCCCAGGCCAGCAGCCTCATCTCACACTCAGCCGGGCACTCCTGCTGGATCTGCCTACCTGGTGCCTGGCAGTGCCCCTGCACCCCCCTCCCAAATTGGGGCACCAGATCTAACAAGTAAGAATAAGGGAGCCTGGTGGAATTGAACTGGAGGTAAGAAACTTTTTAGGATAAGTGTGTCCCATGCAATATTTGGGACATGACAGCGACCGTGTTAGTCGCTCAGTCATGTCCAACTCTGCGACCCCATGGACTGTAGCCCGCCAGGCTCCTCTGTCCATGGGATTCTCCGGGCAAGAATACTGGAGTGAGTAGCTGTTCTCTTCTCCAGGGGCTTTTCCTGACCCAGGGATCGAACATGGGTCTCCCACATTTCGGGCAGATACTTGACTGTCTGAGCCACAAGGGAAGCCCATTCGGGACATAGCTATACTAAAAAATTACCGGTTGTTTATTTCAACTTCAGGTTTACCTGCTGTCCTCTACTGCATCTGGGGACCCCATGGCTCCAGGCCCCCGAGGCTGCCCACCTGTTCCCATGCCCTCACCTTCCTGCTACGCCACAGAAGCTGCGCCCACTTCACAGACCTCCTCCCACCTGACCTGGGCCCTGTCCCTCTCCAGCCACGGCAGGTGCCCAGGAAGGCAGGGCAGAGAGCCGAGGCGGGGAGTAGGCTCCTCCCGTGGGCTGCCCGTGGGGCGCCCACACACCTTCCTGACGGCAGTTGGAACACAGAGAGGAGTCCTTGGTTTCTATTCAGATGGACCTCAGCTGTCTGGGCCTCTATTTCCCCATCTGTGAGATGGGTTGGGAGAGAATCGCTGTCCTACACACCCCCGGGGCCTTCACTCACCTGCTCCTCCACTTCCTCTGGGTGTGAGTCTAGACACAGTGTCCTTCCCTCCCAGCGCTGAGATTCTAGTTCTGAGGGAATACGAATGACCAAACAGCAAGCAAGAGGGATGAGTTAGGGGGCACATGAAAAGTCCCTCGAGAACTCAAAACAGAGACAGCAAAGGTGTAGAGACGGTAGCTGGGTCATTAGGCTGGGCGTCTGGAAGGGAGGCTTAGAGCCTCCTTGTTATCAGCACCGCAATAAATCAGTGTGTGCACGAGGAAGCACCGATGCATAAAAAAAAAAAAAAAACAGCCTGTGCAAAGGCCCTGAGGAAGGAAAGACCCATGTGGGTATGTTGTAATGACTGGTGGAATCTGGCCAGCATGCAGATGCAGAGTGAGCCTCTGAGCTGAAAGAGGGGAGCTTGTCCTGCCCTGCAAAGCCCTACGAGCCAGGGTGGGAGTTTGGGGTCCACCTAGTGGGAGGGGGAAGGTGGGAACCACTTACCTGAGGATGGAGACCCAGGTTTCCTGCTCCCACCTCTGTACAGGACAGGGTACAGCTCTGGCAGCAGAAACGGAAGGGGTGGATGGCCCTGGGAAATCTGTGCAAAGTGGAAAGATAAGAGGGCCTGGGAAAGATCTTGTTTTCTGGGGACTCTGATGAGACTCCCGTAACAGTCTGTAGATAAGGCCTAGTCCTTGCTGTTTACCTGGCACCCAGGCTCTGTCGCAGGCTTCCCTGGTGGCTCAGATAGTAAAGAATCTGCCTGCCAGTGCAGGAGACTGGGGTTCAATCCCTGGGTGGGGAAGATCCCCTGGAAAAGAGTATGGCAACCCACTTCAGCATTCTTGCCTAGAGAATTCCATGAACAAAGGAGTCTGGTGGGCTATAGTCCACAGGTTGCAAAGCTGTCGAACATGACCGAACCACATGCTCCGTATGTTCTGACTGAACACACAGCTCTGTGCCAGCCCCTACCTTGCAGTGGTATTTCTTTGGCAAATCAGCTGCCACTGGGGGAGAGCTTGTGGGGTGCAATGCCCTACATAGCAGTCTGAGAATGTGGGGTCCCCCACCCCCAGGGAAGCCACAGGACACAGATCATGAGAAGATGCAAAAGACCAAGGGTCTGGGTCCTCCACAAACACATTGTACGAGAGGAGAGAGGAGAGGAACCTTCTGGTTTAGAGATCTATCTCTGTAGAGGACTTCCCTGGTGGCTCCGTGGTAGAGAATCCACCTGCCAAGCTGGAGAGGCAGGTTCGATTCCTGGGTCAGGAAGATCCCCTGGAGGAGGAAAGGGCAACCCACTCCAGGATGCTGCTGCTAAGTCACTTCAGTCATGTCCGACTCTGTGGGACCCCATAGACAGCAGCCCACCAGGCTCCCCTGTCCCTGGGACTCTCCAGGCAAGAACACTGGAGTGGGTTGCCATTTCCTTCTCCAATGCATGAAAGTGAAAAGTGAAAGTGAAGTCGGTCAGTCGTGTCCGACTCTTAGTGACCCCATGGACTGCAGCCTACCAGGCTCCTCCGTCCATGGGATTTTCCAGGCAAGAGTACCGGAGTGGGGTGCCATTGCCTTCTCCGCCACTCCAGTATTCTGGTGTGGAAAACCCCATGGACGGAGGAGCCTGACGGGCTATAGTCCATGGGGTCACAAAGAGTCCGACATGATTTAGTGACTAATTAACAACAGTCTGCATTACTCACCTGCATGGCATGGCCCTGCTTGGGGTGGGACTGAAACAAACTATGGGAAATAAAAATATTTATGAGACAATCAGGGAATGAACCCTGACAGGATTTTGGGTACGATCTCTAACACAAAGGATTATTATTCATCGTGCTAGGCATGATGATATTGAAGCTTTTAAAAATGGACATAAAATTTGAATACTGTACAATTCATCCTTTTAAAGTGTAACATGCAGTGAGTTTTAGGATATTCCCAAAACTGTGAAATCATCACCACTATCTAATTCAGGAACATTTTCATCACCCACAAAAGAAACTTTGTAGTAACCAGCAGCCATCCCCTTGTTCAGTTACTCAGTCGTGTCCGACTCATTGTGGCCCCATGGACTGCAGCACACCAGGCTTCCTTGTCCTTCACCATCTCCTGGAGTTTGCTCAGATTCATGTCCATTGACTCAGTGATGCCATCTAACCATCGCATCCTCTGTCATCCCCTTCTCCTCCTGCCTTCAATCTTTCCCAGCATCAGGGTCTTTTCCAGTGAGTCAGCTCTTGGCATCAGATGGCCAAAGTATTGGAGCTTCAGCTTCAGCATCAGTCCTTCCAATGAATATTCAGGGTTGATTTCCTTTAGGATTGACTGGTTTGATCTCCTTGCAGTCCAAGGGACTCTCAAGAGTCTTCTCCAGCATCACATTCTTAAAGCATCAATTCTTCAGCACTCAGCCTTCTTTACAGTCCAACTTTCACATCCATATGTGACTACTGGAAAAACCATAGCTTTGGACTTTAGTCTGCAAAGTGATAATGTCTCTGCTTTTTAATATGCTGTCTAGGTTGATCATAGCTTTCTTTCCAAGGAGCAAGTGCCTTTTAATTTTATGTCTATAGTTACTGTCAGCAGTGATTCTGGAGCCCCAGGAAATAAAATCTGTCACTGTTTCCACTTTTCCCCTTCTATCTGTTATGAAGTGATGGGACTGGATGCCATGATTCCAGTTTTTTGAATGTTGAATTTTAAGCCAGCTTTTTCACTCTCCTCTTTCACCCTCATCAAGAGGCTCTTTAGTTCTTCTTCACTTTCCGCCGTTAGAATGGTATCATCTGCATATCTGAGGCTGTTGATATTTCTCCCAGCAATCTCCCTTAACTCAATGAAGCTATGAGCCATGCCGTGCAGGGCCACCCAAGACAAATGGGTTATAGTAGAGAGTTCTGATAAAACGTGATCCACTGGAGGAGGCAATGGCAAACTACTCCAGTATTTTCGCCCTGAGAACTCCATGAACAGTATGAAAAGTCATCCCCTAGCCCTTGGCAAACACTAACCTGCTTTCTGTCTCTATGGATTTGCCAATTCTGGAAATTTCATGTAAACAGAATCAGGTAACATGTGCATCCAGCCTCTTTCACTGAGCCTCATGTTTGCAAATTTCACTGAGGCTGTAGCAGGTATGGGTGCTTCACTCTGTTTTTTTTGCTGGGTCTTCATTGCAGTGCATGTAGGTTTCTCTAGTTGTGGTGCCGGGATTTAGTTGCCCCACAGCATGTGGGATCTTAGTTCCCTGACCAGGGATCAAACCACATCCCCTGCACTGGAAGGTGGATTCTTAACCACTGGACCACCAGGGAAGTCTTCACTTCATTCCTTTTTATTGCAAAAGATTATTCATCATATGGATAGTGTGAGTTTTGTTTATCCTCATCAACTGACAGACATTTGGGCTGTTTCTATGTTTGGGCTACTAAGAATGATGCCTGTCTGAACATTCCTGTACAAGGTATTTTATAAACATGTTTTCAGTTCTCTTGAGGCTGTACTTAGGAGCAGGATTGCTGTGATTTTGTTTTTCCAAGAGTCCATTTTCAGAGCTATGCATCAAAGTATTAAAGTGAAACGATAAGATGCTGGGGTTTGCTTCAAAATCATACAGAAGAAGGGGACTTTCTCTGGTGGTCTGGTGATAAAGACTCTGCCTTCCAATGTAGCGGACATGGGTTCAATTCCTGGTCAGGGAACTAAGATCCCACAAGCTGCGGGGCAACTAAGCCTGCCTTCATGATGAAACAAACATCCGGCACAACCAGGAAAAGAAAAAATCATACAGAAGAAGGAAATAGGTCAATACAAAAGGAAGAGCTGGTTTGAGAATTTTGAACCAGGACAAGTACACAAGTGTTTATTACGCTGTTTACATTTGTTTCAACCTGGGCATAAAAATTCTTTTCAATGCTGAGGCTCAGTTCAGAGTGACTTCCCTGTCCTCCTTTTGAATTCCCAGATGATCACGCTGTAGAACAGAAATGTAATGCAAGCCACATGCGTCATAGGAAGTATGCTCCTAGCCACATCTAGAAAAGTAAAATCAGGGCAAGTTGATTTTAATTGCACTTTAACCCAATACACAATCATTTCAGTATGGGAGAAGTTTCAAAATTATGAGAAAATACGTTACATCCTTTTTGCCTACTAATCCTTTAAACCCCGGTGTGTATCTGATGCTGACAGAACATCTCCATCCAGTCTTACCCCATTTCAGCGGCTCCATAGTGCCTTCCCAGGCTGGACAGGGACATTTGTTTGGGGCATTGAGTGGACTTTTCAGACAACTTTTGTGCCTTTGTTTTTTTTTTTTTAATTTGGTTGTTTTTATCCATCTACAGTTTTCCCTGGTGGCTCAGTGGTAAAGAATCAACCTGGCAATGCAGGAGACAAGGGTTCGATCCCTGGGTCGGCAAGATCCCCTGGAGGAGGGCATGGCAACCCACTCCAGTGTTCTTGCCTGGGAAATCCCATGGAGAGAGAAGCCTGGTGGGCTACAGTCCATGGGATCGCAGAGAGTCAGACACAACTTAGAGACTAAACATTACACCATCCATCTACAACTGGAATGTTGGCCCGAAGAGGGCAAGAACCTTGTGTGTCTTGCCAAGTGCTATGGCCCTGTGTCTAGACCAGTGTATCCAGCACAGAGCAGGTGAGGGCTGAGCAAGTGAAGGACCCAGGAGTGTGCAAGGCAATGCATCTCTGCCCATTTCACAGATGGGGAGTCAGAGGCCTGGGCACAGCTTGGGCCCATGTGGGTAGAAATCCAGGGCTCACCACAGGCACCGCCACCCCCCAGCAAGGTGGACGGAGATCCTGAGAGATGCCCCCAAGAAGGGCTCATCTCCTCCCTCGGCCCTCTGCCCTGCCTTCCCGGGCACCGGCTGTGGCTGGAGAAGGACAGGGCCCAGGTCAGGTGCGAGGAGGCCTGTGAAGTGGGAGCAGCTTCTGGGGGGAAGCAGAAAGGTCAGAGGCCCGGGGGCAGGTGGGCAGCCCCCTGGGTGGGAGCCCCGGCTTCACGGGCCTGGATGCACTCTGACCTGGAGCTACAGGGTGCCAGAGGCAATGGAAGACACCAGGTAATCAAAGTTGACAAAACTGATAATTTTTTTAGTTGTAAGTACATCCCCCAAATTGCATGGGACATACTTATACTAAAAAGTTAGTTACCTCAAGGTCAATTTCACCAGGACTTTTATTTATTTTTATTGAAATATAGCTGATTCAAAATATTATGTTAGTTTCAGGTATACAGCAAAGGGATTCAGTTACACGTTTTTTTCCATTATGGCTTATGACAGGATATTGAATATAATTTTCTGCATATACAATAGGACCTTGTTCTTCATCTATATTATATATAGTAGTGTGTCTCTGCTACCCCCCAACTCCTAATTTTTCCCTCCTCTAGTTCCCCTTTGGTAACCTATGTCTGTGAGTCTGTTCCTGTCTTGTCCCAAGTTCATCGGTATTGTTTTTTATTTTTTAGATTCCACTCATAAGTGATAACATATGATATTTGTCTTGCTTACTTCTCTTAGTATGGTAATCTCTAGGTTCATCCACACTGGTATAGAATGCATTATTTCATTTGTTTATGATTGAGTGAGTAGTATATATATCACATCTTCTTTATCTGTTCATCTGTCGATGGACGCGTAGGTTGCTTCCATGTCTTGGCTATTGTAAATAGTGCTGCTATAGACATTGCTGGAGAAGGCAATGGCGACCCACTCCAGTACTCTTGCCTGGAAAATGCTGTGGATGGAGGAGCCTGGTAGGCTGCAGTCCATGGGGTCGCTAAGAGTTGGACACGACTGAGCGACTTGACTTTCACTTTTCACTTTCATGCATTGGAGAAGGAAATGGCAACCCACTCCAGTGTTCTTGCCTGGAGAATCCCAGGGATGGGGAAGCCTGGTGGGCTGCCATCTATGGGGTCACACAGAGTCAGACACGACTGAAGTGACTTAGCAGCAGTAGCAGCCAGTACTCTTGCCTGGAAAATCCAATGGACGGAGGAGCCTGGTAGGCTCCAGCCCATGGGGTCCCTAAGAGTCGGGCACGACTTAGCGACTTCACTTTCACTTTGCACTTCTATGTATTGGAGAAGGAAATGGCAACCCACTCCAGTATTCTTGCCTGGAGAATCCCAGGGACAGAGGAGCCTAGTGGGCTGCCATCTATGGGGTCGCACAGAGTTGGACATGACTGAAGCGACTTAGCAGTAGCGGCAGCATCGACATTGAGGTGCCTGTATCTTTTTAAATGGGAATTTCCTCCAGATATGTATGCCCAGGAGTGAGATAGCTGGATCATACGGAAACTCTATATTCAGTTTGTTAAGGAACTTCCATACTGTGCTCCACAGTGGCCGCACCAATTTATATTCCCATCAACAGCGTAGGAGGGTTCCCTTTTCTGCACACCCTCTCCAGTATTTATTATTTGTAGATGTTTTGGTGGTGGCCATTCTGAATGGTGTGAGGTGACGCCTCGTTGTAGTTTTGATTTGCATTTCTCTAATAATTAGTGATACTGAACATCTTTCCATTGACTTGTTGGCCATCTGTATGTCTTCTTTGGAGAAATGTCTATTTAGGTCTTCTGCTCATTTTTTGATTGGGCTGTCTATTTTTATTTTGAGCTGTATGAGCTGC
Source organism: Bos taurus (assembly GCF_002263795.3). Taxonomy (NCBI): domain Eukaryota; kingdom Metazoa; phylum Chordata; class Mammalia; order Artiodactyla; family Bovidae; genus Bos; species Bos taurus. The sequence continues at coordinate 9,493,724 of NC_037352.1, read as the reverse complement.
TTCTTTATCTTGGAAATTCAACCCCTGTCGGTTGCATCATTTGCAAATATTTTCGCCCATTCTGGAGCTTGTTTCTTCCGTTTGTTTTCAGTTTCTTTTGCAGGGCAAAAGCTTATGAGTTTGATTAGAAATTTATTTTTGCTTTTATTTATATTGCTTTGGGAGACTGACCTAAGAAAACATTGATATGATTTATGTCAGAAAGAATTTCGCTGTGTTCTCTTGCAGGCCCCTGACTCTTACTTGCTAGGTCTGGTAACCCGACGTGGGGGAAAGCAGGGCCACTGCCAGGTGCCAGGGGGGCGGATCTTAGGGACCAGTGGGGATGCCAGGCCGAGAAGGTGAGAAGGGGCTGCTGCTCCCCATGCCTGAGAGGGGATGAGGGCAGCTCAGTGCCTTTGCCAGCCCCAGGCCTGATCACACACACCCTCCCCACACTCACTACTTAACCCTCTGTGTCACCCACCTTTCTCCTGCAGAATAAAGAGCAGAAAGTCTGTGTGGCTCAGAGCCCAGCATAGTCCAGTCAGGCTGACCTCCCACCTCTCCCAGCCAGGCTCTGGACACCCACGTTTGGCCATATCAATCCAATCCAAGCCTTTGCTTTCCAGTCCAGGCCTGTGGGGTCCTGTCTCAGGCAGAGGGCCATGCAAGGTACCCTGTTCTGGCTGCAGTTTGTCCCAGGAACACACAAATTGGGGAATGGAAGCCCTGTGGGCTGGGCGGCACACACAGGCCCTGAGCCTCAGGCCAGAGTCATTCCTTCTGCTGAGGGGTCTCCACCGTAACTGGGGGACCAACAGCCGCACATATAGCCATCCAGCCCACAGGGGTTCCTTGGGCCCCAAGTTCCTCTCCTGATGACCACAGGCAGTATTACCAGGGCCACCATTTCCTGAATCCCTACTCTGAGCAAAGCACCTAACATGTGTTTTCTCTAGTCCTTGCATCATCCCAGCCAGGTGAGGGGAGGTGTGGTCTCTTTTTACAGATGTGGAGACTGAGGCCAGAGAATTGAAGCCTCCTGCCCCAGGCCACCCAGCCAGGCAGTGGTGGAACCACGTTCCCAGCTGGGTTGCCTGACTCTACAGATCCACCTCCAAGAACCATCCAGAAGACAGTGCCTGCCTGAGCCTGGAGCCCTTTCCCTTCAGTTGTTCTGGCTTCAGTGCTGGAAGCCACACTGCAGGAACCAGAGCTGGGGGCTGTTTCTCAAAGCTCTGTTCCCTAAGCCTCTCCTGGGCCAAGACAATCAGAGGTGACTCAAGGCAGGATTCAGTGGTCATATTCAGTGATGCTGGTGTGAGGGGAGATGGTCAGTGTTTCCCAGAAGTCTCTGAACCCAAGGATTCCCCACTGTCCTTATTAAAAGCAGATTCCTGGGAATGGCCCTGGAGCTTCAGGGGCCCTGGAATCTGCATTTAACCTGCAGCCCCAGGTTACTCCATCTGCAATGCAGGAGACATGGTTTCGATTCCTGGGACTGGAAGATCTCCTGGAGAGGGAAATGGCAACTCACTCCAGTATTCTTGCCTGGGAAATCCCATGGACAGAGGAGCCTAGGGGGCTACAGTCCATGGGGTCACAAAAGAGTTAGACATGACTTAGTGACTAAACAACAATTATATATCCATATATATGTGTGTCCATTTCTACAGTTATCAGCCTTTCAAATAATTTTGGGCTTCCCCTGTGGCTCAGTGGGTAAAGAATCTGCCTGCAATGCAGGAGACACAGGAGACATGGGTTTGATCCCTGGGGTGGGAAGATTCCCCGGAGGAAATGGCAAACCACTGAAGTTTTTTGCCTGGAGAATCCCATGGACAGAGGAGCCTGGCTGGCTACAGTCCATGGGGTCGCAAAGAGTCAGACACGACTGAGCATGCAGAGCCCGGTTAAACCACTGCAGCTGGTTTCAAAGCCAATGATGAATTTTCTGCAGAATCCTCGGGCTCTCTGCCCACTCTGAAACTCCACAGGCTGACCCTGCAGAGGATCATCTAGGTGTGGGAGGAAGAGAGGGAGGGCGCTTTCCCCAGAGTCCCCAGTTCTGGCCTCCACCTCTGCACTCTCAGCCGGTGGCCCCCTGAGGGCAGCTCAGGAGCCCGTGGCTTCCACGTGGTGGGGGCTGAGACTCTTCTCCAGGTACCCCTAACCTGAGGACTGAGAATGACAGTTTGACCCCAAATGGGGCTTCCAAGGGGGCTTTCCTACCTCCTCACCTCCTTGAGGACTCTCTGAGCCCCAACTTAACAGACACCAACAGCTGGTGATTCTCAGAATCAGAGGAAAAGCCCCTAAATGTTCTGTAACGGCTTCTCACCCTCACCTGCCTTCTGCTGTGGTCCCTTGTCTCCCCTCCCCCTGTTATCCCTCCCAGGCAGTTGTAGCCAAGCTGGGGAGGGCAGCTTAGGGTACCCTAGCCTCTCAGTATGACAGTCTTCTTTGCCTGGAGCAGGCTTTGGGCTGGAAGAACCAACAGGCTTTTCTAGAAAGCCAGGCTTTGGTGGTGGTTTGGTTGCTAAGTCGTGTCCAATTCTTGGGACCCCATGGACTATAGCCCGCCAGGCTCCTCTGTCTATGGGATTTCCCAGGCAAGAATACTGGAATGGGTTGTCATATCCTTCTCTGGGATCTTCCTGACCCAGGGATCAAACCAGCATCTCCGGCACTGCAGGGATTCTTTACTACTGAGCCACCAAGGAAGCTCTCTGGTGGTTGAGATCCTTACAGTTCAAAGGGTGGTCCAGGGGCCTGCAACATTAGCATCACTGGAGTGCTGTTATCGAGCCTCTCAGGCCCCGCCCAGACCCCCTGACTCCCAAGACGGCATTCCAGGAGAAAGTACCCTCCCTCTGCACACAGCTGACAGACCCTTCGTGGGATCAGTTTAGGTAATGGTGGGGGGGGGGGTGCCTGCCCAAGGCTCAGAGCTTAGGTGCCTTCTTGCACCTCTGCTTCCTACCCTTCCCTCCTGGCAGCCACCCACCCCTGCAGGGATCAGCAGGGAGTGAATGGTGTCGGGAACTTGGAAACCACCAGCGCTTTTCTGAGTCACCAGGGATGGAAGACAGGTCCCTACTGCCCATGGCGGGAGGGCAAAGGGCAGGACTAGGGCCCTGGCATAGAGACTCTTTGACCTCTGCTCCTATGTGGGTGGCCAGGAGGAGGCGAGGGCAGAAAGTAGAGGGGAGTGACCCTGTCCCGGGCCAGGAAAAGCTATCTGGTGACAAAGACTTCCTTTGTGGGAGATAACTGGGAAGGCTTTTATATCCATTTGTTGTTGTTGTTAACTGTTCAGTTGCTAAATCGTGTCTGACTCTATGGGACCCCATGGACTGTAGTCAGCCAGGCTCCTCTGTCCATGGGATTTTGTGGGCAAGAATGCTCAAGTGGGTTGTCATTTCCTTCTCCAGGTAATCTTCCAGGACCAGGGATTGAACCTGAATCGCCTGCATTGGCAGGCAGATTCTTTACTACTGAGCCACCAGGGAAGCAGAAACACTACTATTACTGCTAATAATAGTTACTTTGTCCACAGCGTGTGTCTGGCACCAGAATGAAGGCAACGTCACGGTGGGCGGCAGTGGGACCCACGCCACAGCTGCAGCAGATTCACCTGTTAAAAGGCAGAATCCGGAACTCCACTCCAGGCCTTAGGAATCTCCGCGGTTGGCCTGGGAAATTGTTTTTAATTAAGGCCCTAGGGAATTCTTTGGGGTCGAGTGGGGAAACACCGGCCTTCTCCAGCCTTGAGAGAGGCTGCCCAACACTGACATTCATTCTTGCACTCGCTCCCTCCCTCGGTCGACATCTATGGAACATCCACCTGGTTCACTGACCCACTCGCTCTACTGCTCGCAGGATCACCGATCTGGGTTCCCGAGTCCGCCTCTGAGCCCGAATCGTCCCCTCCCTGCCGCCGCTCCGTCTTCACCCTCCATCCTTGCATTGGGCATCAGCTGTCTCTCCTAGGCGGTGTTCCCAGAGAGCCCGGGCAGAGGGACCCTCCCAAGCCCCGCCCCGGCCCGGGCAGTCGAGCCCACCTCCCCCGCCGGCGACTGCGCTCTGGGGCCCGCGCGCCCCGCCCCGACCGGAGACCAGCGAGGAGGCTGCACCGGGGGCTCGGGCTCTGACCCCCACCCCACCGCGTCCCCGCGCCCACCGCCGCTGCGCGCCAGGCGTCCCAGCCCTTCCGCAGCGAGAGGTGCAGCCGGAGGCTGGGTTGTGGGCTCCAGGTGGGCTCTGGGAAGGATGAAGCAGGTAGGGCCGCGGGGATGCCGAGGATGGGAGGGTGGTGGCCAGGATGCTGGGAGCCTTCCGGAGGGCTAGGAGAAGCTGGGAGGAAGACGAGGAGGGAGGGGAGGGATGCGGGAGCCGGGGCTTGGGCCTGCGCTGGACCCCAAGTGGGCAGGAGGGTGGAGAAGCGGAGGGCCCCGCCCGCAGAGAGGGTCGTGGCCAGAGGGCCTGTGCACCGCTGGGAAGGGCCTGTCACTCGTCATTGATGTCCCCAGGCCCTGGTGGATGATACCGAGGATGTGTCCTTGGACTTTGGCAACGAGGAGGAGCTGGCGTTTCGGAAAGCCAAGATCAGGTGCGTTGTGACCCGGTAGCTGGGCAGGCTCACTCAGTGCTGCAGATTTATTCATTCAGGTTCATTCATTCAGGATGTACTGAGTACCCGGTGTGTGCCAGACGTCGGGCTCCCAGCACACCCAGGACAGACCGGACAAGGTCCTGCCCTCCTAGTCTGTGGTCTTGGGGGGAGGGGACTAACAGGTGAACAAAGATGTTAACAAGATAATTAGTGTGAGAAGAGTTGGGAAGAAAACAGGCTGATGAAAGAGAAAGCCACTGGGGAGGCTAGCAGCCTTGTGCTTTTAATTGTGATGATGGAGAAGACTCTGGAGAGCCCCTTGAACTGCAAGGAAATCACACCAGTCAATCCTAAAGGAAATCAGTCCTGAATATTCATTCATTGGAAGAACTGATGCTGAAGCTCAAATACTTTGGCCGCTTGATGCAAAGAGCCCACTCATTGGAAAGGACCCTGATGCTGGGAAAGGTTGAAGGCAAAAGGAGAAGGGGGCAGCAGAGGATGAGATGGTTGGATGGCATCACTGACTCAATAGACATGAGTTGAGCAAACTCCGGGAGATAGTGAAGGACAAAGAAGCCTGGTGTGCTGCAGTCCATGGGGTTGCAAAGAGTCGGACACAACTGAACAACTGAACTGAACTGAGTGATGAGAGGCAGCCAGTCACGGGAGGCTCTGACCAAAACCTTCCTTGAAGAATGAAAAGCAGGTTTAAGGGCCCAGGGCTGTGTTTGGAAGGTCAAAGGAAAGCCACTGTGTCTGGAGGGTAGTGGGGGAGAAGACAGGGGTTGGCAGGAGGCTGGAGAGGTGGACAAGGGCTTGAAGTTTTATTCTTGGCCCTCTTTCAACTCTAGCCAGTGAGATATTGTTGTTTTAGTCGCTCAGTCGTATCCGACTCTTTTGCGATCCTGTGGACCTTGGCCCACCAGGTTCCTCTGTCCACAGGATTTCCTAGGCAAGAATATGGCAGTGGGTTGCCTTTTCCTCCTCCAGGGGATCTTTCCGACCCAGAAATCGAACCCAGGTCTCCTGCATTGGCAGGCAGATTCTTTACCATCTGAGCCACCTGGGAAGCCCCCAGCCAGAGGTAGTGTTGGCTTAAAACAACAGAGATTTATTCTCTCACAGTTCTGAAGTCCTAAATCAGTTTCACTGGGCTGAAACTAAAGTGTCCACAGGACACACTCCCTCTGGAGGTTCTAGGGGAAGATCCGTTTCTTGCCTTTTCTAGCTTCCGGTGGTTTGCTGGCTGGTGACTCCTGCTGCTGCCTCTCAAGACGAGCACTGTAGCATCTTGAGCCTCACTTTTATTTCACATGGCTTTTTCCTCTGTAGCAGTCTCCCTCTGCCTTCCTCTTACTGGGTTACTTGTGGTTGCGTTTTCGGACCCACTTGGATAATCCAGGGTAATCTTCCCCCCTGAAGATCTCTAATTTGATCACACCCACAGAGGCCCCTTTGCCATAACAACTTAGTCACAGTCTCTGGCGGTCAGGGCCCTGGATTGAGGGATTGTTCAACCTACCATAGTGCCCTATGATTGTCTTTACGGAAAGTTACTGTGAGAGAACTGGAATCCTGGGATATCTTCTAGATCATCTAAACTCATGTGTTCAGTGTTGTATTTTTTTTAAATTTAGTTGGAGGATAATTGCTTTACAGTGTGATGCTACTTTTTGTTGTACAACTACGTGACTCAGCTGCAAGAAGAGATACATCCGCTCCCGTTCGGACCACCCTCCTTTTGCCCCAGCCCACCCCTCTAGGTCATCACAGAGCACCGAGCTGAGCTCCCTGTGTTCTACAGCAGTTTCTTTCTAGCTGTCTGTTTGACACATGGTAGTGTAAGTCAGTGTACTCTCTCAATTTGTCCCACCCTCTCTTTCCCCCGCTGTGTGCATAAGTCCGTTCTCTATGGCTTGTTTCTATTTCTGCCCTGCAAATAGGTTCAATCAGTACCATTTTCTAGAGTCCATATATATGTGTTCATATATGATATTTGTTTTTCTCTTTCTGCCTTAACTTCACTCTGCATAACAGACTCTAGGTTCATTCACCTCACTACAGCTGACTCAGTCTTCGTTGAGCTCCTCCTGTATGCCTACGTCTGGGCTGGTGGCTGGGGACACGTGGTGTACAGGACACACCGCCTACCTCCATGGCGTGGTCTGGTCTGGAGCAGGGATGGTCAGCTTTGACACTGCTGACATTTGGGACCAGGTTCCTCTTGGTGGTGAGGATGTCCTGTGCATTTCGGATATTTAGCAGCATCTCTGGCTTCTGTTCACCACATGCCAGGAGCATCCCACCAGTGAGGTCTGCAGACAGTGCCAAGTGTTCCCTGGGAGGCAAACTTTCCCCGGTTGGAAACCATTGGTGTCGGGGTGTAGGGTATAGGCATGTCCATGGCTGTTATGATTCAATGTTTTAAATGCTGTGATTTCAGAGGGGGAAGGAGAGGGTGGGATGAATTGAGAGAGTAGCATTGACACATGTACTTTATCAAATGTAAAATTAGATAGCCCATGGAAATCTGCTGTGTGATACAAGGAACTCAAACTGGGGCTCTGTGACAACCTCAAGGGGTGGGATGGAGTGGGAAGTGGGAGGGAGGTCCAAGAGGGAGGGGACGTATGTCTGCTGCTGCTGCCGCTGCTGCTGCTAAGTCACTTCAGGCGTGTCCGACTGTGCGTCCCCATAGACGGCAGCCCACAAGGCTCCCCTGTCCCTGAGATTCTCCAGGCAAGAACACTGGAGTGGGTTGCCATTTCCTTCTCCAATGCATGAAAGTAAAAAGTGAAAGTGAAATCGCTCAGCCATGTCTGACTCTTTGAGATCCCATGGACTGCAGCCCATCAGGCTCCTCTGTCCATGGGATCTTCCAGGCAAGAGTAATGGAGTGGGTTGCCATTGCCTTCTCCAACATATGTATACCTGTGGCTGATTCATGTTGATGTATGGCAGAAGCCCACACAATATTGTAAAGCAGTTATCCTCCAAATAAAAATAAATAAATTTAAATATAAAAAAAATAAATGCTGTGATTGGCAAAAGCTTGGGCATTTATGCTGGCCAGGGGAAAAAGTGACAGCTAAGCTGAGGCCAAAGGATGGGTAGGAGTTAACGAAGAGACGTGGAGCGAGCACACACAAAGGCTTAGAGGGGAGAGCAAGAGCTTAAGGAGTTGAGACTGGTTTACTGGAAAGTAGTTTGAGCAGAGGCTCAAGGGCAGAAGGAATCACGAAACAGAAGCTGGGAGCTTGGGCCAGGACACTGGCAGGGCTGATGGGGGGAAGTGGAGGGGCACAGAGGAGGCAGAATCAGTCAGTCTTGGTGGTGATCAAGATGTGGGTGCAGATGGGGATAGTCAAGGGTGATGCCCAGCCTTCTGGCCTTGGGACCCAGGTGGAAGGGCACTTATGTGGGAAAGATGTTGAGTCCAGGGTTGTCTTTGTTGGCTTGTGGTGGAATGCTCTAATGGCCAGGTTTGATTGGCTGCAGGGCAGAGAGGCTGGATCTGATTGGGCAGGGGGAGGTCATGTGGGCTGCATTCAGAGATCTGGGAGGTAGCAGGTTATGGACCTGTGTGTGCCTGAGAGCTTCCAATCCCATAATCCTCTGCTGTGCCCAATGCACATCTCTGGTCCAGCCCTGGACCTGCCTAACTGGATTCCCACAGGATGGGCATCTCTAGTTGATTCTGATGCTCAAGAATATACAGAAGATATCATTTATATATGGGATCTAAAAAAAGAGGGGGGCGGGTACAAACGAATGTATCTACAAATCAGAAATAGAGTAACAGATGTAGAAAACAAACTTATGGTTACCAGGGGTAAGAGAGTAGGTATAAACTGGAAAATTGGGATTGACATATACATACTACATATATAAATATAAATATTATCATAAATAGGGCTTTCCTGGTGGCTCAGATGGTAAAGAAGCCTCCTGCAATGCAGGAGACCTGGGTTCAAACCCTGGGTTGGGAAGATACCTGGGAGAAGGAAACAGCAATCCACTCCAGTGTTCTTGCCTGGAGGATTCCATGGACAGAGGAGCCTGGTTGACTGCAGTCCATGGGGTCGCAAAGAGTCGGACATGGCTGAGCGACTTCACTTTCACTTTTCACTTTCATACACTGGAGAAGGGAATGGCAACCCGCTCCAGTGTTCTTGCCTGGAGAATCCCAGGGACGGCGGAGCTTGGTGGGCTGCCGTCTATGGGATCGCACAGAGTTGGACACGACTGAAGCGACTTAGCAGCAGCAGCAGCGGTATAAGGTGAGAATTGTTATTTGTAAATTCCATGTTGAAATGGATTCCAGGTTGACTTTGAAGGGAGGTGAGATTATGGAAGGGGTCCTGTAGCAGGAGTCTGGGATTTCAAGGCTATGTCTTCCTTTACTGCTTGCTGGCTTTGTGATTCTGGACAGGGTTCATCTTGCCTTGTTAAGCCGCCATTGACCCATCTGTGAAAAGAGGGAACCTGTACCAACCTGCCCTCCCTATGTGATTGCTATACAGTTTGTTCAGTACATGTTTATCCAGCATCTGTGTATAGGTGCTGGTTACGCCCTGGGGATAGAGACTTGGTCCCTTCCCTTGTCCTCGGTTCCAGGTCAGTGAAGTGCAGTGTGGTGGGGAGAGCACCTTGCTGAATCAATGAAGGATGTGACTCTGTAGCACACCTGGGCAGGTAGAGGAAATGTTATTAATAGTGATGCTGGGTGTGTTTTTCCCCAGTGGGCTGCTTTTTTTTCTTTTCTTTTTTACTTTTTTTTAGTGTGGAAAAAAACCCACAACATAAAATTTACCATTTTTGAATGTTCAGTACTGTTAAATATATTTATGTTGTCGTAAAACGGATCTACAGGACTTTTGCATCTACAAAGCTGAGACTCTTTCCCCTTCAATACCAACTCTCTAGTCCCTCCTCCCCCAACCCCTTTTTTCTGTCTTTCTTAATTTGACAACTTAATTTTTTTTTTTCCACTTTTTGGCTATGCTTCACAGCGTGAGAGATCTTAGCTCCTCCGCCAGGGATCGAACCCATACTCTCTGCCATGGAAGCATGGAATCTTTTTTTTTTTTTTTTAATATTTATTTATTTGGCTGCTCTGGGTCTTAGTTGTGGCACACAGGATCTTTAGTTGCAGCAAGCGAACCCCTTAATTGCGGCATGTAAGATCAAGTTCGTTGAGCAGGGATCCATCCCAGGCACCCACCCTGCATTAGTAGCACAAAATCTTAGCCATTGGACCACCAGGAAAGTCCCTGAATTTAACAACTTTAGATACTTCATGTAAATAGAATCATAGAGAGTATGTCTTTTTGTGGCTAGCTTATTTCACTTAACATTAATGTTCTCAACAGGAGAAGGCAATGATGACCCACTCCAGTACTCTTGCCTGGAAAGTTCCATGGACGGAGAGGCCTGGTAAACTGCAGTCCATGGGGTCGCTAGGAGTCGGGCATGACTGAGCGACTTCACTTTCCCTTTTCACTTTCATGCATTGGAGAAGGAAATGGCAACCCACTCCAGTGTTCTTGCCTGGAGAATCCCAGGGACGGGGGAGCCTGGTGGGCTGCCATCTATGGGGTCGCACAGAGTCGGACACGACTGAAGCGACTTAGCAGCAGTAGCAGCAATGTCCTCAACGTTCACCACGTTCTATCATATGTCAATTTCCTTGCTTTTAAAGGCTGAAGAATATTTCATTGTGTGTACAGACCACACTTTGTTCGTCCATCCATCTGTCAGTGGACACTTTGGTTGCTTCCATGTTTTAGCTCTTGTAAATATTACTGCAATGAACATGGATGTACAAATATCTCTTCAAGACCCTGCTTTCAAGTCTTAATAGATACCCAGAAGTGGGCTTGTTGGGTCATATGGTAATTCTGGTTTTAACTTTTTGAGGAACTTTCATACTATTTTCCATAACACTTGAAGCATTTTATGATCCCACCAGCAATGCACAGGTTTCCAATTTCTCTACATCCTCATCAGCAATTGTTATTTTCTGTTTTTTTTTTTTTTTTCAGAGTAGCGTGCAAGCTGGTATCTTATTATAGATTTGACTGCCTCTCCCTGATGATTAGTGATGTTGAGCTGCTTCTTGTGTGCACGTTTGCAACTTGCACATCATGTTTGGAGAAATGTCTGTCCAAAGTCCTTTGCCTGTTCTTTAATGGGTTATTGGGTTTTTTGTTGTTGTTCAGTTGTTGCGTTTTTTTTTTTTTAATATATTCTGGATATTAGGGACTTCCCTGGTGGCTTAGATGGTAAAGCGTCTGTCTACAGTGCGGGAGACCTGGGTTTGATCCCTGGGTCAGGAAGATCCCCTGGAGAAGGAAATGGCAATCCACTCCAGTACTATTGCCTGGAAAATCCCATAAGCTCTTATGAAATGTATGATTTGCAAATGTTTTCTCCCATTTCACTGGTTACCTTTCCAATCTGTCGATGGTTGTCCTGCAGTGAGCAAAAGTTTTTAAATTTTATGTAGTTTCAGTTATGATTTTTACTTTTGCTGTCTTTGCTTTTGGTATCATGTTGTGTGTATGGTATACGTTTTTACTGAAACGTTCACATATCATAAACTCAGAGTTTATACAATTCAGTGTGGTTTTTAGTATATCCACAATCCTGTCTTGTCCCAGGATTTTTCATCACCCTGGATGGGAGTCCTGGACCCTTCAAGCAGTCACGTCCCATCTCTCCCCTCCCCCAGCCCCTGGAAACCACGAATCTACTTTCCATCCCTTTGAATTTGCTCACTTTGGACACTTCACAGAAATGGGACCATACAGTATGTGGCCTTTTATCTGGCTTCTTTCACTGAGCATCATGTTTTCAAGGTTCATCCATGTTTTGGCATGTCCTTCACTGCTTTTTCTGGCTGAATCGTATTTCATTGTCTGGCTAGAATACATTTTCTTTATCCTTCATCAGTCGATGGGCACTTGAGTTGTCTCTGCTCTCTTGGTTCTTATGAATAACGCTGTGAACACTCACATGGGAGCCTTCCAGGTGGCTCAGTAGTAAAGGATCCACCTGCCAATACAGTAGATTCGGGTTCGAGCCCTGGGTCAGGAAGATCCCCTGGAGGAGGAAATTGCAACCCACTACAGTATTCTTGCCTGGAGAATCCCATGGACAGAGGAGTCTGGAAGGCCACAGTTCAGGGGGTTGTAAAGAGTTGGACACGACTGAGCGACTGAGCGTGCACACATGCACACACACTCGCACACACGTATGAACATTCAGGTACAAGTTTATGTTTGAATATATGTTTTCAGTTCTCTTGGGCAACAACCTAGAAGCCAAACTGCTTGGCCAAATGGTAACTATGTTTTAGTCATGCTGTGTTGCAGACCAACTTTTAGTGAGTATTCTGGGCTTCCAGCGGCCTTGAGGAGCAGGAGGAGCCTGGACGCAAGTTCAGGCAGTCCCAGGATTGGGTCCTGGCTCCACCATTCCCCAGCCAACTAACTGTGGTTGTGGGTTTGACTTGGCAGGCAGCCTCACAAGACATAAATAAGCTTTCATATATGGTGGCGAAGTGATAAAGAATTTACCTCCCAATGCAGGAGATGCAAGAGACATGGGTTTGATCCCTGTGTCAGGAAAATCCCCTGAAGTAGGAAATGGCCCACTCCAGTATTCTTGCCTGGAAAATTCCATGGACAGAGGAGCCTGGAGGGCTACAGTCCATGGGGTCACAAAGAGTCTGACACAACTGAGCGTACACACATACACATACCTGTTTATTTGGTTCTCTAGAAGGAAACAAGTCAGAGACACAGTATCTTCATCTCATGGAGGGACTCTGCAGCTCCCTTTTCTTATTTTCTCATCTGTAAAATGGAGATGAGGTTAGCTGTATCACAGGCTGTGTGAGGAGGACTCAATTGGGTGAAGAAAGTATATGTAACGAGGCCAGCGGGTCAGTTCAGTTCAGTCGCTCAGTCGTGTCCGACTCTTTGCGACCCCATGAATCGCAGCACATCAGGCCTCCCTGTCCATCACCAACTCCAGGAGTTCACTCAGACTCACGTCCATTGAGTCGGTGATGCCATCCAGCCATCTCATCCTCTGTCGTCCCCTTCTCCTCCTGCCCCCAATCCGTCCCAGCATCAGAGTCTTTTCCAATGAGTCAAAACTCTTCACATGAGGTGGCCAAAGTACTGGAGTTTCAGCTTCAGCATCATTCCCTCCAAAGAAATCCCAGGGCTGATCTCCTTCAGAATGGACTGGTTGGATCTCCTTGCAGTCCAAGGGACTCTCAAGAGTCTTCTCCAACACCACAGTTCAAAAGCATCAGTTCTTCGGCACTCAGCTTTCGTCACAGTCCAACTCTCACATCCATACATGACCACTGGAAAAAGCATAGCCTTGACTAGACGGACCTTTGTTGGCAAAGTAATGTCTCTGCTTTTGAATATGCTATCTAGGTTGGTCATAACTTTCCTTCCAAGGAGTAAGCGTCTTTTAATTTCATGGCTGCTGCTGCTGCTGCTGCTAAGTGGCTTCAGTCGTGTCCGACTCCATGAGACCCCATAGACGGCAGCCCACCAGGCTCCCCCGTCCCTGGGATTCTTCAGGCAAGAACACTGGAGTGGGTTGCCATTTCCTTCTCCAATGCAGGAAAGTGAAAAGTGAAAGTGAAGTCGCTCAGTCGTGTCCAACTCTTCTCGACCCCATGGACTGCAGCCTACCAGGCTCCTCTGTCCATGGGGTTTTCCAGGCAAGAGTACTGGAGTGGGGTGCCATTGCCTTCTCCGTTCATGGCTGCAGTCACATATAAATGGTACCTATTCTCTGATCATAAGTGTGACTTGGTATCCTGACTCTGGGCAGGGCTGGGGTGGAGCCTCAGTTGCAACAGGATGTCACGCTGGGATTGTCCCTGGAGCTGGGGACTGTCCCTCGGATGGAAAGTTTGGTTTATGCTTTCAAAGCACTGTCTTCACAAAGTTCATTTGGACCCACATGTTGTGATTTCCAATGGATTCCCATCCAAAGTGGGATGATGTCCTCTTGCTCCAGGCAGAGTTATTGGATCTGAGGATGGTCTCAGTTGTCAGGGCTGGTTTGCTGGTGGGGTTTGGTCAGTGTTCCGTGGTTGGTCCTCGTTCAGCCCAATGGACCTTAAATTGAGGGGACCACTACCCTCTGGTCTCAGGCACCATTGGGAGTTCCCTGTTGGTGGGGCCGGGACCCAAGGCAGAAATCACATGGAATCAAAATCCGCACCTAGCCTGTCAAGTAGGATAATGTTTTGTCTTTCAAGAAGTGTCCCACTGTCCATTCATCTTTCCATGACAGACACGCAAAGCTGTTCCTCAAAACGAGCTCCAGATGAAATTCTTGGCTGCTTTTAAGGGGAAGTTAGATTGAGTGAAAAATAATAGCAAACACTTACTATCGTGGGCACTATTCTCAGTGTTTTACTCATAATATTCATTTAAGCTGTATTACAAACCTATGAGGGCTTCCCTGGTGGCTTAGATGGTAAAGAATGTCTACAATGCAGGAGACCCAGGTTCGATCCCTGGGTCAGGAAGATCCCCTGCAAAAGGAAAATGGCAACCCACTCCAGTATTCTTGGCTGGAGAATTCCACGACAGAGGAGCCTGGTGGGCTACAGTCCAGGGGTCCCAAAGAGTTGGATACGAATGAGCAACTTTCACTTTTTCACAAGCCTATGAAGTTGATACTGTGATTTTTAAAAAAATTAATTTCAAGATGAAAGAAATTGAAGGAAAGAGTTGAGGGATTGGCCCGAGCTGAGGTCACACAGCTGTGCAGTTGCAAGGTGGGGATTTGAACCATTAGATCTGGCTCTGGAGTGGCATCTTAGGTTAGGCTGTGCTTCGGGGAGCAGGTGTTCATGCAGGTGGGGATCCCTGGGGACAGGCACTGCCCTGGGATCAGCATTCTCAGGCTTTTCATCATCTGCTTCCTCCAGGGAGTCCTTCGTATTTTCCTTGTGTAGATGAGAGTGTGGAGTTGCCCCTTTTTGGCAGAGCAGGCTTTCTCAGCCCTTGGCACTGATACACATGTGTGCTCAGTAGTCACTCAACTGTGTCTTGCGACCCTGTGGACTGTAGCCTGCAGGCTTCTCTGTTCATCGGATTTTCCCGGCAAGAACACTGGAGTGGATACTTGGAACTGGCTGGTTCTTTGTAGGGGCTGTCCTGTGTGTTGCAGGATTTTAGCAGCCTCCCTGGACAGTACCCAGTTGATGCCAGTAATGCTGCCCCCCCCCCACCCAGTTGTGACAACCAAAGATGACTCCAGACTCTGCCAAGTGATGTGGCCTTGGGGCAGAATTGCCCCTGGTTGAGAATGCTGTTTTCATTATTCTCTTGCTGTCTCTGGGGTTTGGATTTAGGGAAATTAAATTTGTATTTAAGGGGACGCAGAGCATGCTTGAGACCTCTGTATTTGACATTGACCCCTGAGAAGCTGATGGTGTGGCGGGACAAGGAAGGAAGCGGGCAGGTGATGGTACAGATATGCCTCAGTGGCTGTCCACTATTCCCAGAAATCAAAACAGGTACATCTCTGATTGTTCCACACACATTGTGCTACAACACACAGATGAGAAGAATAATTTTGTTTTTTCTTTGTTGTTAGAAAATCTGATTGCCTCAATTAGTGAGGACCCCTCACCCAGACCTCTGTATGTGCAACAAATCACTCTGCCCCTGTCCCCACTCTAAAATCTATTTTAAAAAATACAGAAATAATGACACATAAGTAGGTCTCACAAAAGGCTGATTGTTTAATTTTAAGGAAGGTTCACGATTACCAAGGAAAATAACCCACAGAATCAAGGAACTAGACAAATTTCAGTTCTCTTTGATTAGGACACAGAATTACATGTTTTGAAATTAACCCCTTACGTCTCCATCTCCTTTAGTTCCCCTTCTTTATGTTTCTTGTTAACATGAAATTGATTACATAAGCAACGCCAACAATATAGTCACCCAAGGGACATTTCTTCTGAACCATAACTCACACAGTTGAGGAAGGCATCGGGAACCAGGAGGAGGTGGTGGTCGGACGTTGGTTCCTTGATGTTCCAAGCTTGACCATGTGGACCAGGAGGGTTTAACTCATCATTCATTTATTCCATAGTTGACACTATTGACATTTGGGGCTGGACATTGTTTGTGGCAGGGACTGTCCTGTGCACGCTAGGATGTTTAGCGGCATCTCTGGCCTCTATCCACTAGATTCCAGAAGCAGTCCCCTAGTTGCAGCAACCAAAAACATTTCCAGACGCTGCTGGCAAGGGACCCCAAATCACCTCCCATTTGAGAGCCACTGATTTATTCTTTCACTCACTCATTTATTCGTTAAGTCAAGAACACCTTTCAAGGACCTTCGTGTGCCTAGCACTGTTCTAAGGACTGCAGAGAAAACTAGATGGGCATGGTCCCTGTCCTCATGGACCTGACGTTTTAATTGGGAAGAGACAGTGAATGTATCAGTGAATATCTACACAAAGTAACATCAGAGGGGGTAAGTGCCATGAGAAAGGGGGCCAGGTCCAGGCGGCCCGTTTAGATTCTAGAGGGCTCAGAGAAGGCCTGAGAAGGGGCATTTGGACTGAGACCAAAATGTGGAGGAGGAGCCAGGCATGGGAAGATGCACAGGAAGAGACTTCTGGCAGAGGGAAGAGCAAGTGCAAAGGCCCCGGGGTGGGAGCATAGTCTAGGGATGGTTGGAACCAGGCCAGGGTGTAGCAAGTGGGGAAGTGGGAGGAGGAGGCAGTTGGAGATTTGTTACGGAAGAGCTGCGGGGGCTTTGAAAATTCTGATGGGAAATTGGAATTGCTCTGCTTTGATGGGCAGTCTTTGGAGGGATTTGAGCAGGGGAGAGGCATGATCTGACTGACCCTTGATAATGCTCCCGGTGACTATCAAGTGGCCTGTAGGGCAAGAAGGGTAGCAGAAAGATGTTAGGAGGCTGGTGAAGGGGCCAGGGTGAAAGATGCTGGCCGCCCAGACTGGCTGGACTCCAGGGACACACATGGGGAACTTGGCTTAAATTGACCGTTGTCCCAATTCTGCCACCTGCTGGGACTTCTGAGATTGGACAGTGACGCCTGTCCCTGGGCCTGCATTCCCAAGGGATGTCAGCTCTTATCAGCATCCCCAGTGAACTCAGCAAACAAAGGACCCAAACTTCAGGACCTCCATTCCCAAAGGTGCTGAATCAGTAGGTGTTGAGATGGGTGTGACAGGCTTCTGCAATGTGATTCTGCTCTGAGTGACTTGGCATCTATTTCTGGATTAAGTAGGGAGTGGTGTGTGTGTGTGTGCACGCGTGTGTGTTATGGGTAGGTATTGATAATGGGCTTCCCTGGTGGCTTAGCGGTAAAGAATCCACCTGCAATGTGGGAGATGTGGGTTCAATGCCTGGGTTGAGAAGATCCCCTGGAGACAGAAATGGCCACCACTCCAGTGTTCTTGCCTGGGAAATCCCAGGGACAGAGGAGCCTGGTGGGCTACAGTCCACGGGGCTCCAACAGAGTTGGACTCAGCGACTAAACAACAATAGCAAGTGGTGATGGAAGGCTCAGCCATATATTCTGGCAAGTGATGCTGATGACATCTCCTTAATCAAGACTGGCTCAGTAACTTCGGGTTGGAATCCAAGGGGAATGGCCTGGGGCTGGCCCTACTCCAGCCCGAAGGAAATTCTCTTTACACAGGGGCTCAGCCTTGGGTGTTCCATGGCCGATGACTCACTCCTCACTCATTACGGGAGTAAGGAGGCTTTCAGAATGACTCAGAAACAGCCACAGATTGTGTTAATGGATCCTCACATTTTTCCTAGCATTGTAATACAGATGTCTCTCTCCTCAGGATAGTAAAATACTTTACAAAGTGCAAAGGAACAGTCAGCCAACTGACTCCAAGCCTCTGACATACTCTCTTGGACTAGGGATAATGATGAAGAGTCGCTCAGTTGTGACCAACTCTTTGCAACCCCATGGAGTGTAGCCCGCCAGGATCCTCTGTCCATGAAGATTCTCTAGGCTAGAATTCTGGAGTGGAAAGCCATGCCCTCCTCCAGGGGATCTTCCCAACCCAGGGATGGAACCCATGTCTCCCACATTGCAGGCAGATTCTTTACCAGCTAAGCCACAAGGGAAGACCAAGAATACTGGAGTGGGTAGCCTATCCCTTCTCCAGGGGATCTTCCCGACTCAGGAATTGGACTGGGGTCTCCTGCATTGCAGGTGGATTCTTTACCAGCTGAGCTATGAGTTCTTCCGTTGGGGGCTTCTAATGCCTGGTTGTCCTCAGCAGCTGCTCATGAATGAATGCGTTGGGGGCTGCAGCATGGTGACATTCTAAGCACACTATCATTCCATCTCCATCTGTGAGCTGAAGTAATCTAGAAAGAGAAACTTCCCCTCTTCAAATAAATTGCAGGATATACTGTACAGAGAAAAGGCATAATAAATGCTCCATTCTTGCCCTTCATTTTTCCATTTTCCAAGCGATGAGTTTTGCTCCCCAGCATCCCCCATAAGTGACCACTGAGGGTTTTGCATAAGTATCACATGACTCACGGATTCAGACATTTTTATTGCTGTTCAGGTTCTCCCATCTTTGGCCAATGGGAGTGTCTATCCGTTGGCCTCTGAATGTTTTGACCTGGCTCTCACAGTCTTTGACAGCTTCCTTGTGATCTGGGATGTTCCGATCCCGTATTCATTTCTTATTCATTTCTCCATCTGTGCCTGGAGGCATCACTTCTCCAGGGAGCTCTGGCTCCTTTGGAGAAGGGAGTTTAGAAGCCACAGTCTGGGTTTGTCTCCTGCGCCAGCTCTCCGGCTCTGTGACCAGGGAGTGCATCAGGCAGGGCTGATATTAATAGCATCTCTTAGTGGATGTATTTTGGGGACTCACTATTGTCACCAAGCCTGTGTCCCCTTTCACTTGCTCCATGGGTCTCTGCGAGACAGCTGACAGGTGGAAACTGACAGATGAAACTCTGGGCGGATTCTGCCCCTCAGAGCAGCTGCTAGCCTGTAGGGCACCTTTGTGCAAATCAGAAGAGATGACCCTTCCACCCTTCCTTGGGCAGATGGTTCCTCCAAGGCCTGCAGCTGAAGAGCTGAGCATGTGTAGATTTGCAGCTTCTTTGCTGCTTCTTTGCTCCAGGCCAGGGGCAATTTGCTTCAAGACTCCCTGAGCTTCTGACCCCTCAACTGCAGAGCGGCGCTCTGTCCCTTTTCAGCCTTGCTTATGTCCTCTGGGCTCATTTATCCCCAGGTAGGTGTTGTGGGTTGAAAAATTTATATCCTTCCCAAGAGATACATGTGGGTTTCCTCAAATGTGACCTCACTTGGCAATAGGGTCTTTGCAGATGTGATTAGCCAAGATGAGGGCATCCTGGAGTAGGCTGGGGCCCTAGTCCCATATGATTAGTGTCCTTGAAAGAAGGCAGCTGTGTGAAGACAGACACATGAAGGAGGCCACGCAACAACGCAGGCAGAGGCTGAAGTGATGGAGGTACAAGCCAAGAAATCCCAAGGGTGCCAGCTGACATCAGAAGGTAGGAGAGGGGGACTGGGATGGGTTTTCCCCTAGAGTCTCCAGAAGGAACCAAGCCTACAGACACAGAGATTTTGGTGTTTGTTTTGCTTTGTTTTTTTTTTTTTTTTTTTTTGAGCACAATGAAATGATGGGTTTTAAGACAACATGATCTTGGTGTTACCCAGTTTGCTGTGTTTTGTTTTAGCAGCCCTGGGGAGCAAAAACAGCACTTTCCTATATTCCCTGCTACTCTGAGGGTGGTCCATGGACTAGCAGCATCAGCATCACCTGGATGCTCATTAAAACGCAGACTCCTGGGCCCCACCCAGACCTCCTGAATCAGAGTCTGCATTTAACAAGCGAGCCAGGTGGTGGCGGTCCAGTGACCAAGACGCTATGCTTTCACTGCTGAGGACCCGGGCTCAGTCCCTGGTCGGGGAACTAAGATCCCACAAGCCTTAAAAAGGAAAAAAAAAAAAAAGCGAGAGAGCCAGGTGGTGTGCATGTGGAAAGGAAAAGCACTGTGTCATGCAATAGTATAACAGGAATGATTAGCCCCCAGGGCAAATGCACAGTTATTTCTGATAAGAGCGGGTATTGAACTCATTATTGAACCAGGCAGTATACTGAGTCCTTCTTTGCCTGTGATTCTCACGTAATCTTCCTGGCAGCTCCGTGCAGTTGGTACTTCTTACTCCAGAGAACACAATTCACACTAACAATGATTGAACGACGTCTCCTGGTTTTGCAATTCAGTAGTCCTGACTCTTATCCCATTTTACAGATGAGGAAACTGGGACACACGGAGAGGTTAAGTCACTTACTCAAGGTCACACAGGTCCTCAGGGGTGGAGCTGAGATTTAAATCTATGAATTTGTCTCTGAACTTGTACCCAGGACTCTCTCTACTCACCTCGCCTGCCCTCCAAAGGAGAGCTGATGAAGGCAGCATCTCTCTCTTCCTCCCCACCCCAATTTCTTCTCCCTTTTAACTTGTAAAATAACACATAACATCAGATTGACCGTTTTAACCATTTGGGAGTGAATGATTCGGGCTTCCCTGGTAGTCCGGTGGCTGCGTCGGAGCTCCCAGTGTAGGAGGCCCGAGTTCCATCCCTGGTCAGGGAACTAGATCTCAGAATCTACAACGAAGACTTGGCACAGCCAAATAAATAATAAATATTAAAAAAATAATAATGATTCGGTGGCATTTAGGATGCTGACAATACTACGCAGCCATCCTAACTGTCTCATTCCGGAATAAATTCATCACCCCAAATGGCAACCCCATAGCCATGAAGCAGTCACTCTCTGTCCTCTGATAACCGCTTACCTGCTTTCCGTCTCTGTGAGTTGGCCTGTTCTGGACTTTTCACAAGAATGGAATCCTGCACTATGGGACCTGTCATGTCTGACTTTTTTCACTTAGTATGTTTCCATGGTTCCTCCATGTGGTTGCATGCATCGATAGTACTCAATAATTTTTTCATTTTTTTTTCTCAGTTGTTAAATATGCATGACAAAAAAATCTACCATTTTAAGCATCTCAAGTCGGTGGCAGTAAGTCCGTTCAGACTGTTGTGTCACTGTGACCACCATCCGCCTCTAGAACCCCTTCAACTCCCCACATGGAGATCCTGTGAATGTGAAGCAATCAACTCCCATTTCCTCCTCCCTCCAGCCACCGGGACCCTATATTCTGCTTTCTGTCTCTATGAATTTGCCTCTTCCGGGTAGCTTACATAAGTGAAATCTTACAGTATCTGTGTGTTTGTGTCTGGCCTCTTTCACCGAGCCTAAGGTTGTCGAGGTTCCCCCACACTGGAGCAGGTTTCCACGATTCATTCCTTTTCGTGGCTGAGTGACACCCCATTGCACGGAGAGTCCACTGATGGACTTTTGGGCCGCTTCCGCCTCGTGGTGACTGTGAACGTTGCCTCTGTGAAACTTCGTGTGCAAGGTTTTGTTTGAAGGCTTGTTTTCGGCTCTTCTGTGTTCCCGTTTCATTTGAAAATGCTGGGTCTTTAAGGAATCTGGTCTGTGGTTTGCACAGCAGCAGTGGCAGGGAGTGGGCGGTAGCTAGAGTCCGTGGGGAAGAATCACCCCTGGAGCCCTCGAGGAGAAGCTCGAGTCCCCGCAGAAGGCCCAGCCAGGGCTGAGCGGCCAGGGGCCTGCTGAACCATCTCTGGGGGTTCCCTTTGCCCAGCATTTTGCAGCTCTGCATACCCAGCTGATTGGAGAAGGGCATGGCAACCCACTCCAGTCTTCTTGCCTGGAGAATCCCATGGATAGAGGAGCCTGGTGGGCTACAGTCCATGCGGTCACAAAGAGTGGGACACAACTTAGCAACTCAACCACTATACCTAGCTGATAAAGATGGGATATCTCTTTAAAAAGAAATAAAGAACAGAAACTAGAGGGGAAAACTGTGGCGGCCAGAGGGAAGTCTGTTCTTTTATTCACTTCCATACTCAGATCTCTGTCGTGCTGACCTTTGAATCAAAACTCTGAGCGCTTAGCAACCAGCATCTGTTGAGACATCCCAGCAGCCCCAGGCCTGCCTTCCTGGCCCAGATGTTGGGCGAGGATGAGGATGTGCTGTCATCTGAAACAAGAAGTTGGAGTCTGAAGGGTGATGGCACTAACGTTGCATCTGGAGCATTCTAGAAAAGTCCGTCTAGCCCCCACAGCTCACCTGCTGGGTTAGCAAGGCTTTTTTAAGTGTGGGTTCCTTCCTCCCTCTTTGTCCTCATGACTGAGTTTACCTTGAAGATAGAACAAAGGAGGACTCCTGGATGGCAACGAGCATGCAGATCTCGTTAAAATGAAGATTTGGGCTCAGGAAGCCTGGGGTAGGCCACTGATCCTGCCTTGCTAACACACTCCAGGGCACGAGGGGAAGGGAACAGGTGGATATGGTCTTCGTCGTCACTCTCTGGGGTCCCCTTCCCTGCCACATCTTCCTGGCGACACGCTGCTGTTAGTGTGAGAGCCACCTGACTCTAAGTGGGTGTCAGGGCTGAAGAAATACAGAGTAGCATCCTGCTTCTTTTCAACAATGAGGAAAGAGCATCCAATGGAAAGCATCCGAAAGGATCATGACCGGCCAAGGCTTTTTCTCACTTTCTCCCATTCTCAAAAATTTTGACCATGAATGAATCAAACAGTATGTAGAGTGATATTAACAACATGTCCCCCTCTGGTCTGGCACCGTAGGTGTTTTTCCTCCTAGAAGCCTTGGCCATCTGAGGTTAAATGCTATTCTCCCATTTTACAGATGAGTAAACCGAGGCTCTGAGTGGTTTAATGCCCTGTCCAGAACCATGTACACAGAAAGGTTGGAGCGTGAGTGTGGATCAAGGCTTTCTGTCTTTCACTGTACTGACTGTCCAGTTTGGAGGTGGGTGGGCATTTTTACTCTATAGAGAGGGGTTGCCTTTCTTTTTTGCAGAGGAACTGGTAAGCCCAGAAGGACAGACCTATTTTCTGGAATTTTCCTTATGCATCCAGCTGTAGCAGCCAGTTACTCAACTGGGGATTTTTAGGTATGATTTTTTTTTTTTGACCACAGATGGCCCCCAGAATAGCAACCTATAGACCTTTTATTCTTTTTCTTCTGAAACGTGCCTTGGCTCGATGCAAAGTCGAGTCTACCTCTGATGATTTCTTTATTTTTCTATTTTTTAATTCAGATTTACATAAAAGTACAGAGAACAATGCCCCCGGTGTTCCCATTACTCAGCTTCAGTCATGATCAACACGTGGCCAGACTATTTCATCTTCACCTCCGCCCACTCCCCGCCCCCAGATTATTTTGGAGCAAATTCTAGACATCATTTCAGATGCTATTTTTGTAGCAAAGTAAAGGAAGGAGAAAAGATACTGTCTTTCCTCAGACCTTTGCCACAGTGAAAAGCAGAAGGCTTTTCAGAGTATTTGAAAGATGATAGAATTGATGCTTTTGAACTGTGGTGTTGGAGAAGACTCTTGAGATCAGTCCCTTGGACTGCAAGGAGATCCAGCCAGTCCATTCTGAAGGAGATCAGCCCTGGGATTTCTTTGGAAGGAATGATGCTAAAGCTGAAACTCCAGGACTTTGGCCACCTCATGCAAAGACTTGACTCATTGGAAAAGACTCTGATGCTGGGAGGGATTGGGGGCAAGAGGAGAAGGGGACGACAGAGGATGAGATGGCTGGATGGCATCACTGACTCGATGGACAAGAGTCTGAGTGAACTCCGGGAGTTGGTGATGGACAGGGAGGCCTGGAGTGCTGCGATTCATGTGTCGCAAAGAGTCGGACATGACTGAGCAACTGAACTGAACTGGAGTATTTAAAATTGGATGTTTGATAAAGAATTAGTTTTCAAAGTATTTTAACCAATAAAGGGCAACTTTTAAAGAAACTATTAAATCACTGTGGAATGGACAATTAAATCAAACTTTTGCCCCCAGTTTGAATGTGCTTTAGAAGTTTGTAGGGGGACTTCCCTGGCAGTCCAGTGGTTAAGACTTCACCTTCCATTGCAGAGGGTATGGGTTCGATTCCTGGTTGGGAAGCTGAGATCCCAACGCCTCTCAGGCAAAAAACCAAAGCATGAAACATGCAGTATTGTAACAAATTCAATAAAGACTTTAAAAATGGCCCATATTTAAAAAAAATCTTTAAAAAAAAGGAAGTTTGCTGGGAAGGGGATGTGTGTGCCTGGGGTACATGGTCCTCTCCAACCCCACCCCTGACTTTACTCTGGCTAGACAGAGCACCACCCCCAACCTGTGACCATTTTTAAGAGTGGTTTTAGGTTTACCGAAAAACTGAGCAAAAAGTACAGAGAGTTCCCCTAAGCCCCTCCCCACCCCAGAGTTCCCCCTATGGTTATCATCTTGCAGTACCGTCACACATTTGCTGTGATGAACCAGTGCATTGTTCGATAAAGTCCACAGTTTCCGTCAGGGCTCATCCTTGACGTTGTACCTTCCCTTGTTGCTGTTTAGCTGCTCAGTGTGTCTGACTCTTTGCGATCCCATGCGCTGCAGCACGCCAGGCTTCCTTGTCCTTCACAGTCTCCCAGAGTTTGCTCAAACTCATGTTCATTGAGTTGGTGATGCCTTCTGTAGGCTTTGACAAACGTATAATGGCATGTATCTACCATGACAGTGGTGGATACAGACCAGTGGTCCTACAGACCAGTTTCACTGCTCTGAACATCCCCTGGGCTCCAACTATTCATCCTCCTTGTCTCTACACGCTGGCAACCATTGATCTTTTTCCTGTCTCCGTAGCTGAGGCTTTTCCAAATGTCATAGAGTTAGATCCATACAGTATGTCGTCTTTTCAGCCTGGCTTCTTTCACTGTGTAGCGTGCATTAAGGTTCCTGCATGTCTTTTCATGGCTTGAGAGCTCATTTCTTTTTTGTGCCGAAAAATAAAATATTCCTTTGTGTGGATGTACTATGATGTATCCATTCACTTATTGAAGGACATCTTGGTGCTTCCAAATGGGGGAAGTTATGACTAAAGGGCTTCCCAGATGGTGAAAAAACCTGCCTGCCAGTGCAGGAGATGTAAGAGACACAGGTTTGATCCCTGGGTTGGGTAGACCCCCTGGAGGAGGGCATGGCAACCCTCTGCAGCATTCTTGCCCAGTTAGAGGAGCCTGGTAGGCTACGGTCCATGGGGCCGCAGAGTCAGACATGACTGGGTGACTAAGCAGCTGCAGCAGCGCACATACAGTAAGTCGCATTCATCCTAAATGTACAGGTGGATGAATTTTTATATAGATGCACATGAGGAATCAAGATGTGGGACATCTCCAGCATCACAAGCCCTCTTGTGTGTCAGTCACTGCTCTTGCCTTCACTGCTCTGACTTCAAGCACAATCCATTGTTTCTTCCGCTCCGGCAGCTCCTGCCCTATGGCTTTGGAAGTAGGTAGTGAAGTAGCGGGGAGAGGTCATTACTGGCAGTTTGATTCATTTTGGTTTGTCTTTAATGGAGCCTAATTTCATCATCAAATTCTTCCTGCCTGTCTAGAGCAGGGATTGGCATGAGTTCTGGTTAGATATTTTCAGCTCTGCCAGAGAATGAGTGAGCATGGCTGCGTTCAAATAAAACTTTATTTACAGAAACAGGAAGTGGAGTTTGGACGGGAGTTTGTGAGTCCAGGATGTTCTCAGTCGCTAAGTCATGTCCAACTCTTTGGGACACCATGGACTATAGCCCACCAGGCTCCTCTGACCATGGAATTCTCCAGGCAAGAACATTGGAATGGGTTGCCATTTCCTACTCCAGGGAATCTTCCCAACCCAGGGATTGAACCCATGACTCCAGCATCCCCTGCATTGGCAGGTGGATTCTTTACCACTGAGCCACCAGGGAAGCCCCCAAACCAGGATAGAGCAGTGATTTTCCTTTGTAAAGTTCATGTCCATTTGTTGTTGTTCAGTCGCCAAGTTGTGTCTGACTCTTTGTGACCCCATGGACTGCAGCACGCCAAGCTTCCATGTCCCTCACCATCTCCTGGAATTTCCCTAAGTTCAAGTTCATTGAATCGGTGATGCCATCCAACTGTCTCATCCTCCGTTGCCCTTTTCTCCTTCTGCCTTCAATTTCTCCCAGCATCAGGGTCTTTTCTAATGAGTCGGTTCTTCGTATCAGGTGGCCAAAGTATTGGAGCATCAGCTTCAGCATTAGTCCTTCCAATGAATATTTAGGGTTGATTTCCTTTAAGACTGACTGGTTGGATTTCCTTGCAGTCCAAGGGACTCTCAAGAGTCTTCTCCAGCACCAGAACCTGAAAGCATCATGTCCAGGCCCCACTCCAAATCTAAACCCACATGTCATGGGACCAGGGTAGCCTTGTGAGCATTTTAAGGCCTCCTCAGGTAACTTTCAAGCACATATCATGCAAACCTACTGGCTTTCCCTCCACAGGGGGAGACGAGATGTGTGCTGGGCCCAGAACTGTGAAAGTGGCTTTGAATTTAAACAAAAGCCCAGCTAGACCCTCCTGACCTTGACTTAGGTAATCTCATTTCCCTTTTCACCACCTATCATTCTCTCTTCTTCCTCCTCTTGAGATAACAGGCTTCTGTCCTGGGTTGGAGGGGGCAGGATGGATACTGATCAGAAAATACTTCTGTAAAAGCAGTAAAGAACCCACCTACCAATGCAGGAGATGCACATTTGATCCCTGGTTTGGGAAGATCCCCTGGAAGAGGGCATGACAACCCACTCCAATATTCTTGCTGGAAAATCCCATGGACAGAGGAGCCTGATGGACTATAGTCCATGGGGTCACACAAAGAGTCGAACCGACGGAGCACGCACAGTTGAGGATGAGGAAGTTTCCTTGGTGACAGCAGAGGGGCTGGGGCATTATGGGGGAGATCAGGAGTCTTGGGGGATCCCTGCAGAGATGAAAAGTCAGCCCCTGGGGAATGAGAGAGAGAAAGTGTGGTCAGAGGGGGAATTTTACAGTTTGGCTCCTTGGGTAACGGTTTTGAGCGTGTGTGAGATTGTCAGCAGTTCGCAACGACTGAGCATGGTGTGTGTTTCAGGCACTGTATACCTGCCACCTTCACTTAATCTTTTGAAGCAAATAATCTCGGCAGGGGCTTCCATGGGCCCTCCCATTTTACAGAAGCAGAGACTGAGGCAATGAGAAGTTCTGTAGCTTAGGGACAGCTGCGGAGCTACTCAGAGGTTGGACCCTGGCAGTCGGGCATCTCTGTACTGTTTGCCTGTCAAGGCGTGGGCACCAAGTGGGTGCCTGGGATCAGGGAGCTGGAAGCTGGTGGTGTTGAGAGGTGGAGATGACTGTTGGCTCATATGTGCTCCGAGGCTGTAGAGGTGGCCAGAGAGAAGGCTGAGGGCACAGGGGACCCCATATCAGGGAAGGGTGGGTAGGCTCAAACTACAGCCTTCCAAACTCAGAATGTGAAAGCTGATCTCTGAGCTCACATTTGTGTTAGCGGAGGGAGACGGGTGAGCCGGGGCCCAGGCTAGGCAGACTGTAGGGAGAGGGGGTGAGGGTTTGAAGAGCTGTCCAGAGAACAGCCCATGTAAAACAGGATTAAAGCATTATTTGAAAGTACAATAGGAGTCCTTTTCTGCTTGCTTTGGGCTTGGTTTGGATACTTAAAACAACAGCAGCAACAATAATGGTACCGTCCATTCAAGTTAAGGAAACAGTCAGTTAATCAGGACTCAATTAAAGCAGAACCTTCCAACAAGTGGAATTTTTTCTGCATTTTATTTCAGGAAACCACAGTCAGAAAAAGAAAAATAGTGGGTGGGCAGGGGATTTATTTGAAGGCATAAATTCCGGGTTTCACCTTGGATTAGTGAACACTTGGGCCTCTGTACACCTTTTAAGTCTGTACTGTTCTACAAAAAAGACAGATGTTCCCAGTAAGCCCAAAGGGACTGATTACAAGGTTCAACACAACAAATATTTGCTGAGAATCTTAAAGCCAGGTGCTCTTGGGGGTATAAAAATGGTCTCTGCCCTCAAAGGACATTGGAAAAGGATTCATTTATCTTTGGGTGAAGGGCTTCCCAGGTGGCTCAGCGGTAAAGAATCTGCCTCCAAGCAGGAGACTCGGGTTTGATCCCTGGGTTGGGAAGATCCCCTGGCGGAGGAAACGGCAACCCACTCCAGCATTCTTTTTTTAAAAATAATTTTATCTATTTATGGCTGGGCAGGGTCTTCATTGGTGCGCGAGGGCGTTCTCTAGTTGCAGAGTGGGGGCTACTCTTTGTTGCAGGCCCTAAAGTATGCATATTTCAGTAGTTGGGCACATGGGCTTAGTTGCTCCGCAGCATGTGGAATCTTCCTGGACCAGGGATCGAACCCGTGTCCTCTGCATTGGCAGGCGTTTTCTTATCCACTGCGCCACCTGGGAAGTCCCCACTCCAGCATTCTTGCCTGGGAAATTCCATGGACAGAGGAGCTTGGCGGGCTACAGTCCATGGAGTTGCAAAGAGTTGGACACGATTTAGCAGCTAAGCATGCAATGCATGCATCTTTGGGTGAAGGGGGCGAAATTATGTTAAGACAGTTAAATCCTCAATAATGTATAAGGCAAAAAGAGGTATCAGAGGCGGACTTCCCTGACGGTCTAGTGGTTAAGACTCTGCGTTTCCACTGCAGGGGGCACAGGTTTTATCCCAGTTCAGGGAACCAAGGTTCCACATGCCATGTGGCGTGATCAAAAGAAAACAGTATGAGAGATTCCCCAGAGTCTTGTCTTCTGGAACAATCAGGTTTGGAAGTGCCATGCGATCACATCTAATTCTTAAATGCCTCTGGTTCGGTCAGATGCCAGGAGAGCTCGGCATCTGAAAGGCACAGGTGAGAACCTTCGGGAGAACAGATGGCGTTGGGCACAGCCCCTTCTTCCTTTGCAAGAGGAGGAGTAAGTGCCGAGGTCATCACACACCCTGCATCTGAATCTTAGCTGACATCCCCGTGGGAGTCAGGAGCCCACCGTGCTACAGGAGCCTCCACGGTGCTCACCCTGACCGCCTTCCTTCTCGGAGATCAAGCAGGCTCGTCCCCCGAAGGCCTGTTGGCTGCCTTTAGACGTGGCAAGTTGGAGGCTCCCAGGCCCTGTGAAACACAGCCTGCGGCATTTTATTGACATAATTAGTGGCCGTCATTTAAAACTCAGATTTCCCACAGAAGGTCTAGGTTTCTAGCTTCCTGCAGAGATATCGGGTCTGGCAATACTGGGTTAGTTTGCTAGTGTCAAGTTGCCCGCCCTCTTTCCCCAGCAGTGAATTACTACCTGTCATGGGGCAGAAAACTAAGATCACGGCATCTGGTTCCATCACTTCATGGCAAATAGGTGGGGAAACAGTGGCTGACTTTATTTTTGGAGGGCTCCAAAATCACTGCAGATGGTGACTGCAGCCATGAAATTAAAAGACTCCTTGGAAGAAAAGTTATGACCAACCTAGCATATTAAAAAGCAGAGACATTACTTTGCCAACAAAGGTCCGTCTAGTCAAGGTTATGGTTTTTCCAGTAGTCGTGTATGGATGTAAGAGTTGGACTGTAAAGAAAGCTGAGCACTGAGGAATTGATGCTTTTGAACTGTGGTGCTGGAGAAGACTCTTGAGAGTCCCTTGGACTGCAAAGAGATCCAACCAGTCCATCCTAAAGGAGATCAGTCCTGAGTGTTCATTGGAAGGATTGATGTTGAAGCTGAAACTCCAATACTTTGGCCACCTCATGCAAAGAGCTGACTCATTTGAAAAGACCCTGATGCTGGGAAAGATTGAGGGCAGGAGGAGAAGGGGACGACAGAGGATGAGATGGTTGGATGGCATCACTGACTCAATGGATATAAGTTTGAGTAAACTCCGGGAGTTGGTGATGGACAGGGAGGCCTGGCATGCTGCGGTCCATGGGATCACAAAGAGTCAGACACGACTGAGCAACTGAACTGAATGGGGCTTGCAGGATCAATTTCTTTTTTTTTTTTTAATTTATTTTATTGAAGTAGAGTTGATTTACAATATTGTGTTAGTTTATGCTGTACAGCAAAGTGATTCAGCAGTTATACATGTATATACATTCTGTTTCGTATTCTTTTTGATTAGGTTTATTACAGGATATTGACTATAGTTCCCTGTATACAGGAGGACCTTGCTGTTGATCCATCCTCTATATATAATACTTTGGATCGGCTAATGCATCCTCAGTCCATCCCTCCCCAACCCCTTGCCCTTGCATACGGCCTGCTTTCTGGCTCCAGGGTTAAATGCTGCTCATCACCATCATTCCTTGGTGGCATGGCAAGGAAATGGCAACCCACTCCTGTAGTCTTGCCTGGACAGAGGAGCCTTGTAGGCTACAGTCCATGGGGTCACAAAGAGTCAGACACGACTGAGCAACTTCACTTCATCACCAGCACCAGTGGTTTGGACCTGGACATGCCCACGTGGCCCCCGCTGATGTGAGGCTTCTGAACCCATGGGCTGCATGTGACCACGCAGCTCAGTTACTGGCGGAATAACCCAACATTTCCCTTTGGGGAACTGGTCATTGTTGCTGCTAGGCAGGAAGGCGGTGATCATTGTCACGATACACTTGAAAAGTGACCCAGTTTCGAAGAGGGCAAGTGATATTTGCAGTCAGATTATGGGAAAGTACTGGATTCTTCGAGGGTGGGAAAAATGTTGGTGTGATGAGGACTGTTTTGAGTCTTCTAGGCGAGTGATGCTTTCTCTGAGCTGTGCCCTGGTGGAGTCTGGGTTGAGACACACCAGGAACATGTGGGTCCTGGAAGCCACAGAGCACGTTCAGCCACTGTCCTTGGGGCCCTGGTCTGAGCGGGCTTCTGGGTTCTTTCCTAGGCACCCGGTGGCCACGTTTTTCCACCTGTTTTTCCGCGTGAGTGCCATCGTCACCTACGTGGGCTGTGACTGGTTCAGCAAGAGCTTCGTGGGCTGTTTTGTGACTGTGCTTCTCCTCCTGTCCTTTGACTTCTGGTCTGTGAAGGTGAGCCCCGGCCCCCCGCAACCTGTGACACCCTCTCCCGAAACACGGGCTGCGTTTCCAGCCGCTCACTGACCCTTATGCACACTTGAGAATACTAAGCCAACATCACTTAAAAGCAGAGGAAAAAAGTACATTATATAGTTGAATAAATGGCTTCTGGGTGGCCACTGCCATGCTTGCAGACATGTACTATGTGAGGGAGACAAGTCCACAGGGTTTTAGGGTTTTTGTAAATTTCACATATCATATCATAAATAATGTATTTTAAAATTCTATAAAATAGGCGTACATGTATACATATGACATATGTGTATGTATGTCTGGGGAGTCTGTGTTTTTTGTGAATGGAACTTAATTTTTAAAAGTTTTTATTGGAATATAGTTGATTTACGATGTTGTGTTAGTGTCCAGCATATAGCAAAGTGAATTAGTTACACATACGTCTTCTCTTGTTAGATTCTTTTCCCATTTAGGTCATTAGAGTACTGAGTAAAGTTCCCTGAGCTATACTGTAGGTACTTATTAGTTATCTATTTTATATATGGGTTCCCCCGATAGCTCAGTTGGTAAAGAATATGCCTACAATGCAGGAGACCCCAGTTCCATTCCTAAGTCAGGAAAATCTACTGGAGAAGGGATAAAATATATATATTTTACATATAGTAGTATGTATATGTCAATCCCAATCTCCTAATTTATCACTCCCCCACTTCCTCCCCCAGTAACCCTAAGATTATTTTCTGTATCTATAACTAATTCTGTTTTGTAAATAAGTTCATTTGCATCGGATTCCACATATATGCCACGTCATGTCTGTCCTTCTTTGTCTGACTTACTTCACTCAGTGTGATAATCTCTAGGTCGATCCATGTTGCTGCCATGGCATTATTTCATTCCTTTTTATGGCTGAGTTATATGCCATTTTATATATGTACCACATCTTCCTGATCCATTCCTTTGTCGATGGACAGGTAAGTTGCTTTTTAAGGTAAGCTTAGTTAAGAATTATAGACCTTAAAACTGATTTCGAGAAAGCCCCACTGTTCAGTCCCCCTCTCCTCAGGTTCGACATGAATTGGTCACTTTTATTCATTCAGGATAAGATGAGGCCTCTTTCTTGACCTGTGATCTGATTAGGAGCATTCTGTCCACTTTTCTCAGAATGTAACCGGACGACTCATGGTGGGTCTTCGCTGGTGGAACCAGATTGATGAAGATGGGAAAAGCCACTGGATTTTTGAAGCCAGAAAGGTATCTTCCAATACTTGTCAAGCTAGAGCCGAGAAAACGGCCGTAGAAAGGCCCTATGGGTTCCTTTCAAGCTCTGCATGATCTGATCCCTGCCGGACACAAGGCCCATGGGGCTGGTGCCCGTTCAGAGCCCCCACTGGCAGAAGCCTGTGTGATATTAACGAAAATCAGACCACGCTCCTTTGGGACCGTTCCTGCGAGTTGTGCAACCGAATCTCTTTCTTGCCGTAGGTCTCTCCAGACATGGTGGCTGCCACAGAGGCGGAAGCGCGGGTCTTCTGGCTCGGCCTCATCGTCTGTCCCATGATTTGGATCGTGTTCTTTTTTAGCTCCTTATTTTCCCTGAAGCTCAAGTGGCTGGTAAGGCAACACTTGCTCGGATGTCTATACAGAACTGGCGGTTGTAGAAGTGGGTTTTTGTTCTTGATTGAGCGATCGGTGGATTGAAACAGCTTTATCGAGAAAGAATTCACATACCAGGCAGTGCGCTCATTCTGTGTGTCTGATTCGGGAGCTTCCCAGGTGGCTCAGTGGTAAAGAATCCACCTGCCAAGCAGGAGACAGGTTTGATCCTTGGGTCAGGAAGATCCCCTGGAGAAGGAAAGGGCAACCCACTCCAGTATTTTTGCCTGGGAAATCCCATGGATAGAGAAGCCTCGAGGGCTACAGCCAGCGAAAAAGCGAAAATCGCTCTGTCGTGTCCGATTCTTTGTGACCCCGTGGGCTGTATAGTGGGGTCACAAAGAGCTGGACACGACTGAACGACTGAACAACAGCAACAAGTCTGTTCTCAGGGTTGTGCAGCCAGCACCACAGTCAGTTTTAGGAAATTTTTATCACCCCAGGAGATCCTGAGCCCTTTAGCCATGACCCTCCCCATGCCTCTGTTCCCCTAGCCCCTGTCGTGAAAGTGTTAGTCGCTCAGTCATGACCAACTCTTTGTGATCCCATGGACTGTGGCCTGCCAGGCTCCTCTGTCCAGGGAATTCTCCAGGCAAGAATACTGGAGTGGGTAGCCAATCCCTTCTCCAGAGGATCTTCCCAACCCAGGAATCAAACCAGGGTCTCCCGCATTTCAGGCAGATTCTTTACCACTGAACCACCAGGGAAGCTCTCCATAAAGGTTGCCGAACACTGGTGAGCGTGGGCCGGAAACACTCCTGCTTGGTTTGGGAGGAACATTTCAATCTGTGCTCTCAGGAGAATGACCTCTGTTTGTTTAAGTGCAGGCCCTCGTGATAGCTGGGATCTCTCTCCAAGCCGCCAACCTGTATGGCTACGTCCTGTGTAAGATGGGAAGCGAGAGCAACATCAGCAAAGTCACAGCCAGTTTTCTGTCCCAGACGGTGTTCCAGACGGTGAGTTACTCAAGTCTGACTCCTGGACCCCTGATCTCCAGACACTTGGAAGTCCTGGAGGCCTGCTGGCAGTGGCAATTTATGATGGTTTTCTGTATCAGCCAGGCTGCCAGTGTTAGCTGGGTTTTTGTTTGTGGTTTGTGGTTAAAATGTGCACAACAAAATTTACCCTTTTAGTCATTTTTAAGCGTACAGTTCAGTATACCCACATCATCATGCTGCCACAACTCTTTCATCCAAGCAAACTCTGTACCCACTAAACATTTAACTCATTCTCCACCCTCCCCAACCCCAATAAACTCCAGGCAACCACCTACTTTCTACCCACAGGAGTCTGACTAATGTAGGGACCTCACGTAAATGGAATCACACAGCGCTTGTCATTTTGTGATTGCCATTGTTGGTTTAGAGTGATTTCTTTAAACTACAGAGGGCTTCCTTGGTGACTCAAGACAGTGAAGAGTTTGCCTGCAGTGGAGGAGACCTGGATTCGATCCCTGGGTTGGGAAGCTCCTTTGGAGAAGGGAATGGCAACCCACTCCAGTATTCTTGCCTGGAGAATTCCATGGACAGAGCCTGGTGGGCTACAGTCTATGGGGTCACAAAGTGTCGGATACCGCTGATGTGACTAACACTAATACTATTACTACTACTACCCAGGTGGCTCAGTGGTAAAGAATCTGCCTGCCAATGCAGAAGATGTGGGTTCTATCCCTGGGTGGGAAGGATCCCCTGGAGAAGGAAATGGCAACCCACTCCAGTATTCTTGCCTGGAGAATTCCATGGACAGAGGAGCCTGGTGAGCTACAGTCCATGGGGTTGCAAAGAGTGGGACATGACTTAGGAAATGGCAACCCACTCCAGTATTCTTGCCTGGAGAATTCCATGGACAGAAGAGCCTGGTGGACTACAGTCCACAGGGTCACAAAGAGTCTGACATGACTGAAAGACTAAACAACAACAGAATTAAAGCCGTTACAATTTTTTTAAACCTAGCCTGAGTTCTAGAAGCAACAAACAGATCGTCTAAATGTGACCAGGCTCTTCCTGAAATGGTTCGAGCTATCTTAAGTGTGAACAGTGCATCTTTAAGCCAAGACTTCGAGCAAGCAGCCCTGAAGGCTTTCAGTTCACCGTGGGCTTGCTCTGGCCTTGATTCGGCAGCCAGGGCACGCACACGTGGGACAGAAAGCCAGGGCTGTCTCTTCCCCTTGCAGGCCTGTCCCAGTGACTTTCAGAAGCCTGGCCTCGAGGGGCTGGAGATTCACAAGCATTAGGTAAGCAGTGGGGTCAAGATGGTGGCCTGGACGGTGCGGGGCTAGGGGCTCTCGTGGAAGCGTGGCTCCCCTGGGCTCAGCTGGGCCTCCCAGCGGGCCCAAGCAGTCTGTGTGCACAGTTGGGGGTGGGGGGAGACCAACCTGTGTACTGGGCCTTCCTGGGCTGGGTGGCCTCACGGCCCTTTAGAGGGGTCCCACCTGCCTCACCTTAAACAGGTGCAGATTTGACCCTGGGCAGGCCAGGGGGGCAGGTGAAGAGAGGAGTGGGAAAGAACAGGGGGACGTGTGCCCCTTCCACTTCCGTGCCCGAGTCAGAGGGGAAACAGGAATTTCCTCTTTCCTAAGCTGCTCTCAGTTCCTGGGAGTCTTTCAAACGGTGAGCGTCTCAGGGCAATAAGGCTCTCTTACGCTTTGGATCTCTCCTTTCATGCAACTTGAAAAACCCTGCAAATTGTGTCTGGCACTGGAAATTGCCAGATATACATGCTGTGCTTAGTCAGTTGTGTCCGACTCTTTGTGACCCCATGGACTGTAGCCTGCTGGGCTCCTCTGTCCATGAGGATTCTCCAGGCAAGAATACTGGAGTGGGTTGCTATGCCCTCCTCCAGGGATCTTCCTGACCCAGGGCTCAATCCTGGGTCTCCTGCATTGCAGGGGGATTCTTTACCAGCTGAGCCACCAGGGAAGCCCACTGCCAGATACAGTAAGCACATAATTCCTGTATGGGGTGTCTGCACTGACCCCCAGTTCTGTTCATGCGGGTGATTCACGGGTTTTTGACTTTGCGGCTGCATCCTGTGCACTGAGCTCGGCCCAAGCCCCAGTGGGAGGCTCTGTCGCTATTTGAATTTTTCCTCTGAGAAAAGCGTAGGGTCTGCGCTACACTCTCAGTGGTAAAGAATCCGCCTGCCAATGCAGGAGACTCGGGTTTGACCCCTGGGTTGGGAAGATTCCCTGGAGTAGGAAATGGCAACCCACTCCAGTCTTCTTGCCTGGAGCATTCCATGGACAGAGGAGCCTGGTGGGGCTACAGCCCATGGGGGCTGCAAAGACTTGGACATGACTTAGTGATTAAACCACAAGAACAACGCTGCAGCGAAACCACACATTCCTCCCTTTATCCCTTTGGTTCTTTTTCAGGCTTATTTTCCGAGGCAGCAAAGGCGCAAGTGAGATGTTCTGTGACGGGACAGCTTCCGACAGAGAAGAGAATTCCATGACCCACGAGCTGCTGGGTTTCACGAGAAGCAGGCCTCGGGGCAGAGTTTGAGGAGCTGTTTTTATTTTTCAAATGACGCATCTGTAAAGAATGCCCTTTACATACGTTCTAAAGGGAAGGTGTACAAATGCTAGATGATTAAAGTGTCTCTGAAAAAGTGATGTCACGCCACGCCCGGGGCTGGTCCCTTTCTGCCTGTGACCCACGCGCTGTCCCCACGCTGGCCAGGCGTGACAGGATGGGTCGTGCTGCTTCCGTTCTTTCACAGCCTCCTGTCTCAGGAGCCGACGAGGTTCTCTCCTTCTGGCAGACGCTGACTACAGAACTCCTGGATTCCTGGAAAACAGGACGGCAGGGGCAGAAGCACTGGGGGCTTTCGGTGGCCCTACCCTGTGCTGGCGAGCCCGCGTCTGAATGGGGCGGAGTCCCAGGTGGCTTAATTCACCCCAGAGTCCCATCTCAGCTGATGCCCTGAATCTCTGCAAGTGAGCCCAGTACGCTGGCTGCCCGTCTGTGGTTACAGCCATGGCTGGAGGCCTCCTGTCGGCCCGTTCTCCAGAATAAGGATCCCGGAAATGCTGCTGCTTACACTGGACACCATTTCACTAGGCCGGCAGGGCTCAGCCACAAGCCTGGAGCTTTAACTACCAACACATCTGCCTCAACTTCAAGGCCTCTGACAGCTGCCCATTGACTGAATCAGGCCTGCATCTGGGTCTGGTTTGGCTCACTGTGCTTTTTTTTCCCCCTTCTTAAATTCTTTTTACAGTTTTACTGAGGTATAACATTAATATTTCCTATACTGTAAACTTCACCCTCACCGTGCTTTTAAGCTATGACTTAGTTCATAACACTGATGGACTGGAAGATTTTCCCAGACTCCTGGCTTCCTGGGCTGAGGGGGTCATCCCAGACCCCTCCACCCCCATGTCCCCATGGAGGCGGCATGGCCATTCATGACCCTGAATGGGATCTTCTCACTCCCAAGCCCACTCTGCTCACGTGCGTCCCTTCCTGGCCCCGTGGCCCTCTGGATTCACAGGTCCCCTTAAGCACTTACTCTGAATTATACTTCTGTAGGCGACAGTGGCTGGTGAATCTGGTGCTTCTACCAAAAAAGACTGTCCTTTGTCGCAGCTCTTACCTTAAAGAAACAAAGGAAAAATTAAAACCCACAAAGAGAACACAGTGGTGACCTGAACCTGTGCCTGTGACACCGAAGATCTCGGGCCCACCTCTCTCGTAATGAAGATCAAAGCTGAGACAGAACGTCGGGGTCTCTGGGACCTCGCCTGCCTCCCCTCCACCCAGTAGCGAGTCTGGCTGGCGTTGCCTCATGGCTCTGACCTGTGCCTGGGCAATGCTGGTGTGTGTGTGTGTGTGTGTGGGTGTGGGTGTGGGTGGGTGTGTGTGGGGGTGTGGGGGTGTGTGTGGGGGTGTGTGTGTGGGTGTGGGTGTGGGTGTGTGGGCTGGCGTTGCCTCATGGCTCTGACCTGTGCCTGGGCAATGCTGGTGTGTGTGTGTGTGTGTGTGGGTGTGTGGGTGTGTGGGTGTATGTGGGGGTGTGGGTGTGGGGGTGTGTGGGTGTGAGTGTGTGTGTGTGTGGATGTGTGTGGGCTGGCGTTGCCTCATGGCTCTGACCTGTGCCTGGGCAATGCTGGTGTGTGTGTGTGTGTGTGTGTGTGTGTGTGTGCGCGCGCGCGCGCGCCTGAGAACCCTCTGGGTGAAGTGTGGCAAATGCAGGTTCCAGGGCCCCATAAAGAACAGATTTAGCAGCTCCTGGGTGGGCCCGGGAACCTGCATTTAAAAAAGATCGATTCATTCTCCAGTAAGAAGATAATGAAGACTCAGAGTGAAAGAGTATGGAGGACAGAAGGTTACACCGTGAAGAATGAGTTCAAGGGAAGCTACTGGGGTGTCAGCTGTCTTTCTAGAAATAAGTAAGTGTGGCGTATGCATACATATACACACTCAAGTATTTTTTTAAAAAATGCTTGGGAGGATGCACATATTCCACTCATTGCTTTCTCCCTCTGTAACTGTATCTTGAAGGTCACTGCACCTTGGCATCAACCCATCCAGGTGGGCATGGGGGGTCCTGGGCCGGGGGGAGCTCCTCTCCTGTCTGGTCCTGAGTAGACCCTGCCCCCACCCCCCCAGCCCCCGTCCCTGCTAGAGAAGCTGGATCAGTGGTCCCACAACCCACCGCTGCTCCCCAGCCTCTGGGGGGACCCTGGCCAGGCCAACTGCAGATCAACTGTCTCCCCAGCGCGTTGCTGGGTAGGACAGGGACACCCGAGGGTTTGGGGGTGCTGAGAGGGGCCCCATGCACTGGCCTGGACACTGCGGGTAGAAGCAGCTAGGGAAGCCTCCGAGTTCCTGCTCGCAGACCAGGTCTGGGAGGTCACGGGTCCCACAGAAGGCTCGTGGGGCCACTTCCTCCTGATGTTCACCCAGTGTCCTCTCACTCCTCGTCCTCCCCTCCCCAGGAGACCTGCCCAAACCCTCACACCTTGCTCTGGTTGGCTCCCCACCACCACAAACCTACCGTCTCCCTGCCCTGTCCAAGACCACCCCCCTCGTGTACGCCATCCACCCGTGCAGCCCCCACGGTGGCTCCATCACATCCCCACCTAACACGTGAGCCTGAGGCTCAGAGCCCCGCAAGGACCTGCCCGAGCCCAGAGCCAGTGGAGGGGCGATGGGGGTAGGGGGTCCAGGCCTGGGGCGAGGGCCCAGGGGGCTGGGATCCCGACACCAAAGCCTGGCAGCTCCCTCGCTGCATGTTTGCACAGGGGCTGCGCATGGCCTCCAGTCTCCCTGGTGATGGGGCGGCTCCCTCACTGAACAAAGCGGTTCTGGGGGCCTTGGCAGCCTCACTGGGCCCTGTCTGCCTTGCCGCAGCCCATGGCAGTGTTCACCCCCATCCCTTCCCACGCTCGCTGCCCCCGGCTGTGCGGTTTCAACTGGAGGCGAGGTTTGGGGAGGTGCGCCCTGTCACACGGGAGTGTCCCACTGGATGGCACCGTGTCCTTGCAGCTCAGCACTGAGCCCCGAGGCCGCCGTCCAGCCACCTCTCCTACCAGTGCCTCTGAGGACTGAGGCCGCCACAGCCTGCAGCTGGCGGGAGTGAGCACTCAGGCCCGCTGCCCACCCAGCCCTGCACGCTCGCATGGCCAGCCTGCCTCCAGGGGCGGTACCTGCTCCTACGACCCCAAGGGACACGCTGGTCAATGCAAAGACAACACTCGGGAAGGCTGGAAAAGCAGCCAGAGTTGTTTCCCGGGGGGAACCAGGTACCACAGGTGCTGCTGGATGTGGGCACCATCGAGGAGGCTCCAGAAGCCCCCCCTGCTGGGCTCCCAGGCGCTCTGGGTCTTCACGGCCCCCTCCTCGGGGCAGGCCTCCTCCACACTGTGCTCTCGGCCCCCTCTAGGCCGTCCCCCCATCATGGACATGGCCCCCTCTGCTCCTGACCTCTCACCAGCTGACATGCTAAGGCTCTGCCCGTTCCACACAGTGCCAGCAGGGAGCCGACTCTCCCATGCTCACTGGCCCTGGGTGGCATCCCCAGCTCCCCAGGGGGGTCATGCTGGGCAGCATGGACGTCAGGGACACCTCCTCCTCCCCACCTGCCCCAGTCTGTCGCTTCCCCTCTCTGTGTCCCTTCCTCTCCACGCTGATGCCCGGCTCGGTCCGGCCCTAACCATCTCCCAACCAGTGCAAGTGGCCCACGGCCTCAGCCTCTAAACACACACAGCAACCCCCTCCCCGGTCTCATTTCCTGACAGCTGGGGTCCAAACCGTGAGGCTTGGCTGCAGAGCCGTCCACACCAACTCCCCGACAGTCTCCCTTGCCCCCTTAGGCCTCATCTGCAAAACCTCACTGCCCCACTTCCTCATTACAGACACATCTAACTTCAGCAAGCCCGACTCTGTTATGGTGGGGAAAGAAATTCGGTGGTGGGTGTCACTGAAAGAGGGGGTGGCTGTCCCCAACTCCACGCAGCAAGCTGATGCCCTGGAGTGAGTGTGGTGTGGAGATGGGGGCCCCAAGGACTCTGGTACCCAGAGAGGTGCACAACCCTTGAAGGCAGGCCAGCAACGTGCCCTCCTGCTCACCCATCCGGGCATCAAGAGGGCTGTGCCGGGCTTCCCTGCAGACAGGTCAAGGTTGGTTGCCCTTCCTCATGGTTCTCAAGGCTAATTCTGTCGATGACTTTCACGTCAGGACCTAATTCCTGTGTGAAACAGGACTCGAATACATGCCCTCGCCTCCTCCCCCCGGTCACCCCCGCCTGGCCCCTCTCCATGCTGACTTCCTCTCCTCCCGCCCCCTGCACCAGGTGCCTCCATGACCAGTCTCTCCTCCACCCTTGCGGGCCCTTCCCGCCTCCCCGAGGCCCTCCTGCTCCCTCACCACATGCCCACGTGTTTCCCTGCTGCTCTCAGCTGGAGGGCGCACGGGCCCCATGCGGGAGGGACGCACCCACCTATGCGTGGATCCAGAGGCACTTTGCCAAGCAGCGGGATCTTCAGGTCCTGGCACATGGCCTCCGCACCCCCTGTTGTTGGTGGGAATATCTGAGACTCTTTCTGAAAGGCAATGTGAAAGGGGGAGGAATCCTGAGTTTGTGTCAGAATTGTATGAATAGACCACACTTTAAACAAACTTTAAATAAAAAAAGGCTCTTCTGAGTGTGAAAAGAATTTCCATTAAACCGGCAACAGAGGGTTTTTTTTTTTTAAACTATTCCAGTTCCCAAATGATGGGGAAAGCAGAAATGGTTTCCCAGACACCTGACCCCACCATCTCCCCAAGCGTGGAGGCCGGGACCTGGGGGGAATGTGCTCTCACCTGGCATTTGGGGCAGATGAAGCCGCTCATGTTCTCCACCACCCCAATGATGGGCAGCTTCACCTTGTGGCAGAAGCTGATCTCTTTCCGGACATCCTGGAGTGACACTTCCTGTTAAGGTTCCAGAAGACTGGTTATTTCAGAGTCTGGGCACAAAGAGGGAACGATTGCGTGGTGGAGGGACGGCTGCAGGGCCACGGCGTCACTGTCGTGAAGCTTTAGAGACTCTGTATGTAAGGGCTTCCCTGGTGGCTCAATGGTAAAGAACCTGCCTGCCAATGCAGAATTGCAGAGAGTCAGACACGACTTAGCGACTGAACAACAACCGTTCCATGAGTGTTTCATGCAACCATGTGTGAGCCCTGTTTTAGCCCAGGGCGGGGGCAGCCTGCAGGCTTGCCTGGCTGCCCTGTTTTCGTAGATTGAGTTCTTCTGGAGCACAGCCTGACCACCACATTACCTCTGGCCACTTTCATCCCATAATGGTACCACTGGGGAGCTGGGACAGAGACCCTGTGATCCGCAAAGCCTGAAATAGTTCCCCTCTGGCCCTTAACAGAAAAAGTCTGCTAACCTCTGACCTTGGTTATCATGACCACAACTTTATGGACCAAAAGAAAATAAGGAATATTACCCGGTTTGGAGCCCTGCGAATTCACTTCTGGACCCTATGTGCCTTACAGCGAGAGGAGCGTGGGTAATCAGAGCTTAGTACCCTCCCCAATCCATCTGTAATTTTATTGCAGACACATGTCCAAGTGTTGTGTGCTATCAAGCACAGCTCTAACAGTCGTGGGCCCCCAGTGGACCCAGGCTTTGAGTCTATTCTCCTGAGGCCCACGTTTGCCTCTTGAGCCCTTGGAGGCTGGGGTGCAGACAAAAGGGCTTGGCTAGAAAGTAAACCTGCTGGTACTAAGCATCTCCGTAGGGTGCCTCTGGTTCTCTCCCTAGTGTCCTCTAAAAGCCCTGCTTCCTCAAAAATGACCCCCAGAGAAAGCCAGCTGCTGCATGTGCAAGGCTCCGAGGGAGTGGGTGTGCCCAGCGTGAAGTCCTGTTTTCTGGAGAAGTGACAGACACAGAAGCGGACACAGCGCATCCTCGCCGCTTCCGGAACGGCCACTGCCCTCGTCCTGAACCTAAGGGGGGCTCTGCTTCCTTTCACAGTAAATGTGGTATTAGAGAGGCCACTCTTGTGTCAACTCGATTGCTGCTGTTGCTTTTGACCATTTTTAGAGTGGTTTTAGGCTCACAGAAAGCACACAGTCTCCACACGGGAAGCCTTGCCCGCTGTCAGCACCTGCCGTCGGGGTGGACGTCCCAGCTCCACTGTCCCTGAGGTCACTTCTTTGGGACTTGCTCCCGAGAGCACGGCTCGTCTAAGGGTCTAAAAGTGCAGGGCTGGTCGCCCAGCTCTGTTAAATATCCATCAGGAAACATTTCTACTGAAGCATCCGTCTTCTCTCCACCGCCATCCTCGGGCCAGGCCCCCCTCCACCCCTGCTCTAGCCAGCCCCCAACCCAGCCACCTCATGCCTCCCTGTCCACCGACAACGGCTGAACTGAAGACAAACATAAGGTTTCTGCGGATCCCAGCCAGGGTGTTGGGGAGCCCAGGGCCTTGGGCAGTGGGAGAAAAGAGCCCCCTCAGTGCGCTGCAATGTGGACCCCGCTCCGCCTGGCCCTTGCTCACCTGCGGCGTGGTGATAATAACCGCCCCGTCGATGTGCGCCGCGGTCAGGTACTGCACCACTGAGAGGTGTTCGTCTGAAGTCCCGGGCGGGGTGTCCACGATGAGGTAGTCCACCTCGCCCCAGTCCACATCGCGGAGGAACTGCTTGATCATGCCTGTGGGGGAGGCCACGGTGATGCACACTGGCTCCTGTCCTCTGACCCTACAAAAGCACAGCTCCTGACCCTTACGCACAGCTCGTCTATGCGCTCCGTCGGTGGGGTCTGGCAGTGCCTGGGGGCTTGTCCAAAACTAGGGAGGGTCCTCTACTCGCCTCCAGGGTGGCCAGGGAACTGCTAACACCCTGTGATG
The DNA here is from genome assembly GCF_002263795.3 of Bos taurus. Taxonomy (NCBI): domain Eukaryota; kingdom Metazoa; phylum Chordata; class Mammalia; order Artiodactyla; family Bovidae; genus Bos; species Bos taurus. The sequence goes on along the minus strand of NC_037352.1, from coordinate 9,451,043 downwards.
TGGAGGACCGTCCACCCCCAACTTCCCCAACAAGGGATTGTCTGGCTCGGAACATCACAGCACAGAGGCTGAGGAGCCTTGCCCAGGTTGGCACTTCCGTACCTGCAGCCTGGACACCCTATCAAACTGATACTGACTTCACCCCATATCCTCTTCTCTCTGACAAGAGCACAAACCACCAGAGGGATCATTTCAGGATTAGGTGGGTTTTCAGGAGAGAAAAACCCATCAGAGACATGAAAATTTGTAACATTACATTTATTACATAAAATTGGAATTTCTATGGGCTCTCTTCAACCAGTGAAGAAAGAGGCCACCAGGGACACAGGCCATCCTGATGGGATGGGATTTGCTTCTGCCCCTGGAAGGACGTGATGAGAGACAGAAAGCAGAGTGACAAACCATTTTTCTTTGGTCCCCTCCAGATGACAGCATCGTCGGGGCTGCTGAGTAAGAAACCCACCGACATCACCCCCAAGTTGTCTTCCAGGAACTGGAAAGGATGATGCAAGAGACATTTTACTTCAAACCACAGTGCCAGGCACTTCCCTATGTCTTGTGTCTGAGCACGGGCGGAAGAAATTGAGGGGGCAAAGTTACTATGTGATGTGAGTATATATTCACTTTTTGAATCCTTAAATCTCTCCCACCCCCAAAAAAATCATTAAAAAAAAAGGTTACCATATTTGGGGGGATTGAAAGAATCACCATACGGCCCTAGGTGGCAATGACAATGAACTCAGCTGAAATAAACAAATACTGTCTCCTCTGAAGGAGGTCACAGAGGATGAGATGGCTGGATGCATCATGACTCAGTGGACATGAGCTTGAGCAAACTTGGGAGACAGTGAAGGACAGGGAAGCCTGGTGTGCTGCAGTCCATGAGGTCGCAAAGAGGCAGGCATGACAGAGCGACTAAACAACAGCAAACGTGCTGTTTTAATCTGGCTGGCCCCGCTTCTGGTTTCATACATAAAGTTTTATTGGAAAAGGGCCACAGTCATTCATTTGCATATCACTACTTTCCATCTACAATGGTGGCAACTGTTTGGCCCACAAACTGGAAAGAGCTACTCTGAGCCAATCTCTGGTCGTAACTGGATCCCCCAGGCCCAGGAAAGTGCCTCAGTGACTACCCGTTGACTGAGAAATAGCCACCGATTGACTGCCCACCACTATCCCTTATGTATACACAACCCTGAAGGGAAGGCCTGGGGTGGGCACTCACCACTGGAGACCAGCCCGAGCCGCTCTGGTGAACCTGCGGGAACAGGAGCCTGTCTCATTTGTGAGAAATTACACACCCTGGTCATGCTTTACACGCAAAGTTTATGCAGTCAGAGGGCAGTTTTATAAATTACGATTCGTTGTCTTAAAGGCTGCCACTGAATTCTTAACAGGGAGTGAACACCAGAGGGTCAGGGTTAGGCGATACAGGTGCATGCTCAGTTGCTCAGTCGTGTCCAACTCTTCGCAACCCTATGGGCTGCAGCCCACCAGGCTCCTCTGTCCATGGGATTTTCCAGGCAAGAATACTGCAGTGGGTGGGTTGCCGTGCCCTCCTCCAGGGGACCTTCCCAACCCAGGGATGGAACCTGTGTCTCTCGTGTCTCCTGCATTGGCAGGCGGGTTCTTTACCACTAGTACCACCTGGGAAGCCAGAGATACAGATGATAGGGTGCATACGCTTTCCCCTCTGCTTAAATATCGCGTCAGGGAACCGACGTTCATCAGAGTCCAGTATGATCTGGGGGATTTTAAAAGCATGACAGAAACCGGTTGGGGGTTGCTGCGAAGATGCAGGTAACTGAGTGGAGGGACACCCCTGAGTGACGCAGCGGTCACGGAACCCTCCCGCTGGTGGTCTGAGCTGCTGCCCCAGGGGACAAGGCCTGGAAAAGGGGTGTCGGTGGGAAGCTGGGGCTATTTCAAGACCCAGATGCTTTCCAGTTAGGTGTCACTAACTGCCAGGGTGAGGGCTTCCCTGGTTGTTGAGTGGTAAAGAATCCACCTGCCAAGGCAAGAGACTCAGCTTCCATCCCTGGGTTGGGAAGATCCCCTGGAGAAGAAAATAGCAACCCACTCCAGTATTCTTGCCTGGAGAATCCTACGGACAGAGAAACCTGGCAGGCCTTAGTCCCTGGGGTCAAAGAACAGTTGGATACGACTTAGCGACTAAGCAACAACAAATTGCCAGGGTTGAGGTCCACTCCGACGCTTCTCTATGAAACTGGAACTTACGCAATTTCTAACTGCACATCAGTCTTAGAATTTGTTTCAGGCAACGCTGGAGCCAAAAGAGAAGGCCCATTTTTCCTGATGACATCTTACTTTTGTAAACAGTTGACTCAGATATAATTCACATACCACACAGTTCACCCAGTTAAAGTGTACACTTAAATGGCTTCAGGAATAGTCACAGAATTGCACATCCATCACCACAATCAACGTCAGAACATTCTGTTTACTCTAAGAAGATACCCTGCACCCCTCAAGTGTCACCCCCAACCACCACGCTTCCCCCCACTCCTAGGTCACCATGGATCTACTGTGTCTACAGAGGTGCCTGTCCACAACATTTGACAGAAATGCAATTCAGGTAATATGTGACTCTTTGTCACTGGCTTCGAAGTCATACTTCAAAAAAAAACAACCCATTAATTCCTATTAATAATCATTCTGTAAGTCACTGGTCTTGAAAGAGGGGGTAAACCCAATGATCCAACAGCACAGGAGAAGAAAAGGGTGGAATTTCTCACCATTTACAATGTTCAGTTTTTATAAACGACTTGTGCGCCGGCTCAGTGGGTAGCACGTGTGTGTGACTGACGATGAAGGGAGACCCACGCTCCAGAGCGTGCTGCCCGCGGGTACGCAGTCAGAGCCATGGTCCCGCTGCTCTGCCTTGACCCCACATGGCATCAGCGCCTCTCAGCACATGGGAAGCAAGTGCCAAGCCCTGAGCAGAGTCCCCAGGGGCTGGCCCCGTCCGCCTGGGCTACTCTCTGCCACCCTGAGGGCCACTCTGCCTGGCCCCACAGGCTACTGGGTACGAGGACAGTCCCCCAGCCCAGCATGCCTTCCTCCTGGCTCTCTGAGCAGGGTGCCCTTGACCACCTCCTCCCAGAGAGCAGCTCCCCGGGCCCCCTCCCTGCCATCTGTCCCATCCCCTCGCTTCACGTAGATTCCTATTGTCACCCATCCTTCCCATGAGGGCAGGGTCTTTATCTGCCTCGTTCACCTCTGAACGGCAGCACCCAGTGCTTCGTAAAGAACGAACCCATCCCGACAGCCCCGGACAAGGCTGGTCCTCCAGGCTGGCTTCAAAACGCAACCCCCTGGGGAGCCCCTTCCTGGCTGGCTCTGTGCACCAGGTTGGGAGGAGGCGGTGGCACCTAGTTCGGCTGCCCCCCGTCCCCCAATCCCACGTCACCCGCCTGCCTCGCAGTCTCACTTCCCCTCACTTCCCCAGTGACCACAGGGGCAGAAAGATTCCCTTGCTTCCAGCCTACGGAGCCCTCGCCAGCCCTGCTCAAGCTTTCCCAGCCAGGACCAAGTTTTCGTGTCTGACTTCTGCATTTGACTTGCTCTTTCCCTTCCCCTCTAAGACGGCATCGAAATGAACACTTCTCAGATGGCTTGCCCCCCCCAAAACACCCCCAAACTCACAGCTGTTGCTAAAAGTAGACCCTCGACTGAACCCTCCCTGATGTGGTCACATCCAGGTAAAAATGCACGTGCTCCGCTGACCCCCTGGCTTAGGGTGCACAGCTCAGGGCTCAGGTTCATTATAAGAAAATATTTCCCGGCGTTTTTAAAATTTTGCTCTTACCTGTTCTCCTTCCAATCCCATGATCTTGGGAATTGACGGCCCGCATATATCGATGTCTAGAAGAGCAACCTGGGGAACAAGAAGAGATCAGGGCAGTGACGCAACGCAGGTCCAATCCTCTGGGTGTGCACTATCGGGAGGGGACGGGGTTCGAGCAAAAGAAGGGAGGGGAGAAGACACAGAGAAACCAGGTGGAACATGGACTGAGTGGAGTCTCAGAGTTACAACATTCACTTCCGGGCCTTGGAGACACAGTCAAGACACCCAGCAAGTGCAAAGTACATCAACACCCCCATGCTCCCCCCAAGCCCTGCCACCCTCAATATGGCCTATTTTCAAGGTGAGCTTATGAACCAGGATGTCAGGTTGTTCGCAGATTCAGGTCCAGCCGCTGTTTACCTGGTCTTTACCACATCCTGTGGGGGGCGGTGGTGTGTGTGTGCGTGTGTGTGTGTCCTGAGGTGTGTGTGTATGTGTATCCTGGGGGGTGTGTGTGTGTGTATCCTGGGGCGTGTATGTGTGTATCCTGGGGCGTGTGTGTGTGTGTATCCTGGGGGGTGTGTGTGTGTGTATCCTGGGGCGTGTGTGTGTGTGTCCTGGGGTGTGTGTGTGTGTGTATCCTGGGGTGTGTGTGTGTGTGTATCCTGGGGCGTGTGTGTGTGTATCCTGGGGGGTGTGTGTGTGTGTATCCTGGGGCGTGTGTGTGTGTGTCCTGGGGGGGGTGTGTGTGTGTATCCTGGGGCGTGTGTGTGTGTGTGTGTCCTGGGTTGTGTGTGTGTGTGTCCTGGGTTGTGTGTGTGTGTGTATCCTGGGGCGTGTGTGTGTGTCCTGGGTTTTGTGTGTGTGTGTGTGTGTCCTCGGTTGTGTGTATGTGTGTGTGTGTCCTGGGGTGTGTGTGTGTGTGTGTGTGTGTGTGTGTGTGTGAGATCATTATAACTGCTTTACCAAAGAAGAAACTGCAGCTCAGTCTGGGGTGTGTGTGTGTGTGATCATTATAACTCTGCTTTCCCGAAGAAGAAACTGCAGTTCAGAGATGCCCAGAGACTTGTTCAACAAGCAAGGAAGAGAGCTGGGACTTAAACCAAGGTCTCTGGACTCCAATACCAGGGTTCTTCCCACGGATCCGGGGGCCTGGCTAGGAGGGCCGGAGTGGACCCTCCAGCTGAGTTCTGATCAAGCCCTGTTTTCCTGTGATGCTGAAGGTTAACAGTGGCATAGGTTCAACTTCTAAAGGAGAAAGTAAGAATAAGGAAACACACAGAAGTTCTTTGCTAGTGACATGTCCAGCCCAGGAGGACTCTTTCCACCCCAAATGCCCCGCTCTCCTCATGTGATATGTGAAAAGGTCTGACACAGCTCTCAGAAACTCTCTAAAGAGCAGAGCTATTCATCCTGAAAGCTCTTATGTCTTAGATCCAAAGTGCAGCACCTCTGGGTAACTTTTTAACTTGCCCCAAATTCGTTTCTTGCTTCCCTCTTCCATTCTCTCAACAATCCCTTATGATCGCCTCCTGTGATCCTCACATGACCTCACACCGGGGTCAGCAAAGGGGTTCATACACTGGATCACCATCTGCCTCCTGCGCCCTCTGCTGGACCTCAAGAAGAATGCAACAGAACTCATCCTAAAGACCATTCTTGAGGCTTCAGGCTGGTGTGTGTTTAATGGTCCAGAGATTTTACATCAGAGCCTGAGGACCTGGGCAATTACACCATCCCTACAGCCCTAATGGGAGACTTCTGTCAAGGCTCTTGAGTTTCTAGCCTCTCGGTCTAGAATGTCTCACTCTCTTTTGGGAACAGTTTAACCCGTTTCCTTTTAAGGAATTATTAATACATCCCCTCCACCCCCAACAGAAGGGGTATCTTGAGTGAAAGATGCAGGAAAGATATCCCGTGCACTCATTCCCGTGGTGGTCTTCACCCCCTCCATACTCCAGGGAGTGGAATGAAGAAATAATGATGATGACTACCAGGGACACTGACTGAGCACTTCCTATGCATCTAGTGTCGTGTTAAGCATTTTACAGCTACAGGTATCACCTCACTCAGGACTGAGTCCCATTTTACAGATGAGAACACTGAGGCAGAGAGTCTGATAACCTGCCCACGGTTACAGCAGTGGTGTGGGCAGTGCTGGGAGGTGATGGTGGGCAGACCGACTCTAGAGCCTGTGTTCTTGGCCACCACACTAGACCTCGCCCCACTCTGGCCCCACAGGTTCAGCTAGACTTCGGACCCTCCCTCTTCTCCAGCAGTTAGACACCCTGCTACTCCATCTCCCCAGCTTTGCTCTCATTTCCTGCCACTGGTTTCAGCCACCGCACTAGCCGTGACCTTGTGGCCCCTCATGGAGACAAGACCAATGTTTCTTGCTGGTTCACCATCACCTTCTGACAACACTCGACTGCTGGTGTAATAACATTCAGACCATGCCTCTTTCCCACGGGAATGTCCTCCTTGGGCGTTAAAGCCTCCTGGGCTGGCCCAGCCCCATTCTCGGCTCCTCCACTGTAGCAGCAGCAGCAGCGGCCCTGCCCTGCCCGCCTGTCCAGTCTGCTCCGGAGGTTCTGGCTCTGCGCCTCTGCCTATACCTCCTCCCTCCACCTTCCACCAGCTGCCATCAGAGCCCAAAGGACGCCTTCTCCAACCTGCTGCCCAGCTGGCTCCAGGCAGTCCCTTCTCCCTTTCACCAGATCCCTCGAGCACACCTTAGGTAACAGAAACCAGACTTCAGAGAAGCCCACATTCGTCAGGCAGGCCAATGGGAGTGGCTCCACACATCATAAAACGATCAGAAGAGAAATGAGTTACAAGCGGAATTCAGAGCCACAGTCAATGAGAGAAACACCAAGCTTTCCAGACCCCCTAGTTCCACCTCAGCAAGGTCTCCAGAAGGCCACGGCCTCCCCAGCATTTCAGTCCTCCTGCAACAAAGTTCTTCTCCAGCCAGCACCAGCGCAGCTGGGCTACAAACCAAAGCACCAAACCAGGGGCTGGCGAGCTGCAACCCGGGGGCCAAACCCAGAATGCCACCTATTTTTGTACAGACCACAGCTAAGAATGGCTATTATGTTTTTAGAGTAGGGGAAAAAAATAAAAAGAATATTTTTATTTCATGACGTGAAAATTATGAAATTCAAAGTTTTATTAGAACACAGCCACAGTCACAGGCTGCTTTTGTGTTAAAGGGGCAGAACTGAGAGTTGCTACAGAAACTGTATAACCTACAAAACCTAAAATAATTACCATCTGGCGCTTTATATAAAAAGTTTGCTGACCTCCAAAGTCAACTCTTTTTTAACCCCATGATTTTAAAAATATATATATTCCTGGAGTCCTCGGTGAGGTGTCTAAGAGGTCATTGTGCATTTGTGTATCTGTGTGTGTGTACACACACTGAGGGCAGGCTGGAATGGTGGGCTTCATTCCCCTGCCCACGGTAGCTGCCTTTACTGGGTTTTTTTCATGCAGGAAATTTAGCCGTTATTTTATTAAGAACTTAGGATGCTATTTCATACTGGAATAGAATGGTTTATCTCACACAAGTAGAAAGTACTGGCATTTATCCAGTTTTTAGTTTTAAAAAAATAACTGGCAATATAGCGCAGTTTTGAAATGTCAATATTAAATTAAAAGTACTCTACAGTCCCTGCTAGTACTATCTTAATAAAAAAGCCACATAAAAGGGAAAAGCCATTAGTCAGTTATAAGACAAGTGTGAAAAGTTAGCCTTTATACATATAAAGTAAATTTCAACATTCAAAATGCAAAAAGAGAAAACTAATTTTCAAAAACTCATCAGTGTATGCAAGAAGGCACACACCAAGGCAGTGGAAAGAACTGAAAATGGTCTGGAACGGCTTTCAACATGAACATAATAAAACTGTTTCTATGTTATACCGAATACCCCTGCAAGGCCCCAAACAGTCCTCTAGTGGAAAAACAGTTGGCAATCTATGCAGAGTTTTGGCAAAACCAAAAAGGTGGAATGCATTCTGTGTTTAAAAAAAAAAAAACAAAGAGTATTCATGGTTTCATCAGGTATAACACCATCAGTTCAGTTCAGTCGCTCAGTCGTGTCCGACTCTTTGCGACCCCATGATTCACAGCATGCCAGGCCTCCCTGTCCATCACCAACTCCAGGGTTTTCCTTAAACTCATGTCCATTCAGTCGGTGATGCCATCCAGGCATTTCATCCTCTGTCATCCCCTTCTCCTCCTGGCCCCGATCCCTCCCAGCATCAGGGTCTTTTCCAATGAGTCAATTCTTCGCATGAGGTGGCCAAAGTATTGGAGCTTCAGCTTCAGCATCAGTCCCTCCGATGAACACCCAGGACTGATCTCCTTTAGAATGGACTGGTTGGATCTCCTTGCAGTCCAAGGGACTCTCAAGAATCTTCTCCAACACCACAGTTTAAAAGCATCAGTTCTTCGGTGCTCAGCTTTCTTCACAGTCCAACTCTCACATCCATACATGACCACTGGAAAAACCATAGCCTTGACTAGACGGACCTTTGTTGGCAAAGTAATGTCTCTGCTTTTTAATATGCAGTCTAGGTTGGTCATAACTTTCCTTCCAAGGAGTAAGCTTCTTTTAATTTCATGGCTGCAGTCACCATCTGCAGTGATTTTGGAGCCCCCAAAAATAAAGTCTGACACTGTTTCCCCATCTATTTGCCATGAAGTGATCAAAGTGAATACTGGGGTCATGTTCTATGATCAAAGCAAAACTGTATGAGGCCCAATGAATAACCTGTATTTTCTTTTTTTTTAATATCACAGGGACTGCAAATTTCCAGTTGACCTTTTTGGTAAAAAATTTTCTCTTCCTCTCCCTCTCATACCTCTTATTCAAGCTGAAATTCTGAGAGCAGCCCCGGGGAATCTGAATTTTCCTGTCCCCTGTGTACGTGGGTGTGAGTGAATGGCCTAGGTCAGGGGTCAGCAAATGTTTTCTTCAAGGGCCAAATGGAAAGTGTTTTAGGCTTTGTGGGCAAAATCCAGGATGATATGTAGGTTCTAATGTAACATTGTAAAAACAACCATTTATAAACGTAAAAACCACCAAAGCTCACAGGCCATAAGAAGACAGGCTCTTGTTGGCAGACCCCTGGCTAGAAAAGACAGAAAAGGGGTTTCATAAAGACCCATAAAGAGCAAGAAGCTTGAACTGAACATAATAAATAATCAGCAAGACTAGAAAAATGTACACCTGGTATCCATGTTCATGGCTAGAGAATCCAATGAAATATTCATTTCATTGCTCAACTCCCTTGCATTTCCTTGTTCCCTCTGCAGGGATATAAATTCCAAAGAGGCCAATTCAGCTGTTGCTAAGAGTCAGCCCCCTGCCAGCCATCATGAGCCCTGAGAAAGGAAGGAGCCTCTCCCAGTTTTCCCCAAGGTCCCACCTGCGTGTTTTCATCCTCCGCTAGGCCGTGGGCCAGGTGGGCACTAAATGTGCTTTTCCCAACGCCGCCTTTCCCAGACAACACCAAGATCTTGTGTTTCACGGTCTTCATTTTTTCTTTGATTTCCTCTATGGCTGCAAAGAAAGCAAGTCAGGTGACCAAACTCCTGACTCAGTCTTTCAGTTTTTAAGTTTTTACTGCAGTAGAGTTGATTTACAATGTTATGTTAGTTTCTGCGGTAAAGTGAGTCAGTTATATCTGTACATATATCTACTTTTCTTTAAGATTCTTTTCCCATATAGGTCATTACAGAGTACTGCTCAGTTTCCTGTACTATACGGCAGGACCTTATTAGTTACCTATTTTATATATAGTGGTGTGTATATGTCAATCTCAATCTCCCAATTTATCACCCCCCTGCCCCGCCCCAGTACCATAAGTTTGTTTTCTACATCTGTGACACTATTTCTGTCTTGTATATAAGTTCATTTGTACCACTCTTTTAGATTCTACATATAAACAATATCATGTGATATTTGTCTTTCTTGGAATGTCGCTCTTCCAATGGGCTGGAAGGAGGTAAGTGCTCGACTATTTCAAGGGATCGTGAGTGAAACAGCACCTCACCAATGGTAGTAATAAGAGCTACAAAAAATCCAAAAAAGCCCCCAAAACAAACCCACAAGGCTACTAGCACATCTGAGAGTTCCTTACTTCTTGGTTTACTCATTTGTCTCCTCTGCTGCTGCTGCTGCTGCTAAGTCACTTCAGTCGTGTCCGACTCTGTGTGACCCCAGAGATGGCAGCCCACCAGGCTCCCCCGTCCCTGGGATTCTCCAGGCAAGAACACTGGAGTGGGTTGCCATTTCCTTCTCTACTAGAATATAAAGCCCATGAAGCAGGGAACTCAGCAGTGTTCATACTATATTCCCAGGTCCAGAACACAGCTCTGAATGCAGCAGTGATTCCCAACCTGGGGGCAAACCCCACCAGGACGCATTTGGCAGTGTCTTGGGGTATTTTTGGTTGCCATGGGAAGGAGTGCTGCCCACATGTAGCCGGTAGAGGCCAGGAATGCTGCTAAATGTCCTACTATGTTCAGGGCAGAGACACACTCACAACAAAGAATCATCCAGCCCTGAATGTCAGGAGGGCTGGGAGTGAGATGCTGACAAATACTACAGGCACTTAGTACCTGTCACGATAACCATCATTATTACACATTTATAATACTATGTCTTCAGTATTTCCTCCTAGTTCAAAGCCTTAAAACATTGTAACTGTTTTTCGCCAGTTTGCTGTGGAAACGGAGGGTCAGAGAGGTTAAGGCTTAAAAATAAGACAGATGACCTCATCTGTCTCAATCACAGCTGTGTACCCAGCACAGAACACTGTGCCTGCAAGTGATTAATTCATACTTCTGTTGAATTCATGGGAGAAGAGCTCCTCAAAAAGAAAGGAAATTTTGTCCAAAAAAAAAACCAGCTGGCAGAGCTAGGATCTAAGCCCAGGCTCCCTGACTTCAAAGTTTATATCCTATTCAGGCTGGTGCCGCCCTCCTTCCGACCAATTCCACTTGCTGTCACTCAAACTTTTCGTCCCACCCCCTCACCCTGCCCACTTTCACCCCTGCCCCGCCCCTCCCGAGACCCCTATGGACTCCACGCCAGTCACGGATTCAGGCTCCGCCCCGACCCCGCCGATTTTTTCCACGTTCTTCCCCTCCGGGCTCCGCTTCTGTCACTCATTCCTCAAGCCCCGCCCCTTATCTGCAGGCGTTCCTCACGCCCGCCCCCTCTGGGCCCCAACCCTGTCACTCATCCCTACCCCTCCCACTCCACCTACGCCCCGCCTCTTCCGGAATCGCGCTTTTCACTTCCCATTCAAGCCTTGCCCCTTTCTCACCCGGGTCCGCGGCAGCACCAGCTCCAGAAGCGCAGAGCCGCTGGTTGGGGCACCCCTGACATGAGGCCCCTCGACCTGCCTGGGCACTGTCGGCCCCTGGACAGTCTGCGCGGAGACAGGATCACAGTTAGAATGGCTCCTCTCCTTTCAGCTCCCCCTACCCGAGCCCCCTCCGCGCGCTCACCGTGAGGCACCTCCTCCATTCTGCTGCTCTGGACGCTTACGCGTTCACCGGAAACCGCGGTTGCATATTTCCGTCTCGTGGCGCTCAATCTGACCCTCCAGCTGCGCGATATAAGTCTCCGAAAGAGGACTTTGCGCACGCGCAAACCCTGTGGCAGGTGCTTAGGGAAGTTTTCTGTTCCTTTTAAAACTGAGCCTCGGTTATCTATCATAAATACTTCAGCGTGTCTACTAGAAACAAAGGGGTTTCCCTACATCAATGCCATTTTCATACCCAAGAGATTAGATTGACGCAAAGCTGTTAGCTTATATACACTTTTATTTTCAAGTTATGGAGGAGCCTGCCATCCTCGCTCCCCCAATCCCCTTGATTAAATTCAGGTTAAAGTTTTTAGCAGAATGCACTTGAAGTTGTAGCACAGCAGGAAGCGCATGATACCAGTTGGTCCCATTATTGGTGTTATTAGGGCTTGATCACTTAATAAAGATGTTGAGTGCTCAAACAGAAACACACCAGGGAATGGTACCATTTTCCATTTGTAATTAATACGGACTTTGTGGGTGACATGTTGAAGTCACGTGAATATCTTGTTCTCAATCAACCTTTCACCCAGTGGTTTTAGCCTCATTCTTTGCCCAGTGGCAGGGAGGAAAGCATCTACTGTTCTCTAACATTCCCCTCCCAACTCCTCCTCACAAGGCTGTAAGAGTGACGGTGAAGTAAAATAAAATCAAACAAAGCTTCTCTCAGCTTTGTTCCAGGTCTCCTACTCTCCCAGCCAAACTCCTGTGCCTCAGCTGGGATGGAATTTTCCATCTGTTGTGTTTGGGAGCAGAAGGCTGGAAGCCAGGTGGCAAAGCAGATTCCCCAGGCCCATCCCTGACCTACTTAATCAACAACTAGAGGGATGGGCCTGGGAATCTGCATCTTCACATTCTCACCAGATAGCAATGACATCCACTTAAGTTTGAGAACCACTTCTTAGCACGAGCACTCCTCAAGACTCTTTTCTTGGACGACTTTTAGTGGAACTTTCCACATCTTCTGATATCCCATATGAAACATTCCCCAGTCTCCAGCTCCTATTTCTCACTAAGTTCAAACCTATGTATCTCAATCGATGCCTATTGGATTTTACTGCATGGATGTCCTGTGAGCATGACAAACATGTCCACAGCTTTCTCAAACTAGTTCCTGTCTCTGGAGCTCTCATCTCAGAGACTGATGCTACCCCTGCTGAAGCACTCAAGCCATCAGCCTGAACACCAGCCTCATTTAGTTCTTTCTGTCTCCCTTGTATCGGTTAGCAATTGCTGCGTAACAAATTATTCAGATATCTAGCGGTTAAGACAACAGTGGTTTCTTATTTCTCATGACTCCTCTGATTTTATTTGGGCTCACTCATGTGGCTTCATTCAGGCAGGGGCTGACTAGAAGATCCAAGACTCTCTCATGTCCCTCTGGATTTCCCACCACATGGCACCTCTCCACACGTGGTCTCTCATCACTCAGTGGTCCAGCCTGATCACCTTTCCATGGCCACTGGGCAAGGCTGGGATCTTGCACAGGCTCATGCTCTCACATTCTGTTGGTCAGGGCAAGTCACAAGGGCAGCCCAGGTTCACAAGGTGGGGAATCAGACACCACATCCTGATGGGTGCAGTGGCAGGCAGGCACAGGGATGGGGGTAAACATTGGTACTCACTGTTGGAGACATCCGTGGTGTCTCCCCTGACAGTCATTCAGGCATCAAGTCCTGTGGCTTTCCCCCTGGGGGGTGTGGTGGCCTGGCTGTGCAAATGGCCTGATTCTTCACCCTCCTCTTTATCTGTGTGCTTTGCTATCTGGCTTTGCAGTGCATTCTGTTCTGTCATTGACTCTGGGCTTAGGGATGTGTGTTACTTAGGTAATGAGATGTTAGCAAATGGGACCTAAGAAAAACGTCGTAAAAGCCTGTTTTCACTTCCCTCTCATGTCCCTCTGCCGTGACAGTTAGGCCATCTTTGGGCTAAACCATGGAAGGTTATTCGTGGAGCTAAGCCAAGTCACTCCAGAGGTCCTAGCCAAGGCCATTCCGAACCAGTGACCCTGAGACATGCAGGACCAAGTGCTGCGGACGCACAGATGATGATAGGTGTACGAGTGAGTCCAGCCGAGTCCACAAGAGCTGCCCAGCCCACCCAATAAACACTGTTTTAAACCGCTGTTTGGGGTGGTGACAGACACGTCCCAGGCCGCCACTTCCATCATCGCTACTGCCTAGGCTCAGGCCCTGTCCTCCTGGGTCTGCGATAGTTTCTGTATCTGCCGGTCCAGGCTACGCTGCCCGACATCTCCCAGGCTGCACAGGCTCAAGGCAGCAAAGTTTATTTTTGGCTCCGGCTTCACTGAGAGAGGCCTCTGCTCACGGCTACTCAGGGATGCAGACAGAAGTGCCATCATGTGACGCCGCTACCATCGGAACACAAATCTTCAACGGTGGAGAGTGTGAATTGGAGTGAATTTAAGCTTCTGTTGAAATACGTCTGCCCAGACATGAAAGCTGTCTGCTCACTTTCCACCAGAGAGATTCAGTCCCACGGTCACCCCCAGAGAGACGCAGGGAGTGCAGCTCTAGACGCCTGGGGGAAGAGACCTAGAGGGTGGTGGGCCCTGACTGTCGCCCATAGATCCGCATGAGGTTTCTCTACTAGAGATCTATTGGGCTTTCCCCCGTACAAATCTCATGGTGTCACTCTGCTGCTCTTAAATCTTCAATGGCTCCCTATGGCCCACAGGCTAGCACCCAATCTTCACATGACTCTCAGTGGCCTCTATGACCCAACTGACCTGTCCAGCCTCATTTCTTATCCTGGGGTAAAGGCTGGGCCCTAACCACTGAACAGCTGGCATTTCCCCGGGGACCCCAGCCCATCACTCTCGCTCACAGAGGTCCTTCTGGAGGGACCCACCCCCTACCCCCAGACCCTTGCTGTCCATCCATCACCCAGTCCCCCCAGGAGATCTCTCAGCATCTTCTCACAGGTACCGTTCCTGGTCTGTGAAATTTGTGAAACTGACTGCGCCCCCTTTCCCGAATTCAGTGTGTTCCAAAGGTCCGAGCCCAGTTTTCTCCTTTAGGAACTTTTGAAGTATGAGCTAACTTACAAAAATTGGCATTTGGCATTTGCAAGTTGACATTTCCTTTACATTTATTTAGTCTCATGAGTTTGAAATAAGACTTTAAAATTTTCATTTCAGCCCTCCTGACTGTAGATGGCCACGATGACTAAAACAACAAAATTAAAGTTTAGGGGGTTCCTAAACTTTAATTCTAGTGGTTAGCACTCTGGGCTTTTATTGCCATGGTGCAGATTCAATCCATGGTTGGGGAACTGAGATTTTGCAAGCCCTACAACATAGCTCAAAAAAGACCAAAAAAAAAAAAAAAAAAACCGAGAGAGAGAAACAAGAGAAATAACAGAATTAAAGTTTAAAACATTGTAGATTTAAATAGCTAAATGTTTAAATGATTTTAGAAATAAGTTTGTAAAACTATAGACAGTGAAAAGATTAGTGGTTGCCAAGGGTTGGAGAAGGGTAAAGAGAGAGTGACGAAAAACACAGGGGTCTTTAGGGCAGTGTCAACTTAAAAAAAAAAAAAAGAAAATGTGAGTTGCAAGTTAAGTTTTTTTTATCTGGGGCAAAATGAGGGCTGCAGCCTGGGAGCCAGTACCTCAGATAGCTCTGAGAAACTACTCCAAAGAGGTAAGAGAAAGGTCAGTATATATGTGATTTTGGTGAAGGGGGAGTATGTGCAATCAAGCACGCATTTTTTGCCAAAGGTTCCTGCTGGTCATGAAAAGTCATCGTGAAGGATTTTAGTGCCTTTCTAGATACGAGGAGATGCAAGAATTAGGCTCATAAAATCAGCTCCTAAAAATATCTATCTGAAGACCTGTCCTGCCAGTTTCCCAGAGCACCGAGTGCCTCATTTCTGCTCTCCGCCCTGCACTCCTTTCAGGGGGTGTTGAAGGTCAGCAGCTGCAGCAGCACATGGTTTGATCCTTGCAGAGGTGGATGTCCACGAGTGCACGCTTGCAGAGGAGGATGTCCACGAGTGCACGCACGCTCAGTCATGTCTGACTCTGCGACCCAAGGACTGTAGCCCGTCAGGCTCCCTTGTCCGTGGAATTTTCCAGGCAGTGATGCTGGAGCGGGTTGTCATGTCCTTCTCCAGGGGATCTTCCCAAACCAGGGATTGAACCTAAGTCTCTTACGCCTCCTGCATTGGCAGGCAGATTCTTTACCACTGCACCAGGTGGGAATCGGCAGAGGAAGACGGTAAATGCCCATTTGTAGCTGACAGCACTGAAACCATTCTGGGTGAACTGTCATGGTGGCCACAGGACATCATACATTTATCAAATCTCACAGCAGATGCGTTAAGAGTGAAACCCAACATAAACCATGGACTTTAATACTAATGTATCAATACTGGTTTACCAATGACAACAAACGTCCCACACCAATGCTAGATGTTAATAATAATGGGGGCAATGGGGTGGGGGGATTATATGGTAACGCTTTGAACTTTCATAAAGTTGCTTTTTCTGCACACTTAAAACTGCTCTAAAAGCAAAACTTGTTTATACTTCTGAAATTATTAGAGCCTAAATCTGCACTAAGACTGGATATACTGGGACCCTGGATATATATTAATACTTTCTACAGCAGAATTTCTCCACCTGCAATGCAGGAGACCCCAGCTGTATTCCCGGGTCAGCAAGTTCCCCTGGAGAAGGGATAGGCTACCCACTCCAGTATTCTTCGGCTTCCCTGGTGGCTCAGACAGTAAAGAATCCGCCTGCAATGTGGGAGACCAGGGTTCGATCCCTGGGAGGGAAAGATCCCCTGGAGAAGGGAATGGCAACCCACTCCAGTATTCTTGCCTGGAGAATCCCATGGACAGAGGAGCCTGGCAGGCTACAATCCATAGGGTCGCAAAGAGTCAGACACAACTGAGCGACTAAGAACAGCTCTACACAGTATAATCACCTGGGGTATTTTATGCAGGGGTCCTTCTCCCTGACACCGATTAAGTCACAATCTTGTGGGTGAGGCCTGGGCTGGTAAAGAGGTTCTGAACACAATTTCTAATGTGGGAGGTAGGTGTGTGTGTGTGTGGGGGGGTTCCCCATACCAATGAAAAATGCCCTGGACACCAGCTGGGTGGATTATACTTCAACAACTTTGACACTATTGGAGTTAGCATCAGAGTTTCAGAGTTCACAGTTTAAGGGCTCAGTCTTACAAGGGAATGACAGAGGATGAGATGGTTGGATGGTATCACTGACTCAATGGACATGAGTTTGAGCAAGCTCTGGGAGTTGGTGATGGACAGGGAGGCCTGGTGTGCTGAGGTCCATGGGAAAAAAGTGAGACACGACTAAGCGACTGAACTGAACTGAACTTACAAGACTGCCCTCCTCCCCAAGATGCCAGTTGCAAACCTGTGCTTCAGACTGCCTGGTTATAACTCAGAGGTTCCCATGACCTCCTTCCCTTTTTTTTGATGTGGACCATTTGTAAAGTCTTTATTGAATGTGTTACACTATTGCTTCTGTTGTTTTTATGCTTTAGCTTTTTGCCCATCTAGGATCCATATGGGATCCTAGATCCCTGGGCAGAGATCCCCAGCGTTGGAAGGTGGAGTCTTAACCACTGCACCACTGGGGAAGTCCCTCCCCTTTGGATTTGATTAATCTGCTAGAACAGCTCACAGAAATCGGAGAAACATTTTACTTACTAGATTTAGGTAAGTTTACCGAGAGGGCCGCAGTCACCTAATTAACACAACAATAGACACATTTCTCACCCTCAGTCCTTAGGAAATTCGAAGGATTTTAGGAGCTGTGTGCCAGAAAGGGGGACGAAGACCAAACATACGTTTCTTATTCTAAATCATATCACAGCACGTTTTTAAAAACTCCTCCAGAGTTTCTAGTAAAGGCACTACAGACTTCCATGGTTGGGGTGGGTAAGATGAGTGAAGGCACAAGACAGGTGTTTACAGTTCCTGCTCTGAGGTCAGACAACATGTGTTCAAATCCAGACTCTAATGAGCTGAGTAACTCTGGGCTAGTCCCTTCGTGTCTCCAGCCTCAGCCCGCTCATCTGTAAAACAGGGGTAAGAGCAGTTGCCCCATGATGTTGCTGTGGGAATAAAATAATTTGATTCATGCAAAGCAGCAAGCACAGAGATCCACCATATGTTTCTGTTTGAGTTTATGTTGTAGGAGAGAGTTGCAATGGTGAGATCCGCATCCTTGTTTACAGATTGGGAAACTGAAGCCTAGACTGGGAAAGTTGCCCCTAATCACACAGCAGGTTAGCAGATGAAACAAGACTAGCATCAGTGTCAAACCGGTTACAAATTCAGATGCTAATTCAGCCGAGCCTAAAACACGTTGCAGGTGGTGAAAACACTACCCTTTGGAAAGCACAGGAGGTGCATGCAGTTCCCAGTATTACCACTAGGTGACGTTCTTACCCTACCTATGACCAAAGTAGTCAGGAAATGGACAAAAATTTTAAGTACAAGAGTAGAGAATTTCCTACCTCTTCCCTGTGCGTGCCTGCTAAGTCGCTTCAGTCATGTCCAACTCTCTGCGACCCTATGGACTGTAGGCTTCCAGGCTCCTTTGTCCATGGGATTCTCCAAGCAAGAAAATGAGTGGGTTGCTGTGCCCTCCTCCAGGGGATCTTTCTAACCCAGGTATCAAATCCACATCTCTTCAGTCACCTGCATTGGCAGGTGGGTTCTTTACCACTAGCGTCACCTGGGAAGCCCACCTCTTCCCTGCTGCTGCTGCTAAGTCGCTTCAGTTGTGTCTGACTCTGTGCGACCCCATAAACGGCAGCTCACCAGGCTCTGCTATCCCTGGGATTCTCCAGGCAAGAACACTGGAGTGGGTTGCCATTTCCTTCTCCAATGCATGAAAGTGAAAAGTGAAAGTGAAGTCGCTCAGTCGAGTCCAACCCTTAGTGACCCCATGGACTGCAGCCCACCAGGCTCCTCCGCCCATGGGATTTTCCAGGCAAGAGTACTGGAGTGGGTTGCCATTGCCTTCTCCAACCTCTTCCCTAGGATCCAGCAAAAATATTTAACAAAGGATTTTATATACTGTAGGCACTTAATATATAACTGAGTCAAAAATAAGGTTCAGATCCATTATCTACAGAATTGACTCCTGTGCTGGTTAAGAACGTAGATTTTTGAATGTCTGAGTTCAAATTCCAGCTCCCTATTTATCAGCTTTTGAATCTTTTCTTCATAGTTTCCTTGGTTTCTTCCTCTGTAAAATGACAATGATAATATTGACTACCTCGGAGGGTTAAATAAATTAACGGGAGTAAAACAAGTTTTTTTAAAAATGCCTCATACATTTGAGTGGTATATGGGTGTTAGCAATTGTTAGTTTATTTCTCAAACAGCGTTATTGAGGGATAACTGATAGAAAACAGACTGCATATATTTAAAGCATACAGTTGATAAGTTTTGACTTACATATACTGTCTGGAGAAGGAAATGGCAACCCACTCCAGTATTCTTGCCTGGAGGATCCCATGGACAGAGAAGCCTGGTGGGTTATAGTCCATGGGGTCGCAAAGAGTGGAACACAAACTTATCGACTAAACCACCACCACCATACTGTATCTTGAAACCGTCACCACAATCAAGATAGTGAACTGTGAACTGAAAAATTCAGTCACAACCTGAAAGGAGAGAGTTGTTTTATTCAGTGGGAATTCTTAGGACTGCAAGCCGGGGAGGCAGCATCTCAAGTGGCCCCGAGCGAACTGCTCCGAGGAACTGGGGGAAGGAGTCAGTTTATATAGAAGTTTGCAACAACAGGCAGGTAGGCTGAACGTCAGAGATGACTGTTGATTAAGGAAAACCAGGTATCTCAAGTTAAGGCATTTAGCGCTCGTCTATGTGTGGGAAGATGCAGGCATCTGGGCTCATGGAAATCATTCCATTCACATGCATCTCAGTTATCTGGGGCTCGTATCCTGCTTCTAGACTTTATTACATCCTTAGTTCCCATAGGGGCTTCCCTGGTGGCTCAGACGGTAAAGAGCCTGTCTGCAATGTGGAACACCTGGCTTCGATTCCTGGGTTGGGAAGATGCCTTGGAGAAGGAAATGGTAACCCACTCCAGTGTTCTTGCCTGGAGAATTCCATGGACAGAGGAGCCTGGTGGGCTGTGGTCCGTGGGGTTGCAAAGAGTTGGACACGACTGAGCGACTAACACTTTCTTTCACTTTAATTACTGTAGGGAGTGGTAGCTGCTGGATTGCAGGCGCTGTTCTCCTTTTGGCAGTGGGTCCTCAGGGCTCAGACATTCACTTTTGGTGGTTCTCAAATCGCTGACGGCGTGATCAGCCTTGTTTATTGATATGGCAGGAGATATTCTATTTCACAGAGCACACATATCATTTCCCCCCAAATTTTCTCATGACCTTTTGCAAACCTGTCCATGATGCAATACCACCCCTCCTCCAATCACTAATCTCCATCGATTAATGTAGATTTTCTAGAATTTTCTATCAGTGGAATCATATGGTGTGTGCTCCTTTTCTTCTGCCTTTTTCCAATTTGCCTCTATTTCCTTATTTTTGGCTGCCCTGGGTCTTCACTGCTACACATGGAGTTTTCTCTAGTTGGGGTGCCTGGCTTCTCATTGTGGTGGCTTCTCTTATTGCGGAGCAGGGCTGTAGAGTGAGCGGGCTCAGTAGTCATGGCGCACAGAATTTTTTTTTCCCTCCAGTGTTTTTTTTTTTTTTTTTTAATTGGCACCAACCCAGAAGAACAATGAGTTCTCCTGCACAGCACCTGTCCTCTGCACTAAGAGCTTGGAAAAATGTTGAAGCTTAACCAGATGCCCACCTTGGATAGTCAGCTCAATTATACCCTTAAAAACACCTAGGTGTGAGCAGTGTTACTTTCTAGAATACCTTCCAAATAATCTTTTTTGAAATGAACGTACATCCAAAGTAACAGAACGCCTCCGGTTACTCTAAAGTATATAAGCGTTCAGGAACTTCCGAGGCCAATTAGAGTAGCTGGCCTCTGGGTTCCCCTTCTGACAGTCAGTTAGTTGCTGGAGGCGTGTGGGATCTTCCCGGACCAGGGATTGAACCCGTGTCCCCTGCATTGGCAGGTGGATTCTTAACCCCTGAACCAAACCAGGAAGTCTGTGGCTTCTTTCAGCGTGTTTCTTTCAGGTTCATTCAGGTTGCTGAGTGGGTGAAGTTCATTTCTTCTGGCTGGTGTTGGGTGATTACAGCACAGTTAATCCACGTACCCGTGGATGGACACGTGGGTTGCTTCCAGCTGGGGGATGTTACGGATGAGGCTGCTGTGAGCACTGCTGTGTGAGTCTCCACAGGGATGCACACCTTCATTTCTCTGGAGTAAACTCCTAGGGGTGGGGTGGGAGGAAACTGCCAAAGTGGTTCAGAGACACTGTCCATCCCTGCTCGCAGCATCTGAGGATTGTAGTTGCCCCATACTCTTGCCCACAACGAGGGTAACCAGCCTTTTGGGGTTTTGACATTCTAATAGGTGTGTAGTGGTATCTTTGCTGCTGTTTAGTTGCCTTGTTCAGCTGCTCAGTCGTGTCCGACTCTTTGTGACCTCATGGGCCACAGCACGCCAGGCCTCCCTGTCCATCACCATCTCTCGGAGTTTGCCCAAGTTCATGTCCATTGAGTCAGTGAAGCCATCCGAGCATCTCATCCTCTGCCATCCTCCTCTCCTTCTGCCTTCAGTCTTTCCCAGAATCAGGGTTTAGGTTTAGTTGTTTACTGTGGTTTTAATTGGCATTTCCCTAGTGAGAAATTATGTTACCATCTTTGCTGGTGTTCACTTGCCGTCAGCGTATCCTCTCTGCCGAAATGTTCAGATTTTAAGCTCATTAAAAATTTTTTTCGGCTGCTTAAGTATTGAGTTTTGAGAACACTGTATATATTCTGGATACAAGTTCCTTGTCAGTTATAGGTTTGGCCAGGTTTTCTCCTAGTCTGTGGCTTGAGAATGGAAATTCCCTTATGAATGTCTTCTGAAGAGCTGTTGTTAATTTTGATGAGGTCACGGGGGGCAGTGTCCTCATGACAGGATTAGTGTCTTTATAAGAGGAGACACTTGGCTTGCTACCTCTCCACACAGGAAAGGCCTTTTGGGGTCACAGTGAGTGAGAAGGCGGCTGCCTGTAAGTCAGGTAGAGAAACGACACCGGAAGCGGACGGTGCTGGTGCCCTGATCTCAGACTTCCAGAACCACGAGAAATCCATTTCCGGTGTTTATGGCATGATGTGTCTCCGTGGTATTTTGTACGGCAGCCTCTGTTGACCAAGTGAAAGTGAAAAGTGTTACTCAATTGTGTCTGACTTTTTGCAACCCCAGGGACTGGAGCCCACCAGGCTCATCTGTCTGAGGAATTCTCCAGACAAGAATACTGGAGTGGGTTGCCATTTCCTTCTCCAGTGGAATCTTCCCAATCCAGGGATCCAACATGAGTCTCCCACATTGCAGGCAGATTCTTTACCGTCTGAGCCAGCGGGGAAGCCCATTGACTAAAACATACCTTTAATCTCATCCTGTGCATTTTTCATCTCAGACATTGTAGTTTTCATCTCTAGAAGTTCAACTCAGGTTTTTGTTTTTTTAAATATCTTTCATGTTTCCACTTAACGTGCCAACTTTTTCTCTGGCTTCTTGAACACATAGAATGCAGTTATAATAGCTTTTAAAATGTCCTTGTCTATGAATTCTGTTATCCATGCCATTTCTGGTTTGGGTTTAATTGATTGATTCTCCCCTGTCACTCTTGTGGATCCTGGTTTCCTACCTCTTTGCATGCCTGGTATTTTTTTTTTAATTGCAGCCGTCTCCAACATTTCTGCACCAGAGTTTTGCAGAGGACATTTTTTCCATGGACTGGAGTTGGGATGGGGAAGGTTTCAGGATGATTCAAGCTCATTACATTTATTGTGCATTTTATTTCTATTATTATTACATCAGTCCCATCATAGATCGTCAGGCATGAGATCCTGGAGGTTGGGAACCCCTGTTTTATTAGGCATTGTGAATTTTACCTTATTTTGTGCTGAAAATTTCTTGTATTTTACATTCTTCATCTTTTTTTTTTTTTTCCTGCACAGGGAATGGACTGGAAACATTTTAATCTCTGGGGTTCTATTTTTAAACTTTGTTAGGCAGGACCAGAGTGATATTGAGTCTAGGGCTTGCTGTTTTTTGGTCGCTAAGTTGTGTCTGACTCTGCGACCCCATGGACTGCAGCACGCCAGGCTTCCCTGTCCTTCACTATCTCCCGGAGTTTGCCCAAACTCACAGGGCTTCCCTGGTGGTTCAGATGGTAAAGACTCCATCTGCAATGTGGGAGACCTGGGTTTGATCCCTGAGTCGGGAAGATCCCCCGGAGGAGAGCATGACAATCCACTCCAGTATTCTTGCCTGGAGAATCCCCATGGATAGAGGAGGCTGGCAAGCTACAGTCCACGGGGTCGCAAAGAGTCAGACATGACTGAACGACTAAGCACATGTTAATCAAGTCGGTAATGCAATCCAACCATCTCATCCTCTGCCATCCCCTTCTCCTCCAGCCTTCAATCTTTCCCAGCAACATGGTCTTTTCCACTCAGTCGGCTCTTCGCATCAGGTGGCCAAAGTATTGGAGCTTCAGCTTCAGTATCAGTCCTTCCAATGAATATTCAGGGTTGATTTCCTTTAGGATGGACTGGTTTGATCTCCTTGCTGTCCAAGGGACATTCAAGAGTCTTCTGCAATACCATAGCTCAAAAGCATCAATTTTTTGGCACTCAGCCTTCTTTGTGGTCCAACTCTCACATCCACACATGACTACCGGAAAAACTGTAGCTTGGACTATCTGGACCTTTTTCGGCAAAGTGAGTCTGAGGCTAATTTTGCCCTAATCCTGAGGCAAAACCCTCTGGCTATTTGACCCGATGTCACACAGATGATGAAATCTACTGAGCATGGTGTGATGGGGAACAAATCCCAGCCTGGGGGGGTGGGGCTCTGGGGATGGCTCCCTCTGATGCTCTTGGGTGGTCCTTCCCCAGCCCGGGGTCATTTCCTCACAAGTGTACACTGATCTTGCTCACCTGGAGACCCTCGGACAGTCTCTCTGGGCAGCATCCTCCTCTTCGGAGCTCTGCCCCTCAGACTCTGCACACCTGGTGTCCCACCTCCCGGCTCCCTTAACTGGAGATGTTCTCCCTGCACCACGGCCTGGAAACTACCTGTCCAGGCGGTGAGCTTGGATGATAGGGGGACTCACCTCATTTGTTTCCCATCAGAGAGGACTGTCCTTCATGCCTGATGTCCGGTGTCTTGAAAATCATTGTTCCATATATTCTGGGTGATTTTTTGAGTAGTTTCAGATGGGAGGATACAGTCAATCTCCATTATCCAATCTTAGCCAGAAGTTGATGCCCTATTAGGTTACATATATGAATATATTACATATAATATATAGTATACTATTTAGGTATTGGGGGCTTCGCTGGTGGCTCATTTAGTAGAGAATCCACCTGCCATGCGGGTGACCCAGGTTTGATCCCTGGATGAGGAAGATCCCCATGGAGAAGGGAATGGCTACCCACTCCAGTATTCTTGCTTGGAGAATGCATATATTATGTAGATACTAAAATAAAATTACAATGATCCTTGAACAACATAGGTTTAACTGCACATGTCTAGTTATACCTGGATTGATTTTCAATACTAAATGTTATAGTACTACACAGTCTACAGTTGGTTAAACCCAAGGATATGGAATGGTGGATAATTAGGGCTGACTATAAATTATACTTGGGTTTTCGGCTGTGTTGATGGGTGGTGCCCCTATCTCCCCTACACTGTTCCAGGCTCAACCCTGTATGTATACCAGTTTGGAAGGTTTAATAAAAAGAAAAAATTCTCCCCACGTGTGTTCATTCCAGTCCTGTCCCTGCCCAAGATAATCATTCTGACTTCTGTGTATCTTTCCAGAAATGTTTGTCATTATACAATTATCTAAATATCTGCTTGTGTGTGCGTCCTCAGTTATGTCTGACTCTTTCTGTCCCTGTGAACTATAGCCAGCCAGGTTCCTCTGTCCATGGGATTCTCCAGGCAAGAACACTGGAGTGGCTTGCTGTGCCTTCCTCTAGGGGATCTTCCTGACCCAGGTATCGAACCCATGTCTCCTGCGGCTCCTGCATTGCAAGTGGGTTCTTTACCCACTGAGCCTCCTGGGAAGCCCATGTATCTGATTAAGTGGTATCCTATTGTATGCATTGTTCTATATCTTTCTTTCTTCACTTATATCTTAAAAATCTTTTCCTATCGGCAAATATAAGCCTAACCTTTCTTTCTTTCTTTTTTTTTAATGCTGCAGAGTTCTCCATAGAATAGGTGTTTCATATTTCATTCAGCCATCCTGTACCAAAAGCCATTTGGTTTTTTCCCTGTTACAATTAATGTGGCAGTGAGCGCGTATAGACATATGTTTTAGCATACATGTATGCTTACTCCTTGGAAGAAAAGTTATGACCAACCTAGATAGCATATTGAAAAGCAGAGACATTACTTTGCCAACAAAGGTTCATCTAATTAAGGCTATGATTTTTCCTGTGGTCATGTATGGATGTGAGAGTTGGACTGTGAAGAAAGCTGAGTGCCGAAGAACTGATGCTTTTGAACTGTGGTGCTGGAGAAGACTCTTGAGAGTCCCTTGGACTGCAAGGAGATCTAACCAGTCCATTCTGAAGGAGATCAGCCCTGGGATTTCTTTGGAAGGAATGATGCTAAAGCTGAAACTCCAGTACTTTGGCCACCTCATGTGAAGAGTTGACTCATTGGAAAAGACTCTGATGCTGGGAGGGATTGGGGGCAGAAGGAGAAGGGGACGACAGAGGATGAGATGGCTGGATGGCATCACTGACTCGATGGACGTGAGTCTGAGTGAACTCCGGGAGATGGTGATGGACAGGGAGGCCTGGCGTGCTGTGATTCACGGGGTCACAAAGAGTCGGACACGACTGAGCAACTGAACTGAACTGAACTGATGTGTGTGTCTGAAGGGAGATTTCCAGAAAGACTGCCAGGTCGTTGGACACCAGCCAGGACCAGTGTGCTAAACACTGAAAAGACATCTTTTGAAATTCAAAGTGAAAAAAAAAATAATAAAATCTACATTGTAAAATATAAATCTCATTTTTGAATGATACAAACTGACAAGGATGCTGAATTGAAAGCAGCTTCTTCCTGGACTTCTTTCTCTCTCTTTCCTGTGTTTGCCCTTATTATGCTGGCTTTTCTAAGCACTGCTTAGAGCCACCGCCTGTGAGATTTTGGCTTCGGGGAAGGACAAGTGGCAGATTCTACCTACCTGCAGGGGGCACCCAAGGAACGCTTGCTGACTTGCTGCGTTGATTTGCTCGTGGCCGGAAGTTAGTTCTATTGCTGGACAGCACTCCTCCAGCGGTCACCTAAGACAATCTCCAGGCCTTCTGTAGGCAGATGGGTTTCATGTTAATTTCACAGAGGCGGCGCTGTCCCTTCACTGGCTGGGGAAGTCAGGCAGTCATCTCAATGCGGTAGCTGCAGAGAGAGACAGAAATAAAACACAGTCAGTGGGATGCTGGCCGGGAGGGAGGTTCTGATGCCGTGGAGGCTTGGGCACACCATTCAGGTCGTGAGTCAGGTCTCCCGTGCCCCATACGCCAGCCTCTCCTAGTCCACTTCCCCCAGATGATTCAGAAAGTGAATGCGTTTTCCATCAGCCAGAAAGTGATTGAAAAAAGAAGTTATAGTGGTGGATGTGGAATCTCTGGGCTGGTGCTAGTGGTGAAGAACCTGCCTGCCAGTGCAGGTAGATGTAAGACACTTGGGTTTGATCCCTGTGTTGGGAAGATCCTCTGGAGGATGGCATGACAACCCACTCCAGTACTGTTGCCTGGAGAATCCCATGGACAGAGGAGTCTGGCAGGCTGCAGTCCATGAGGTTGCAAAGAGTTGGACACCACTGAAATGGCTTAACACGCATGCAGGAGGGATTTCTAAGCAGTGGTTTATCTAATGTATTTGACACCCAGAGTAGACAGTGATTTTAACACCTTTCTCCTCTACACAACTGTATTTCCAATAATAATTATATTCCTGGTTAGTGTCTTGGTTTTGCTATAGTTGAAAGATATAAAGATTACATTTCAATTTTTTTTTTTTTGGCTGTGGGGCGTGTGGGATCTTAGTTTCCCGACCAGGGAATGAACCTGAACGAACCCTGTGTGTGGAAGGCAAAGTGTTTAATCACTGGACCACCAGGGAGGTACTCAGTCCAGTAAAAGACTTTGTGCATGAACTAAAATGTCCACGTGCCAAACAAAAATATCATACCTGGAGGGTCACACTCTGATTCACTGTTTTGAATTCTAGACACAAGTAAGAACTCCCAGTGGTCACAAAGGATGACAGATGGAAGCAGCCTCTGTTCTGGTTTCTTGGTTTTCCCATCACGCCTCACCTTGTGTGTGTTGAGTCTACTGTCTGGATGCAGGGGGCAAAACACCCCAAGGGTTTGGAGAAATGAACTGAGCCCAGAGAGAGAAAGACAATTCCCAGGTGTCAGGAACTTACTGTCTAAAGCAACACGTGTGACCTAGCCTGAGTGTGAGGGGGCTGACTGTGTTGCTGGAAGTTTCCTGAGTTAACTTCTATGGATAACACAATATTTATTAAAAACCAAGTAACAAAAAGTGCTGATTTGCAACTTGGTGTTGTTGCTCAGTCGCTCAGTTGTGTCCAACTCTTTGCGACCCCATTGACTGCGGCACACCAGGTTCCCCTGTCTCCCAGAGTTTGCTCACATTCATGTCCATTGAGTTGGTGATGTTATCTAACCATCTCATCCTCCTTTGCCCACTTCTCCTTTTGCCTTCAATCTTTCCCAGCATCAGGATCTTTTCCAATGAGTCAGTTCTTTGCATCAGGTGGCCAAAGTAGTGGAGCTTCAGCTTCAGCATCAATTCTTCCAATGAATATTCAGGGTTGATTTCCTTTAGGATTGCCTAGTTTGATCTCCTTGCAGTCCAAGGACTCTCAAGAGTCTTCTCCAGCAGCACAATTTGAAAGCATCAATTCTTCAGTGCTCAGGCTTCTTTTATGGCCCAATTCTCACATCTGTACATGGGTACTGGAAAAACCATAGCTTTGACTACACAGACCTTTTATTAAAACTCAACAGTAACCAAAACAGAATTACCATATGACCCAGTAATTCCACTTTTAGGCATCTATTCAAGAAAATTGAAAACTGACATCCACACAAAAACTTTGATGGAAATGTTCAGAGCAACATTATTCATACCAGCCAAAAAGCAGAAGCAGCCCAAATGCCCATCAATGGACGAATGGTAAACAAAACGTGATCTAGCCATACAATGAGATAGCATTCAGCCACGAAAAGGAATGGAGTACGGACACGTGCTACACTGCGGATGAACCCGAAACACCCCGCTGCCCATCCTTTAGGACACGGGCACTGTCCAGAAGTTCCCCAGCTGGCACACTCAACGTATTTCAGGATTTTCTTCTTTCTAAATTTTTAAAAATTCCTTGGGCCTTTCAGACTGAGTTATCACATTTTACTATTCATTTTTGCTGAGTGTTGGCTGAACCATGGCCAACTTTTGGAATTTACCTTTCTCATTTAATGGCATTTGAAATGCTGTCACTTCATCCATTCATCCATCTGCCCACCTGAGGCAGGAGATAAATGCCCCCCCACTGCCCCCGCCGAGGTCAAAAGGGGAGTGATGCTACCTGATGGTAACTCCCCATAGGCTTCTTTGGTAGAATCCATCTTAGCTGAGAGATGGGTGTGCATACCTGGGAGGACCCTGCTGCTGCTGCTGCTAAGTCGCTTCAGTCGTGTCCAACTCTGTGCAACTCCATAGATGGCAGCCCACCAGGCTCCCCCATCCCTGGGATTCTCTAGGCAAGAATACTGGAGTGGGTTGTCATTTCCTTTTCCAATGCGTGGAAGTGAAAAGTCAAAGTGAAGTCGCTCAGTCGTGTCCAACTCTCAGCGACCCCATGGACTGAATACCAAATAGGGACTCAGAACAGGCAAATCAAAATGATTGCCCAAAGGACAGCTGGAAGACATGCCCCATAAAAGTGATTCAAAGACCACGAGGGCACAACTCTCTCTCTGAGCCCACTCGAGTGTCTATACACACATGCTGTATTCTTTTTCCTCCTAAGAACACTTCATTCATTTCACTACTTTCCAACTTTGTGGGAGTTCTTTTCTGCAAAGCCTAAGGGTCAGGGCCTTGTCACTGACCCCGGGTCTAGTGGGTAGGATTTGGTGCTCTCACCACCACGGCCAGACCTCAATCTCAGGCTGGGAACTGAAGCCCCGCTTCGAGTGGCTGCAGGATGAGGCCACCCTAGATGGGGGTGAGGTGGGGCCACAAGCCAAAGGATGCGGGCAGACTCTGGAAGCTGGAAATGTCGAGGAATCTGATTCTCCCTGGAGCTTCCAGAAGAAACCAGCCCTCCTCACACCTTGATTTGAGCACCTTGAGCCTCATTTTGGAATTCTGACCTTCAGAGCTATTAATCGTTTAGCCCACCTCCCTCCCCAGTTCACAAACAAAGAGGCTTGAAGGTCACCTAACCAGGACGTGGAAAAACCAGACTCCACCTCCGTGTTTTCTGATGTCACACTGATTATCTACAGAAATGGTAGGATTGTCATGATAATCAACAGGCATTCTGTTGCATTTGGAATCACGTGGATTGTTAACTAGACATTGTGATGACTTGGTAATGTAGACAAATTTATTTTGTGTGGTGTGAGGTCACTAACTTTGTGGTGATTTGTGACAGCAGCCGTATGAAGTGAACACAACTCTCACCCATGGCACGAATCCTTTTTTTTTTTTTTTGAGAAAAAAATTGGCACTTAACACTGTATTCGCTTCAGGTGTACCACATATTAATTTGATGTTCATCTACACTACAAAGTGGTCACAGTGTCCAGTTACCATCCACATGATTCCAAATTTAATGGAATGCCTTTGATGATCATACCTACCCTACCATTTCTCTAGAAGATAGGTGTGACTTCAGAAAACGTGGACATGGAGTTTGGTTTTTCCACTTCCTGGTGAACTTCAAGCCTCCTTTGTGAAATCATCAGTTTCTCACCCTGCTCCGTGGAGCTCTAGGGACTCACATGGAAGGGGCCCCAGCTCCCGTTCCCTCCAGCCAGAGCGTCTCAGGGCCTTGTGTTATGTGCTCTGCTTCTGTGAGAGAGTTTGAAGATAATCTTCCATTTTAGACAAAATGAGGCTCAAGGGGCTCAAATCAAGGTGTGAGAAGGGCTGCTTTCTTCCTGGGTCAGGAAGATCCCCTGGAGGAGGGCATGGCAACCCACTTCAATATTCTTGTCTGGAGGATCCCATGGACAGAGGAGCCTAGTGAGTTACAGTCCATAGGGTGGCAAAGAGTCAGACAGGACTGAAGTGACTTGGCATGCACGCATGGCCAATTAACCATGTGATAATTTCAGGTGAACAGCAGAGCAACTCAGCTACACATATACATGTATCCATTCTCCCCCAACTCCCCTCCCTTCCAGGCTGTCACATGACATTGAGCAGAGTTCGATGTGTGATACAATAGGTCCTTGTTAAAACTGCTGCATTTAAAAAATTGTTTATAATAGGGAATTCCCTGGCAGTCCAGTGGTTAGGATTCCATGCTTTCACTGCCAAGGGCAAGGCTTCAATCCCTGGTCGGGGAACTGAGATCTCATGTAGCATGGCCAAAAAAAAAATTTTTTTTTACAGTAAAATGGGGGAGAAATAGAAACCCAATATCACTGATATGTTCTCTGAGCTCCCTCTCAGCCCCACTATAGGCACATTTAGGGTTTTTAGCTGACTCTCCTCCCTGCCCTCTACCTTGAGAGAAACAGAGGACACTACCTGAGCCATTTCTGAAGACTCGCTGTGTGCCCTTGGGTAAATAAAGGCAACTCTCAGTTTGCCCCCTGTAAAATGAGGGCAGGAATAATGCCATGATCAAAAGGATTAATGCAATGATGTGGCAAAGCATAGTATAATAATAATAGTAACATCAGCTGTTGATCACCCACCATGCTGAGTACCTTGCTAGGTCTTTACTTGATTCTCATAACTTCCCTCCGCAAGGCATGGTTCCCGGCATTTTTCCAGGCTGGAAGAGGGGGCTAGGATTCCACTCGACAGAATGGCCTCCTCAGTCAGGACAGCACTGAGCGGATTCCCCTGTGTGAAAATTTCCTGGCCACACGGCCCCTCAACCGCTGTCACTGACTCAGCAACCGACGGTTTGTAAGCAGGTTGGAGTGGAGGCCAGGACAGTGATCTGTGGATCCGAAAACATGATTCATTGAGATCAGCCTCTCCCCTACTCTCCACCCCTGTGAGTGCAAGTTCGTGTGCCCCATGCACAGGGCGGCCAAACAGACCGAAACGTTGGAGTTTGGAGCAGAGAAAGGTTGATTGCAGGGCCAGGCAAAGATAGATGGCTTAGGCCCCAAAACACTGCCAGCTCAGCTTTTGGCAAAGAGTTTTTAAAAAGTCAGGTGATGGAGGAGTTCACAGGGTATGTGATCAGCTCGTGCACAAGTTTCTGATTGGCTGATGGTGAGGTGTCACAAGGGTTAACATTAGATTCCAGGAGGCCTGGGGCTGCACTCATCTGGTCATCATGTAGTTAACGTCTTCTTTTTGTTGGAGGGAGGGAGGAGTTTTAGAAACTTGCATCCGAGAGGAGCTAAGGCTGAGGAGATGGAGAAATCCTGGTCGGTTATACCCTTGCATAGATTCCTGTCTCTCTTTACAGCAGAGAAAAGATGCACTTGGGTCATATAGATACTATGTATATTACAGATGAAGTTCTGTATCAGGATTTTGAGCTGAATTCTTCTCTTCAGGGAGCCCCACCTTGCCTAGGAAAATCATGCCAGACGCCCCCCCATGGCTGAAAGGCAGCCAGGTCAGTTTCTCTGATGACAGTTTAACTTTGTGGGTTTTCGTGGGGTTTGTCCTGAACACCTCCCCAGAGCTTTCAAGCAAGCAACCTGGAACCCAGGTGAGCAGGACCCCAAATAGATCCCAGCCTGGGGCGAGCTGTCTAGCCTATCTGGGTTTCTTTAAGTCCCCGCCCCTTCTTCCCCAGCAGTCCTGTAAGTGGTGCCAGGCAGGAGGCTGTGGTGTTTGTGCCTGGTCCCTCACATGTACAGCACCAGGCTCCTGGCCAAGGGAAACAGGCAGGAACTGCCACCTCTGACAGTCTAAATTAGAAGCCATCGCCCCAGAGCCCCACGGGTGGGAAAATCTTCAGGACAATAAACAGGCATATAAATAATATATAGAACATATATACCCAGAGGCCCAAAGGCAGAAAGCCTTCAAGATAATACATATTCATGTTAAAAAAAAATGCATGCTTTTCTATCCTGTAACTTCTTCTGGAAGTTATGCTCAGACATGCCCAGAAATGTATGTGCAAGGATGCTTATCGCTTTTAGGCAGAACTACTAAAGTGGGACGTTCCTGGTGGCCCCGTGGCTGGGACTCTGTGCTCCCAATGCAGGGAGCTTGGGTTTGATCCCTAGTCAGGGAACTAGATCCCATATGCTGCAACTAAAGACTCGGTGCAGCCAAATAAATAAATTTTTAAAAAAGGAAAAGAACTACTAAGGGAAAGAGGCCAAGCTTAAAGGACTGTATTCTACACGATTCTGTTTATATGGCATTCTGTGGGGCTACCTGGGTGGCTCAGAGGTCAACAAACGGCCTGCAAGGCAGGAGATCGGGGTTTGATTCCCGGGTCTGGAAGATCCCCTGGAGAAGGAAATGACAACCCATTCCAGTATTCTTGCCTGGGAAATATGGACAGAGGAGCCTGGCAGGCTATGGGATTGCAAAGGGTCAGACAAGACTGAGCGCACATTCACACACGCACTGTAGGGATAGAGGACACGTCAGTGGTTGCTGAGTTAGAAGCAGAAGGAAGAGCACGATCTGCCCGGGTGGTGGGGACAATTTCATCCCGGTGGTGACCGAGGGCCTGTGTACCTTCAAAAGCCTGCATGCACCAGGTGATCCACTGTGTGGAAATTGTACCTCCGAAAACCCGACATAAAGAAATGTGAATGGCACTGATATATTTTAAATGGATAACCAGCAAGGACCTGCTGTACAGCACAGGGAACTCTGATCAATGTTATGTGGCAGCCTGGATGTGACAGGAGTTTTGGGGAGAGTGGGTATATAGGGCTGAGTCCTTCACTGTCCACTTGAAGCTATCACAACATAGTTAACTGGCTATAATCCAATAAAAAGTAAAAAGGTTTTCTTAAAAAAAAAAAAAGAAATGCAAGAGGTAAGACATTTATTGCAGCAATGTTTAGAGGAAATACCTTTAAATGCCCCATTGTAGAGAATGATCAAACAAATCATACCACCTCTGTATAATGGAGGGATGCGCAGCTACTAAATGGTAGAAAGAGAGGTTTATGGACCAAAATGAGATGATCTCCAAGAGTTACAATTATGTGGAAAACAGTGGGTATGGTGTTTATCATCTATGTAAAAAAGATATAGATTGATATAAGCTTGTATGTTGGAGAAGGCAATGGCACCCCGCTCCAGCACTCTTGCCTGGAAAATCCTATGGATGGAGGAGCCTGGTGGGCTACAGTCCATGGGGTCGCTAAGAGTCGGACACGACTGATCGACTTCTCTTTGACTTTTCACTTTCATGCATTGGAGAAGGAAATGGCAACCCACTCCAGTGTTCTTGCCTGGAGAATCCCAGGGACGGGGGAGCCTGGTGGGCTGCCGTCTACGGGGTCGCACAGAGTCGGACACGACTGAAGCGACTTAGCAGCAGCAGCAGCAACCTTGTATGTGCATAAGATATCTCTAGAAAAATGCAAAGATCTGATAACTGGATTTTATCTGAAAAAACTGAAAGTAGCTGAGTGGTGAGAAAATCTAAACTTTACACTCATAGATATTGCTTACATTAATTTTTATTTATTTATTTTTGTTGAAGTATAGTTGATTTGCAATGTCATGTTGGTTTCAGGCGTACAGCAAAGTCATTCTGTTTTGGGTATGTGTATATATATGAAAGTGTTAGTCTCTCAGTCTTGTCCGACTCTCTGAGATCCCATGGACTGTAGCTCGCCAGGCTTCTTGTCCATGAAATTCTCTAGCAAGAATACCAGAGTGGGTAGTCACTCCCTTCTCCAGGGGATCTTCCCAACTAGGGATTGAACCCCAATTTCCCGAATTGCAGGCAGATTTTTTACTGTCTGAGCCATCAGGGAAGCCCACATAGATTCTTTTTTGAGATTCTTTTCCATTTTTAGATTTTTTTCCATCATGGGTTATTATGAGATACTGAATATAGTTCCCTGTGCTATACTGTAGGGCCTTGTTGTTTATTTTCTATTTATAGTAGTGTATATCTGTTACTGCCAAATGCCTAATTTATCTTTCTCCCCACCTTCTTTCCTCTTTGATAACTATAAGTTTGTTTTCTATGAGTCTATTTCTATTTTGTAAATAATTTCATCTGTGTCATATTTTAGATTCTACATATAAGTGATATCATATGATATTTTCCATCCTAAAGGAAATCAGTCCTGAATATTCATTGAAAGGACTGATGCTGAAGCTGAAACTCCAATACTTTGGCCACCTGATGCAAAGAGCTGACTCATTAGAAAAGACCCTGATGCTGGGAATGATTGCGGGCAGGAGAAGGGGATGACAGAGGATGAGATGATTGGATAGCATCACTGACTCAATAGACATGGGTTTGGGTGAACTCCGGGAGTTGGTGATGGACAGGGAGGCCTGGTGTGCTTCGGTTCACGGGGTCGAAAAGAGTTGGACACGACTCAGCGACTGAACTGAACTGATCTGATATTTGTCTTTCTCTGACTCACTTCACTTGGTCTGATCATCTCTAGGTCCGTCCATGTTGCTGCAAATGGTATTATTTCATTCTTTTTAATGGCTGAGTAATATTCCATTGTATATATGTGTAATGTATATATATATACATGTTTTTAGATATGTGATCACATTGATATTATTGCCATTAACATTTAGTGCTTTATAAATACCCTGAGGCTTTCTGGACTATTTCTTGGAATTCTTCAATACAAAAACACTTCCTGGGTGGGATGTCCCATCTCTAATGATCCTGCAAGCACTCTAGGTCCAGAGGGCGCCCAAAGCCCACCCTATAAGATGGGAATCTCAAGCTTTCTTACAGTCTCACTGTGGAAATGAAACAAATGAGTTTATGTAAAGCCCTATGTATACAGAGGTGCTTAATACATTTCTCTCTGCCTTAATCATCTAGTACCCACTGCATTTTTCAGTCCAGGTTTTAGGTGACTGGGGAGAAAATTCACGTTAACCATCACACTCCACTAACAAGGGCCATTTGAGGGTTGACTGTATTGTCTTTCTCATTTCAAAAGACGGAAGAATACAATCAGTAGAATAGGGTTAGGTGTGTGTGTGCTAAGTCGCTTCAGTCGTGTCCAACTCTCTGCAACCTCATGGACTGCAGCCGGCCAGGCTCCTCTGTCCATGGAATTTCCCAGGCAAGAATACTGGAGAGGGTTGCCATGCCCTCCTCCAGGGGATCTTCCCGACCCAAGGATTGAACCCACATCTCTTACATCTCCTGAATTGTCAGGGGGTCCTTTACCACTGGTACCACCTGGGAAGCCCTCAAAAGGGAGAGGGGACCCCACAAATCAAGCACCCCTCTTGTCGAATATCTTGAGACTTTATTGCCACTCCCACCAACCAAGGAGGGGAGGAAGTTTCTTGATGGAATGAAAGTATTGGTATAGAATGGAAGGTTGAATGCTTTTTCTGGAGTAACAAAACCCTCAACCTAGACTCCCATTCATCCATTTAGTCCTGTGTCAGGTGCTGGGAGTTAACGGCGAAGCCAAACAGACGTGGCAGAGCCCTGCCAATGAGCTCACATCCCTCACCTTCCTTCTTAAGTTCAGGTTTGTTGAAGTATAATTTACATACAGTAAAAACCATCCCTTTTTTTGTTGCTCAGTTGCTCCGTTGTGTCTGACTCTTTGTGACCCCATGGACTGCAGTGACCCCAGGCTGTCCTGCACTATCTCGCAGAGTCTGCTCAAACTCATGTCCATTGAATCGGTGATGCCATCCAACCGTCTCATCCTCTGTTGTCCCTTTCTCCTCCTGCCTTCAATCTTTCCCAGCATCAGGGTCTTTTTCCAGTGAGTCAGGTTTTCACATCAGGTGGCCAAAGTATTGGAGCTTCACCCTTTTTAGTGGATGGTTCTATGAGTTTTGACAGATAGTTGCATAACCCCATCACCATCAAGATACAGGACAGTGCTGCCATCATTCCCAAATTTTCTCCTTCCCCTCCAGTCAATCTCCCTCTCACCGCCAGCCCCATCGATCTGTCTTCTGTCCATATAGATCTACCTTTACCAGAATGTCATGTAGATGGAATCATACAGGATGTGAGTCTAGCTGCTTCCACTGAGCTTAATCCATCTGAGATTCATTCCTGCTCTTGTGTGTGCCAAGAACTCATTCTGATTTTTTACCCCTGAGTGGTATCCCATGATGTGCATGGACCACTCTGGTGCCATCCTGGGGACAGAGAGAGAAGGGAAACAACTAGCCTTGACCACCTTGACCCTGAGTTGATTGGATGTACTGGAGTGGACCACATTCTCCCATAGGCAGAGTTAAGTGTGGAAAGGCAGGTTTGATTATTTACTGAAAATATACAAATGCCATTTCTTGCACCTCCAACTCTTGTCGACTGAAAAACTCATTCATGTTGTTGGTTGTTTTGTTTGGGTTTCCATTGGGCTGCTACGGTCCCAGCAGGGGGTAAGTGAGCCGGTGCAGGATGGGGGCGGCCAGGGGGCCGCCCAGGAGGGCACCACTCCCAGGCTTTATGACAACAGCGCCAAGTCATAGAGGCCCTGCCCATCCTTAAGAAAAGCCCCTTCCCCTTCCTGTGGTGCCCTGGCCTCCCCAGGGTAGACTTTTGCCCTAGCGGGGCTGATGGGGGAAGATGGAGTTTCTTGGAACGACTCAGACTGCCACTTACTGTGGTCCCAAGAAACCCTGTGGCGGGAGCGTGCTGCCCTCGGTGGCGTCCGGCCCGACCGTCCAGGAGTGCTACCAGCCCTACTACTTGCCAGGGTACCGCTACCTCAACGCTTGGAGACCCAGCCTCTTCTACAAGGTGGCCAATGCCCAGACCTGCCTGGACGAGGGGGCCACCTGCCGCAGCGCCCTGCGGCCGCCCACCATCCTGCCGGCCGTCCGCTCCGCCCTCTTCTGTCGCTACAGCCCCCAGGACTGGGACCAGTCCAACCGGCTGCAGTTATGTGGGGCTGAGGCGTCGCGGCTCTGGGCCGGCCGGATGACGGGTGACTCCATGAGGCTCATGCAGGACAAGGATCAGCTGACGCGCCAGATGCAGGAGGGGACCTGCCGGAACCTGGGCCAGAGGCTGTCGGACATCGGCTTCTGGAAGTCGGAGCTGAACTACGAGCTGGAGAGGCTTCTGAACGAGAACCACAGCTTGGATGCCATTAAGAGGCGGCTGGAGTGTGCGGCTGAGGAGCTGAGGTGTCCATTGCAAGTGAGCATGCGGCAGGGAGGGGGTCCTGGGGGTGACTGGGATGTCAGCCCTGCAGTACAGTCCCACACACCTCCCTTGAGTGAAGGTCAAGGTGACAGGCATCTTGAAGCTCAGTTTGAGCTGCATCATCATCTATCAGTTCAATTTAGTCGCTCAGTCATGTCCAACTCTTTGTGACCCCATGGACTGTGGTACCCCAGACCTCCCTGTCCATCACCAACTCCCGGTATTTACTTAAACTCATGTCCATCAAGTCGGTGATGCCATCCAACCATTTCATCCTCTGTCGTCCCCTTCTCCTTCTGCCTTCAATCTTTCCCAGCATGAGGGTCTTTTCCAGTGAGTCAGTTCTTCACATCAGGTGGCCAAAGTATGGGAG
Organism: Bos taurus; assembly: GCF_002263795.3. Lineage (NCBI taxonomy): Eukaryota > Metazoa > Chordata > Mammalia > Artiodactyla > Bovidae > Bos > Bos taurus. Next base: position 9,413,510 of record NC_037352.1, on the reverse strand, counting down.
TTTCAGCTTCAACATCAGTCCTTTCAATGAACATTCAGGACTGATTTCCCTTAGGATGGACTAGCTGGATCTCCTCACTGTCCAAGGGTCTCTCAAGAATCTTCTCCAGCACCACAGTTCAAAAACATCAATTCTTTGGTGCTCAGCTTTCTTTATAGTCCAACTCTCACATCCATACATGACTACTGGAAAAACCATAGCTTATCGACTAGATGGAACTTTGTTGGCAAAGGAATGTTTCTGCTTTTTAATATGCTGTCTAGGTTGGTCATAGCTTTTCTTCCAAGGAGCAAGCGTCTTTTAATTTCATGGCTGCAATCACCATCTGCAGTGATTTTGGAGCCCCCCAAAATAAAGTTTGACACTGTTTCCACTGTTTTCCCCTCTATTTGCCATGAAGTGATGGGACCAGATGCTGTGATCTTAGTTTTCTGAATGTTGAGTTTTAAGCCAACTTTTTCACTCTCCTCTCTCATTTTCATCAAGAGGCTTTTTAGTTCTTCTTTGCTTTCTGTCCTAAGCGTGGTGTCATCTGCATATCTGAGGTTATTGATATTTCTCCTGGCAATCTTGATTCCAGCTTGTGCTTCATCCAGCTCAGCGTTTCTCATGATAAGTTAACTCATGATAAGTTTCTCATGATAAGTTAACTCTGCATATAAGTTAAATAAACAGGGTGACAATATACAGCTTTGATGTACTCCTTTCCCGATTTGGAACCAGTCTGTTGTTCCATGTCCAGTTCTAACTGTTGCTTCCTGACCTCCATACAGGTTTCTCAGGAGGCAGGTCAGGTGGTCTGGTATTCCCATCTCTTTAAGATTTTTCCACAGTTTGTTGTGATCCACACAGTCAAAGGCTTTAGCATAGTCAATATTGCAGAAATAGATGTTTTTCTGGAACTCTCTTGCTTTTTCGATGATCCAGTGGATGTTGGCAATTTGATCTCTGGTTCCTCTGCCTTTTCTAAAACCAGCTTGAACATCTGGAAGTTCGAAGCCTAGCTTGGAGAATTTTGAGCATTACTTTAACTAGCATGTGAAATGAGTGCAATTGTGTGGTAGTTTGAGCATTCTTTGGCATTGCCTTTCTTAGGGATCAGAATGAAAACTGACCTTTTCCAGTCCTGTGGCCACTGCTGAGTTTTCCAAATTTGCTGGCACATTAAGTGCAGCACTTTCACAGCATCATCTTTTGAAATAGGATTTGAAATAGCTCAACTGGAATTCTATCACCTCCACTAGCTTTGTTCATAGTGATGTTTCCTAAGGCCCACTTGACTTTGCATTCCAGAATGTCTGGCTCTAGGTGAGTGATCACACCATCATAATTATCTGGGTCATGAAGGTCTTTTTTGTACACTTCTGTGTATTCTTGCCACCTCTTCTTTATATCTTCTGCTTCTGTTAGGTCCATACCATTTCTGTCTTTTATTGTGCCCATCTTTGCATGACATGTTCCCTTGGTATATCTAATTTTTTTGAAGAGATCTCTAGTTTTTCCCATTCTATTGTTTTCCTCTATTTCTTTGCATTGATCGCTGAGGAAGGCTTATCTCTCCTTGCTGTTCTTTGGAACTCTGCATTCAAATGGTTATATCTTTCCTTTTCTCCTTTGCCTTTTGCTTCTCTTCTTTTCACAGCTATTTGTAAGTCCTTCTCAGACAACCATTTTGCCTTTCTTCATTTCTTTTTCTTGGGGATGGTCTTGATCCCTGCCTCCTGTACAACGTCACGAACCTCCGTTCATAGTTCTTCAGGTACTCTGTCTATTAGATCTAATCTCTTGAATCTATTTCTCACTTCCACTGTATAATCATAAGGGATAGTGGTTTTCCCTACTTTCTTCTATTTCAGTCTGAATTTGGCAATAAGGAGTTCATGATCTGAGCCACAGTCAGCTCCCGGTCTTGTTTTTGCTGACTGCATAGAGCTTCTCCATCTTTGGCTGCAAAGAATATAATCAATCTGATTTTAGTATTGACCATCTGGTGATGTCCATGTGTAGAGTCTTCTCTTGTGTTGTTAGAAGAGGGTGTTTGCTATGACCAGTACATTCTGTTGGCAAACTCTATGAGCCTTTGCCCTGCTTCATTCTGTACTCCAAGGCCAAATTTGCTTGCTATTCCAGGTATTTTTTGACTTCCTAGTTTTGCATTCCAGTCCCCTATAATGAAAAGGACATCGTTTTGGGGTGTTAGTTCTAGAAGGTCTTGTAGGTTTTCATAGGTCTTTTCAGCTTCTTCAGCATTACTGTTTGGGGCATAGACTTGGATTACTCTGATATTGAATGGTTTGCCTTGGAAATGAACAGAGATCATTCTGTCATTTTTGAGACCACATCTAAGTACTGCATTTCAGACTCTTTTGTTGACTATGATGGCTCCTCCATTTCTTCTAAGGGATTCTTGCCCACAGTAGTAGATATAATGGTCATCTGAGTTAAATTCACCCATTCTAGTCCATTTTAGTTTGCTGATTTTACTCCTCTGATTCCTATCCTCATCTATAGTCAGCTTTAAGTTAAATATATATGTATGTACATATATATATTTACATATGTGTGTGTGTGTGTGTGCGTGTGTGCTTAGTTGCTCAGTCATGTCCAACTCTTTGCAACCCCATGGACGGTAGCCTGCCAGGCTCCTCTGTCCATGGGATTCTTCAGGCAAGAATACTGGAGTGGGTTACCATGCCCTCCTCCAAGGGATCTTCCCAACCCAGAGATTGAACCCAGGTCTCCCACATTGCAGGCAGATTCTTTACTGTCTGAGCCACGAGGGAAGCCTATGAGCACTGGAGTGGGAAGCCAATCCCTTCTCCAGGGGATCTTCCTGACCCAGGAATTGAACTGGGGTCTCCTGTTTTGCAGGTGGATTCTTAACTACTAAGCTATGAGAGAAGCCCATTTATACATATGCATATATACATAATATATATTGTTGTGCATATATATTATGTATGCATACATATATTATGTATATATACATGCATATTATATACATATAAGTTATATATATAACTTAGTCAGTTGACAATAATCCCAGTGCAATCAGGGTTCCTCAAACTGAATGGAATTTCCTTTCTCCTGAGGTTACAGCAGAATCACAGGTGCTTCATAAAGACATCACAAGCACACATGTATGTATATGTACGTGATGGTTTTTAGAAGACGTGTTTCAATTAACTGCTTTATTTTTCTCCGTAGCCCTTGAGACCCTGCTAATATACTAGATAATTTACATTTTTTTCTTATTTACTGTTTTGCTCCATGCACTAGAATATAGGCTCCTCGAGGGCAGGGATTTCCGTCCACTTTTCCAGCAAAGACTGCTGTTCAGCTGCGAGGGACCAGTATGTCTATGAAAAGTGAAATGAAAGTGTCATGTCCCACTCTTTGCAACCTCATGGACTGCAGCACGTCAGGCTTCCCTGTCCTTCACCATCTCCTGGAGTTTAGCCCATTTGCTAGAACTCTTATAGGCTTCCTGGCTGCAGAGGAGTCTGAGTAACTGAGAATTTGTCCCTGGGTCCTGGCCCAGACATTTTGGGCAGAGGGACTGGCATTATCCGCCTTGGGCTGTGGAAGATTATTGTGGCCACACGAGACAGTGTCCTGCTGCTTCCTGGAGCACGTGGGGACGCAGACATCCTGCCTGCCGACCTCCTGCATCTGCATCTGCTCTTTGTCAGGCATGGGGACACCTGAGGGGTTCTGCCTCCAGATCCCTTGGAGACATGGAACAGGTTCTGACCACTATGGGGTGGTGGGGGTCCCAGCTGTTTCCCTACACCCCCAGGTTGCCCACCTGGAAGGACAGTGGGCAAGGACTGCCACTCAGAGATCCAGGGTAGCATCCGAAATCCAGAACTCCCCCCACTGCCTCCAACCCTCCTCACTCATCGAGCCTGTCTGGAAAGCCCAGCTCTGCCTCATTATGTACGGCCCCCTGTGACAGCCAGATGGAGGCACAGGGACCAGAGACATATTACTTCTATGCACTTGTTTCCAAGTCCAAGCTGACCACCTTGTTCCAGGTGCTTCTCAGTGAACCGTGATGACAGCCTCCTTCCTGGCCTCCTGACTTCTGCTCCCTTCAACCCATTCCAGACAGTAGCCAGAGGGATGGTTTTAAACATTAAACTAGATCTCTGCTCCTGCCCACTAAAACCCCACAATGGTTTCCTCATGCATTGGAGGGGTTAACATCCGAGTTTCTTGTCACAGCCCCAGTGCTTCCTGTCTGCTGCGCCTCCTACCCCAGGGTCTTTGCACCAGCTGTTCCTGCTTCCTGGCACAGTATCCCCATTCATTTCTGCTGCTTCTCATAATTCAGTCATGATCTGCCACCTCCTTAGGGAAGTCCTCCCTAACCACCCGGTCATTCCTTCACCACCCACTCACAGTCCCTTATTTTCATCCCAGCCCACATCACAGTCAGAAACAACTGAGATTCCTTTCTGTGTTCACGTGTGTTTGTGTTCTTGCTTTTCTATTCGAACTCCACATGAGCAAGGGCTGTCTGTTTAGTTCACGCAGTGCCCCCAGTACCTTGATGGATGGTGACACAGAGAAGAGGGGGCAGTCAATTCTGAAATCAAGGGCTCCTCCCCCTCCTTCCTGAGTTCCCAGATGTTTTTGCATCCCGATGCCAGATGTCCTGCTATGCTCCCTGACCCCTTCTCCTCCCATGCTCTTTGTGACACCACAAGCCCATGGCCTGTGACCATTCTTTCTCAGTCTGCTGCTGCAGGAGCTGCTCTGAGCATCTGCTCCTATGACTTCTGTTCCATTCTGCTCATGTCACATCTTTCATGGCTCGTAAGGGCCATGTGGCAGGGTTGCCTGGGTCTCACTTGGCCTCAGCCACTTTCCAAAGCTCTCCCCCCATTTAGAGATCTCCAAAGAGGGGTTTTCACATATACTTATTCATCAGTGATACTTTCAGACAATATTTTAAGTGCTTTATACTTGTCGAGCTGACTTAACCAGCACGACCTACTTGAGGTGTGCACTAATTTTACACCTGTGTACCATCTCAGCATCCCACAGCCCCCATCTCCCTCAGCATCTCGAAGCCCCCCCTGATGGAGAAGGGGAGGCAGAAGCCCAGCCAAACACACAGTAATGGGGCCCCATGAAACATCCAGGTTTCCCAGGAATGAAACACATCATGGCAAAGGTATAAGCGAGTCACTTCCACTCAGGGTCTACAAACAGCTGCAGGGAGAACACACGATTTCTCATCATTCCCTGCAGGTGGCCCTGGAGTGTCTGTACCAGAGAGAGAAAAGGATCGGGATTGATTTGGTCCATGACAACGTGGAGAAAAATCTTATCCGGGTAAAGTGCCCCCTGGGTCTGGCCAACTCCCTAAGGGAAGTGGAAGATCAGCTGGTCAGAGAGGTTTCTGAGCTGCCAGTCAAGAGTAGAAGCCACATGAGTCCCCGCCCCCACCCCCACCCAGCCCCCCACACGCCATGCAAAGTTAGGACTCAGAAAGTGGGGCAGGGGTTAGGTTGCAATTTAGAAATAGTGAGAGATGAGGTCATTTGACCCTCAGTCTTTTCATCTCCAAAATGGGCATTATAATAGTGTGTGCTGTGGTGTCACTTCAGTCGTGTCTGACTCTTTGGGACCCGGTAGCCCACCAGGCTCCTCTGTCCATGGGATTCTCCAGGCAAGAATATTGGAGAGGGTTGCCATGCCCTCCTCCAGGGGATCTTCCTGACCCAGGGATCAAACCTGAGTCTCTTGCATCTCCTGCATTGGCAGGTGGGTTCTTTGCCACTAGCTCCACCTATCATGATAGTAAAGTAAAGTACAAAGTAAAGTAAAGTTGCTCAGTCGTGTCCGACTCTTCGCGACCCCATGGACTATAGCCTACCAGGCTCCTCTGTCCATGGGATTTTTCCAGGCAAGAGTACTGGAGTGGGTTGCCATTTCCTTCTCCAGGGGATCTTCCTGACCCAGGGATCGAACCTGGGTCTCCAGCATTGCAGACAGACGCTTTACCGTCTGAGCCAATAGCCAGTGTTTATTGAACACCTATTGCATGTCACACACTGTCACATATCGTTTCATACGCATTATTTAATTCAATGATAAGATGTTCTATGCATGGACCCGTGGCACATAGTAGGTGCTGCATCTTCTTTTATTCTGGAGGTATATAAAAGAAAGGACAGGAGGGACATAGAATGTACAGCTTCCACAGTCGACTGTCAGTTGCCTGGTCAGGGGATAATGCAGGTTGAGGCTGGAAATGGACTCCACCCTGACATTTCACCTCATGGGATGGAGAGTGGGCAGTGAGAGGTGGTGGGTAGGGCGCTGGCCTGGGAGACAGGGTGCTGAGTTTCTGAGCTCTTTCTGACATCTTTCATTGCAGGAAGTAGATATGATAAAATGTTGCCAAGAACAGATGAGAAAACTAGCTCAAAGGATTGATATCCAGATGCGGTAAGAGCTGTTTTCTCCTCCTCCTCTTGGAGTTTGTTTGGGGTATCCCAGGTTTCTAGGGGGCAAGACGGAAGGGTCCCCCATCTCCACGTGGTTCTTTTGATCAGTGGTGTGTTGGTAAGAGTTTAACAATCAGCTCTCCTCAGGAAAAGAGAGAAATCCTGATTTGTCACGTTTGTCAATTTCAGGGATGTAAATACTACCCCCATGGCTGATCTCAGTCTACGGATAGGATGCTACTGATTGATTTTCATGAGTCAGCACATCACTGGTGGTTCTTGTTGGCAGTGTGAGTCCTTTGGCAAAAGAAATTAGGCTCCCTGAGGGTCCTCTTAGCCTGTGGCTTCCCCGTGTGAGTCGTGAACTTTGGGATACATCCAAGAGTGAGTGGCATTGGCCATCAAGGTGAGGGGGCCTGGGAATCTCCAGAAGGGAGCTGATGGACGTCTTGAGCCATCATTCCTTGGAGTCTTCAAAGGAATCAGCTTTTTTTTGTTGGAAGATTATGCACCTGGTGTCATGACAAGCCAGGAACCACCCCACCCCGAACCCCCCCAGCCCCCCTATAATTGAAGGGGAGGCTTGAGTTTTACAGGACTTGTGAGATTCATAGCTGAGCCCTTGGCACTCAGATCGCCTGGAGGTAGCAGCCTGGTTCTTGAGCTGGGCACTTGCAGGGCAGGCTGTTCTACTGGTTTCTCCATTCTTCATTTAGATGGGCTGGCAACCTTACCAGGACTGCCCCTTCCTGCTGTGTAGGGCAAGTGGGCAGCCTGTATGGGATGCTAAAGGGTCTGGGAGCTTAGGCTCTGGGAGCTTGGTACCCTGGTCCGCTGTATCCCCAGAAACAGCAGTCACCCCCACCTGATAAACACAGCAGCTCCCTGACCCCACTGAGGCTGTAAAAAGGGTGGCAGGGTTGGAGAGAATTGTCCAGGATAAAATGTCATCCAGGGCAACGTCGAAAAGCTACCTGCAGATCTAAGGGTGTAGTCAGGGACAGAGGAGTTGGGAAGACTCAGGGAGACCTCAGAGGTGGAGAAACGTCAAAATGAGATGCAAATACAGCGGTGACTGAGGTGGCAGTTGAATGGATGAAAGGAGAGTTGAATACCATATTTGTGCTTCTGTCCTGATTTCTGGCAGTTCATCTACTGCTTGGACTAAATTTGCTTAATATTCATCTATAAATTAACTAACTTTTAAAAAAGGCTTCAGCAGTTGTATTTAGAACAGGAAAGTTTTAACAAAGAGAATTTTCTGGGCAGCAAATGTCTTTATTGGATTTTTCTTACCTTTATGTTTGTTGATGTTGTTGAGTCGGTACGTTGTATCCAACTCTTATGAGATCCCACTGGACTGTAGCCCACCAGGCTCCTCTGTCCATGGAATTTCCCAGGTAAGAATTCTGGAGTGGGTTGCCATTTCCTTCTCCAGGGGATCTTCCTGACCCAGGGATTGAACCCGAGTCTCATACATCTCTTGCATTGGCAAGCAGATACTTTACCACAGAGTCACCTGGGAAGCCCTGCCCTTATGTTTATGATTGCCTTTTTTTTTTTTCCCCCAGCAAAGGAGCATGCTTTTGCATTTGTGGTTGTCTTGGGGCTGTGACAAAATTCTGTGTCGGAGTGACAGGAAGCCTGTAGTTTGGGAAATGGGACAGTTTGAGCTGAAAAAGTGAACAAAATCCAAGACTTGAAATTGGAGAACTGGACCCTGGAAGAGAAATCTTGAAACTGGAGTGAGCAGAGGGCTGCTTGTGCAGGAAAACTAGAATGACCAGTGTGGTCTCCTTGACTGGGAGACACAGGATGAGAGACAGAGCGAGAGATGGTGTCAGAGGGAGAGAGAGACAGAAAGAGAAAGACATGAAGCTGTAAACAGAGAGAGATGAGGAGCAGAGAGACAGAGGGCCAGAGAGGGACATAGACATGCTGGACAAACAGAAAAATCAAGACTGAGAGAGCTGGAAAAGACAGACATGGAGAAAGAGCAAAAGAGAACAGGAGAGGCTGGGAGGGAAGCCGTCGAGGCAGCGCAAGTCTGGGGGAGATGAGAGCAGGTGGACAGGACTCTGCTCTTTGCCAGGATCATAGGTCTGCTCACCCTGGAGAGAGTGACCTTGGGCAGCGGCCCGTGTGTCAGAGGATGCCTGTCATCTCGGAGGGTGGTGGCTCGAGCGGCCAGGGCAGCCCGGCTAACCAAGAACTGGCCGCAGCCTCATCAGAGGTTCAGAACTCAGTATGCCCTGACCCCGTGGGAAGGCTCTATCGCTGACCCACCTGGGGCCACCCTGGCCCTGAGCAGGTGCTGGGCTGTGGACTCAAGGTTTTCTAAACGAGGCCTGAGGCCTGCATCTGGGCAGGGTTGAGTCCTCACCTTGCCAGATGCCCCAGCAAAGCAGAAAAGGCTTTCCTGACTGGGCAGGAGCCAAGTTCAGGCTTTTCCCGGTGGGCCGATGGTAGGACAAGCTTTGGCACTGGCCAGAATCTTCTACTGGGGGTGACGGGCTGCGCCCTCCTTCCCTGGGCCTCATTAGCTGGGGCCAGGAGCTGGACCGACTAACCCATGAGTCTGAGGCCCCAGGTCCTCCTCTGATGCTCTGGTATGCGTCTCTCCTACATTCTGGTCTTTTTTTTGTTTTTGTTTTTTTAATCTTTTGGCCTTGCCACGTGGCATGAAAGTGAAAGGGGCTTCTCTCGTGATGCAGATGGTAAAGAATCTGCCCATAATGCAGGAGACCTGGGTTCGATCCCTGGGTCGGGAAGATCCCCTGGAGAAGGGAATGGCTACCAACTCCAGTATTTTTGCCTGGCGAATTCCATGGACAGAGGAGCCTGGTGGGCTATAGTCCATGGGGTCACAAAGGTGCATGTGGGATCTTATTTCCCAGACTGGGGATCGGAACCCATGCCTTCTGCAGTGCAAGTATGGGTTTTAACCACTGGACCACCAAAGAAGTATCCCATTCTGGTCTGTCTTCACATTCTGGTTCATAGGGTAGGATGGGGCCCCATTTCTCCATGGCTTTGCCAATTCCAATGGCCCCAAGGGCCCCAGTAGGGCTCTTCCTGCCCCAACATGACTCTCTGTGCATCCTGATGGGGGGGGACCCAGCATGAGGATTTAATTTCTTTGCTCCTGGCCTGTTTTTGAAGCCTTAGGTCAGCAAACTACAGTCGGAGGGCCAGAACTGGCCCACCATCTGTTTTTGTCAATAAAGTTTTATTGGAACCCAGCCATGACCATTCATTTACAGATTAGCTATGACTGTTTTCCTACATAGTTGAGCAGTTAGTTGCAACAGAGACCACATGACCCGCAAAACCTAAAATATATAGTATTTGACCCTTTACAATAAATGTTTACTCTCTCCTGTTCTAAGTGACAACAGGTCTGTTTGGACTGGGGGGATGGGAGGGAGAGTGGGAGGAGGCCCTGGGTGTGTGGTGGGGCCTTAAGGTGGGAAGAGGGCTGGAAGTTACTGGGGGTGGACAGAACATCCTCCTGGGGTCCAGAGACTCGGTTTCCAGCAGTGGCTCTGCACTGACCTCCCCTGTGACCCTGGGTGAGGGACTCTGGGTGGAAGCACAATCTAGGGACACGTCCTTGCCTCCTAGTGATAACCGAGATGCTCAGCATGCCCTGGAGAGGGACCTCGAGGACAAAAACTCGGCCGAGTTCATTGATGAGAAGTGCCTTAACCTACGGAACACGTCAGACTGCATCAGCTTCTTCCACGGGGTGGAGAAAATTGATGGCACGTAAGTACCGGGCTCTCAGTCCCCATCTGGCTGTGCCCGAGGGGAGCCACGAGGGGGCTTTGGGTCCACTCCTGCCTAGGAATGGAAAAGGGGCATCAGGCCCCAGTCAAGTGTGGAGCCGTGGGCTGAATGGGTCGTGGGTTGAATTCAGTTGCATGCCACAGAATCCGATTCTGGCTAAGCTATGATGGAATTTACTGGAAGGCTGTCAGGGAGCCTGAGGCTCCAGGGGAAGGCTGTAGGGGGAAGTTCTGGAAGCCTGAATGAGCTAATCGGCTTTGGTGTTGGAGCACCACTGTCTTGCCCACTTCACCAAGACCCAAGTTCCAGGAAGGGAGCACAGCTGATTGGCTTGTGAGGGTCCCACAGCCGCTGCTCTTGGGGTACCTGGGTTGGCAGGTGCACTGAACAAATTACAAGACAAGATGGCTTTAACCAGGAGGAGGAGGAACAAAAGCTTGGTTGGGAGAGCCGATTGATGCCTGCCCACTCTGGTTAAGTGTGAGTTCTGGGACTTCCAGGGCCTAAAATTCCATACTTTCAATGCAGGGGGTGAGGGTTCAGTCCCTGGATGGGGAACTAAGATCCCACATGCCTCACTGTGTAGCCAAAAATAATATAAAAAGCTTAAAAAAAAGAGTGGATTCTGGAGCCAGGTTGCCTGGTTTCAGATCCAGGCTTCAATTAACCCTCAGGACAAAGGACTTAATCTCTCCGGGCTCCATTTCCCCGCCTCTACCACTGGAATAAAAATAACATCCACCTCCCAGAGTTTCTGTGAGAGTGGAAACGTGGGCGTCTGAGGCACCGAGCACAGATCCTTGCGTCGGGAATTATGATGGCTAACATTTATTGAGCGCTTGCTGTGTGACCTGATTTTCTTGTCACAACAACCATAAAATAGGTGCCTCCTGTCTGCCTGGACTGCTGTGGGCATGTCCCAGCATCACGGAATTGCTTGAAAATGAAAGCGAGCTTTCCCCATTGGTAGTTTGAGGCCTGGGATAACGACGGATGGAGAGAGATGCTCTGGGTACACGCAGAGGATGGGGTCTCAGATTTCCTTCAAGAAAAAAACCCTCTAGCACATAGAATTGTGCTTTTCACATAGTCAGTGTGCAATAAATGTCTGTTGACTGAGAAAATGAATGAAAGGGAGGAGGGAGGGAGGGGAGAGAAGGAAGGGACCCTTGGCTCATGCTGGGGTTGCTTTCTGGATTGTATTAAACATGCGGCTATTGAAAGAACCCTTTGGGGTTTCCTGCAATGACAACTTCCAGGGGCCCTTCTCCTTGTCTGGGCAAATTTGACTTCCCCACGGCAGTGGCAAGGTGAACAAGGCCTTGAGGGGGGCCCAGTCCCCTCAGCCACAGCTGCCCATTTGGACAGGGAATCTGGAAGGTTCCCTTCCCAAGTAAATGTCTTCCTGGAAGCTGGGCGGCCAGGCTGGTTGGTGGAGACTGATTTCCATGCCCACGAGGGGTCTGCTATTTCAAGGAGTCTGCTATTCCAGTGACTCCAGCTGGAAAGCCAGAGCTGCCATTTGGGATGACTAACTGCTCCCTAGATGTGCTAACTCGAGGCTTTGTATATGTTTTTTTTTTTTTTTTGCCGCACCTGGCTGCACGTGGGATCCTAGTTCCCCAACCAGGGATCAAACCCAGGCCCCCCTGCATTGGTAGCATGGAGTCTTAACCACTGGACCACCAGGGAAGTCCCAGTGGGGTTTCTTAAGGCGAGGCCATGTCTCGGTAGGTCACAGCACGTTTGGAGTTTGCATTGCCGTAACTCTGTTCATGGAATTTCTCATCACCTTGGATGATGTGGATGAAGATGCTAGCCGTTGCCTTTTACCCGCTGTTTGCTATAGGCTGGGCACTGTGCTGAGCCCCTCCAGAGCATTTCGTGAAAAATAAACATTTATCAAGTGCTTTCTATTGTCAGGTGCCATGATAGGGGGTCTCACATTTAGTCAGTCAGCAGCCTCCAGGGAAGGCACCATTTTTATCCCCATTTCACAATGAGGAACCTGAGACTCAGAGACGTATAGTGACTGGTCCAAGCTCACACAGCAAGTGGCAGAGCCTCAGTCTGAGTCACGTGGGACACTGGGACCCTGTTTTACCACCGTGCCTTCCTGCCTTCCCAGCAAAGCCTGCTGTGTCCTCCTGTTTTTAGAGGACACAGGCTCCAGAAAGCATGTCCCCCCCTCCTGAGGCATGCCACCCGTGAGGAGACAGGCTGCCGTGGCAAACCTCCCCAGGGAGAGTGTGAATAAGTGGGCTATTTTCCCTGCGGAGCTCAGCTGTCTGCTCCTGGGGAGGGGGGCTTTGCAGCTGCTGCCCTTGACTTTGATAGCATCCCACTGAACAGCAGCAGGTACCCTCAGAGTCCATCTGTGGGTGGTTCTTTGCTCTCTTTGGTGCCTCCTCCTTCCTCGATTGATGGTGAGTAGCTGTGTGACCTTGGGGAAGACACTTCACCTCTCTGAGCCTCAAGTCAGTGTTGGATGAAAGCTCTGGATCAGACTCAGTGGCCTCTCACATCTCTAGAAGCCGAGACCTCTCCAGAAGTTTGATTTTAACTCCTGCAAAAGCCAGACAAAACAAGCACATGTTGTATGCTTTTTAAAATATTTCTAGTCACCATGCAGTCTAAGTGCTTTAAAATGTCCTGAAAGAGCCTTCTATTTCAGATGATTGAATCTCTTTTTTCCTGCTGTCTGAGAATAAAAATCTGCTTTATTTTAAGAACTGGAGACTTCCCGGCTAGAAAAGACCTCAAAAATGTATCTAATCTGGTTTACCTGGGGACTGAAGTCAGCTCAAAGGAACATGTGTATGTGTCTCTCTTTCTCAAAGGCTTCCTGGAGGAGAAAACTCTTATTGCACGGATTTACATACTCAACCGGGAAGAACTTTCTCTTCCCTAAACTGAATCCCTTATGTGTCACCGCCTCCAAGAAGCCTTCCCAGCCTGCCTTTTCTAATGTAGCCTGAGCTCTCTTCATCCTTCCAGATCCATTCTCTAGCTGCCCTGGTGTGAGTCCGATAGAGGAGTTTGCCCTCTACAAACTGCCTTTCCTGGGTGTTTGCCATCTGGTTCCCAGCAGGGTTCAGCCAATAAGAGGGTCACCAGAAGGAGATGAAGGAGAAGGATGTTGAGGATTTATTCTCCATGGCTTCCTCTCTTTTCCTTTCACAGCTGGGGTGGTGACAACTTTGTGCACTCGCTAATCTATGAGCCCCTCAGTGTTCTCTGAGTATAAATTCCATCTATTTCCTTTTATGACCTAGACTGACACATAATGACCCACTCTACTTGTCTCTCTTCCTCATTCTGCTTCTAAATTCCTTCCCAGAACGTAACACCAGGTGTAAACATCTTATTAATTTATTGTCTATCTCCCTCCCCTGGAAATTCATCACCATGAGGACGAGGATGTCACCCGCTCTATCCCAGGTGACTGGAAAAAGTCTTGGCGTGTGGTAGGTGTTCAGAGAACATTTGCTGAGTGAATAAGTCAGTGCAAGTAGGGTGGCCACAGGCTCATCCCTGAATGGAAGGGGCCCTGCAGCCAGCAACATGCCTGATGTCCCCTTCTTGAATCTATGTTTTTGGTGGAGAAGGAGGGAAGGCTAAAGAAAAGAACCCGTCCAGGGGATCTCTCCCCTCTTGCAATTCACCAAGTGTCCTTTGAGGAAGGCTGCAGTTGCCTTATCTGTAAATGAAGGGTTTGGATCAGCTCAGTGGCTCAGCTAGGGGTCATTGTTCCTCCTCCTCCAAGGAACATTTGGTAGTTAGTGTCTAGAGACATTTTGGCACCCCACTCCAGTACTCTTGCCTGGAAAATCCCATGGACAGAGGAGCCTGGTAGGCTGCAGTCCATGGGGTTGCGAAGAGTCAGACACGACTGAGCGACTTCACTTTCACTTTTTACTTTCATGTATTGGAGAAGGAAATGGCAACCCACTCCAGTGTTCTTGCCTGGAGAATCCCAGGGACGGGGGAGCCTGGTGTGCTGCCGACTATGGGTTGCACAGAGTCGGACACGACTGTCGCGACTTAGCAGCAGCAGCAGAGACATTTTTGACTGTAACAGGGAGAGAAGCATTACTCCCGGCATCTGTCTAGTGGTTAGAGGCCAGAGATGCTATTAAACATCCTACAGAAGACAGCCCATCATCCCCACCCCAACAAAGAATTGCCTGCGTGTGTACCAAGTCACTGTGTCCAACTCTGTATGACCCTATGAACCGTAGCCCGCCAGGCTCTTGGGTCCATGGGATTCTTCGGGCAAAGATACTGGATAGGACTGCCATGCCCTCCTCCAGGGGATCTTCCCGACTCAGGGATTGAACCCGAGTCTCTTACGTCTACCTGCACTGGCAGCTGGGTTCTTTACCACTAGCGCCACGAGGGAAGCCCCAGCAGAGAATTATCCTGACGCGAACGTCAGAAGCGCCAAGGCTGAGAAACCCCGGATGCAGAGATCTCCAAGCCTGCCGCAGATCCCCCATCCTCCTCGCCCGGTAAATTCTCTCTCCTGCCTCTCCTAGGATCTCCGTACCCGAGACGTGGGCGAAGTTCAGTAACGACAACATCCGGCACTCGCAGAACATGAGGGCCAATTCCATCCGGCTGCGGGAGGAGGCGCAGAACCTCTTCGATGTGTTGGCAGACCAGCTGTGGAGGCAGTTCACCAACACCAACCTGGCCTTCAACGCTCGCATCGCGGAGGAGACGGACGTGAAAAACAAGCTGCAGACGCAGTTGGCTAAGGTAAGCGAGATGCCCGGGAGGACCGTCGTCCACGCTGCCAGGACTTCACCACGTGCCTCCCCTCCCCCGCTCCTGGATCTCCGCGGCTTCTGGTTGCTGCTGCAATGGTCCACGGTTTATGAGCCTGTTCACCCAAAAGGGGGTGGAGGCTGTGAGCTTCCTGGGGAGACTCCAGCATCCTGTGGGTAAATCTTCCTTGCTCACTAGATGATGGAGCTTGGCCTAGCTGGCATAGCAGCACCCAAAGAGGCTGCTGATGGCCCCCAGGGTCCTTCAGTCTACCTGAGGGCCACGTGGCTGAGCGTGACCAGTGAGAATGGTTGTCAATGCCAGACCCCCAGGAAACAGGTCTGAGCCGATCTTAAGATCTTAAGAAATGTCACATCAGCATCTTAAGAAATGTAACCTCTTTGACCTTCAAAGGTTTCAAGGGCACCCCCGTGGAGGGGTGGGATGCTTTTTGAATTGGAGGAGCCACAAGGATAGCCTAATCCTGCCAGAATCCTCTGCTATTCCCTGACTGACAAGCCCCTTTCCTTACTGCTGCATCTGAACCATCATGCTGTTTCCCAACCCTGGGGGAAGCTCTGCTGCATGGAATCTATCCTCTCTGCTAAATTTAGAGCACCTACTGGGTACCAGATGCTGGGCTAGGGACTGGAATGAGAAGAGGAGCCACACGAACAGTCTCCTGGTACCCATCTTCAGGGGGCTTATGGTAGCTGTGGTGGGAAGCAGTGGTGGCTGCCAAATTTATAACACAGTAAGGACTTAGGGATGACAATCTGGTTCGGGTGGGGGGAGGCAGGGGACTAGCATTGAACCTGAACTTGCAAACAGTACCCCTTTTTATTGTATATATGTTTGGTGAGGTTTAGTGGGCTGCAGCCAGGGTTTAATGGATATTATGTGGGCACTCTAAGGCCACCCACATAGGCCACCCTTTGGCGTGGAGTATGGAGTGCTATGCTTAGTCACTAAGTCATGTCTGACACTTTGTGACCCCATGGACTGTAGCCTGCCAGGCTCCTCCGTCCATGGAATTCTCCAGGCAAGAACACTCGAGTGGGTTGTCATGCCCTCCTCCAGGGGATCAAACCCAGGACTCCTGAATTGCAAGTGGATTCTTTACTGTCTGAGCCACCAGGGAAAGCCCAAGCATTCTGGACTGGATAATCTATCCCTTCTCCAGGGGATCTTCCTGACCCAGGAATCGAACCAGGTTCTCCTGCCTTGCAGGCAGAGTCTTTACCAACTGAGCTACCAGGAAAGCCCAGTGTTAGTCGCTCAGTCGTGGGGTCACAAAGAGTCGCTCAGTGTTAGCCGACTGTTTGTGACCTCATGGACTGCAGCCCATCAGGCTCCTCTATCCATGGGATTCTCCAGACAAGAATACTGGAGTGGGTAGCCATTCCCTTCTCCAGGGAATCTTCCTGACCCAGGGATTGAATCCAGGTCTCTGGCATTGGAGGCAGATTCTTTAGTTTGAGCCACCAGGGAAGCCCATAAAACAGAAGTTCCTCTAAATAATTGCAAGGTTGTAATAAGTGTTAGTGAGAGAAGAAGCAAGGAGATTTGCCAGAGATCTCCTGGGGTCCTTACTTCAGGTAGATCAGACAGGCAGTTGTCGCAGTTACATCAAGAGCAGATGGATAGGGAGTTAGGCAGCCGAAGGACTGGGGTGGGGGCGAGTGTTCTCAAGATGATGCAGGTGGGATGAGTTTGGATGGAGGGGAAGACGCAGGAGGTCATGCGGATTCTTTCTTTCCTCCCTTCCTTTCTTCCTTCTTCCTTCCTTCCTTGAAAAATCAGTCTATTATTGTGATAAAATATACATAACAAAGTATTTGCCATTGTCTTAGTTGCTTTGCGCTGCTATAACAAAAATACCATAGCCTGGGTGACTTATAAACAACAGAAATTTATATCTCAGCCTTCTGAGGACTGAGAAGTCCAGGATCGAGGCCCCAGAAGGCATGGTGTCTGGTGGGAACTCGCTTCTTGGTTCTTGCATACTGTCCTCTGCCTGTGTCCTCACATGGCAGAGAGGTGTGGAGCTCCCTGACCTCTTTCAGAAGGGCCCTACTCCCATTCATCAGGCTGCTGCTGCTGCTAAGTTACTTCAGTTGTGTCCGACTCTTAGCGATCCCATGGACTGCAGCCTACCAGGCTCCTCCGTCCATGGGATTTTCCAGGCAAGAGTACTGGAGTGGGTATTCATGAGGCTACTGCTGACCTAATCACCTCCCACAGACTACTCCACTTCCCAATACTGTCACAATGAGGGTTAGGTGTCAACATCTGAATCTGGGGGGACACAGACATTCGGTTCATAGCAACCATTATTAGGTGTATAGTTCCATCAAGTCCGGCTTTCCTGGTGGCTCAGATGGTAAAGAATCTGCCTGCCATGCAGGAGACCTGGGTTCAATCCCTGGGTCAGGAAGATTCCCTGGAGGAGGGCATGACAACCCATTCCAGTATTCTTGCCTGGATAATCCCTATGGACAGAGAAACCTGGTGGGCTACAGTCCATAGGGTTGCAGAGTCAGACACGACTCAGCGACTAATGCTTTCCGTCATGTTATGTATCTTCACATGATGCAAACATCACCACTATCCATCTCTAGAACATTTGTCATCTTCCCAAAGTATGAAGAACCCTGTGTTTAAACTCTGTGTCCATTAAACCATGACTCCCCATCCCCCTCCCTCTCCCCTGGTGACCACCAATTCCACTTTCTGTCTCTATGAATTGACTAGGTACTTTAGCTAAGTAGAATCATACTGTATTTGTCCTTTTGTATCTGGCTTATTTCACTTAGCACAATGTCTTTAAGGTTCATCTGTGCTGTAGATTGCATCAGAGTATCCTTCATAAAGCTGAATGATATTGCATGGATGTATATACGATTCATCCCTCGATGGATGCTTGAATGGCTTCTACTTTTGGGCCGTTTGTGCAAGCGATTTCTTTAATTTGGTGTTTCCTGTAGCGGATCAAATACAGTTCATCATCAGGTTTTACCACATGAGTCTGAGGCCTGGAGGTGACTTGGGATTAAGTTGGGTCACAGCGGCTGGTTTCTCACCTGTGAAACTGGGGGTCAGGATTCCTGTCTGATGCCGACAGCATGAGGATTAGTGAGTTGATCTTTATGGATCCCTTAGAATGTGCTTGGTACACAGTAAACTCTCAATAGAGGTGTTTATTAATCTATTTAATTAATAAAATCAATACATTAGTGATAAAGAAAAAGGGATCTTTTGGGTGAGGGTAGGGAGCAAACATTTCCCCTTTCCGTGTATCTCCAGGGAAGTTTTCAAGGATTACTAACAGCCTCATCACTGCTGATCAGTTTTTGCCACCAAGTGGATTTTTATTAATCATCATTATTTAATTACCAGTTCCTTTGCAAACAAGCCAGTACTCATTCTTGCCTGGAAAATCCCATGGACGGAGGAGCCTGGTGGGCTACAGTCCACGGGGCTGCAAAGAGTCTCAGACATGACTGAGCAACTAAGCACACAACTATCTTTTTCTGTGCTGCACAGCAATTATTGACCTGGTGGTCATAGGAATTCACTTTGAAAGACCAGGTCTACACAGTTCCCTAAGCAGATTTTGAATGTCCCAGTGGTTCAGGGCTGTGTAGACAGCCTTAGCTGTCTACCATGATCATGGGGGTCTATCCCCTAGGCCAAACCCCAAGCCTTGTAACTTATCCTGGGTCCTCACACTCTGGGGCCTTGGGATGTCACCCAGTCGTACTGACCACTGCTTAAAGAACGGTGGGTGGCCTTTTTGAGCTGAAGCAGTTGATGGTCACAGAGTGAGTTGCTGCCTTTGAGAACTGATAGCTCCTGAAAACCAGGCTCCCAGTGGGGGGCGTGGCTAGGGAAGGGGCGTGGCCAGAGGAGGGGCTTGTCTCTGGATTACCCAGTCCAAGGTGCTCTTTACAGGGAGACTCAACGTTGTGGGGCGAGAGGGGGTGGTGGGGAGGGTGGAAGATACAAGGACCTCGGGGGAGGGAGGAGGGGGGAGGGGAGGCAGTGGGGGAGAGGCGCTGCGGTCCCACAGCGCTTGTTCTGCAGTTGTGGGCGTGAGGTCCCGGCAGGGGAAATGACTGGGTGTGTAAGCAAGGACGCAGCATTAATAGCATGCAATCACATGGTGAGAAGGTATTTCCTCCTTCTTAACATTTTGGCTGTGCTGGATTTTCACTGCAGCATGTGGGCTCTTCACTGGGCTGCACAGGCTTCTCTAGTTGTGGCACAGGGCTTTGTTGCTCTGCCTCAGCACGTGGGATCTTAGTTCCCAGACCAGGGATGGAACCCATGTCCCCTCCATTAGAAGGCAGATTCCTAACCACTGGACCATCAGTAAAGTCCCCTTCAACCCTTGTGATGCTCTCAAGGGGAAATTCTCCATCGGATGCTAGAATGCCTTCCTCAGCTCTTTAACTCCAACTGATCTCCCTTTGAAGCAGAGGATGTGGACCTCAGGCTGAGACCTTTGGGCTGGCAGCTGTACCCAGAGTTTAAATCACACGCTTTTACTCTCATCTTGTTCGTACATTTTAATGGTTATTTCCCTTATGGCAGATGATGCCAGTTTTCCACTGATAATAGTGATATAACGTTTTATTTTTAAACAGATACATTTTTTTTTAATTTTTAAAAAGACAATTGATTTTAAAAGATTATTAACCATGTTACAAATGGTGTGAAGGGACATGCCTATAGTGGTAAAGATGGTGGGTGAAAGCCTGACTCTTGTGTGCGTAAGTCGCTTCAGTTGTGTCCAACACTTTGCAACCTCATAGATTGTAGCCCACCAGACTCCTCTGTCCATTGGGTTTTCCAGGCAAGAATACTGGAGTGGGCTGCCTTGCCCTCCTCCACGGGATCTTTTCAACCCAGGGATCGAACCCATGTCTCTTATGTCTCCTGTATTGGCAGGCGGGTTCTTTACCGCTAGTGCTACCTGTGAAGCCCCTGACTCTTGGAGAACAGCAAAATAGACTTGGGTCTCAACTATTATTTTCTGTGCTGAAATCACCCATGTTACCTGGGGATTGCATCGAGATGCAGATCCTGACCGAGAAGGTCTGCAGTCGAGCCTGAGAATCTGCACTGTGAACAACCTCCGGGGTCCCCAGTGCTGCTGGTAAAAAGCAGGCAAGCGTGCAGGTTGTAGAGCAAGTTGATCTTGACAATTTTAAGCTGTCTGCTCTTCTCTCACCCCTTCCTCCTCCCTCTGTCTTCCAGACTCAAAAATATTGGGAGAACCAAATCTTTCCAAGAGGCAAGGCACAGTCATCCCATTCTAATCAGATTTTCTCTAATTGCATTTTACTTCCAAGCTTCTGAACCAAGCCCAGCCGTTCTTCCCTGGAGGGATCCGGCTGGCTCAGGCCGGCTCAGCCCGCCACACAGATCTTCCCAGGTTTATGCAGATGTATATGTCCCTCTGGGGCTTCTGCCGCCCCTCTGAGATGCATGCCCTTGAATCAAAATCTCATTTTCCATCTTGATTACTAATGTGGTGGGAGCGAATGATGTTAGGAGCTGGGGAGTCAGGATGAGGCAGAAGCTTAGCGTTGACTGGCTGTCAGAGAGAGGAATCGGATTTCTCTGCTTCTGCTCAACAGCCTCCCCCCTCTACCTCCCTTCCCCCCACCCTCACTGCACCCCCCCCCGCCCCCCCCCACCCCACCCCCCGGCTGAAGGCTTTCCTGTAGCAAACAGAATGAGCCAGCTTTCAAGCTGGGAACTTTCCTGTTGGCTCTCCTTCACCTGGAGCCCCTTCCCCCATCTCAGTTAGTAGCTCTCACTTCCAGATGCTTCCAGAAGCTTCCAGGGCTCAATCCTGAATCTCAGAGTCCACCTGGATGCTGCTCTTTCTCTCCCACGCCCCCATCCTCTCCATCAGTAAATCCTGTTGGTTCAAATTTCAGAAGCTCATCACTACCCCTCCTCCTCTGCTTCCGCTCTGACCTGAGCCTCCATCATTTCTTGCCTGGACCATTGCTGAGGCCTCCTAAGTGCACTGCTTGCTTTTGATGTTGCCAACTAATGGGCTGGCAGCTTGTTGAGAGGGCATTCAGTTCTTCAATAGGCCGACTAGATTTACAGAGAGAAAAAGTTCAATTGCTTTAGATTCTTCAGGAAACCTTGAGAGTTTAACTGGAGAATACAGGTAACAGGCTGTCTCTGCCACCATCTTCACCTTGGCCAGGCCCCTCTGCACCACTGCTGTCATGGGAATTTCTCACCATGCCTTTGCAACCTCAGTGCCTCCCAAAATGCACGGTGCCTGATGAAGTCTAAGTAAATGAGGATGAAGTGGTTTTTCTTTTTTTTTTTTTTAAGATTTAAAAAAAAAAAATGTAGACCACTTTTAAAGTCTTCACTGAATGTGTTACAATATTGCTTCTGTTTTACGTTTTGATTTTTTGGTCATGAGGCATATGGAATCTTAGCTCCCTGACCAAGGATCGAACCCTCATCCCCTGCAAGAGAAAGTGAAATCTTAACCACTGGACTACCAGGGAAGTCCCTGGAGGGGATTTTATTTTTTTTTTTATTTTATTTTTTTTCTAATTTTATTTTATTTTTAAACTTTACATAATTGTATTAGTTTTGCCAAATATCAAAATGAATCCGCCACAGGTATACATGTGTTCCCCATCCCGAACCCTCCTCCCTCCTCCCTCCCCATACCATCCCTCTGGGCCCTCCCAGTGCACCAGCTCCAAGCATCCAGCATCGTGCATCGAACCTGGACTGGCAACTTGTTTCCTACATGATATTTTACATGTTTCATTGCCATTCTCCCAAATCTTCCCACCCTCTCCCTCTCCCACAGAGTCCATAAGACTGTTCTATACGTCAGTGTCTCTTTTGCTGTCTCGTACACCGGGTTATTGTTACCATCTTTCTAAATACCATATATATGCGTTAGTATACTGTATTTATGTTTTTCCTTCTGGCTTACTTCACTCTGTATAATAGGCTCCAGTTTCATCCACCTCATTAGAACTGATTCAAATGTATTCTTTTTAATGCTGAGTAATACTCCATTGTGTATATGTACCACTGCTTTCTTATCCATTCATCTGCTGATGGACATCTAGGTTGCTTCCATGTCTTGGCTATTATACACAGTGCTGCGATGAACATTGGGGTACACGTGTCTCTTTCCCTTCTGGTTTCCTCAGTGTGTATGCCCAGCAGTGGGATTGCTGGATCATAAGGCAGTTCTATTTCCAGTTTTTTAAGGAATCTCCACACTGTTCTCCATAGTGGCTGTACTAGTTTGCATTCCCACCAACAGTGTAAGAGGGTTCCCTTTTCTCCACACCCTCTCCAGCATTTATTATTTGTAGACTTTTGGATCGCAGCCATTCTGACTGGTGTGAAATGGTACCTCATAGTGGTTTTGATTTGCATTTCTCTGATAATGAGTGATGTTGAGCATCTTTTCATGTGTTTGTTAGCCATCTATATGTCTTCTTTGGAGAAATGTCTATTTAGTTCTTTGGCCCATTTTTTGATTGGGTCGTTTATTTTTCTGGAGTTGAGCTGTAGGAGTTGCTTGTATATTTTTGAGATTAGTTGTTTGTCAGTTGCTTCATTTGCTATTATTTTCTCCCATTCTGAAGGCTGTCTTTTCACCTTGCTAATAGTTTCCTTTGATGTGCAGAAGCTTTTAAGGTTAATTAGGTCCCATTTGTTTATTTTTGCTTTTATGGAGGGGATTTTAAATCAGAGGATAAATACTTGTAGTCCAGGGGTTAAACAAACTTGGCCCACATATTATTTGGACCCTCACGTTTTTCTTTTAACAGCTCTATTTTTACTTGACATGTAATTAACTGTTTATATTTCAAGTGTAGACTGTAAGAAGCGTTGACACACATATGTCATGAAGCTGCCACCTCAAGCAAAGTAGTGAACATACAAAAAGATTTCCTTGTGTCCCTTGTCATCTCTTCCTCCTGACCCGCCCCCCTCCCCATTCCCAACACAACCACTGATCTGCTTTCTGTCACTACAGATTAGTTTGCATTTTCCAGAATAATTACATAAAGGGCACCATACTCTAGCCACTCTTTTTCATTAGGCTTTTTTCCATTCAGCATAGTTGAGATCCCTAGTTTGTTCCTTCTTATTCCTGAGTCTTACATGTCTTGAATGGATACTGTGTTGTACTGATAGGTACTATCCCTGGTGTATATTGATACACCACAACAACCCTGATATTCATCAACAGCTCTCTTCTCCTCTTGCCCTCAGTCTTCCCCAGCATCAGGGTCTTTTCCACTTAGTAGGCTCTTCGCATCAGGTGGCCAAAGTACTGGAGCTGCAGCTTCAGAGTCAGT
This sequence comes from Bos taurus, assembly GCF_002263795.3. Classification (NCBI taxonomy): domain Eukaryota; kingdom Metazoa; phylum Chordata; class Mammalia; order Artiodactyla; family Bovidae; genus Bos; species Bos taurus. Next base: position 9,390,112 of record NC_037352.1, on the reverse strand, counting down.
CTTTCAAATGAATATTCAGGGTTGATTACCTTTAGGGTTGATTGGTTTGATCTCCTTGCTGTCCAAGGGACTCTCAAGAATCTTCTCCAACACCACACTTCCAAAGCATTAATTCTTTAGCGTTCAGCCTTTCTTATGGTCCAATTCTCACATCTGTACATGACTACTGGAAAAACCATAGCTTTGACTATACAGACCTTTGTCAGCAAAGTGATGTCTCTGCTTTTTAATATGCCATCTAGGTTTGTCATAACTTTTCTTCCAAGTAGCAAGCGTTTTTGAATTTCATGGCTGCAGTCACTGTCTGAAGTGATTTTGGAGCCCAAGAAAATAAAATCTGCAACTCTTTCCATTTTTTCCCATCTTTTTCCACATCTGCTCTGTACATTGGAGGAAATGCAAGAAAGCAGCCAGGCCTGGAAAGAACTGTAGAGAACACAGGGGCTCTGAATTTTCACCTTGTAAGGTTTCTGCTTTCACTCTGAAGTTTCTTTGGGGTTTTGACTTCCAAGGGGTCATTAGCACCAGCAGAACCTCTCCTCCCCTGGGAGGGTGTGGGGCAGTAGGGTGTGCGCTATCTATGGGGGTGAGGACCTGCAGTCACCATCTGAGGGCCCCAGTGCCTGCTGCCAGCCCCTCTATTTGTCCAACGAGGCTTGGACCCCGTGGTGGAGTGGGAAACGCTTTTGTGCTTCGCAAGCAGTCGGATCCCTTCCAGCACCAGAGCCGGCAGCCAAGCTCCTGACAGCTCGTTTCCAAAACCAGCCAAGCACAAGTGCTGAGGAGCCGGGCTGCCTGCCCCTGTGCCTTGACGGATAGGCTGGTGAGGAGTGGATGGGCCAGGCCTTAAAGACCATCGTGTCTACTGAGCACGTTCTTGTTTCAGGTTCCCTCTGTCAGTCCTTCCAATAGTGTCGAGCAATGAGGCCTGATGTGACGCTAGTCTGTCTCTGCCATCTCTCTTTTGTTTGGGAATCTCCCTTTCCAGGCAGACTTCAAGTCTCAGGCTGCGCTGACCCTTTGAAATTAAGGTCTTTTCCCATCTTCTCTACCATGATGGGACCCTCTATCTATGGCAGGAGATACTCGCTTTCTACATATGTGAAAATTGCTCAGTTGTGTCTGACTCTTTGTGACCCCATGGACTATAGAGTCTATGGAATTCTCCAGGCCACAGTACTGGACTGGGTAGCCATTCCCTTCTCTGTGGAATCTTCCCAACCCAGGGATCGAACCCAGGTCTCCCTCATTGCAGGTGGATTCTTTATCAACTGAGCCACCAAGGAAGCCCAAGAATACTGGAGTGGGTAGCCTATCCCTTCTGCAGTGAATCTTCCTGACCCAGGAAATGAACCAGGGTCTCTTGCATTGTAGGTGAATTCTTTACCAGCTGAATTACCAAGGAATCCCTTTCTACATATGGCAATACTATAAAGAAGCCATTTCAAATACATTTGTTCAAAGCTGAAAAGGGCATTGATTTGAAGAAATAGATTAAATAACTAGGGGTTTTCCAGGTGGTGCAGTGGTAAAGAATCCACTTGCCAATGCAAGAGACACAAGAGATGCAGGTTGGATCCCTGGGTCGGGAAGATCCCCTGGAGGAGGGAATGGCAACCCACTCCATTATTCTTTCCTGGAGAATCCCCTGGACAGAGGAGCCTGGTGGGCTACAGCCCATGGGGTGGCACAGAGTCGGACACTACTGAGCCATTGAGCCCTTGTGGGTATGTAGATATGGCAGGGTAACTGTCAGGAAAAGCCCCGTGTGCAGTAGGTCTCTGCCTGATGCTCGCTTTAGTACCAGCAGGAATCAACGGTTCCCTGGTGTCATGTGGGCTCAGGTCTCATCACTGTTTTTTTGTGGGGTTGGGGGGGGTGTGCCTGAGGACACCCAGCATGAGGGGGTCCATGAGAGCTCAGATATAGGTGGCTCTGAGGGCTGTGCCAAATGGTGAGGTGATGGAGGGGGTGCCATGTCTACCAGTTATCTGTTCATGGTGACACTGTGCCAAGTGAGAGACATGCTGTTGGAATCAGGAAAACAGAGCCAAGGTCCAGAACTGGGAAGGTAGCCAACAAATGCAGAAAGCTGGAGGGACCAGACAGGAGAGTAGGGAGAAAATGAGCAAGGTCAGCTCGGCCAGGGCTGGAGCTGGGGATGCTACTAATGAGGGTGTTTTGAGCTCACTGATGCTCAGGGAAGCTAGGACTGCACTTTGCAGTTGGTATTAGCCAATCATATGCTTTGACTGGAAGCCATGGGCAGGGCAATCCCTGAGATTGGTTACTGCTGAGACAAGAAGACAGTAAGATGCAGCCCAGAGGAGGCAGAGGGCTGCCTGGGCGCCTTCTGGGTATGGGTGTGTGCCAACAGTCTCTGAGTTTCTTCCAAGTTGTGACAGCTCCCTCTTTGGGTCCTCAGCTCCTTGCCTTCTTGAGACCCACTGCCCAGCCTCACCTCCACTCCTGGCTTTCACACGGGCTTGCCTCCTGGTCCAGTCTCCCCTTCCATCTCCCCATGCTTCTCCCACACGTGAGCCCACACAGTGCCGTGAAGATGGTTGGGTTCACTTCTGGCTCCAGCACTTCCTAACTACGTGGCCAAGGTCAGGTTGCCCTACCTCTCCGTGTCTCAGTCAAATGGGAGGAATAATGGTTGGCAAATGTTTGCTCTGGGAATAAGAGCATCCACGCTGGTCACTTCATAAGTGCTCAGTGACTATTAACTGTGAAAATGATAAAACAAACAAACCACCCTGTGGTCTGATTTATAACCTGTGCTGACAGAGAGGGACAAGCAAACTGAAAGGATATGGCCTCTGGGATCCAAAGACCAGAGTTGCATCTGGTAAACTAACTAACTCCTCTGAGTCTCAGTTTCCTAATCTCTGAGAGAGGAATAATCCTGCGAGAATGAAAACAAAAGATTGTTGTTGTTCAGTTGCTAAGTCGTGTCCAGCTCTTTGCGACCCCATGGACTGCAGCACACCAGGCTTCCCTGTCCCTCACTGTCTCCGCGAGTTTGCCCAGGAAAAGATACAGCTGAGCAATTCTCAACACTCACACGTTGGAATTACCTGCATCTCTAGGGATTGTGACTTGATTGGTTGGGATGTAGCCTGGGTATCCAGCCTTTTAAACTCCCCAGCCAAGGTTGAGAATGACAGGATCAGCATTCAGACCAGTGGTTCTCAAGGTGTGATCCTGAACCAACTGCATCAGTATCATCTGGGAACTTGTTAGAAGGAAGTGCACATCCTTGGGTCCCATCCTGGACATCCTGACTCAGAAACTCGGGTCCAGACATCCAAGTTTTCACCAGTGCTCCCAAGTGTGCCTGCCAGGTGCAAATGTGCAATAAGTGTTTGCTAATCCAATCCTCTCTCCCTGAGAGGTATTGGTTTAGCCAAAAAGTTCATTAGCATCTTGCAGAAAATCCCGGATAAACTCTTTGGCTGACCCAGTATTTACTAAAAGCACACCCGGTGTGCTAGACTCTGAGTTAGGAGCATGGGGTCCAAGGGGCCCTGCCTATGGGCTTATGTTCTAGTTTGTTGTTTAGCCACTAAGTCATGTCCAACTCTTTTGCTACCCCAGAAATTGTAGCCTGCTGGGCTCCTCCATCCATGGAATTTCCCAGGCAAGAATACTGGCATAAGTTGTCATTTCCTTCTCCAGGGGAATCTTCCAGACCTAGGGATTGAACCTGTGTCTCCTGCATTTCCTGCATTGGCAAGTGGATTCTTTACCACTGTCCCCCCAGCGAAGCCCTATGTTCCAGTGGGACAGACCATTTTTTTTTTAAAGTAGGAACTTTCATGGTGGTCCAGTGGCTAAGACTCAGGGTTCCCAATGCAGGGGGCCTGGGTTCACTCCGGGAACTAGATCCCACATGCCAAAACTAAGAATTTGAGTACTGCAACTAAGACACAGTGAGGCCAAATAAATAGATAAATACTTTTTTAAATAAGCGAAAACCTCATTAATGAAAATTGTGATAAGTGTTAAGAAGATGCCTGAGGGCCTGAGATACTGGATGCCTGTGAATTTTCAGAGTCGTACAAGTGTCCTCTGTAGCAGGGAGCCTCCACCCCTCCAGGACTTTCAGGACACCTGAACCCAGATGACCTCTGAGCAGCTGGGATGTGTACTGGCCTGGCATTGTCTGAAGGCAGCCTCTGGACAGAAACAACTGTGACTCGGGTTGACTCAACATCTCTCCTCGGAGTAGTAATTCTCACCCTGGCTGAATTTACTCCCCAGCGGCATTTGCCAACGTCTGGAGATATTTTGGTTGTTACAACTTGCCGTGTGGAGGGGGAAGGGGGCAGCGTGCTCCTGACAGACACAAACAGTGGGTGGAATCCAGGGATGCTGCTAAACATGTCGATGCACAAAGCAGTCCACCCTCCCGACAACGAAGCCGGGGCCCCAGACATCAAGTGGGCCGAGTTTGAGACTCGCTGCTCTGGCTCTTTCATGACTTGCATTTCTGGCCAAGTCCCTCTGGAGCCCTCCTCCACTAGCTCTTGCCCCTGGGCTCAGCTGCCGTTGAAAATCTTCCACCATTTGACCAGAAAAAGGATTCCAAGCTGCTTTCTGCCTTCCGAAGCTGGGGAAACTGCACTGAGTCAGGCATCTCCTTGGAAACCCCTTGGCTGCACGCAATTTGGAAAACAATAAATTTGCAAGGTTGCACAAAGCATGCAGAAGCCCAAAGCTGGCTGGAACTGCTAAATCCCCCTTTTTTCCCTTCACATCAAAAATAATTTCCCGGCCCTGGAGGCTTTGTCTGCTGTCACAAGATGCAGGCAGATGTTTTGAAATGACCAACACCACTGCCAAAAGCATCCCCCCTTTCAAAGCCCTTGGGTGGATTTCTGTTCCAGCCGGGAACATCAGAGCACTTTTCCACTGAGCTGAGGTTGGTTTCGTCCTAGGCACGCCTAGCAAGGACGTACCTTGCCATTTGGGGCCAAAGACCATTTCCAGCCAGGACTTAATCGTTTCCCCAAGCCTGGGACTGGGGCTTGCCGTCACAAGGTCTGAATGTGGATGATCACCATCTAGTTTGTCATCCTATTGCAAGTAGAAGGTGAAAGAAAAAACTCTCCATCACAAGAGGCATATTAACCTCACTCCGTGCAGCTAGAGTTCTAAGTGCTTTTCTAACGTTAACTCATTTTCCCTCCTACAACCCCGTGTGTGTGTGGTGTGTGTGTGTGTGTGTGGTGTGTGTGTTTGTGTGTGTGCACGCTCAGTCATGTCTAGCTCTTTGCAACCCCATGGACTAGAGCCCACCAGGGTCTCCTGTCCATGAAATTTCCCAGACAAGAATACTGGAGTGGGTTGCCAACAACCCTGTGAAGAAGGGATTACTTTTAGCCCCATTTTACAGATGAGGAAACCAAGGACAAATATTTTCCTAAAGCCCTTACCCAGTGCAGCTAGTAAATGGCAGAGTCAGGACTTGAATCTACGTGTTCTGCTCCAGAGTGTATTCTTTAAGTCAGTGTGAGCATCTTCCCTGCTCCCACCAACACAGCCTAACAACAACAACAACAATAATGTCTAGATCAGTGCCCTCCAATGGGACGATTTTACACCAGGGAACATCTGACAATGTTTGGAGACACTTTTGGTCGTTACGACTTGGGAGGGGCTGCTATTGGCACCCAGTGGGTAGAGACCAGGGATGCAGCTGAATACCCTGCAGTGCACAGGGAAGCACCACAGAATAACAGAATAACCCTGCCCCAAATATCAATAGCGCCAAGACCGAGAAGACTCGGTCTCCCGGCATTAAGGTTTGACTTTTTAAAAAGAACAAAGGAGGGAATTCTCTGGTGGTCCAGCGGCTAAGACTCTGCGCTCCCAATGCAGAGGGCCTGGTTTGATCCTTAGTGAGGGAACCAGATCCCACATGCTGTGTGCCACAAATAAGACCTGGCACGGCCAAATAAATATTTTTTAAAAGAAAGGATAAAAGGTAGAAGATAGGTAGACATGGATGGATACATGGATGGATGGATGGATACGTAGGTGTATATATGGATGGATGGATGGATGGGTACATAGGTGGATATATGGATGGATGGATGGATGGGCACATAAGTGGATATATGGATGGATGGGTGGATGGATGGATGGGTACGTAGGTGGATATATGAATGGATGGGTGGCTAGATAGAAAGTGCTGAGGTCTACAGAGTGCTTGTTAGGTGGCAGCCATTGTGCTTAGCAAAGGGTACCTAAATTAACCCTCACAGTCACCCTCTGAGGTAGACATTGTTACTATCTCCATTATACAGATGGGGAAAAAGGCCCAGAGAGGTTTGGCCATTTGCCAAGCCCATGTGCTCAGTGGTATGGTGCTGGCCTTTGAACAGCAGCCTTCTGATTTTAGGGGCTGGTTCTTCCTCCCTCAGCTCACTCAGACCATTACGGCGCGCCACATTTTGCCCTTCGTGTCCTCTCGTGACCTTGTTCCCTCTGCGTCTCTCCATCTGGACTCGGTGTGGGCCCTCCTGCCTCTCAGTTCCTCACTGGCCATCTTCTTCCCAGCTTTGTGCCCTCTGCCCACCCTCCTAACGGCAGCCGGAGAGATCTGCCTCAAACAACAAACCCGACCATGTCCTTCTGCTTTAAAACTTTAACCGTGCATGTGGTCACCTCAGCATTTTGTTAAAATGGCGCAGCACTTTGGGAGGTCTGGGGTGGGGCCCAAGATCACCTCAGCATTTTGTTAAAATGGCGCAGCACTTTGGGAGGTCTGGGCTGGGGCCCGAGACTCTGCGTGTATGACGAGCACTCAGAGTCCAGCCATGCTGGTCTGCAGACCACCCCTTGAGTAGCAAAGCTGTTGGAGAAATTACTCTCTGAACGTGGGAAACCTCGAAGAAGCAGCAGCCTGGTGCGTGATGGGAGGCTTAGAGGGATCAGGACTTCCTCTGTGATGAGCTACAGCCTGCGTGCACGCTCCGTCATGTCTGACTCTTTGTGACCCCCATTGGTCTGTAGCCCGCCAGGCTCCTTGTTCATGGGATTCTCCAGGCAAGAATACTGGAGTGGGTTGCCATTCCCTTCTCCAGGGGATCTTCCTGACCCAAGGATCCATCCTGCATCTCCTGTATTGGCAGGTGGATTCCTTACCCATTGAGCCACCTGGGAAGCCCATCAAACTATCAGCCCTGGGGCCAAATCTGCCCCTCCCCCGACTGTTTTTGTAAATAAAGTTTTATTGGAACACAGATTCCCCCATACATTTCCGTATTGTCCGGGGTTACTTGTGCACTACCTTGGCTGAGTTGAGCTCAGAAACTCAGAAACTATATGTGACAGAAACTATACGTCTACAACCGAAAATATCTACTTAGAGAAAAATGTGTCCACTGTCTACAGCATCTTCAAGGTGCTCCAGAAGGCTATCTACTGGGACTCCCAGCCATCTGAGGGGGGTTGACTGGAAGACTTAAAATCACAGACGCATACCTGCACATACACACATGTGCACACACACAGCCACACCTGCAGCTCTTAACAACAGCTCTCAGACTGCATCTCAGAGGACGTGGCTCTGGGCACACGGAGGTGATGGTGATGGATTAGAGCTTGAACTTGGTCCAGGAGCACTTTCAGTGCCCTAACCAGTCAGGGAGACAGGTCTTGAGTCCCCATTTGCTGGATAAGGAAATTGGGGCCCCCACAGCCCGGGGCTCTGAGTGAGGTATGAGTTCCACAGCTGGTTTGTGTTAGGGCTTGGATGGGACCCCAGTCTCCTGACTTCCTGCCCAGGACTCTTACCTCCAAGACACCCTGCAAGGAGGCCCCCGTGGCTGAGAATCTGCCTGGAGCAGGGGCGGGGGGCGGAGGGGGGAAAGGGGTGGGGAGGAGAGTGGGGAGTTGGGAAGGTAGAGGGGTGTGGTGAACAAAACGCTCTTTGGTTCCTCAGGCAGGGCTGGGGGGTTGGGGGGTTGGGGTTTGGGGGACTGACCCACCTTCTACCTTGAGCCGACCCTCCCTGAGCCGCATTCTAGAAGCTGAGAAAGAGGACACTCCTCCTCCGCTGCACAGGCAACCCCTGCCTTGACCCCTTACACCCTAATAAGTGGGTTGATGGAAGCTGAGCCCTGGACTGGACATCTGAGGGGACTGAAGTCACCTGCAGAGACAAACTCTGAGGTTCCTATTGTCTGACATTAAACAACAACAATTATCCCAAAGGAAAAACCTCCTAAGGGACTGAACACTGCAGGATGGGAGCTGGGCGGAGGGTGGGCAGGAGGGACAGCCTCATGGCACGTGCCTGCACTGGACTAAGCATTTTATATACAGTATCTCATTTAATCTGCACGGTAACCTGGTGGGTGATTTGTTATTATTATTATGCGAACTTTATAGCATGATAATAAAAGCATGGGTTTCCCAGGTGACTCCATGGTAAAGAATCTGCCTGCCAAGCAGAAGATGGGGGTTCTGTCCCTGGGTTGGGAAGATCCCCTGGAGAAGGAAATGACAACCCACTACAGTATTCTGGGCTTCCCTGGTGGCTCAGTTGGTAAAGAATCCGCCTGCAATGTGGGAGACCTGGGTTCAATCCCTGGGTTGGGAAGATCTCCCAGAGAAGGGGACTGACTACCTACTCCAGCTTTCTGGCCTGGTCTCAAAGAGTCGGACACGACTGAGCAACTTTCACTTTCACTTCACGTTCACAGTATTCTTGCCTGGGAAATCCCACGGACAGAGGAGCCCTGTGGGTGTATAGTCCATGGGGTGGCAAGGGGTCGGACATGACTTAGCAACCAAACAACAACAACAACAAAAAGAACAAGTGTCCTGTACAATGTCTGGCCCCATAGATGGGGCTACTGAGTGAAGAGGCTCAGTGGATATCGAATACACGAATATATACGGCACAGATAGGGTAAGCGACCGGTTGAAGGGCACACAGTGGGGAAGAGCCGGAGCTGGTATTTGAACCTAGATCTGTGTGACTGCAGAGGGACTCAGTGAGCTGAAGGGACCTGCCTTCCTTGCCCCCTGTGCCTGGCACACGGGAGGCTTAGAACTACCCCTTTCTCAGTTTAGGGCCTGGGGACCCTCCTTCCCAACTGAGTTCCAGCTTTGGACCAAGGCTGCAGAGACTCCTCCCATGGGGTGAGCCCCTGGGCCAATCCCACAGCAGGCAGCCCTTGGCCCTGCCCCAGGAGGTTTCCCCAGCTCAGGGACTGGGGAGAAAGGCAGACAGGGAAGGAGGGTGAGAGCTCTCTAGCTGGCCAAGGGAAGATGGAAGGAGGGGCACGATGGCTTTTCCCAGGGCGTGTTTGTGGGAGGAACACGCACACACAGGCACGGGCTTGCTTTGGGAAGAGCAGGACTTGGTGCCAAGGCTTTTCAAGTTACCACAAAGGAGTGTCACTGGCTTCGTGTGCCAGCAGTGAAGGGCTTTATATACTTGCTAAGGTTTCCAAGAGCTCCTTCTCCCAGGCCTGGCACAATGGCCTCACCTCCACTCTGTGGAGTGGCTGTGATCCCCATTTTACTAGAAAGGCTCAGAGAGCCTAGGACACTTGCCTAAGGTCACCCAGCTTGGATGTGCTGGGGCTGGGATTTGGAGAGATTCAGGTTGTCTGGTGCCAATGTCTCTGCTTTCTACTTAAGCAAACACCTCATGGTGTGCCTTGGTCCATCCAGGGAGGAAGTGTTCATTAAGCATCTACTAATTAGTCGGTGGGCTTCCCAGGTGGCACAGTGGTAAAGAATCTGCCTACCAATGCAGGAGACTTGGGTTCTATCCCTGAGTCAGGATACTTGGGTTCTATCCCTGAGATCCCCTGGAATAGGAAGTGCAACCCACTCCAGTATTCTTATCTGGAAAATTCCATGGGCAGAGGAGCCTGGCAGGCTGTAGTCCACAGGGTCGCAAATAGTTGGATGCCACTGAACGACTGAACAATTGGGCAATACATACAGCTTTTAGCAAAATGCCTGGCACCCTGTCAGCACTATTTTAAGTGTTAGGTGATATTATTACTATGTCCCGGGCACTGATTGGTTTAGGCAGTGGGAATTCAGCAGAGAGCAAAACAAAAATCCCTCCCCACATGGAGCTTACTCCTTGGTAGAGGATGATGGACAACATTAATGAATTGTTGTTCAGTTGCTCAGTCGTGCCTGACTCTTTGCAACCCCATGGACTGCAGCATGCCAGGCTTCCCTGTCCTTCACTATCTCCCAGAGTTTGCTCAAACTCATGTGCATTGAATCGGTGATGCCATTCAACCATCTCATCCTCTGTTGCCCCCTTTTCCTCCCACCTTCAATCTTTCCCAGCATTAGGGTCTTTTCCAGTGAGTAGGCTCTTTGGATCAAGTGGCCAAAGAACTGGAGCTTCAGCTTCATTATCAGTCCTTCCAATAAATATTCAGGGTTGATTTCCTTTAGGATTGACTGGTTTGATCTCCTTGCTGTCCAAGGGATTCTCAAGAGTCTTCTCCAACACCAGAGTTCAAAAGAATCAATTCTTTGGCTCTTAGCCTTCTTTATGGTCCAACTCTCACATGACTCATGGTCTAAATACGTACATGACTACTGGGAAAACCACAGCTTTGACTATATGGACCTTTGTCGGCAAAGCGTTATTTCTGCTTTTTAATACGCTGTCTAGGTCTGTCATAGCTTTTCTTCCGAGGAGCAAGCATCTTTTAATTTCATGGCTGCAGTCACCATCCACAGTGATTTTGGAGCCTAAGAAAATAAACTTGGGTTAATAAAATAAAGACTGTTTCCATTGTTTCCCCATCTATTTGCCATGAAGTGATGGGACAGGATGCCATGATCTTTGTGTTTCGAATGTTGACTTTTAAGCCAGCTCTTTCACTCTCCTCTTTTACCCTCATCAAGAGGCTCTTTAATGAATAAAGCACAGTATGTCAGAAGGTATAACGACTATAGAGAAAAGAAAGCAGAATTTGAACAATTGAGAGTGCTGGCCGGTTTGGGGGTTGTAAGTTTAAAGGAAATGATCAGAGAGAGGTCTTCTGGGCATTTTAGCCATAACCAGAAGGGCATGAGGGCATGAGCCATGTGGAGATCTGGGGAAGGAGCGTCCCTGGCAGCGGGAACAGTCTATGCAAAGGCCCTGTGGTGGGAGCATGCTGGGTTGGATGTGGATTGTGAGATGCAGCAGCTCCATGGGCAGGTGGTGGGTGAGTGGGTAATTGAATGCCTCAAACACCTCTATCTTCTTCCCCCTGCAAAGGGTGGTGAAGGTGTTCGAGACGCTCATTCCTTGTGTGTGTGTGCGCGCGCGTGCGTGCCCACATGCATATTACAGGCGCCTTGGGTCTGAGCGATTCTGAGCTGCAGAGCATGTACAGACTTGCCCGGCAAGGCTGCCTGTGCTCTGAGCTTCCTGCCTGCCTGGGCTGGGGTCTGGATCGCCTAGGTGACCACAGTGCGGGACAAGGGCACAGCTCTGGGCTGAGCACCAGGATTTCCAATTGCTGACATCAAATTTCCCCCAGAAACTTGAAAACCCTGTGATGAAGCAGCCTCCTTTCCCCCAGGCCCCTTGCTGGAAACCCAAGCCCATGGTGCTCAGGTCACCCACATGCACAGCTCCAAAAATATCTTCAAGGGATGAAATTACTCCAGTGACTCCACTTGGAGTTTTCCTGCCAAGATGGACAGTCTTGAGTTGCACATCCAAGTCCTCAATCCATCTCCTTCCCCTTGGGACTCTTTAGCATTTGCACATCTCTATCACCTGCATCAGTGTTTCGTGACTCTGGCTGCACCTGTAGGGAGTTCCTAAAACCTTTTGACACCCACTGCATCCCGGGCCAATGAAATCTGAACCTCTGGTGGAGGGGGCAGACAGCTGCAGTTTAAAAAACTGTCCAGATAATGCTAATGGGCAAACAAATGCAAGAATTAACACCCATTACAATTAGATAGCATTTTGTCTTTAATAGAATTTCTCCCTTAGAAAAGTTATTTTAAAAGGAAACCTTAGCTCTGATAGGATTATGGGGATTTTTTTCTCCTCTTTTGATCCTGGGGAAGAGAGGTAAGTTTATCATACGTCTTGGCTCCTGGCACATGTGTTTGTACAAAGCCCCTCATTTCCTTGTTTATACCCTTTTATCCCTAAACTTCAAGGTAACTCCTATTCTCCCATAGATGACCTTGCCCTCAGGGACTATTTGAATGAATGAATGAATATGACCTCTTTAAAGAATGTTGACCTATTGATTTAAATGTTGTTCAGTCTCTCAGTGGTGTTTGATTCTTTGCAGCCCCATGGACTGCAGCACACCAGGCTCCTCTGTTCTTCACTATCTCCCAAAGTTTGCTCAAATTCATGTCCATTGAGTTGGTGATGCAACCTAACCACTCCTCCTCTGCCACCCGTTTAAATGTGTTCTTATAAAAAATGTGGATTGCCATTGCTTGTGCATGGATCTTTACTTTTCTCAAAAGGGATTGTATCAAATAGCTCAATCTGTTTCCCAGTTTCCTCACCTTGCATCGTTCCTATGGATGTGAGGTTAATCCATCTATGGGCTGCCAAAATCCTCCACCTGCTCATTTACTGTTTTTTACATGTCTGTCTCTGGTCACAGGCAGCTGGGTGCTGCCAGCTCACTGAACCTCCTTGACACGTATGTTCCAGAATGGTCTTGGGCTCCTTCAGTGTATATAGTATAGACCAGGAGTGGACATGCTGGGATATGTGGATTACCCTCTTGGACTCCAAGTTCTTCTCCTTGGGGGACATCATGGAATTTGGGGTCTTGGGACCAGAGCTCAGTCTTGGCACCTTAGCTTCCTGCTAAGCCTGAAGGCCAAGGCTGTTCTGTCTCCAGCCCCTGCCTCTGGTCAGCCCACGTGGTCTCTGCCTCCTGTCCCTTGGGGGTCACATTCCTCAAACTTCTGGAAGCTGAGTCACTGCCTCCAGGGCTTTTGGAGGTGCACAGGTTGGCAGGACTGTGGTAGGCATCAGGGGCTGCCCCCAAGAAGGAGTGTGTGTGTATCTTTTTTCTCCCTTCCATTGAAGAGGACCCTGGCTGTGAGTGATGGAGGCTGGACAGGAGGTTTGGAGAAATATTTTCTCAGCAGAGTTTAGACCCGCCTGGGCAGATTTGCCTTGGGTGTGAGTCATCAGTGGGTTCTAGAACAGCCAATTCTGGAAAACCCCTTCTGTTCTGGAAAATCCACAGGCAGGCCTGTTCAAGAAATGCTAGGGGGTGGGGTGGGGTGGGAAGGGGTGGTGGCATGGGGAAAAAGCAAGAGTCGGTTCCAGCTGCCCCACCATGCCGCCAAAAGCCAGCCCCGAGGAGGAGAGGGGGGCAAGTGGCTTCACAGTGCCCCTCAGCACCCTCCTTCACCGTCACCCTTCCTGATTTTACCTGCCTGCCCCTCCCCCACCCCCGCCCCGCCACCTGGGCTGTTACTCACTTTACATGTTTCATTCAAGTGGTAAAATGTAATTATGTTATTCTATGGATGGAAAACCAACAGCGTTTGCCAGGAGTAGAGAGTAGCTTGGTCTCCTGGGTGGCACAAGTGGTAAAGAACCCGCCTGCCAATGCAGGAGACATGAGATGTGGGTTTTGATCCCTGGGTCAGGAAGATCCTCTGGAAGAGGGCATGGCAACCTACTCCAGTGTTCTTGCCTGGAGAATGCCATAGACAGAGCCTAGCGGGCTACAGCCCATAGGGTCGCAAAGATTCTGACACACACACACACACACACACACACACACACACGGTAGAAAGATACATATAACGAAAGCAGAGCAGGCTTGTTAACATGTAACTGGAGCCTGTTGCCTGCAGAAGTCTCTGGATCCCCCAGCTGCTCTTTGCCAATCAAGGGAGATGAGCAAGTGTTGGGAGGCTGTGCCAGGACAGACTGGCCTCATGCCCCTGGAAGTGGTCCTCCGGTTTGAAAAACAATTAGTAAGCTTTAGTTTTCCCTGGGAGCTGCTGTCTTCCTGCCTCACTGCTGGGCTCACATGAGAGTTCCCAGAAAACTGAAATGTACTGGATGCCTCCTAGTGATGGCATCTCCCACCAATATCCTGCACACTAAAGGCATTCAAGTTTGTGTTGTTAACAGGGAGAGAGGAACTTGAACTTCTGTGATGGTAAAGATGGTCACTTCCCAGGTGATGCTACTAGTGGTAAAGAACCCAGCTGCCAATGTAGGAAACGTAAGAGACATGGGTTCAATCCTTGGATCAGGAAGACCCCCTGGAGGAGGGCATGACAACTCACTCCAATATTCTTGCCTGGAGAATCCCATGGACAGAGGAGCCTGGCGGGCTACAGTCCATAGGGTTGCAAAGAGTCAAACACGACTGAATCAACTTAGCACAGCACAAAGACGGTTGCAGTTGTAGTAAGGGCTTATGGGTGCTAAATGTGTGTGCATGCTTAGTCACTTCAGTTGTGTCCAACTCTTTGCAACTCCATGCACTGCAGCCCACCAGACTCCTCTGTCCCTGGGATTCTCCAGGCAAGAATACTGGAGTGGGTTGCCATGCCCTCCTCCAGGGGATCTTCCTGACCCAAGGATTGAACCCACATCTCCTGCATTGGCAGGCAGGTCCCTTACCACTAGCACCATCTGGGAAGCCCAGGTGCTTAATAAATCTTGCCTAAAGAAGTGGGCAAATAATCCACTAGAACAGGGGTCCCCAACCTCTGGGGGATCTAATGCTGGATGATCTGAGGTGGAACTGATGTAATAATAGTAGAAATAAAGTGCACAATAGATGTAATGCTCTTGAATCCTCCTGAAACCATACCCTGCCTCATTGGTCCATGGAAAGCCTGTCTTCCATGAAACTTTTCTCTGGTGCCAAAAGGTTGGGGACCGCTGTACTAGAATGTAACTCCTTGAAGATGGTGTTTTCTACCTGTTCTGTGCACTGCTGTGTCCACTACCTACAACAGTGCTTAGCACCCAATAGGTGCCTCATCCATAGTTAAGTCAAAGACTGAATCAGTGAATCCATAAATTAGTGAGTGAATGAAGAAATCAATGAGCATGTGAATGAATGTCCGCCCGTTCGCTAGAGTCAAGGGATAGGCCCTTTCA